>NC_046295.1:18276901-18901901 GCF_004115265.2 Rhinolophus ferrumequinum | reverse complement strand
TATCTCAGGGAAGCTGCAGCTTCTCACACGGGGGAATGAAAGAGAAACCTAAAATCCCTGGCCGCTGAGTAGTGAGTCCCGCGGGTGGCTTGATAGTCTAGATCAATCTGTTTAATAAATGCCTCTCTCTTTTTACTTGTGTCACTTATGCAGTTCGAAACCTCTTCTGTTCAGATATTATTACAATAGAATTACAAGTCTGCACTACAAACTGCCACACAGTTTTTCAGAAATACAGAACAATTAGGAAGGTCTCTGACGTACCTCTTTGGGAAATGGCATAGTGAGGTTAGGGATTGTTCACACGAGAGCAGCTTTAGCACATCAAGTACAAATATGTTTGGTTCGCTAAGGCACAGTTTGGGATTTAGAAATGTGCCTTTACATTATTTGCCACAAACAGGACAGAAGTGAAGTAACTCTAATAGCACACCATCAGAATTACTGCCCTTTAGATTATAAGGGACTTAAAAAGCTAAACGCAATATTTATTCCTACTGTTTTCTACAGCACGGCCTTTTTAATAAACTAGTCTCAGACATCGACAGACTGTGAAATTGCTTACATAAACCTGTGCTAGTCATTTTTTAACCCCACATTATTAGGGTAAAAAAAACACTTATTTTTTCCGTTGCTTCTGCTCCATTGATTATTGTCTCCTGAAACCCGCTCTTATCCCCTTTATTGTATTTTGATAACAGAGGCACCCTGTTTTGTGAATTCTGTGTGCTGAATTAGCTGAAGAGGGCTTCACTGCATGATGATGACGAGTCCTTTAAGTGTGAAGGCAATTTCTTTGACCTTCATTATGAGAAGGGCAAATAAGGCGGTTTTCATAGCCTAAGAGGTTTTTATAAAGCTTTCCCTATTTAGAGTAAAGCATCAGGACAAAAGGAGTAGGCTGTTCTCAGGAATTTCTAGCAACAGCATTTAGAAGTAAAATGAGAAGGTAGCTATCTGTTCCTCTGCGAAGGAACAAAGTCATTCTTACAGCACAAGAATTCTACGCAAAGGCTCTGATGTTTTTGGGATTCGTTATCTTTTCCATTGGTTGTAACAGCAATAACCATCTTTTAAAGTGTCTAAAGCACGTCTGCATACACTTGTCTCAATATGGTCTTTACTGTTAACCTGGTGCCTTACACAGAGCAAGTGTTACTGGTGTTATTTCTGCTCTTCAGCTGGGGAAACAGATTGGAGGAGATAAATGACTTTGCCACAGTCACATAGCTACCAAGTGGGAGAGCCTGGAGTTTCGGACTCCAGTCATGTGCTCTTTCCAGTATCCCACACTGTAAAGGGTCTTTTTAATCGGTGCTGTTTAGTGTTGCTAAAATTCTTGTGGAAGAATAACATGGGAAAAGTATCATTGTCCCGGAGAAATAAAAATAGCAACAAAATATGCATAATGTAAGCACTTAGAATGGGGTGACTTCTCCAAAAAGAAGACAAACAAAGCAAGATGTTCTGAGTCATTTCTACATAAATATTCCTATGCTGTATGTGCACAAGACCTAGGTATTGTTCCTCCTATTTTATTTATTTTTGCTTGCTTTTCCCTTATTGTTGAATGGTGGATTTAGTATTGTAGACTACCATGTTTCTCCGAAAATAAGACCTAGCCAGACCATCAGCTCCAAAGCGTCTTTTGGAGCAAAAATTAATATAAGACTTGGGTCTTATTTTACTATAATATAAGACACGGGTATAATATAATATAATATAATATAATATAATATAATATAATATAACATAATATCATATCATACCGGGTAATATAATATAATACTGGGTCTTATATTATATAAGACTGGGTCTAAAATAAAATATAATATAAGACCCGGTCTGATATTATAGTATGTATAGTAAATATCAGACCGGGTCTTATATATTAATTTTTGCTTCAAAAGACACATTAGAGCTAATGGTTCGCCTAGGTCTTATTTTTGGGGAAACACTGTGGTAGTTTCCTCAGCACTTTTAAGACCTTATTGCATGGTGTTTTGGTCTCGTTAATTTTGAAAAGTCTGTTGTTACTCTGTTTCTTTAATTGCTTCTACATTTATTAATTGGAATTCTTTTGTAAGGAAGAGCTGCTCCTTCTCTTTTATTCATTCATTCATTCAATTATTTATACTAGTGTAAACTCATGGATATTTATTTGGCCTTTGGGGACTCTTTCAGATTGGCTCCTATGCCCTTTCAATAAGTCCACATCCTTTTTTGAACACTTCCTTACTTTCTGGCACCATAAGGTGGTCCAGACTTAAGTTATATTTTCCCTACCCCAGCCCTGGAATCAACCACTTCTCCAAGGCCCATTCTAAAATTAAACTTCGTTAGGATGCATGGACTCCTGTAGTGAAATTTTTTTTTTTCCACGAACTCATTTTTAGAAGGGCTTATTTTATTTTTTCGATGCGAATTATTTGGGTTACGTGTTATGGGAGTTTCCTACGAGAGTGGTCTAGGTGCCCCCAGCTCACTGCCATTTTTTATATTAATTTCTCAGTTTAGTGATTTCCAGTTCAACCATTACACTAAGGGTATATCCTGTCAAGGGGTGCCGGTTTTATGTGGGGGTCTTAATTCCAACTCCCCACCTTTTGTAGGCTGAAGACTGTATCGCCTCTTTCCGTGTGGGCATTTAAACACAAGCTGTTAGGTTATAGAAACTGCTAACTTCCTTACAATACCTCAATGCAGGTATTTCCTTCTTTGTTTCTTTTTCAGTCATTTTAGCTATGGCCCTCATATTGCTGGAACCAGAAGTCAATCTGTTTTTTGAAAACAGACAAGTCTTTGGGTAATGAGCAGAACAAGGCAGTAAAGGCCAGGAGCCTGATTAAGCTGATGTGATTTAACAGATTGCACAGGTCAAAAGGCTAGTGGGTCCAATCCACAGGGTCCAAGGAGATGGACATAGCAAGATGGTAATAGGTAGAATTCAAGAAGCTCTCAGGGCCCGAAGAGCTAGTCAAGAATCACCCAGGGCTGGGAAGGTCAGAGAAAGCAGCCTTGTTTACCTAGAGGCTTCCCTCTTCCTGATTATGAGTGAACAAGCCTGCGTTTGCAAATATCCCCTACAGCTATATACCTATATCTTGTGTAATTACAGTTCAGGCCACAATTCATGGCTGGGAGTCTAGAATATTTTCGCATAGTCGGTAAGTAGAGTACCATTTCAGGCATAACTTTTCAAACTTACTAGGAAGTAGACTTTAAAAAAAATTTTTGTAAACGCATGAAAATACTTGGAGAATGTAGCCTCACTCCCTACCCACTACCCATGGAAAGGGCAGGGCCGTTTTTGTGCTTCTGTAATTGGTGTCCAGAGAGATTTTTTGTTAATCTGCAAAGTACATCAGAATTTCGAGGAGGCCATACTTCCTCCTGGCATTTGATTTATGGGAACATTCAAATGGCAAAGCCGTTGTTGAGCAACCTCGTATATGAGTTATAGACCTTTTCTTTCCCTTTTGCCTGCAGGATATTTCTCTATGGATGTCTTTCCATCAACTCAAACCATCTCAAACAGAGCTCTTTACCCCCATCTCCTGCAAATGTGCTCATTCTTTCGGTTTCCTCTCCTTTTTAATGTTATTTTTTATTCACCCAGGTCTCTAGGCCCAAAATACCCCATTTTCCAATATGTCCTCCAAGTTCTTCTAATTCTTTTAATCTTTACCTCAGGCTTCTACCAAGATTTGCCATTCCTCAGGCTTCAGTACCATCAGTAGCTGAGTACTGGTAATCCGTTCATACTTATTACTGTGCTAAGTAGTGAGGAAAGAAGTCTAAGACGTGTTTAAAAAACTTAATAGCTAGTTGAGGAGACAACTTACATTCATTGAAAGAATGAACAGTACTAGACAGTATATAATTAAATGCTAAATTGGGTGATACAGAGTTTTAAATGTTAGAAATTGAGGGAAAGAAAGGATAAAATGAGGGCTTGAATTATAAGAGAAAACTTCACTGTGGAAGTGGGATTTGAACTGAGTCGAAACAACATAGATTGGAATTGGATAGGCTTTTAAAGTGAGAGGAAAGCCCGGACAATTAGTGAGTATATTGAGCATGATGAGTTTTTTAGAAAACTTTTGAGGCTGTTTGTGTTATTGGAATTGGAGAGAGAGGTGGATGGCTGCTTTGACTTCGGCTATAAGACTACCAGACAAATTTTTAAAAAGTTGCATTTTAATTTTATTTATTCCCCAATTCAGAAGTCTCCAGAGGCTGCCTTTTTTATCTATTTGTTTGTTTGTTTCTGGTTCACACTTCTGCTTTGGTATTCCAGGTACTGTCTGATGCTTGAGCCTTTCCTCGCTAGTACTCATGCTTTTCGTGCCTATAACATGCTGCTTTTTGTGTTTTGACTATGTTTTCCGTTTCCATGTGTATTGTCTGCCTGATTTCTGTCCATTCCTCCTTCAAGTCCCATCCAATGACTTATTGCTACTTGATACTCTTTCTGACGACTCCTACCTACTGACATATCTTTTCTTCCTAGATTCCTCTTGAAAATATTTTCTGTTGGACATAGTTCACAATCTAATCATTTACCTTTTGTGTTCCAATAATTTAGAATTATATATAGATTGCTTTTTGACAAGATGCTAAGTTCTTTGAAGAGTTAGATTATGTTTTATATTTTACTGTTCCTCTTAGTATTGTATACTACTCTGAGTGTGTACTCAATGTTGAATGGAAAGCTTTTAAGGAAAATTTTTTAAAATTTCAAACCCTGATAATTTATAATATTGGAGCTACTTCTTTGTTGTAAATGTGCCTATTTTTCTGCCTGGCACATAGTGCTACCCTTAGCTAATGTTAATGGAATCCAAATTTTTAGTGGATTCCAAGTCAAAGAACTTTTTCCTGCTATTTCATGGAAAGTAGAAAATAAGAGCAAAAGTACTGAATCCAAGTTTTTGAGATACTCTTCTATCTTCGGTGAGCCCCTCCTTACTCTGTGTCCTTAAGCATATATTATTCATTTATCTTTGACATCTTTTCACTGACTACCTCATGTAGCTTTTCTAAATAATTTATGTGTATAGATGGAGATAAATTGTGTATGTTAATTTAAGCTTAAGAGAAGAGATTGGAGTATTTTAGAAAGATTAATCCTTGTTTAACTCTGTCTAATTGATCTGTGTTGGCACTGTTCCTGCTTGAGTTTTAAAATTTTAATAAAATATCTGGAAGTGAAGAAATCATCTGTTGTAGTTGGAATTGAAGTTAAGACATTTGAATATCCATATAACTAGATACTGAAGTGAACTAAGAATACTTGGTTTAAGGAAACTGGGTCAATTTAAGAATAACATTTTTGTTGGGCTTTTATTTTATTACTTAACAGCCACTTTAAAAATCTGAAGTGACTTTTAAAACAAAGTCCTAAATTATTATTTTAAATAATCTAATTATTCTCCTACCTCCTTTAAAAGTTTGTAAGATGATTTAAGAGTGTTTAATTTATATATATATTAACATCCCAATTTTCTGAATGGTGATGTAGTTTCAACAGAGCTGAAAAACTACAAGAACTGTTTTAGAAATGGCTTTAGAAATGTCCTAGTATTATCTTACCCTTTGTTTCAGAGACCGATTCTTCAACAGTGTATGTAGCTAATCTGGAGTTTAATTTTCTATGTGTGCACATGTGTGACAGAGAAACAGAGAGAGTTTTATTTCCGTGGTTACCCAAAATAAAGTAGTAAAAATAGCAATTGTTTGAGGCAGACTGGATCTTCAACAACAGTTTACATTGGTTTAAATAGTTTCTTTTGTGGGTGTGATAATTTATCGAATCTTAACTTCTAGGAATGACCTTGTTCTTAAATTTCCTTATAATAAGAGAAAGTGCTACTTTACTAATGCCTTCGTAGGAGTTGGGATTTTCTTTGGCATTGACTTTTTATTTGCTTCACAGGTGGTTTGTATTCGCTCCACTTGGAATGCTCTCTCCCCAAAGCTGAGCTGTGACACGAGACCTCTCATTTTGAAGACCCTCAGTGAGCTGTTTTCTCTGGTTCCTTCCTTAACAGTCAATACAGCTGAATATGAGGTATGAGTTTGGAGGTCAATAAAGTGTCTGTTTCTACATTGGAAAGACGTGTGCTTTCTAATAACTTTTGGAAAAAAATATGTGTAATCTTTTGCCAGAAATCCTTTAGAATTGTTTGTTCTGAGAACCTGTTGATATCTTTATGGACTCTTAGGAGTAGGAAGATATCCACCCTTATCAATTCTGTGTCTTTAAAATTTATTTACACAAAGGATACCAAGTTTTTATTGTGAGAGTACGGTCAAGATTTTAAAAAGTCAGTATGTTAAAAGTAATGTTTCTAAAATTTAGAATTAATGAGGCCAACAGTTTAAATTCATTTTGTTGGTATTTTAAGCTCTAAATAATTTACAAAGATGTTAAATAAAGCAGGACGGATTCTCCCAGTAGTATAGACATATTGTCATTTGTGTTTTGCTCCTAGCTTTGCCATAGAGATTTGATTTTTACATGTTAGTTCACATTTTCTATCTATATCTGTCCTCTTCATCTATACTCTTCAGTGAGGATGATTATAAAAGCAAGCCATCTTAGAACAGGAAAACAATTTTATGAACTACTCATTGTCATTGTAGTGATTGAAGCACTTGGTAAAAGATGCTTTGCTATAAGATTTATATATTCCTGCTTAACATTTTCTTCATTATCTCTTCTTTGAGTGAAATTGAGAGGGTGGCAAATTCATTTGTATTTCTAGTTTGGTAGCCATATTCCCTTTCGTGCTCGCCTTTTTTCTTTTTCCTTCAAAGAGCAGCAGTTGGTTTTCACTTGAAGTCTTGGTGGACTTTTAGTTTGATTCGGTGCTTCACAGACTGATAAACTACCCTCCATCAGATTCCAGTAATTGTCCCTTTTACGTTTTAGATCACACGATAATGCAGGATTGTGGGATAATACTTCTAACCATTCTGAAAACCCACAGTGAATAAAATCAAATTTGTTCTTACTGAAGATGCAATACCTAGCACAGTGCCTGGCACATAATATATATTTAGTAAGTAGTTATTGAATGCATGATTGAATCAATACAGGGGGTCACATGAGTTTATTCTCATATTTGGACTTTTGTTTTAGGGTATTAAAAAAGAATCATTTTGAGACTCCTAGAGTATATAGTTCACCAAGAAGTCTTTTTTATGGCAACTTTTCATTGCTATATATCTTTATGTTGTCGGAAAGCCTGCCAGGCTACTGAAAAGGAACTAAGGCTAAAAATCAAAGTGAGGACATGTTGTTTATGTTTATTTTCTGTCTTTAAGGACTGAACTCATATACTTTTGTGTTGCTTATATTTTGAATTATTCAGATTTCATTACAGGTTCATTTATGAAGTGGTTTGTGTGTGGGTTTTTATGTTTGCTTGCCAATGGCTATTAATTGTCTTTTGGATTAGGTTTTCTTCTTCAGATTTTACATTCTTTCCACTGGCATCTTGTTTTGCTTTATCTTCATGCGTATATTAATATTTAAGCTTCTCTGTTGTTCAGATAGACTGCTTTGGGGCCATTCCATCTATCAGTTTCTTCCCTTCGGTGACCATAATCCACTTGGAAACTGAAGTAAAGAAATGTAGAGGGAGGGGCCCACCTCGTGGCTCAGGTGGTTGGAGCATCGTGCTCCTAATTCGGTTCGATTCCCATATGGGCCAGTGAGCTGCGCCCTCTACAGTTAAGATTGTGAACAACAGCTCTCCCTGGAGCTGCGGGGCCGTGAGCAGCCAGTGCTCTGCTTGAGCACAAGGCTCTAATACCAGCATGGGCCAGGGAGCTGTGCCTTCACAACTAGACTGAGAAACAACGGCTTGAACCGAAGTGGAGGGGGATAGGCGGGAGAAAGGGGGTTGGGGAAAAAAAGAAATGTAGAGGAGAGACCTCTATCTGTCTGTCCCTCTTTTTCTCTGTCCTTCTTTTTCTCCCTCTTTTTTGCTCCCAATCTCCTCCTTTCCATCCCTCCTTCTCTTGCTTTCTCCCTCCCTCCTTCCCTGTGTATTTAAATAATTTATTTTCTTTTAACTACTTAGAGTTTGTTTGCGTGTAAGCCAGAGTTGAATGTAATTTTCCCAAAGTATTTCGTAGGTCACTGCCATGCCTCGTCACCTCAGTGCCTTGTGTTTGCCTAACATGAAATCTGACCTCTTTACACTTAATCAGTATGGCCTTTCGAATCTGGTCTCACTCTGCTTTTTTGCCTCCTGCACTCCCAAGAAAACAATCTCTTGTAACTTCCTTAGTTGCCTCCAAACTTTTCTATTTCTTTTCCTTTGTTCATGTTGTTCTCTCGGCTAGAATTACTTCCTTTTTTCATCTCTAATTTTAAAAATCTATTTTAGGATGTAAAAAATTGGTGTAACTTATCCTATGCTTTAAGAATTTTTTTGTAATCTCAAATTTTTTTAATCTATACTTTCCTAAGAACATTTATTTCTATTTCATGGTATGTGATATATCTATATCTATATCTATATATCTATATACTATTTTCCTTGTTAAATTACAAGCTTGTTGAAAATAGAGTCCATGTTTCAGTTAGTGTATTTTCTGAATTGTTTTGCAAAGTGGTTGGTACATTTATTCACAATTTATTAAAATTGTACTAGGCCTTAGAGATACTAATAAACAAGAATAGATACTATTTTAAAGTACCTATTATATTTCAGCACTCTTCTAGTTATTTTATACCAATTACTTCTAATATCTGACAGGAAGGTATTATTTTTAATTTTATAGCTTAAGAATCTGAGCCTTTGAAAGGTCCATCCATTCATTAAGCAAATATTAATTGAGTATCTGCTATATGCCGGACAAGTAACTTGACCAACACTGTAGTTTCTAAGAGAAAGCTGGTGTCTAAACCGAGGACTTTCTAGCTCCAGAGCCTATATTTTTCCATTACACCATATTGTCATTCCCTGCCTTCCAAAATCTCAAAAGCTGGTAAAGAAAGTAGACATGAGCTATAATAATTACAATAACATTCGCTGAGTAGAGTTAACCAAAGGGCTATGAGAGGTGGTGGTGGAAATGACCAACACTTTTAGGAATTTAAGGAAACATTATTGAGTTGGTGCTATTTGATTACAATTTTGAAGAATTAACAAAATGTTACATCCCACTGAAGTTTGGGCAATGGAATATGCAAAGGCAAGGAGGTGTAGGAAAGCCTTATATGATTTAGAAGGGCAAGAAGTTAGATGTGGCTGAAATGACAAGACATTGAGCGTTAGAAGATAAATGACTTTTTATGCTCAATTATTTATCAAATGTTTGTTATTTGAGAAACTGGGTTTTATGTTCTTTATGTCCTGGGCTTTATGATCCAGGCCTTTACATGGAAAGGACAATCACTGCCCTATGGAGTGTATGACCTAACTCCTGGTAGGGAGTTAACAACACACACACACACACACACACACACACAGTTACACTAGATGCTCAAGTGTGCCATACGCCATATGGCCGCTTGCACTGGGGGATCAGGAATAGTGGCATGAAAGAGAGGAGTGACATTTGTACTAGGACTTGAGAGGTCAATAAGAAGTGGTCATTTTCTAAATTTAATCATCTTACAGTCTCATGATGTTTAAAATATCCATGTATTTAAATGATGCGTCTGTTTCTGAGTATATTCATTTTATGATAGGCAAATATAGAATAAGTCAGTTACTAATGATACCATTTTTAAAGTGATTTAATTTCCACTATTTGCTACTTTGGATTATTTATGTTCAGTTTTATCTTTGCCTTAAAATTTTGTTCTGGTGTTTGTTGATGTTTCAGAATTTTAAAGTTCAAGTACTCAGCCTCCTCTGGACCCACACTCGAAATAAGGTACTGTCACAAGGGGTGTCAGTGAAACAGAACCAAGCTGGGAAAGATCTATCAAATAAGATTCTTGGAATAACAAATACATATAACTCCCTTGAAATGATGGCTTCTTGATTTTAAAAGAATTGTGACTATTAATAAATTTAGGTTTTAAATATTATCCTCAATTTACGCTTGTTAATGCGTTTTCACCATCAAGTACATCTTCTACTTTGTGAAGCTGACATTTGAAGAGAGACTGTTACGTAGTCTCATATTTTTAATGGTCCTTCACCTTTCCTGCTATATCCCTCCCCTGCCCCCACCAATAAGCAGATCAAGCAAACAGAAGTCCAGTCCATTTTTGGGATGTAGTTTCCAATCAAGGAATATAGAGAAGAGGCTGTCAGTGATGTTATACCTGACTCATGCGTGAAAGAGCTTCGATCCTGAAAGCTAATTTTCTCTGTGAGTACCTGGCCTCAGAATCCAGTTCCAGGCCTATGAGGCTCGAAACCATTGTACACCTTCCAGTAAGCCATACTACCGCACGGGGCCTGAACGATTATGAGTTACTTTATGTTTAAGGTCCAAACGAGGATAAAAGAATACTGCTTTGATCCCTCTGCCCAGTGCTGTTTCCTCTCTATTGTTAGTTGGGACAGATTAAGCAAGGCTTCAGTACTATTGTTTACAGCTCTGCTGGTAGAACTTTGAGGGTGGTGAGAGAAGATTTTCTTCCTCCAGAATTGATGTTTAATCCATGTTATTTGTTTTACCTTTACCCTCTCTAGGATCCAGTTGTAGCAAGTGCTGCCTATAAATCGCTCTCACACTTTAGTGCCGGAGAGCACACCATTCTTCATCTACCTGAACAGGTAGGCCTTTCTGCTTTCTCACTGACATCTCTTTACTGCTGGGTTTTACAACTTTGTTTGTATCCCCTCCTCTTAGGAGATGCGTGCCTGATGGATGTGGATGTAACTGTAGGTATGTTCTCTGTAAAAGAAAAGAATTTATATTATCTGTTTAATCTGTAAAAGACTATAGTGGTCTTAGACGTCACAGATAATGAATTTAAATTTCTCTGAAGCAGATGGAAGACCCCTGTGTTTCCAGTGGAGTCTCCTTAAGGTGACAGGGTGTATGACTGTGTATGTGAGCCCTTGGCTTACTCCAGAGGATCTGACACTGTGGGAACCACATTGCCAAGTCAGTGCGCCATCTTGGACTTCAAATCCAAGCATGGCCTGCACTGCCTAGGGTTTATACTACCTGTGCAGCCAAAGAATTGTGTTTGTGACACAGCACTGAGATGCCATGTGAGAAGATCTGCTATTTATTAGTTTAGTGTGAAATGATGTGTAAGTTAGCCCCAGAGAACTTGATGAGAAAAGTGTCACTGTCTTTTAAGGGTTAACACATAGTGTGACATTATCTTAGTATTTACATGAAACAAAAAACATACAACCTTTTCTAGTATCTTCCTAACATAACCAGCTTTAAATTATTAGGTTACCTAATATAATCAGCTTTAAATTATTCGGTTATGTTCTGAGGTTAGGGGTCTGATTTCACATTTAGTGTTACTGCTAATTTAAATGCACTCAAGTGCATACACATGTTTATTGAATGCCTTAGAGCAGGGGTGTCCGAACTTTTTTCAACGTTTTTTACCAAGGGCCATATTCGGTAAACTATACAAATAGCCGGGCCACTCACTCGAGGTGAAATACATATTGTCTCACCTGGTTTATTTAATTAAACTAAATATATTTTTGGAATTTGCTGCGGGCCAATTAACAATGGATTGCGGGCCACAGTTGGCCCGCGGGCCGCAGTTTGGACACCCGTGCTTTAGAGTATAAAGCAGACATTCTGTTCGAAGAAGTTATGTGTAACATTACCCAGAATCTATCCATGAAGTCAGATGACAAGAAATTTTGGTATGAGTTTCTTGGGATCGTCAGGCATTAAAATGTGTTGACTTTTTCTTCTAGATTGAGTTTGTATGGAGATTAGATGGCAGGAAGAACCAGGTAGACTTCTGTTTACTGACCTGAATGGGGCACCACATAAGCAGGACTGAAGGACAGGCTCTTTAAAACCAAATTCTAAGTAAGGCAGGGTTTCCCGTGTTGTCGAGGACTCAACAACTGATTGGCCGGCTTGTCATGCAGTTATTGCAAATGGGGAGCCTTAAGAAAAAGAAATGTTATGAGCCTATGATTCATAAAATTAAAAAAATGACTGCTCTGTGATAACTGACAATACCCATAGCTTCTTAAAAAAAGAAAGAAAAAAAGGTTAAAAAAAAAAAGCTACATGTAAATTTCTTGTGTGAACTCCTACCAATAGATTAGCTGCAGCATCTGGGAAGATACCATTTATTAATAAATTATTATTTTTAGTAAGCAATTGCTAATTTAGATCACAGCATAACAACTACCTTTATTTTTAGCTTATTCTTGTAATAGTCCAGCCAGAATAATAGCTTTTATTAAACAATGTTCACATAGTATTCACTATTTAAATATTGACATGCTTATAATTTTTCTTACTTTAGTGTTTTATCCAGTTCTGATTATATTTGTTAGAGTTTATGCTCAGATAAATGCTATACTCGATTATTAGATATTTTCTTAATCTAACTCTTCTGTAGTTTCTGATCCCTGAATAGCCATAATTAGTCCTTTATACCTTCCGACAAAAAGATTAGTGATGTACTTAGAGTTGGGGCTTCTGTGTATGCTTGCATTTTCACCATCAGAATGTGAAGAGCTGTAAAGGAAATCTTGAAGGCTTATTCTTTTTTAGCCATGTTTTTCAACCTTTTCTTCTGCCCTGACCCCCTTCTGGGATATGACTCACTCCGCAAAGTAACAATGGTTCACTATTGTGGATATTCTCAAGTGGGATTAAGGTGAGGTGACATAAGAGGTTTGAAAACTGTCTGCCTCTGATGCCCATATTTTGATTCAGAAGACCTGCCTCCTCAAGGAGAATCATTGCTTCCGAGACTGCGCCATGCATTCTTCTCCTTATTGTTGATTACTGATTTTCGGTTTGGCTGTTGGAACACCTAAGGACCAAAAATCCAGAACGTGGTTAATGTGTGTTCATATTCCAAACAAGTCCCCGAAGCTAAGGAGACAACCGTGTCTGCTCCCCACCTCTGTTTTATATGTGAAATTGAGGCTCATTTTCTAGAAAAGCTTATTTTCAGTTGTTTCCAAAGTCCCTGCCAGGTAGGGACTTAATATAAACTAAGACTCTTTGTTGTCAGAGATTACTCACTTTGCACCGAGGGTAATTTCATTTACTCACAAAATTGAAGGTTACCTGTACCTTTCCGGTGCAAGTACATCCACATTCTCTCTTTCTGCTTGTGGAAACTTGAGACATAATCTTCCAAATGAGCACAGTATGAATTCCAAGTAGAAATTTTTTTAAAAAGATACAATTTATCCTTATCAACATGGCTCCTTTTGGAGATTATAATTCAGCTACTTTTGTAAGCTCTACCCTTCTTTGAATTTATTAGAGGAAGATTTCTTGTTGATTGATGTAGCAATTTAAAACTGAAACTTGTTGAAAACTAACAGGCTGGTAGAACAAAAGGTAGTAGAGGAGTGGCAGACATTAGAAAAAAGGTTTAGGGTTGAATAAGACATTGCATCTAAGGTAAGATGGAAAATGGCATTGAATAGTAGAGCTGAATGAGACACCATGTGAGTGAGGGATTTGAATACCAAATTTATTAACTCATCTTCCTTGTCATTGGTTTGTTATTAGGAAGCTATGTGAGATTATTGATGATAGACACTTAAGACTTGCATTGGTTTAATAATTATTTATTGGACATATACTGAGTACTAGGCCATTTTATGAGCTGGGAATGTTGGATGAATCCATATGTTTCACTGGTTTGTGAAAATGTTATTGTTAATCACTTGAAACATGCATATCTAAAGTTGGTCAAAAAAATTGGGGGAACTTCTATGTGGACTTGTTGATTCTAATGTTAAAAATTAGACATGAATGCTTTCTCCCTTTTGGTTTCTATTTCTTTGTTCTTTTTAGCTATTTATCCTTCTCCTCTGCCTTCCTTAGTGTAAAAATAAACAAACAAAAAACTGTAGAGAATTGTTTTTCTGGTAAAACAATCAGTAATGCATAAACAGGTAGGTAGAAAATTGACTCTGACTTGGGTTCATTAAAAAATATTCAGCTGTTTAAAAATTAAACTTTTTATTATAGAAATCTTAAGATAAATTGTGTTGTTGATTTCTGGAGTTAATTTTAGAAATGAGTAATATAAAAGAACTCATTATGCATGCGGAGTTGGTATTGATATGGTGTAACCTGTTCGGCTTTGACTTAAGTGAATGTCACTGCATTCATCAGAAGCTGTTTCTCTTTTTAAATGAATGTATGCAGATACTTGATATGTTCCAAATAAAATCCTCTGTTTATGCACAAACTCCTGGATTTTCATAGGTTATACTATACACACACAACGGTGGTTGAAAGGTTATCTGGTTCAGAACCCATAGTGAGGCATTTTGTAGGACAAATATCCAATATTCAATTTGAAGCAGATTTTAAAAGCAATTTATCATTTTATATTTGGCTCTCCATTTAAGTTTTTTCAATAAAGCATCGCTATAATTGGAAGGACATAGTTGTATGTGTACATGCATGCATGTGTGTTTTAAATATATGTATGGTTTTCCTGGGTATTTTTGCAGCTAATATAATGTAATTTCCAAACTTATGTAATTGTAATGTGTATTTTCTCATTAGATGTCTCTTGATTTTCCTTAGTTGTAACTCACATTGATCGTATTCAGTTGCTGTGCACAAACCAAGGGAAAAAACTAGAGCCAGCGTAGGGAAGCTGGAACAAATAATTCTAAGAGATGAGCAGAGGAGGATGGAAAAGTAATGGAACCAAGGTCTAACAATAAGTGCTAATTTGTTCAGGAGAATGAATTCACCTTTGAAGAAACAGAATTTAAGGAGTAATCATCCCATTATTAGTAGGCCACCTGTGTCATTGATACTTAAATTATAGTCTATCTGTAGTTTCTTTGTTAAATATATGCATATGTAAGATGCAGGCATATGCTGTTTACAATATAGCAGATAAATTAATATAGGCATTCAGTTATGTGAATGTTAAATAAGACAAGTTAAGATGGATGAGTGGGTCAATTTTTGTTTTTTTATCCCCAACCTGGTAGGTCCTTCTGTAGTGGGTCTCAGAAATGCGGAGGGTCTGTGTACTGTGACTCGTTTTAAGTAATTCAGGTTGAGCAGAAAGACTGGATAGGCTAAAATGTGTGCATAAATGATTGGATTCCTGTTATACTAAATAGTTCTGGAATTAGAAGCACGTGATCGTTTGGCAGAGTTCATTCACCAGTTAAGGTCCCCCTGAAGGTGGTGGGGCTTTTCTGCTTTCGCTTCTGCTTCTTATTCTTCTGCTTTTGCTACTAACACTTCTGACCCCTCTCACCTCTCCCCTTTCCTTTTCGCCTCTTATATCCTTCCTTGCTCCCTCCTTGCTTCCCTCCCCCCTTCCTTTCTTTTTAAATAGCTTTATTGAGACTTAATTCACCCATTTGAAGCATACAATTCAGTGGTTTTAGTATACGCAAAGAATTGTGCAACGAATCACAGAGCAACCACAATCTAATTTTAGAACATTTTATCAGCAGTCAATTCCCATTAGCCCTTTCCCCTCCCCAAGACTGAAGCGACCGTTAATCTACTTTCTGTCTCTATAAATTTGCTTGGACAGAACTTTCGTATAATGACATCATATGGCGTGTGGTCTTTTGTGACTGGCTTATTTCACTTACCATGATGTTTTCAGGTTCATTCACGTGTAGCATGTATCTGTACTTCATACCTTTTTGTGACAGAATAATATTCCATTATATAGATGGGCCACATTTTGGTTTTTGTATTCATCAGTTTGGGTGTTTGAGTTGCTTTCATTTTTTTTGGGGGGGGACAGGCACTATTATAAGTAATGCCCTCACATTCATGGACACTCTTATGCAACTTTTTGTGTGATTATGTATTTTCATTTCTCTTGGTTATATACATAGGAGTGGAATTGCTGGGGGCATATAACTGTGTTTGACTTTTTGAGAAACTGCCAAATTGTTTTCCAAAGGGGCTGCACCATTTTACATTCCCACCAGTACTGTGAGGGTTCTGATTTCTCCACCTCCTCACCATCCCTCTGAATTTTCATTTTACCTTCAGTGTTTACCTCTGCCTTCCAGCTCGCCAGGTATCCTATTCATTGTGATAGGATGTCTATCAGAGCTTCCCAGTGCTCTGATGAGCTAACTGGTGCGGTAACTGGTGCTACCGATGCAGTCTCCAGCTGTAGGCGTTGTTGTCTGTTTCCCCGGTACGCTGTTCAAAGATTATTTTCAATTTGTGCTACGATGTGTAAAAAGTCAGGAAGCAAGGCAGATGGACCCAGAACCAACTCCTTTTTGGGAATTTTTAAGGCAACGAGGCCTGGTTAAGCATCTCTAAGTTAATTCCTGATGATATGAAACCTGGCAACTTCCAAGTATCTCTGCAGACCAGAGACACGTGGAAAAGCCCGCTTGTCAGAACCAGAAGGTGTGCAGACGTGCCAGGATTTCCCTGGTATGCGTCGATATCAACAAATGCCATCATGCCCTCTGTGGAGCACACATGGTTGTTATCTCTGTAATTACGGTGAGCTCAGTCCTCTGAGAATTAGGTACTCTATATTGATTGAATCCGAATTAAATTTTGTCTTAGAAAGTGCTCAGGTAGACAGGTTGCCTTCACTCCTTCACTCTTGAAGAGAACACTAGTTGTGGGCTGAAAGGCTTCATTGGAGTTGAGGTTATCATACTTAAGAGAAGCATTTCCTCTTGTTTTCTAAATCCCCCTGCAAGAATCCTGACTCAATGCAGTTCCTAAATGGAACAGTTCTTTGGGGACCTATGAAGAAGGCAGTCTGCAGGAATTGTTAATTATTTCTAAAAATAACTCTGGGAGACAGGCTAGTGGTAATGACTGGGTTCTGGCACTTCATGGTTATAGCGGCCACTTTTATATGTTTAGATTTCCTCCCCTAATGCTTAATATCTCCATATGGGCATTATGATGGTGTGTCATTGAAAGTATTAAAAATTTAATTAATTGCTTAACATTGTATCTTGTAGAAACTACAACAGTGCTAATCTTTTTACATTTTTTATTTTTGGTTCAAACAAATCTAACTAATCACAGAGCAACCACAAAAATCTTAAAATTGCAAATGAGACACAATAAAGTATAGTTACCAATTACAGATTTTAGGTTTTTATATTCTATAGCAACAAACTGCCAAGTCTTAAAAAAAGAAAAATCCACTAAACCATTCTGTCCTTTCCTGATCTCTACTATATATGCTACTGGAAGATTTTAAGCTTTGTCATAGTCTTATGGCTGGAATCACAAATTAAAAAAAAAAATGTATTCAGACAAGGCAAATATTTAATTATAAACCGTGGAAGTTCAATATATTGAATGTGTCAGTGTTTGCATTTTATTGTCGGATGGTGTAAAATTTTATTAGTTTTCTATAATAATCATTGCTTATATTGGCTTATGGTGATTTTCTTACTATATTATCCTTAGTTCTTTACATGGACCAAGGATTGTATCTAATAAGATGATTAGAGGTTAACATTTAGTTAATCTGAAAATAGATTTTTTTAAATTAATTTTTAATGGTCTTTTGATGTTATAGAGCAATGAGTTTAATGCAATTTTAAAATCTTGACCTAAAAAGGACAAAGAAAAGATTTTACATAACGTTTTAGTTTTCCTTTCTCTGTCATTTTAGATAAGACCAGAAATCCATATTCCTGCTGAACAAGATGAAGATGAAGAGGATGAGGAGAAGGACCCAGACCTTTCAGTTTCTGGCTCTTGCTATCTCAGCTTATTGTCACTCACTGCTCCTTTGGTTTTACCAGGTGACTCTTATGTAATATAGTGAAAAAACTAGCATTTTTCGCTGATTTAACCTGTCTAATTGATTGTATTCTTTTGTGATGTGTACATATTATAGCTTACTTTAATCTTACGTGCTTACTTTCTATCTGAAATGCAAAAAATGTATCCATCTGTTCTATAGGGAATGCTTGAGGTTGTTTGATATTCAAAACATACTGAATATGTTAGATTCAAGTGAAATTGAACTGGAAAACTAGTTTAAACAACCATGTTTACTGAAAAATTAAAAGTCATTTCGAACGCTAAATTTATTCTGCAAGACAAATTTGCAGTGGGACTTTTAAGTCACTGATTCAAATAATGGTTTATTATTATATAAGCAAACTGAAAAGATCATTAGAATCTTCCAAGATTTACTGGGTAGTTTCATCATTATAAATTTATTCTTTCTTTAGAGTTACCCCAAATATGGTACCAATATTCAAGAACTATAAATTAATACCTTTTAAAAGTAGACCAAACTATATGGTTATTCAGTTTTTACGTAAGGTTTATAGGATTTGGCATTTAAAAAGCTGTTCTAATTATATCTAATTATTCTAATTCAGTATTCGCCAGCATTTTGCTGAGCATGCATCTATTACCCGTTCTGTTCCAATTCTACCTTGAATATTCATGGACGTGAAAATTTAATTTCTGAAAAGTAAGTTCAATAAACACAAGAAATGTCATCTTCTCAGTCATAATCCCACCAGCCTATAATGTTGGAAGACTTTTCCTCGATTTCATCCCACATGGAGATTCCTGAGGAATTAGTCAAATATGTTATTTATTTCTAGACAAAGCTCCTGTCCCAACCCCCACCTCCTTTCATTAGAGAAACCTGAATGGTACAACTCAGAGTTCACCTTGTCTTTATTCCTGACATCCAGAACAAGCCTTACAGACATGTTTCCTGTTCTTCTCGTCTTTTCTAACCCACTTCCTACCTCAAGGTTCTTCAGAGTGTAGGACCTTTCCTGCAGTTAATAGTGAGTCTGAGGAAAGAAAAAGCCTTCAGTTACTCAAGTTCCTCCTGTATCCTAAGATAGCCTTAGAATTAAAAGTCCTCTTGAGCTTTTCAAACAACATTGTTCCCTCTTACATGGATCCATCCTTCACCCACAGTGTGGTTTGCAAAGCAGGAAAAGGGGGAAGGTGTTTGTCGCCAAGGTGTACTGTTGTTTCTGTCCTCCCAATCTCTGCAGTGCGGTGGTGGCCTTTACTGGGCTCCTCTACCTGGTTTGTACTTGATGGTTGTCAGTGCCTCTCCTTGAGAAAGCAGGGGGAGGATTTGAGAGCAATAACTGTATCTGCATGAAACATTCAATAATCAGAGTCAGGTGGGTGGTGTAGATGTTATCTGTGTCTGGCCAACCATGCAGTTTGTTTTTCTGTGACTCGCTGTTCCAGGGATTACTGGAGAACTCAGAAACGAAGCAGGAAAAAGCACCAGCTTTAGGAATGTATGCCCTGAAAGGTCCAGGGTGGATGATATGTATTAGGTCTCTGGGTACAGGAGGCAGAAAGCCAGGTCACACTGAATATAAGTGAATCTGGGCCCTTTGCTCCTCTTATTTCTTTTCAAGTAAACACAAAAGCAGCCACAAAGTAAATCCAGTAATTTGCGTAATTTTAAATAGAGGTGTTACTGGTATTGATTTAAAATTTTTCTTTTTCTTTTGAAATAACTTTAGACTTATAAGATGTCACAAAAACAGTTTAGAGTGTTTCTGTGTTCTTTTACCCCACTGCACCCATCGGTAACATCTCACATAACCTTAGCTTGTTATTAAAACCAGGAAACTCACATTGGTACAATACTATTAGCTATAACTTCATTGGATTTTACCCTTTTTTTTCATATGGTACATAAACTTTTCGGATTAGTTTTTCTTTTCCACTCAGCATAATGTCTTTGAATCCATCCAAAAAGGTTGCCTGTATGAATTGTCATTTTTTATTGCTGAGTAGTATTCCATTGTAGGATGTACCACAGTTTGTTTATCCACTCACCTGTTGAAGGACATTTGGGTTGTTTTAGAAATGTATATCTGAACTGCGTTCTGCATATTGTCAGCTCTGTTCAAATTCTCCCCTGGTCATCTGCAAGTCTCACAGACGATGGGCACAGTCCTAGTTGCCAGCTTCGTGGCTGTGGGAAGATGGTGCTCCGTATAATCACGTACACTCCTTTGAACTCTTCTCAGGGCTGGAGTTATTTGAGCCTCCTTAGTTCTCTGAAGAACTTGATAAGTAGACAAATTTCCAAGCTATGTGCAGATGGGTACTTATCTCTTGACATATATCAGCTTTTGCCAGAATAGGATCCCTTCTGAGGAAGCATGAAATTACCTTCTCTCACTCCTCTATCCTCACAGATGTTTCTAGCTACGTTCTGAAAAGTCTGAACTCATGCTCAGCTTGAAGCAGTCATACGTATGCATGCAAATGCAGGTATTGGGGTACATGGCCTGCAATTGGGTGTTCCTCATCTCTTTGATTTAAATGGTGTATTGATTAGGATCTTGACAGGAAAGGCACATTCAGATGGAGCAATTGAGAGTTTAACAAAGGGACTATTTACACTTATGCTGTCAAGGTTAAAGGAAATCACAAAGAGTGGTTAATGTTTCTAGTCTGAAGCAGTAAGGGGAGGTGGCAGTTAGGGGAATAGAGAGAGCATCGGTGTCCCAATCAGGGCTGCCGAGGGGGAGCCCTAAGAGGGATATAGGCAACCTCTGGCAGTCCTGCTGGTGAGTGTCTGGGGAATACATGCCCTGATCTCACTCGGGTCCATCCTCTGACCTCCGGCCAGTGTCCATTGGATGAAGCCAGAGGACAAGGGAGCCTGTTGTGCAGTTGTTAAGGGTTATTGTTCCAGGGCACAGAGCAGGGTTGACAGGGTAGAGAGAGAATCGCTGGGGTAAACGGAGAGTCTCCCACACAAGTGTTCTCCGGGCTTTGAATGAGGAAGCTCGGTTGCATCTAGGAAGTGTCTATATGGGAGTGACAGAACTGGGCTCATAATAGATGCCCCAGTGAGCTCCTACTGCCTTTAATTTAACCAAGGCCATTTAAAGGAGGCTTTTAGATCTGCTATTCAGAATGAAATCCCAGTTTAGTTACGTGGATCCTTGCTTTTTGTTCCTATAATAGGCACATGCAGTGATTTCCTCTTTTTGTTTTTTATATGATTTGTTTAGTTTTAATGTTTTTGTTGTTTTTGTTTCTACATCGGGCAACCTCTAGTGGTCCTTAGGAAAATAACACTTGAATATAAACCTATAGTTTAGTATCCTATTGTCTTCTCATCCCACATTTCTGGGTTACCTTATAAGAAAATTGTGAAGCAGTAAAGACCTTGGACTAATTAGAATGAACACAGCAAATAAATAATGAACTAATACTTCAGTTTTTAATACTTGTACTGCTGTTGCTATAGAATAATGGACAGTCATAAAAGTCCTCTCTGAAAAATACCTAAATGACAAGAAGGAGTCAGTCAAATGGGAATCTGGGACCAGTGTGTTCCAGGGGGAAGGAATAGGCGGTACCATGGCCCAGACTTGGACGTGAACTTTGTGTTGCTGAGGAATGGAAAAGAGGCCACATGAAGGGTGCCTTTAACAGAGCAGCAGGCAAGGAGGGCGGGTGGGCAGAGAGGCGGTCAGAGGGGGTTAGGGCTAGAGTGCAGAAGGCCTTGATCATTGTCAGAGGTTTTAATGTTATTCTATGGACAGTGAAAATCTACTGGAAGATGTTAGGGCTGAGAATGACATGAAATCCTGGGTGTGGGTACAGGATGGTTTGTAGAAGGGGTAATGAGGAAGGGAAACCAAGAAACAAGTTTTTAAATTAGTCCAGATGAGGAAGAGAGGAGATAATGACTGAGCAAGTAGAAGTGAAAATGGAGAAAAATGGATGGATTTGAGATATGTTTTTGAAGGTAGGTCTAGAAGAAGTTGCTATTGGAGCACATATAAGGAGTGTGGGAAAGAGAAAAGTTACAAATGACTAAGTTTATTTTTTTATTTTTATTTTATTTTATTGGGGAAATATTGGGGAACAGTGTGTTTCTCCAGGGCCTATCAGCTCCAAGTCGTTGTCCTTCGGTCTAGTTGTGGAGGGCGCAGCTCACTGGCCCAGTGGGAATCGAAATGGCAACCCCATTTTTCAGAGCTCGCGTTCTAACCACCTGAGCCATCCGGCTGCCCATGACTAAGTTTTTAAGCTTGAATAACTAGGTTACTTTATTCTGACTTGGGGAAGACTAAAAAAGGGATGAGAATTAAGAGTTCTTTTCTCACCTTGTGAAGCTTGGCCTGAAGTCCCTTTGTGTGTGTGTGTGTGTGTGTGTGTGTGTGTGTGTGTAATTAAAGTTTCTCTTCTAATATACTGTATTTACTTTTGATCTTTTAACTCTTTCAGCTTTGGAGGAATTTTTTACATCACTTGTGAAGCATGAAATGGTGAACATGCCCCGTGGGGTGTATTACTCTGCGTTAAGAGGAAGTGCCTGCTCAGACCAAGGAAAGACTGTAGCAAGAATCCCCAATTTTATATTGAAAATGTATGAAACAAACAAGCAACCAGGTTTGAAACCTGGCCTTGCAGGTGAGCACAGTCCATCGCCTCAGGCTACAGGTCGTTCACGTAATGTTTTAACTTCCATTTCCGAGTCGGGTGGAATAGGTCACAGCAGGGCATTGCTGCTGCTGCTAACATCTAGACAGAGCTGGGTAAATGATGACAATGAATCCCATGTTAAAGACGTCAAGAACTGCAGAAACAAAGATGAACAGCGAGATGAAACTTCCAGAATGGGAGAACACCTGAGGACTTTTCCCGGCCCTATGGATGACATTTACTGATTCTCCTTGTGGGCTAGGATTGGGGGTTGGCCAACAAGAGGCCTGTTGGAGGATAAAGAAACCAGTGGAGTTTTCAGTGGTCCCATGGGACTATGGTGATGTGATGGTTAATTTTATGTTTAGCTTGACTGGGCTAAGAGATGCCCAGATAGATGCGAAAACAGTATTTCTGGGTGTGTCTCTGAGGCTGTTGCCAGAAGAAGTTAGCACTGGAATCAGTGGATAAGAGTAAAGAAGATCACCCTCACCAGTGCGGGTGGGCAGCATCCAATCTGTTGAGGCCTGGATAGAACAAACAGGCAGAAGAAGGGTGAACTTGCTCGAACTGGGACCTGCCCTTGGACCTTGACGCTCCTGGTTCTCAGGCTTTCAGTCTCAGACTGAATTATACCACTGGCTTTCCTGCATCTCCAGCTCACACATCTACATATGTCTCCTATTGCTTCTGTTTCTATGAAGACCCTGACTAATATGACAGACAAATTGGAGGTTTTCCTCATAAGCTATTCACTGAATTTTGAATTTGCACTGCAAGTTCAAGAACTAGGCCGATGCTTCTGAAAGGCAAAGTGAAATCTCCTGCAGTCCCGTGGTGCTTAGGAAACACAGACTGGCTAGGAACATGAGCCTAAGAAGAAAGCACATGAGTAGTGAATTGATAAGAAAGACATACAGCTCTTTTCACTTGGGTGCATTTACCAATTATGACCTCCGCTGGAGACCGAAATTCAGGCTCAGCCTTAGCAAGAAGCTGGGTCAGGAGGCAGAGAAACCAAGAGACCCTGGCATTCATGCAGTGCCTGAGTGGCAAAACGGAAGATTGAGGGACCTTAAACACAGCCTATTTCTCCCTTAAAATATTTGCCCAAATTTGAAACTCTATGGGATGGGAGAGTTAAAGAGGTAAGGTGAAAACCTCTGCGGAGAGATCTGAATCTCCTGTAATTATTCCATATTGAGGAGTCAAAGACCACTTAGTCTGTTCGTTGAAAATCATGGGGGAGGCATGGCCCTAGCAACAGGATTGAACCACAGGTAGACTGAGATTTGCCAAAGCTATAATTAAGCCTAACCCAGTTCAGTCCCTGATTTTTTGAGATCAGTCCTTTATTCTATTTGCCTAACAGAGGACAGGGGGTTAACATCATTTAAACTAAAATTTCTGTCGTTCTTTTATTTACTCTCCAGGATACAATGAAAAAATACTCGACATATGAAAAAGGTAAAAGCTAGGAATGAAGGGGACATTTCGTAGAGCTAAAGAAGCCACTCCATTGAGAAAATATCACTATTCTAATCAGTATACACAAAATAATATAGCTTCAAAATATATGGGAAAAAAATTAGCAGAACTAAAAGATGAACTAGACCTGCGATAAAAGTGGGAAACTCGAAAACATCTTTTTCAGTAGCTTGATGAACAAGCAGACAAAAAAAAAATCAACAAATTTACAAAACATCTGAGCAATACTGTGTACAAACTTTACTTAATTGACATATAGAACGTTGTACCTTACAGTAACAAGATTTCTATGCTTTTTAACTGTATATGGAAAGCTTACCAAAATAACCATATGGCAAACCATAAACTTCAACAAATTTCAAAACAATGAAGTCATTTAGAGTCTGGCCTCTGACGGCAATGGGATTAAGCTAAAAATAAACAATAAAAAGATAACTAGAGTGTTTCCAGTGGCCCGGAAATTGAATAATACACTTATAAATAATCCATGGATTAAACTAAAAATCAAGACGGAAATCAGAAAAATATTCTGAACTGAATGATAATGGAAATAGCCATATCATGATTTGCAGGATGTAGGTAAAACAGTGTTAGAGGGAAATTTATACCTTCAGTTTATATAGTAGAAAAAAGAATCATGAGTTACATTTCCATCTCAAAAAGCTTGGAAAAGAACAAATTAAACTTAAAGAAACAATAAAGGAAGGAATAATAAAGATAAGAATAGAAATCAATACAGTAGAAAACAAAATAAAATCATTAAAACCAAAAATTAATTCGTTGAAAAGTTTAACAAAATGATAAAACCATTGTAAGTCTAGACAATAAATAGAGAAATATAGATATCAGGAATAACAAAGGAGATACCACTTCAGACCCTCTAGCATTCAAAAAGATAATAAAAGAATTTATAAAGAACTTCAGCCATTTGGATTAGATATAGAAATTTGTCAAATAAAACTTTGCAAGACTGACAAAAGGATAAATTATATGAATAGTTTGATGTGTACTAAAGAAATTGAATCTGTAACCACCTTCCCACAAAGAAAACACTAGATTCAGATGGCGTCATTGGTGAATTCTTACCAAAAATTAAAGAGAAATGACAATGATTTTTCATAAACTCTAACAGAGACTAGAAAAAGAGGAACCCTCTTTATGAGATCAAAACTTGGCAAGTACACAAACAGAATAATACACAGCAATCTCTCTCATGAACATAGTTGTAAAAATACACACACACACACCCCCCGTTTAAAAAAAAATTAGAAAATTTAACTCAGCAATACAAAGGATAATACATAACAAGTGCTATTAATTTAGTGTTTGAAAATCAGTATAATTCATTACAATAATAGAAAAAGGCAGAGCAATCTTTAGATGATCTCAATAGATGCAGAAAAACACCTTTGAAAAATTGCTTCTATTCATGATATTAAAAAGATTCATTAAACTATGAATAGAAGGGAACTTCTTTTATTCTGATAAAGAACATCTACAATGCCATATTTGTACTTAATACTGAAATATTGACACTTTTATTCCTTAAGATTGGAAAAAAGATACGTATGCTTGTTATTACCACTATTATTCAATATTATAATGGAGGCCATAGCTAGTGTAATAAGCCAAAACAAAGAAAAGAAAAAGAAATAAAAATCATAAGGATTAGAAAGAAAGAAATAAAATAGTCATTATTTGCCAGTGACATAATTGTGTATATAGAAATGCAAAATTATCTACAGACTGATTAGGGTTAATAAATGAATTCAGCAAGGTTACTGCATACATACAATGACGAAGATATATAAAAAATCAGACATATATTTTACATACCATACCAAAAAATGAAATTTAAAAGCTATACCATTTACAATAGCATCAAAAATACCAAGTACCCAGAATAAATTTAGCAAAAAGTATGTAAAACCCTTATGCTGGAAGCTACAGAATATTGTGGAGAAAGATTAAAGAAATCCTAACAAATGGAGTGATTTACAATATTTATGGACTAGAAGACTCTGTGTTGTAACAATGTCAATTTGTCAATTCTCTTCAAATTGCTATATAGATTCAACCCAATCTAAATCAATATCCCAGTAGGTTTTTCTTTTCTTTTTTTTTTTTTTTTGGAAATTGACAAGCTGATTCTAAAATTTGTGTGGAGGTGCACAACTTGCCAAGGCAATCTCAAAGTATAAACACAAAGTAGGAGGATATACATTACCAGAAAGCAAGACATATAAAGCCACAATAATTGACAGTGTGGTATGTGCAAGGCTAGACAAACTGACCAATGGAAGAATAAATGTTCAGAAACTGATCCACACATACAAGGTCACTGGATTTATTATAGAGGTGACACTGCATTGCTGTGAAGAAAAGGGATGATCTTTATAACAATTCTATAATTAAAGCTCTAATTATAAAAATAAAGACAAATTATATTAAAATCAAGAACATGTGTTAAAGTATACCATTAAGAGAGTGAAAAGGCAAGCCACAGAATGCAAGAAGATATTTATAATACATATATCTGATAAAGAACTCATATCTTGAACATGTAAAGAATTTTTGCAAATCAATAAGAAAAAGACAATCGAAAACCAGGAAAAAATTGAACACCCTTCAAAATGAGAGTATTCAAAGGTCCAAGGAGCCTATGAGTAATTGGTCAACTTCATTAGTCATCAGAGAAATGCAAATTAAAACCCCAAAAAGATACCATTACATACTTAACAGATTGGCTAAAATGAAAAAAGATGGAAAATATAAAGTATTGGTAAATATGTGGAGCAGCCAGAAGTGCTGCTGGAAAGTCAGTTAGTACAACCACTTTGGAAAACTGGTACTGAACAAATTTATGCTGTCTTACCCAGCTATTTCATTCTTAAGTATAAACCCAAATGAAGTCACTAGAAGACGTATACTCTAATGTTCATAGTAGCATTATTTGAGTAGCCCTGAACTTGGAAGCTATCTAAATGCCCGTTGACAGTAAAATGCATGAATATACTACAACTGCCAATATTAATGATTCTTGCGATGATTATGTGGAGGGAAAGAAGCCAGATGTAAAAGCGATATTACAGTCTAATTCCATGTGTATAAAGCACCAAAGTAGGCAAAATGGTTGCTAGATAGTTGGCTACCTTTGCGGTATGGGTGGATGTGCCTGGAAGGAGACATGAGAAAAGAAAGGCTTCTGGATGTTGATAATGTTTTGGTTCTTGATCTGGGTGCTGATCATACATGCATGTTTGTTTTAGTAAAAATTCACTGAGCTGCATGGTTATGACATGTGTACTTTATGTATACTTCAAAAAGAGATTTTTTAAAATATAATGATCTCTGTGTTTTAAATACCTTAGTCCTTGAATGTGTCTTCTCATTGGCTCAGAATTACCCAGATAGTTTCCAAGACTACCCTAATTTATACTCCAGCACTTGGCTGCCTGACCTTGCTTTTCCATTGACACTGGGTGCCAGCTGGAGCTGGAAATTCAGTTTGAAAACTTAGTTGACCAGAGTGGGAAGGACTGGGAAGAAAAGGGTTAGAGGAGGAGGGAGAACAAAAGGGAGGATGAATGTACATGAATGCAGGTGTGAGGGAAAACTTGTCTGCTTGTAGGTATATACTAAACGAACCCATGTTCTCAGGAGTTCACAAAGATTGGTATGGAAAGCACTTCTCTTTAATTAAAAATTTTTTTTTTTTTTTAAAAAGGTTAACAGAATCTCTAGAAGTAACAGTTCATAAAACTTAAAATAATTCAAGAATTGTAAATTTATTCATTTATTTGCAAATTAATGAGGCCTATAAAAAGTGATAGTTTAAATATATTAACTTTATATTCTATTTTTCCTTAGATACCTCTAGTCAAAAATCATAAATTGCTTAACAAATTCTCTTTTAATTTCTAAATCTCTATCTAGATTGATTTAATGTGGATTACTGAGGATTTAATTAATGAAGTTTGTCATAACAAATATTTTTATAAGTTTCTCTTGTCTTTTAAGGTGGTATGTTATTTTGTTACGATGTTTCGATGTATCAGAGTAAAGATGGCAAACCATTGAATCGACTGATGGCCAGTAGAGGGCGAAGTTTCAAGCAGACGTCGCTTGCTCTAGTGCATGAGGTAAGTGCCTTCCCATAACTAACAGGGTCTTCTTGCTTGTTTATGTTTTAGGGTTTCCTTCCTTCACTTTATGCTCATGAAATTTAGTGTGTATCGGGAAATAACTTTTCTCTTTATCACAATTAATGTAAGTTGCTTTTAAAGGCAGCCAAAATAGCTGACCCAACTGAATACTAAAATACTTGGATGTGTTTCGGAGAGAAACAGGGGTGCTCTCCCTACTGCCCAGCCTAATATTGGGGAGTAGTATCTAGGGATTTGCTTCACTTTTTCAATGTTTAACTTCCATTGTTCAAAATAAATACCAACTTAAATTATTTACGGAAATAATGTTGCCTATTTCTTAATTCTATTCCTTCGCAAGCATGTAAGGCACCAGTATTTGTATTTTGTGAATGTTGTAAATTAACAGTAAATAAAATTGTTTAGAAAAAAAGAAACCTTTCGGTTTTAGTGTTTATTTTACTTTTTTCTTAGGCTCCCCTTTTTAAAATAAAGTTATGTGATGCCATTAGATGATTTGCATGAAATCTAATAACTGCAGGTTTTAGCAATACCAGAGGGAAGAGGAAAGCTGGAAAGTATTTGGGAAATGTGGGATTTTGTTGCTGATTTTTAAAATGTTTATGAGAGTTACTCATTCAGGTGTATATAAATTAAAATGTATGAATGAATAACAAAACAAAATACAGCAAGGAAGTTTATTTTATATATTTTAGATATAACATATAACAGTTATAAATTAAAATATATAAATTGTAAAAAATGTAATGGATTTGATGTAAAACCAGTTAGGGCTTCTACACTATGTTTGCATTAAATCTTATATTGATGCATAATTTATAAATGTTGGTAACACAAATTTGGTTTGATTGTATTCTCTATCATACCAATTACCACCAGTTAGCATAGCCGGTTTTTAAAGACCCATCTTTAGCTTACGCCACCCATGTTCCTCTCATACATTTAATTAGAGTTGAAATTATGTAAATATTTGATTCAGAATCTTTTTTGTCTAATACAGTGTCTTCATTTAACTAAGAAGGGAAGAAAGATCTGGGAAGAGCAGTGTTTCTATGGGAAGAAAAGAGGTTTAATTTCATGAAAAGAGGGAAAAACATAGGTGATTTCTACATTTGTTTTCCCTAGCATCGTACCAGTTGCTGTGGAGAAGGGAGTGATTTGGGACTTTTTTGTGCTTTTAAGCTGTGCATTTAGTTATTTGAAGGACAACCAGAGTATTAAGTGTTACTGGAAAGCTGATTTTAAATATCACATTCAGAACAAAAACGAGAAAAAGCATTAATGTGGAGGATAGCAGAAGACTAATAAATTCAGCAAATGGTGTCAAGACTGATGAAGTGTGCCTTAGATAGGAACAAAGAACATAATATTTGGCTTAAAATACTTGCTTGTGTTGTAGAATGCCTAGAAAATTTCAAAGGAATGAGAAAACAAGATCATTATTTTAGGAGTCAACTAAAAGACATATGTTGGACAGAATTCTGCTAAACCTATGGTAGGATATTAGTTTGGATTCATTTTCTGCTAACTATAATTCATTTTAAAAAAGGGCAGAGACAGAGAATGAGTCATCCAGTTTCGCAAACTATGTGACAACAAATTATAAGAGTTTTAAAAGCTGGTTAATAAGAATAACAATTGCAATAATAATAGCTCATAACCAGCTCAGGCACTTTAAAAATTGCTGTACATACATTAATTCGTTTAATCTCTGCATTAACACTGTGAGGTTGGGACTGTTGAATGTGCTCGAAATCACAGAGACAATAAGTAGAGGAGCCTGGAAATTGAACCCAGGCGGTATCATTCCCTGTTCTTGAACCACCTTATACCATCACGGGTTAAGCAGAAAACATTTTAAAAATACCTTTGACGCTAGCATTTCCTAATTCTTCTCCTTGCTTCTAATCTTTCTGTTGTTGCAGTCCATTTGGTATTTTTCGCGCTGAAGTTTCTTCAAACTCTCATTTGGTTCTCATCACTACTTTATTCTGAGTCTTATTACTTAAAAAAAAAAGAAAGAAAAACTGTCATGAAAGTTTCAATTTATGTATTAATTCACCCACTGATGGATCTTTGGGTTGTTTCCAGTTTTTGGCAACTATGACTATAGCTGTTAGAGATTGCTAAGTCTTACAGTAAGTGTATATAAGAAGTTACCAAACTGTTTTCCTAGTGACTGTCCCATTTTGAATGCTCACCAGTGACATAAGGGAGTTTCAGGCACTCTGCCTCCTTGCCGGTGCTCGGTATGGTCAGTTTTTAACATTTGAGCCATTCTCATATGTGGGTAGTGGTTTCCCTTTTGTGTTTCCTTAATGTTGAGCATCTTCTCATGTATTTATTTGCCATTCATATCTTTTCTTCCATGAGGTGTCTTGATCATTTGGCTGTTTTTAAATCAGGTTTTTGTTTTCAAATGAGCGGGTGTTTGTTTTGTTTTTTTTTGTATAGTCTGGATATAAATCATTTATTAGACATTTGTGTTGCACATGTTTTTACCTAATCTGTAGCTTGTCTTTTGATTAGCTTAACAGAGTCTTTTGATGAGCAGATTTTTAGTTTTGAAGAATTCCAATTTATCAAGATTTTCTTTTTATAGTTCTTGCTTTTTCTCTAACCCAAAGTCTCAAAGATCTTTTTCTCTTTATCTCCTATATTTTTAAAAAATTGAGGTATAATTCATATACCATTAAATTCACCCATTTACAGTGTGCAATTCAGTGGTTTTAATATAGTCACAGAGTTGTATAACTATCACCACAATCAATTTTAGAAAAAGCATACCAGAAAGAAACTCTGTACACATTAACAGTCACTCTCCATTTTCCTCACTCCCCAGCCTCTAGCAACCACTAATCCGCTTTTCGTTTCTATAGATCTGCCTATTTTGGACATTTCATATAAATGGAATCATACAATATGTGGGCTTTTTTCACTTAGTATAATGTTTTCAAGGTTTGTATATACTGTTGCATGTATCAGTACTTCATTTTTTTATGGCTGAATAATATTCCATTATATGAATATACCATAGATAGTTTATTCATTAAGCATTTCATGGATCTATATTTTCTCGTGCAAATTTTATAGTTCAAGGTTTACATTTTAGCCTATGATCTATTTGAGTTAATTTTCATAAGGTATGAGTTATGTTTGTTGAATATACCATCATTTCTCCATTTAGGCCCCTTTGTCAAAAATCATTTGTCCATATACAGAGGGTGCCAAAAAATGTATACATATTTTAAGAAAGGAAAAAACTATTAAAATTGTAATACTCAATATATATCGATAACAAGAGATGAATACAAATCACGTTTGACTTCTGCAATTACAAGAGGTGCTCATGGTGGTTACCATCAGCGTCCAGACACTTCTGATTATGGGGGAACATTGTTTGGTAGACTTCTGTGGCGAGCATGTAAACTGTTCGAACACCACAGCAGAAAGAAGCAGAAGAAGCACCCGAATCTTCCCTTATGCACATCACACACAGTACCATGCGGTTAAAACTTATCACGAATGCATGCAGTTGTTAGGTGTGTTGGAGGTTCTGTTGCATCCTCACGCCTTCATTGTCGTTGTACTTCCACAACATTCTCAAATTTCAAATACCACTCAAAATGGTCTTGCATGCCTCAAATTACAACTGTGCTTCTGCCATTTTCTTTAACTGTCCTGCCTGTCGCATGGTAATGTTAGCATTCATTTGATTAATGCCATCTTTTGAGTGAACGTCATACTACACATTGCTCCCGTAATTCAATTCAGCTTCGAAAAGTAATACATAGATAGCATCTCTTAAAATGTGTATACATTTTTTTGGCACCCCCAGTATGTGTTGGTCTATTTCTGTACTGAATTTTATTTCATTGATCTGTATACTTTCATCCAAACCACACAACATAATTACTGTTGCTTTATAATAAATCTTGAAATCAAGTAATATGAGTCTTCCAATTTTGTTTTGTTTTGTTTTTAAATTTGGCTATCTTAGGCCGTTTGCTTTTCCACATAAGTTTTAAATCAGCTTTGAGAAACCGCAAAAAAGCCTGCTGTAATTTTGATTGGAAATGCATTGAATCTGTAGATCCATCTTAACAATACTGAGTCTTTTCAACCCAAGATATATGTATTTTTCCATTACTTCAGATCCTTGTTTTGTTATTACAAACCTTGCACATATTTTGCTTGACTTCGTAAGTATTGCGTATCTTTAAGTATTTTGATGCTGATGCAGTTTTTACACTCTTTTTAATTTTAATTTCCAACTTCTCATTGCTGGTATGTAAACATATAATTAATACTCATCTATGACCTTACTAAACTCAGTTACATATTCTTGCAGCTTTTTTGTTTTTTATTTTAATGTTGTCTATATATAGAGATAGTCTTAATTTTTTCTTTCTGATCTGTATGCCTTTCATTTCGTTTTCTTTTTTCTTTCTTTCTTTCCTTTTTTTTTTTTTTTTTTTTTTTGCCTGATTGCACTGTCTAGGGCCCTTCAGTGTAATGTTGAATAGCATGGTTAAGAGCAGACATTCTTGTGCAAAGTCTTGGGGGAAACCATTTAGTGTCTTAACATTAAATATGATGTTAGTATAGGGTTTTTGTAGATATCCTTTATCAGGCTGGTGAAGTTTTCCTTTTATTCCTAAATTGTTGAGAGTTTTTATCACAAACGCATGTTGAGTTTTGTCAAAAAAAATTTTTTTATTAAGTCTATTGAGATAATCGTATACTTTTTTGGTTTGTTGATATGAGGAATAATTTTGATTGATTTTCTATTGTGAACCAAACCTGCATTCCTGGGATAAACTACGCTTGATCATAATGTATTATCCGATTTATACATTGCTGAATTTGATTTGCTAATAATATATTGTTAAGGATTTTTGCATCTATGCTCATGAGGGATATTGTATAGTTTCCTTGTAATATCTTCCGCTGGTGTGTTGTCAGGGTAATGGTATCCTAATAAAAAAATTTTTTAAAATGTTTGGTAGAATTTTCCAGTGAAACCATCCAGGTTTGGAGAGTTCATCCATCCGTCCATCCCTACCTACCTACCTTCTAATGCTGAAGGAAGGATTTGGGTGGCACAACATACACGACAGTTAGTGTCTATCTCCTTTTTTAAAGTATAAACTTCGTAAAATGAGGGAGGTTTGTTTGATCATGTATGGGTCCAGTGCTTGGTATTACTGGCACATAGTGGGCACTTTATAAATGTTTGTTGAATTGATGATTTTATTCCTTATGAAACTCGGATGTGTCTTATGCTTCACATGTGCATTTAGTGGAATAGTTTCCTTTTCTGAGAAATGTTGTTATTAAATTAGTAATAATCTAATAATTGTTGAGGTCTTACAAAGAAATGACATTATTGCCATTTGAACAGGCTCTTATGTACTGATTTGTGTTGTTATTCATTTATATGGTTTAGCTTCCCCTCCTGCCAAAGATCACATATCCCTATAGGATATTCTATGGCCTTCTTAATACCTGCAACTATAGGTGGGTGAGTGAGGAATGGACTGGCAGAAGAATTTTGTTTCGAATGTCCAAGTGCAATGCTTTTCATATTTTGAAGTGTATTTTGCTTTATGGAGAACTAGTTATTTAATGCAATCTGTGATGAATTCTTTTGGAAAATGTTACATACCCTTTTTGAAAAAAAACATCTTCTTTTCACTGACTTTTAAAAAAGCGAAAATCTACCATGTTACTTTTGGAAGATTCACAGATCTAAATCTGACTTGGGTTTGATCTGACATACCAGGAGCAGTTCTGTATACAGTTGTTTCCCCTTATCCACAGGGATAAGCCCCAAGACCCCCAAAATCACAAATAGTACCAAACCCAATATAGGTTATGCTTTTTCCTATACCTACATATCTATGATAAAGTTTAATTTATAAATAAGACACAGTAAGAGATTAACAACAATAACTAAAAATAGACCAATTTAATAATATACTGTAATAAAAGTTATGTGAATGTGGTCTCTCCCTCAAAATATCTCATTATACTATGTTCGCCTCTCTTTTTGTGATGATACAATGCTTTCATAATGAGATGAAGTGAGGTGAATGACGTACATATTGTGATGTAACCTTAGGCTACTGTCAGGGATACACAAGCACTGCGATATTGCGGCAGTCCACCTGATTACTGAGACAGCTACTAAGTGACTAACAGGAGGGTAGCATATACATCATGGATACGGTGGACTGAGGGATGATTCACATCCTGGGCAGGATGGCGCAGGGTGGTGCAAAATTTCATCATGCTACTCACAATGACGCTCAATTTAAAACTAATGAGTTGTTTATTTATAGAATTTTCCATTTAATATTTTAATACTGTGGTCGACTGTAATAACTGAAACCTCAAAGCAAAACTGCAGGTAAGGGGGACTACTGTAATCACAGGTTTCTTTAAGACTGAAGTGCCCCCTCTCTCTTTGCTCCTTTGAACAGGGGCCAACCAAGGGTCATTGCAGGTCTACTAGGGCTTCTCTAAGCTCAAGGGACGGTCCTCTTCCCTCTGATTTAAAACTGCGACTTCTCTTCCTGAGACTAACTTGACTCCTGTTGATGAGGAAGCTGAAGGTGAATGACAGTTTCCTTCCCTGTGTTGTCACCCTGCAGCGGTTCTAACTCTGACACGACACTCCCCTACATTGGATGATACTGATTTGTCCCGGGGTGAGAATGGCAATCTTACTTCATTATTTCCTCCATCTTCGGGCACATGCAAATTTTCCCGATCCTGTTGCTGCAATCCAACCATATTTCTGCCTCAGCATCAGGCAATGAGCTCTTTTCTCATTTTTATTTCATAGAAACCTATCAGAACTTACTGGTGGTACTACTCTGAATAAAATCTTTGTTTCTAAATTTTCTTCTTTTGATCATCATTTGATTTTTTTGCCTTATAAATTAATTTTGTTTTTCTCCTGTCTCTTTTAATTTTTTCCCCTAGAGTCCTGAAAGTGCATGTGACATAACTCATTATTTGAAATATAAGGAGTGTATTTGCCTTTTTCTCTCAGTGCCTTATTTATTTAAAAACATATTTCTTATGAAGAACATGGAATAGTATTACCATTCATGCAGTATGAAACAGTTAGATGAAAATTCTGAATAATAATTGAGAGAAGTAGTATCTGTCCTTATTATACATTTCCCCTTAGAAAACACTGTGAAAAGTATGGTTTGCTGTATTTTAGAGACTCTATAATTACCATGTGATGTGAGTTGTTATGGTAACTGGCTTTCCCCCCTCCTATTAAATAACAGAGTAAATGGTTGCTGGAGATGTGATTGAATTGTCAGCTTTTGAGCTAATGTTACCCTGATGGGAAAGGGGGTGGATAGAGTGAGAGGTAGACTGAGGGCGAGAAGGAGAATGAACAAGGGAGAAAGAGGTGAAAGAGAGTGGTAAATGTCCAGGAAGCACCCATAAAGAGATGAGTGTCATTTTACTATAAAAATGTGTCCTCCAGGAGTCCTCCCTTCTTTCAATCACTGTTTGTCAGGGGGCAGACAAAATATTATCTTGTGCAAGCAAGATTACTATTGACAGAAAATTGAAGTATATTATTGCTTATATATAAACAAAGGGACATTGAGTGGTTTTGGGGGTCTCTAACACTAAGTACAAATGATTTTTCTTCTGGGAATGTGGGAGGAGTGTGTGTATGTCACAGACCAAATGTAGCGGCTCAGTATTCATGTGTCTGTATAGCAACTGAACTTAAATGCTTTTATTCTTTTGATAGCATATACATCTGGGGAGTATGAATCATGCCTTACTTTCTGAAATTGGGATTTTACATCAATAGCAAACAGTTTATCTGTCAATTTTTACATGTTGCCCTACCTCATACCATTCGAGTTTGACAACTCCACCAACGCTTTGTCTTACTTGATTTATAGTAGTTACTGAAGGGATGGCAAAATGGGTATTTTCTTATAAATGAATCATTTTATTTGTTAAGATCACCCAGAGGCAGAAAATACTACCAAATTGCTGGGCAATGTATTCTGAATAGTAGATTAACTAATTAGGTGGCCATGTAGTCCCTCAGTAAAACATGTGTCAGTGAGAAAACAAGGTCTACTTTTTCATTCTCGCTTTCAACATTTTCCTGCATTTGTGAATTGTGTTTCTAAGTAGGATATTTTCTGTTGAGCTTAGTATTTCAGGTATACTTCATTAGAACCTATATGATACAAATTAAAAAGTTTATTTATGAAATTTCAAAATATGAAGTTTATAATACCTGCTTTAAAATTTTGCCTTGTCACTCATTGTGTTTTGATCTGTAATTAAACATTGCCTGGCCAGAACATTCTGGACATGCTTTAATAAAATTTCAAGTAACAAGTTGTATCCTCAACAACTTGCGTTCGAGTTGAGCTGTTTCTACTCAAAAACGTTTTCTAACATAGTTTTCGAGCATGATTGAAAGTTGCTCAGCATACTTTTTTGTGATTGCTTGTTTATGATATGGTTTTCACATGACACATTTTTGTCATAAAGCAAATACTGTACATTTAATTTGGTTAAACTCAGTGGGTACTTAATTGAACACTTATGTGCAAGACACTGTTATAGGTACCAGGGGAAGGATTCCAGGATGAATAGTACATGATCCCTGCCCTTAGGATTGTATGAGATTAACGTCCACACACAAATAATCTAAGATGGACTGTGTGTTACAGGAGAGGTGTGTAGTGTACTGGAAGTATAGAGATGGGAGACATCATTTCAGTAAGTCGAGATGAGGGGAAAATAGGGCATTCAAGACAGAGGAAGCAGTGGGTACCAAGGTCCTGTAGAGTATAGGACAGCCTTGGAAATTGGTTTATAATCTACTTTAGCCAGAGTACACGTTAAATAAAAGAGAAGAGCAGAAAATCAAGTGGGGAAATAAGGTTGAGGATCTTGACCAGCCGAGTTCTTACATGAGAACAAATTATTTTTTAAGTAAATGATGTGCTTTTGCAAGACTGCGAACATAGTACAAATGAGTTTGGACTTCATTCTTTAATGAACCATCAAGAGTTTTGGCAAAGAAGTTCTGCTTTAATATAATAGTAGCTGCACCATTTAGTGTGTATTAGGAGGAAAGATTTTAGACTGTGAAGGGATTAGTTAGGTGGCCTCAGTGATCTAGGCAGGAATTAGGGCTAACCCAGTAAGAAAGAATGTAGGGACAAATATAATAAACATTTCAGACGTAGAGTTGACAGTTGAGTTAGAGGGAAGGAAGAGGTCCAGAATAAATCAGAAGTTTTAAACTTGTGTGACTGAGATATTGATGGGCAATATTGATAGAAAAAGGAATGATAAGAAGAGTGGATTCGGAATGATGATGACGAAGAAATGTACAGCATGTAATAATAGATAGTGAGAGGTGTATGGGAGAAAAGTGCACGTTCCAAAAGTAGTCATTTTCAAACTGTGTTCTTAACTTTATTTATATTGAAGTATAATATACATACAGTAGATTTCTCCACTTTTAGCATATAGTTCTATGAATTTTGACAAGTACACACATTTCTTGTAACCAGTACCACGGTCAAGATAAAAACAGTTCTGTCACCCTCGAATTCCCCCATGCTCCTTTGTAGTCAGCCCCTTCGCCCTCCCCATCTCCTTATAACCAGTGATCTCTTTGATGTCCCTCTAGTTAAAACTGTGTTAGAGAATCCTCGGGACCACAACAAACTAGGGTCTGATGATCCAGAGGGCTGAGCACCAAACCCCCAGGCTTTGTCCTCACTTTCCTTCTCTGTTTTGTCTTATATATTGGCATTCCACTTACTATTGATTTAATATTTGTGGTGGGGTGGGAAAAAAATTACATAGCAAATATTTGAAGACTATTATTCTACAGTGCTGCTTATACATCTCTGTCTGAGCCTCCGTTATGTCTCACCTGGATTGTTGCAATAGCCTCTGAGTACATGTCCCTGCTTTGAGCTTTGCCCCCTGTGATTCTCACCATAGCTGTCTGCATGATTCCTTTACAATACGGATTAGATTATGTGGTTCTTCTCAAAATCTTATAATGGCTCCGCCTTTGGTAAGAGTAAAGCAAGTTCTGAAAAATGACCTAGAAGGCCCTGCATTCTCTGGGTCCCTGTTAATTCACTAGTTTCCTCTCTTCCTACTCCCCTCTGTGCCCACTCTGTCTGTGCTTCTTTCTTCCTCAAACAGGTCAGCCGTGTGCTCACTTTAGGACCTTTGCCTTACCTTTTTTTTTTAAATTAAGGTATAATTCATATAACATAAAACTAACCACTTTAAAGTATACAACTCTTGGCACTTAGTACATTCACAGTATGCAACCATCACCTCTGACTAGTTCCAAAACATTTTCATCACCCTCAGATGGGACCATGTATCCGGTAAGCAGTCACTCACCATCCCTCCCCCGCTTCTTTCTCTAGCTCTTCTCTCCTTCCTCGCCACCCCTGGCAACCACTAATTTGCTTTCTGTCTCTATGGATTTACCTAGTCTGGACATTTCATATAAATGGACTAATACAGTATGAGACCTTTCGTGTCTGGCTTTTCTCACTTTTGAATAATGTTTTCAAGGTTCATCTACATTGTAGTATGTGTCAGTACTGCGTTCCTTTTTGTGGCTGAATAATCGTGTATTGCAGATATACCATATTTTGTTTATCCATTCATTGATTCATGAACTTTTTGATTATGTGCACCTTTTGGCTATTGTGAAAGAGCTGATATGAACGTTCACGCACAAGTATTTGTTTGAATACACGTTGTCGTTTCTCTTGGGTGTATACCTAGCAGTGAAATTGGTGAGTCATAAGGTAACTCTGTGTTTAACCTCTTGAGGAACTGCCGAACTTTCCCGTAGCAGCTGAACCAGTTTACATTCCCACTAGCTTGCACCTTGGTTTTGATGTCTTCATCTCCTTCCAGTTTTTACTCAGACTTCACTTTGTCGGTGAGATCTACCCAGACCGCCCTATGTAACCCTGTAACCTGCTCCAGCACCCCCTTGCCTCATTAGCATTCTTCTCCCCTTACCCTACTTGCATGTTTCCCTAACATGGTCTCTTTTTTAGGCACATGCTTAATATTTCATTATACTTACTACCTCTTAGATATGGAAACTCTTCTTCCTACTCTCCCCTAAATGATAGGACCTGCTCATCTCAGCATTCCATCAGACACCTGTCATTGCACGGGTATGTGCAGTTAGATATAGGAAAAAGTAAATTTCACATATTCCTTAAAACTTGGTGCACGATGATTGAGAACCCTACTTTATCATCATAAATAGCATGAATAACATAAATAAATAATTGAATAACACGGTTGCACAGTCATGATTTGGAATTATTGTGTTGATTGAGTTTCCATTAAAGGCTTCTCACAAGCACAGCAAATTACACACAATGTTCATATGTTAAAAACACTCATTGTATTTTTCAGCCTAGCAACACTGGCCTTTTTTGTGTGGGTATATATTGAATTGGAATACCATCCTAAAGTGTTTTTTTGTTAAAAATGATCAAGGAAGTCTCTTGCCTGGAACACAACTGGAGTGTAGGGGACAACTGTCTTCTAGCTGATTCCCTAAATCTCCCTTCATTAATGGAAAGAGCAGGAGAGTGCATCTTCAAGAGATTTATTCACCGCTATCTCCATAGAGCACTAAGACCAGCTATAATCTCATAAAACATGAGGAGGTCAGGCTGGTGTCTAGGCTCAAGCGTTTTACTACATCTCTGCACCCACCTTCAGATGTGGTTGGAGAAGCAGAAGGAGAATAAGCTTTCACCTTCAGTTTATAATTTCCTTTTAAATAGGTTTCCTGGCACAAATGTCTTTGTTCTTAGAAACTCAACGTTTGATTTGCTCATTTTCTTTTACATTTTTTCCATAAGGCTTTCTTTTTTCACCTCAGGTTTCAGAAGCAATTAAGACCATTGTCTTTCCAAAAACATTCAGTCCTCTTATTGCCAATTTCCTGAAGTGATAGATATTCTCAGTAGTGCAATGATGTCTATGAATTATTTGGCAGGGAAGTTTTTGAATACTTTGAGGTTCTGAAGTAAGAGATGAAAGTTTTGGTTGTGGTGTCTGAGTGTTCTTTCTGTTAACCCTAGTTCTCAAAATAGGACTTAAAAATAGTTAATGAATTTTATGAAAAGGGAACAGAATTGATAGGAAAAACATTAAAGAAACTTCCCTGCACTTTGGAAACAGAGGGCAAGGCCAAGGACTGATTAATGCCTCCCCAGTCAGAAATGTAGTCTACGGGAGTCTGCTTTCTGCATAACAAGAAAAGCAGGAATTGGTGGGCCTGTTCCTTCAAAGATGTTTGTAACATACTGACATACCTCCCCCTATCCCACTCAACAGACAGAGTATTTAATCAAAAAAAGGAGAAAACTGTCTTTGTCATTTTCTTAAGTTCATTTCATGGTTCCAGTATCTTTTACATACTGTTGGAGTATCTAATTTTCGTAAATGCAGCAGTGGATTACGGTGATAGATAGCAGACAGAATTAATCTTTGTTTCTTAGTCCCCATAGATTCTTCATAATTTTGCCTTGGAGTCTGTTTGTGCCCATTTCTGACTCTCACTTTAGAAATCTCTCTGTAGACACAGATCAGGTGATAATCCTCATATCTTCTCATAATACCTTGCGTGTAGTAGGCCCACACTGAGTCTGGAATTAAAGAAAATACCAGGAGCCATGGGAACCAACTATATTCAGAGAGGCTGTTCTCTTGCCTATCACAAAGCACTTGAGAAAATTAATTTTTATAATACAATAAAATCTCCTTAAATACTCCAGTTATCATGATTCTAGAGTAATTTTATAGAAATTTGGGGGGGAGGGGTTGTTGTTGGTTTTGTTTTGTTTTGTTTTGTTTTTGTCTGTAGGACATTGACTAAAGTTTTAATTGTTTGAGTTTGATGAGATGAGTTACAGGAAACATGAAATATGATGCGCTGTGACTGTTTTTCTTGAGTGATCCTTCTTTAACAGAAGCAGACCTTGGGAAGATTTGTTTCAAGATAGCCATACACTAATAGGTAGAAACAGAAATGACTATGAAAACCAGATGTTGTGTCTGGGTCTCGCTTCAGAAACAGGGTTTCAGTGTTGGCATATTTCATTTTTCGCTTGTTTACCCACACTGATTAAAGGGCATTTATCTAGTGGTGTGCACAATTGCTGAGTGCGGTACTCATTTGCATGGTCTTGCCATCCTGGTTTCTACACAACATGATATTTCTGTTGGCAATTTAAGTTTATTACTTCAGAAATTGTCATATTGGAAACCCAGGATGTGAGCAATATTTATTTTTATTTAAAATTACTAGGGGGATTTGTTAGACAATACCTCGTTTCCTGACATTGGCAAGGGGCTTTACAAAATTTCCCCCTAATTTGCAGGGACATATTTGTATTACATATACATCGTAACTTGTTATTATTGTAGGATTTTATTTGCTTTAATTTAGAAAATTTCAGGCTTATTTTATTTTGCCTTTACAAGACTCTAATCTCTTCTCCTTTGAAAATTTCCGAAAGACCTTATTTGTGGTTATGATCCTAGATGGATTCGGTTTGTTTTAGAACATAAACCATTTAAATAAGGGGAAAGAAAGAATTGATGACATAGTTTAATTTTATTCTGTTTTAATACTGTGTAGTCTAACTCATGTTGTGGTACATCTTTCCCACAGGTTCACATCCAGCTTTCAGAGTGGCACCGTGCCATTTTTCTCCCACAAGCATGGCTGGCATATATGAATAGAGCTTATCATGCCATTTTACAGGTAATGAAACCATAGGAGGATTTGCTTCAGGCGAGTGTGTCCTTCTTATCTCAAATTTTACTGCAAAGATGTATTTCATATAAAAGCACTTAGGAAAATAGCACCATCAAACATGCAATGGTTATATTTGCTCCTAAAAGAATATAAGGCATAAATGTACATAACTGCACTTAAATTTCAAATGTTGATGCCCACCCCCCAACCTGTGTCCCATCCAGAGCTCTCTCCTGAGTGCTACTCCTACTTCCTGCTGCTTTTTGAACATCTTCCAGATGTCCCACAGGCTCCCCCTTGGATGTCCCACGTGTCCCCCTTAGATGTCCTAGGGCACCTCGACTTGAGCACATCCCAAACAGAGCTCATCGTCTACCTTTGTACCTGTGTTTCCTCAAGCAGGACCTGCTTACATCGCCAGTCTTCTCTCATAACCCTTCCTGTGAAAAAGTTCAGCCTTGCTACACTTTTTTCCAAACTCAGCATGTCTCGCCTAGCCTCTTGACATGTATACACTGTTCCTTCTGGCACAGGTACTGCCATTCCTTCCTTGCCCACCTAATTTCTACTTGTTCTTTAGGTCATTTTATCTGGAAAGCCACCTGTGTGCCCCCACCGCCCACTGGGTTGTGTGCCCCTCTTATGCTTCCTTAGAACCCATGCTTCTCTTTTTGAAGCCCTTATGACCTTAGATATTTGTCTGGGGCCTCCCTTCGGTTGTCTCCGCTCCCTAAAGCTAGAAGCTCTGTTTTCTTTCTGTTGTCTCTCTAGAATCTGATAAGAGCATCTAAAACATCATAGGTGCTTATTAGACGAATTAATTATACTCAATTTGACTTCATTTCATGCAATAATATAAGTTGTAGTTTGTAAATTTTTTAAATTAGAAAAAATTTTTAATCAGTTTGGAAATATATGAACAGTTAACATTATAAGAAAACAACTATTCTTTTTCCTAGCATAAAATTCATTTTTAAGGATGATAGAAAAAATCTGATGGTACTTAAGTAATTTATGGCCCAGAGTAAGATTTTCATGGAGTCTCGGGAAGGGTGGTGTCATGGTTAAAGCTAACAGCTGTCCTGAAAGATGGTGGTAGGGAAGGCGGTGGGAAGAGTGACTAAGCATCAGCGCATTGGTGTTCTCATCTTAAACCCTTTTGCAACACATTTTATTGAGTGTAGAATTTGTAAAGTACTGATACACCTTCAGAGATTCTGAGTCATTAGAACTGAGTAGGGGACCAGGAATCTCCATGTTTACCAAGTTGCCAGGTAATTTTAATGCAGCTTGTCTCTCAACCACATTCTGAGCAACAGTATTTTATTCATGTGTTTCCCCAAACCACACTGGACTCCACATTTTAAAGAGGTTCCCTTGTAACCGGTTTCCTTTTGCTCAGCTCGCCTACTTTTTTATCCTCAGCTGCATCTAGGCACAGTATTGAATAGACGTGTGAGGGAATGAGTGCATTCCTCAGACATACCCTCCTTATTCTAGAAGAGTGAGATGGCATGTCAGAGTACGTGCTTTTTCTCACATTTATTTTTCCCTGCATAATTCTGAAATGTTTTCCTTCACCAAATATTTATGGAGTACTTTTTATTGGCCAGGCATGTGGGATACAAAGGGGACTAAACCACTCCTTCCTCTCAATGAGCTTCCAGTCCAGTGCAGGAGACTAAAATGTCCGCCAGCAACTCCAGCACACCATCTGTGAGGCTTTAATAAAGGATGTACAGAGTACTACAGGCGCCTGGAGAAAGCAAGGCTACCTCCTCCTCCTGCAGAATGAACTGAGAATTGTACTTTGCCCTTAGCATAAGGAAGGCTACATTGAACAGGATTGTGGTATAACTCATGCAGGTGACTTGCAATTGATTAGAAAAAGAACCTCCATGGTTTTTACAATAAGAGCTACCGTTTATTGAATAACTAGTGTGTGTCCAATACTTAACATATATTATTTCAATTAATCTTCACAAAAACCCTTTGAAATGGGTGTTGTCAACCACACATACAATGAATTTATAGATGGGGAAGCAGCATTAGCTAGGAAAGCAGAGCAGATGGTGCAAAACGCAACAGTCAGTTCAAAAGAACTGGAACTTAACTGGAATTTGTTTGACTCTAGCACCTCAGCCTTTCCCACTGCGTCTTGCATTTTCCCTAACACATAATGTTCCACATTAGTTATAACAACACATAATGCAAATTGCTTTAATATTTTAAAGGACAGATCTATTTCTGAAAAGCCAGCTGAGTATTTTTAGTAACACAGGTCAATTATTCTGCCTTTCTACTGTTGTGATAGTGTACATCTTTATTTATCAATTAAAATGTCTTTACTTTGGATATTGAATAAATCTGGTTCCATTGAGAATTGGTGACAAAAGAAGTGAAAAAGCATAGACTATAAGAAGGGTTTCAGTATTATTTGAAAATACAGCAATGCTTTTTAGGCTGGCACTATTACTTGAAGGTAGACTGATGCATTGTGACTGTTCCAAGTTTCTTAAATAAGTCCACACTTAGAATTTATGGTATCTTATAAGAATTAGAGCAACTGCCACACTCCTTGTCCCTATTAAGAATTTCTGTCCTGGAGGATACTTCTGTGCGGGAGTTATAGATACTTCCATCTCGTGCTAGACATATTTTGTAGCATTAAAGTAGAGGATCATTAGAGGAGCCATATTTGATTCAATTAAACATAGGAGACATGCTAAAAGGTACATTTTCGGTTATTTCCTGGGGGTTGATTATGTTGTAAGTACAACATCTGAACACGGCTAGCAGCTTTTGCTTAGGCGTCTGCTGCCAGCCTTATCTGATGTTTCCACAAGATGTGGGATTTTGAATTATAAGCATATCAAAGTGGTTGACGTGGCGAGGAATTTGGATTTCTTCCCATTAAGATGAAAATGAAGATACGAGTTGACTGACAGTTCAGAGTCCGTAAAGGATCCCACTCCAGCCTTCTTCACCTTGCTGCCCTTGTGGGATGCTGAGGACTTCAAGTCTCCAGCGTTTGTGTAAAGGGATTGTGAATATGACCTCCAACAGGAGAGAGGAATTAAAGCAGGTTCACTGCAGATACTTGTTTCCTGAGTCGGTCAGCTAGCTGCAAAATAGTCTGAAATCAAAACAAGGGTCAGGAACTGTGACCCCTAGTCAATTACTCTCTAACCATTTGTAAGGCTTGTTGGCTGATCCATTTGTTTTTAATGTGTAGGTTTGGAGCTAGGTGAAATTTCTGACTATAATCAGCAAGGTCTTGATTACATAGGCTGGAGATTAAAAAAAAAAAAAAAAGTAAGAGAAATCACTAGAATAATCATTGGAACCTACGAGCAATCCGTAGCTCTGAGTTCGGGTGACCATTTCAGCCTTTTCTCTCTCTGTGAGTGTTTTCCCCCCTTAACCACAGCTGTTAACCAGAAGCAGAGGTGACTGAGTTGAATGAATGATGCTGGATCTCTGTTACCAGCGGGCAGAGAATTGGAAAGCAGAGTGGATCTGGGTAAACAGCCTGTCATGGACTGGCTGCAAGGGGTTCCAGAAGAGGGGACTGAGAGGAAAAGAGATTCTAAGAAAGAAAAAATAAGAAATTTACTTGGTCACAGTAGAATTGTTATACTGCTTTATGGCTACAGGGGAGATGAGAAACATAGGCCTTTTCAAGAGGCTGCACGTGTATTAGCTTTTTTGTGCTTTGTTTATTTCTAAACAGATTTTAACCTTTTAATTTCCTATTCCTTGTCTTTTTTGGAAAAGCATTATGGAAAGTAATTGTCTTAGGAGTAAAGAGGCATAATTTAAGAAGCATAACAAAGACAGCCAATAAAAATCATTTTCTATTTTGCCTACCCCCTGCGAGACCAATATCAATATTAGATATTAATATCAATATCTTGCCAGTTTGATCACCTTTGATACCTTGTTCCAAGAGACAGAGGGGAGAATGAAAGGTCCAGGGTTGTATGTTTGAAAACAGTGAGGTAGGAATGGATATGATTGATGTAAACAGAAACTATGAAGGATGCGAATAGAATGCCCAGCAAATCTCAGAGTGCCTGAACCAGTGAGCCCCAGGGCATTGTGTGCTGGAGGCTGTGCTATGTTCAGGGACTTTTTAGTCTGACGAAACGGTCGTTGTCTTCAGTGAACTCATAGGCTAGTAACCGAGAGTATATAAGAGAAATACAAGGACATGCAATTGAATAGTCTGGATATTCCATTTGGGGGGCCGGGAGGGAGAATCTTTTACTTTATGAGAGTACACAGACGAAAACATGATTTACTTCAAGGATTTTGATGTATTCATGAAAGAACGTCCTATAGGAAGATAATAAGGGGAGGTAGGGGATTTTTTGTTGTTATTTACAGCAAACCTGGTAATGGTAGCTATTACTTGTTATCAGGCACTGTAGTAAATAGATACTTTTCTATATTATTTAATTTGATACTCTAATACCATGAGATAGTTGTATGATTCTGATTCCAGAGCCCATATCCTTAACCCATCAAGTTATATTGCTTCCCTCTCTGGAGTATATCTAGAAAGAGATATTTTTCTCCTGTAGAACATACTTTAGAACTCTACGATCATAGGAGAAAGACAACCCATAAGAAAACGGACAGAATAGGAAACTCAAATAGTCAGTAAACATTTGAAAAGATGTTTAATCTCATTAGTAAATAGTGAAATGAAAATTAAAACCACAATGAGCACCATTTCATACCTGCAAGAATAGTAAAAATTAAAAAGCCTGACAATTCTAAATATTGATGAGGATATGAAGTAACTAGAACTCTTACTTACTTCTAGTGAGAATGAAAGCTGCACAACCACTTCTGAAAATGGTTTGGTGTTACTCAGTAATGCGATACGCAGTCTCAGTTCTTGTCCAATTTAGGGTTCATCAATAAACCAGTATTTTAATTGCATTTAAATAATGTAATTGGTGATGGGGCGAAGGGAAAGCATCTGATCAAAATAATCCCAAGTATTAAAAAAAAAAAGAATAATAGTTATTTGAAGGCCTTGGTCTTAAAGGGATGATATTAGCTATATTTTTCTTAGTACATGGTAGAGGTTGGAAATTATGGTATCTATTTCTATATGTTCACTCAAGAAATAAAAATGTAATGTGCAGCTGTTTGAGAATAACTTTTGTTATATATTATCTAAATCATAGGTATTATATACTTATCCTACTAATTTTCTATCATTCTGTTATAATACTGGTACCCAGACCCCAATTTTGGGATAGAGTCAGTTAAAATTATCAGCTGCTGACACAAGCAGACCATTACCAGGTAGGGGACTGTTTTTTGTTTGTTTTTTTTTTGAATGGGGACTATGAAATTAAAATCTGCTTTTAATAGGTAATCCCCAAAATGAAGTGCTGGGCTCTCAATTTGCTAAACGAACAACTTGTCCAGGATGTTCTTACTTGGTGACTGTAGAAATACCTGAGCAGTGATATAATTATGTCCCCTCCCACGTCCTCTTTCATAATCTAACATCCTATCAGGAACACTTAGGCCAATTGGAAAAAGATACATTTAAGTGTTTTCCAAAGAAATTTTAAGATAATTTTGGCCATTGAGTTTACCTGCTGATTTATGTCTGTTTTTTGCAGGGAAGAATAGGAGAGCTGGAGCTGCAGTTAAAACATGGAAAAGAAGTAGCTGAGGAGGTGCAATACAAAAAAAGCACAGCCTGGCTCTGGTAAGGGGATGGTTTCATGATGTCGTGGGAAATAAGCGATAAGGGAGAAGGTGACTGCTCTAAAGGCTTTAATGTTAGGAATTTTAGCTTCCATATGAGCCTGACGGGGATAAGACTGAGATCTCATCAGTATATTTTCCATCCCTCCTCAGATGTCAGAAGGAGAGCTTTATTCATGAATTTTATGTTTTATTATTATTTTCCAAAGCAGTGTGGAAATGGTTTGCTTTTTTCTTTTTCCCCTATAACTGATTGTTTTATATGCTTTTGAATGAAAAATTCAGTTTTTCCCACTCGATTCATTGCCTTCCTACGGTGTTTCCTCGAAAATAAGACCTAGCCAGACAATCAGTTCTAATGCGTCTTTTGGAGCAAAAATTAATATAAGACCTGGTCTTATTTTACTATAATATAAGACTGGCCCTTTATAATATAATATAATATAATATAATATAATATAATATAATATAATATAATACCCGGTCTTATATTAATTTTTGCTCCAAAAGGCACATTAGAGCTGAATGTCCAGCTAGGTTTTATTTTCGGGGAAACACGGTAACTCCCATTTAGTGAAGGAAGACCCTTCCACTCCCCTGCTCTGCCCTCCACAAGACATCGTCAGTATTAGGAGCAATTTTACCGTGTCAGGGCTTTAATTTCTTTGGCAGAGATCCCCTAGTGAATTCACATTATATTATCTAGAAATGTGTAAGTGCTGGCACATTAAAAGCAATTTAAATTGTTACATGGGTTGGGATGAATACCTTGTCAGCTTAATGTTGCAGTAGCCCAAATCTAAGTGTCCGGAATCTAAATAACTTTGCCTGCAACTGCAGGTTTCTTTAATCTAAAAATCTGTTCAAAGTTACTTGATTTTACATTTTTACTTACTGACAATTGGCATAAGTAGAAAAGCAGAAGCTATGTGTATGTGTTTAACTAATTCTAGTCAGTGTCATTTTCTAAATTTATTTTGAAAATAGCAATGCAGTTTAAACATGACATTGGATTTAAGATTAGTGATTAAGAATTTGGATTTTGCTTCCTATTTTCTATTATCTTTTACATGTCATTTTAATCTCATTATCTGAAAATGATCGTTTGGTGGAGGTGGTTTGTTAGCCATACTCTCTGGAATGTAGAGACACATGGAATGAAGGATGTAAGAAAAAAATGGAAGCTGAGGATAACTCCTGTACTTTAACTCTGAATAACTAAAAGTATGGAGTTCCCATTTACTAAGATGGGAAGACTATAGAAAAGCGGGTCCATGGAGGGTAGGAATCATTTGGGGGACTTGATAAGTTGGAGATACGTAATTAGATCTCCAATAGGAGATATCGAGTAGTTTGTTGACCATCTGAGTCTAGAGTTCAGGGGTGAAGTCAGGGCTGGAAATATAAATTTGAGACTCATCAGCATATTGACTGCATTTAAAATCATATTGCTGGATGAGATCACCTCAGGCATGAGTAAAGATAGAGAAAAGATCAGAGAACTGAGCCCCAGAGCACTTCAACATTTAGAAATGGGGAAGCTGAAAAAGGAACCTTAATGATCAGTGATGTAGAAAGAAAATCAAGAGACAGTGGACTCTTAAAAGCCGAGGATGGAAAGTGTTTCAAGAAAGGAGCAACCAATTGTGTCAAATGCTGCTGTGAGGCTGCCAAAGATGGAGAGTGAGAATGGGGAATTAGATTTGACCTCTTAAAAGTCATCAGTGACCATGACAGGAGCTGATCTGTTGTTGTGGGGACAAAAGCCAGATTATAGAAGGGTCTAGAGAGAGTGGAAGGAAATGAAGTAGAGTCATCAAGTATAGGCTACCCTTCTTTTTTTTTTTTTTAGGGTTAATTTTTAATTATTTATTTTTTTCAGTTACAGTTGACATTCAATATTATTTTATATTATAATAGTTTCAGGTGTACAGCCTAGTGGTTAGACATTTATGTAATTTATGCAGTGATCCCTCTGTCTAGTCTAGTCCCCACCTGGCACAATGCATAGTTGTTGCAACATTATTGACTATATTCTCTATGCTGTACTTACGTCCCCATGACTATTTTGTAACTACCAATTTGTACTTCTCAATCCTTTCACTTTTTCACCCATCCCCCCAACCACCCTTCCATCTGGCAATCAAAATGTTCTCTGTATCTATGAGTCTGTTTAGGCTGAGCTTTTAAATGAGTTTTGATGTATGACAAGCAATGAAATTGGGCAATAGCTGAAAAGCTTTTTCTTATTTTAAGATGGTAGATATTACAGTACGTTCAGATGCGAAGGGGGGGTAATACAAGTAGAGAAGGAAAAATTGGTGATGCAGCAGAGAGAAGAGAGTAGGTAAGAAGAGGGAACTCGTCCACAGAGACGTAAGGCAGGTGCATCATCTATAAATATTCCACACTGACCAATAAAATAATAGATTAAATGCACTATCCTTCATCTAGGAAGACAGAATGGACAGTACATTTTAGAGAAATTTATTGTCAAATGGTTTTATAAAATACAAGTTTAAGAGCTGTAGTAGTTTGCAGTTATCTGAAATAACTTAGCTCTTAAGAATGGCTCCTTCTCAGAGAGTGCTGAATAGTTAAGATTTTATTATATTTCAAATGCAAAATATTTATCAATGCAAATATAATTTATATTTGCAAAATATTTATAAAGACTTTAAATTTATGAAACTCAAAATATATAGTGAAAATGTCTATGATATCCTTTACAAAATGTAAATTTGGCAGTCAGTGGTTGCTTTTCACTTTATCTCAAGGCTCTTATATTGAAAAATGTTTTTATTCTGTGAATATTTGAATTTAGCACACTTTCCTTCAAATTCACAAGTGGAATTATTTTCTTTTAACTTCTGAGTGATTTTATAACGAACATTTTTAATTTTATATACACACATAATAACTATTCCATTATCTACAATTTGGAAATAGTAAATTGCTGTTTTGGTGAGCTCTTGTGCAAAAAGCAAATGTCCTAGTTCAGGCTGCTATACCAAAAATACCTTAGCCACGTGGCTTCAACAACAGAAATTTATGTCTCACAGTTCTGGAGGCTGGGAAATCCAAGATGGAGGTGCCGGGAGATCTGGTACTGGTGATGACCTGCTTTCTGGTTTGCAGATGGCCACTTTTTCCTTGTGTCTTCACGTGACAGCGAGAGTGAGGGAGTTAATGAGTTAATTCATTTGTTCATTCTTTCTCTGGTGTCTCTTTTTATAAGGGCACTAATCCGGTTCATGAGAGCTTTACCCTCACCACCTCCCAAAGGTCTCACCTCCAAACACCAGACACTGGGAGTTAAGATTTCAACATATGACTTCTTTGGGGACATAAACATTCAGACCATCACAGAGAATAATAAAAAGGACTATGTATACTAACACATCAGTTTAAGAGATGACCCCATGACAACATTGCCTGTACATCCCTCCTCAGTTACACGTACCTCCTTCTCTGCTTCCACTAAGTGATGTAAAGAATAGGAAGATAAAATCTTTTTTTGAAGCAAAGCCCTTATTACAGCTCTTTCACCTTACACTAAAATTCTATATGTATAGTTTTTATGTCGGGAGTCATTGCTAGAGGTTCTTATTAATTGAAGGATAAGCAAAAAGATTGGGTTCTTGCTCTAACAAGTTCTCATACCTATTTTCTTTCCATCGTTATTGCAGGGTCCGCGATATGTTGACTAATGAGATCACCAATTCAGCTGCAAAGTAAGATACATTTATTTTCTTGCTCCAAATTTTCTGTAAACATTTTGTTTCTTAGCAGGTATGTACCATTTCTCCTTTTAGGGTATTTCATAACTTTATGAATTTTAAAGGACTTTTCAATTATTTCTTTTAAAAAAACAAAAAGAGTTGTTTTCCTTTCTGGTATTAATTCTTACTGCATGTCTTTGTGTGAAAATGCAGAGTGATCAGTACAAACACATAGTTTCACATCCAGAGTCTATTGAGGTTGTGCCCTTGTTGTATAGGTCACATGCCCTGTGCTGACTTAGATTTTACAAATTCTAATTTAGTTCAGGGTGGGGGAATACTTACTAATGTGAATTATGGGAGTTCTATAAGTAGATTATTAAATCTCAACTGTGAGCCAGCAAATAAATCACAGTAGTACATCCTTTCATTCCCTTTGTGTTATTGGGTCTAGGGTATCTTAAAATCGAATTTTTAAATACTAGAAACTAATGTGAAGTTCCAGTAAAAAAGCAATTTCGGTCATATCCTTAATGGTTGTTTTAACAAAAATAACTTGAGTATTACTTTCTTGAGGCTTTTTATCTTAAACCAACTCGCACTAAGAAAATTATACCCTCAAGAACTTGCTTGAACAAATCTTATCAGGTTCCTTTGTTAAGAAGCTGACTAATTGTTCCTGGCTGTAAGTTACAGTCAGTTATATACACTTCTTCCTTCTACAATCACCTGTAGCTGCTGCCATTCCTATGCCTTTCTTCTTATCCACCAAATAACAGAGCTATCCCTTTGACCTGGAGGATTTCATTTGACTTGAAAGTCCATATTATCTAGAAATATTTAATTGCAATATAGTTTATCCCTATCATGTTCCAAAACCTTCTGAAGCTAAATACGTTTTGCCTTCCAAAAACAAACACATGAATCTACCTTAGAATTCGCATTCCACCAATCGTTTCTTAAACAGGCACTTAACTGTGAACTCTGCTCTCGGTACAGGATTGCTCCTCAGCCTTATGTCTTCTGAATAAAGGGAAATAGAAGTGGTAACGCTCCCCTACACTCAGGTCTGTGGGAGGCCCTGGGAACTATCTGGTGACATGTGTGTTGACAAAATGAAAACTCAAGGACAGAAAGGCTTCTGTAGGGACTCATTTGTGTCTGCTTATCTAGTTTGGTGAATTGTCGACACAGTGGGAGAGCACTCAGCTGCATGGGAGGAGGTGCTGGCATGAGAACTGCCTCTGACCTCACCGTTCATAGCCTGCTCTATTATATGGTCTACTTATGCCCTGTTAAAAACGGTGCCCTGACATTTGTAGCACAAAGCTCAAAGAAACTAGCAGCTTTCTATTGAAACAAACTGTAATTTTGCCTCTTTAGTAGCTTTTGCATTTTCCATTCTAAAATTTGAAATAAAATCTTAAAATCTTAAAATCTTTATTTTAAATCTTCAGATTTGCAAAGGATTGTTTCATCACAATACCTAAGAAGAGTGTGTTCCCATTCTCAGCGGTACAGAGTAAAAATCATGTTCTCATGGTGTTACCTTTTCATGAGAAATTTCAAAGTATTTTATAGACCTTATCTTATTAAAGCAATCCTGGCAATACTAAGCCTGACAGCAAGTGAATGGGAGATACTTAAGGTCCAGACGCAAAGAGATTAATGATAGATCAGTGGGAAAATCACTCAGCCACCCTCTCTTTACTTTTTCCCCGTTGACGTCCTCCAACCGTGTGAGGACACCACCACCACCTCCTGCCAGTTTAACCTTCTATTCCTTGGACCATGGCTGCCACAGGCTGGTGTGGGCCAGTGTAGGACTTATTTTGTTCTGAGCCATGAGTTAAATGCAAGAAGTGAAACACCAGTCACAGGATTAGACTGATTTGCTCATTTGAGAGCATTTTTAAAGCATCAGGGACAGGGCTAAGAAAAATCAGAACACAGATGAAACCTGATGATTGGTGTACATTTATTTTCATTGTTATTAATTAAATAGATTTGAACCTGAAGATAAAAATCCCCAAGGGATTGGGTCACTTTACTAACATGTAATGTAATACTTTGTCCCTAAGAAAGCATCGTTGCCCTCCTCCTTCCTTAGGCTTTTTAATTAGGTTAATGGCATCAGTTTGTTTCAAAGGACAATTTAATTAAAATGTCAGTGGCGTTGCCTAGATAAATACTGTACTGATGCTGACATGTTATTATGCAAATTAGCTACTATTGCTTCACTGGCAGGGGATAGTTATTTGATCAACCAGGTGATGAGCTTTTGCTGAAATGGTTGTAGATTTTCACCTGGCCCACTCCTGGAATTTGTTTCACTATATATGTGTCGTCTCCTCTCCATAAGTCCCCGTGCTAAGCATGTAGGGAATACATAAGTGATCAAGAGCTAGTCACAGTACCTTCGTGAAATATATAGCTTGGCCTAAGCATGCATTGAGTGGACTATGGACTAGTTTTCTCCTATTCAAAGATTAATGTCCAAATATACATTTAGTCTGCAACCAAAACTCTAATTTCCAGTGGATTTAAATACATTTTTCTCCATTTTACAAGAACAATACATGCTCAGGAACGTCAAGACCAGTGAAACTTTTGAAACAAAATCATTTTGGGCACTGTTTAAAACTGAGGCTAAATTCTCTTTCAGAGTTTCAGGATTAAAATACTTTTTATGTCATCTTGTTTAATACTCTTGCTTTAAAAGATTGGATATCTGATTTCTGGTGACTGTCTAAATTTTTCTACAGGGCAATAAAAACTGGGGCTTCTAATTCTCAGATCACTGAGAAATTAGAACTACTTTTTTATCTAACTTTAGGAATTCATGACCATTTTGTAGCAGGACAGGCTTCAGGGTATTCTCAGCTAAAGGAAAAAGATAATAGAGATAAAAGATTTAATTTTGGTTTTGTTAACTGATTTTGTGGCTAGGGCACATAGGAATGCCCAGATCTTGCCTTGCTTCTTGGCATTTTATTATTAGCAGGAGTTCCCAGTAATCCTCTGTACAGAACTCTAACAAAATCTCGGATGAAGCCATCTGCTTACACCACAAGGCTTCCTTCCTGTTCTCTCCCACACCAGCCTCTAACATAAATGCTGTTGTTTTATCAACTTAAGGCAGGTCCCAGAGAGGAATGAATTAGGGAGGGGGAAACAAAATGACCAAGCGTGCAGAGCAAGTCTTCACTGAAGCTTAACTACACCAAGGTGGAAGAGAAAGGAAGGAGGGAATAGATGAATAGATAGACCTTGATAATGGCGCTTCCTAAGTCCCATTCTGACCAAATGGAAGCAAAAATGCAAGAACACACATGTACACTAACTTTTTCATACCCACTAATGCCTGTTCAGTCATGACTCCGGTCTGGGACTGGCTCGAACAGGGCACCCAGCTGGAAGTCTTCCTCATCCAACGTACCCATTGTATTTCAGCAGTGGGGTTAACAGAGAGTAGTTCTTGGATGTATCTACTGATTCAAGTTCAGGTCTCAAGTCCAGGCTTTGGGAACCATTCTCTATGTTTATGGGAACCCACAATCATAGGACTCCCTGAGAACTGAACTGTCTGGCGGTACGAGTGCTCTGCTGCCCGAGTTCTGTAGCACAGAGTTGGCGAGCCGAGAGCATCTCCTCAGTGTCCCCGCTGGCATTTCATTCTACAGGATCACCTTGGAATGGTGGAATAATGCTCAATGTGCTTTTTCAAGTCCTAAGTATATTTGAAAGGTTCGGTTTTCTTGCTACTAAATTCAGAAGTCAAATTTAAGATTTTATTGCTAATGTTAGAAAACTGCCATTTGGATGATAATAAAAGGGCAACTCTCCATCCAGATAGTTGACAAACAAGTCCTTTTTTGCATCTTTTCTAGGGTCTCTAAATTATATTACAAACTGACCTTAAGGTTGTTGGCTTTGACATATTAAGACAAAGAAGGGGAGGATAATAATGACTGAGGAAAGCTGCCAGTGGGTCAAGTTGCTAGTAAACTATGCTGCCTGAAAGTGGCTCACTGGTTTCACCAGTGCTTTAGGAAAGCCAGAGGCCAGTTCCATTCTGCTGGGCTTCTTCATGTAACTGCCCTTGGTTGTGTTTTCAGAACACATCGATACATTTATAGTGGCCACAGACGACACAGAAGCAGATAGCTTTGGAAATGTAATGTCAAATGATGAAATGAAAATTTTAGGACAAAAGAACTTAGATATGTGAGATGGGATGTTTTAAGTTACAAACAAGCCTAATGACCGTGCATCTCTAAGAGTTAAAGATTAGCAGTAGTGTCAAAAGGAGGAAAGAAGCTGCTGGCATCAGGGCACAAACAGAACTGTGTTTGCAAGGATCTGTGAAGGGATGGAAGTGCTGTTTGACCTCATCTGCCCTCCCTGTAATAGCGCCTTCACTTCTCCTGGTCAATGCCCCCAAATACTCTCTTGGAATTGTTTTCTTTTTCAACAGGGACAGCCCAGTGGTCAAAGGCAATGCACTGCTGGCCTTAAGCAGCCTTGCTGTCATCATATCCAAACATGAAGCCAGCCTCTCCTCAGATGCGGAGGGGGTCCTCGAGGTGAGTTCAGGGTGATTTGAACAAATAGGGCCTTGGTTGTGTAACATTTGAAAAGTGAGAGGTCTCTGGGAGCCTGCGTCTGAATTTACGAGGTTAGAGTCTGTGATTACAGCACCAAGTTATGCCAGCTGACCTGCCTTTGCACTGTGAGCTTTCATGTCTTCTAAGACACTTTTCCTTGCAGCTTTTCTGTTTTGCTTTCTCCCTCACAGTTAAGTGGTCATTTCAATTTGAAGGTACCAATTTTATGCAACGGGGGCTGTCTTTTTGTGATTACATCAGTGGTAACCAATCTTAGGAGGTTAACTAGGCTTACTGAAAGTGAACAATGCTGTCAAAAAATGATAAATAAGCAGTGTTTACTGATTGAAAAAAATTGTACTTTGCATTTTAATTGTAGATGTCAATGACAAAGTGCCTATTCATTTTTGCAAGGCATTTATTTCTTAATTAAACATGTGGCGAGCTGGCCAATGTTCATTTCCAATGTCCTTTTTCAGATAATTTGTATCTGTCAAAATAAAAAGGCATGGATTTATCCTTTCTAGAAGCCCCATGATCTAGCGGCTATCAGTATCTGGAGACAGTACAGCCGAGAGGTTGAAAACATGGGCTTTGGAGTAGGCGAGTCCTACATTAAAATCCGAATACTTGCACTTACTAGCTGTATGGCCTGCTGTCGGTGACTTCCCCTTTCAGAGCCTGTTTCGCCATCTGTAAAACAGGGATAACGCTACTTGCCAGATAGAATTATTTAAGGACTGAATGAATTAATATGTGGAAAGCACAGCGGCTCATAGATACGAACAACCCCTCAGTCGTCGCCACCATTATCATTAGCATCAACACATACTTCATCACTTCTTGCTGCAAAAACTGGATTTCATTCAAGTTATTCAGCCTATCTGTGTCCCTGCAGAGTGTCTTATGGGCGATCTGTACTGTATTTTTCATGCTGGGGTTTTTTTTGGTTGCAAGCAAAGAAAACGGCTGTCATTTAACTAAAAAACAGAAGTAGAAGGATAAGGATTCTAGAAGCCCAGGGAAATGAAGGCAAAGCTGAAAAAATTGGGTTTTGGGAAAAACAGTAACCACAGCCACTTGGGGAGTCTGGGCATAGGTGCTGATGAGCCGCCTCAGCAGACATCCCTCCCACACACCCCCAGCCCCTGGATCAACTGTAGTCACTTACTGTCCTGGCATCACGCACTGAAGATTCAGAGTCCCATCAGCCTCACGCCTACACTTTGGGTAGGGTGGGATAGGTCGCTTGATTGAACATTTAACCAACCTTCAAATCATGGAGGATGGAATCTCAAAGGGTACCACGACCAGTAAATAAGGTACGAATAGATGCCGTGTGGCAAAAGTTATGAATGTGTACAAGGTTGGACAATTAAGTTCACGAACTCATCCTAGTAAAAGTCCTACATACCTCATTGCTGAGTATCACTATGGTCACCTTCAAAGTACTCCCCTTGGGAAGCTATGCACCAATGCCAGTGCCTAGTCCACCCTTCAAAGCAATTTTGGAACTCTTTTTCTGGAATGGCCATCAGAGCTGTCGTTGTATTACCCTTGATGTCCTGAATGTCATCAAAATGTCTTCCTTTCAATAATTCCTTTATCTTCGGGTACAGAAATGAGTCATTGGGGGCCAGATCAGGTGAGTAGGGAGGGTGTTCCAATACAGGTATTTCTTTACTGGCTAAAAACTCCCTCATAGACAGTGCCGTGTGAGCTGGTGCATTGTCGTGATGCAAGAGCCATGAATTGTTGGGGAAAGGTTCAAGTCATCTAACTTTTTCATGCAGCCTTTTCAGCACATACAAATAGTAAACTTGGTTAACTGTTTGTCCAGTTGGTACAAATTCATAATGAATAATCCCTCTGATATCAAAAAAGGTTAGCAACATCATTGCAACAAGCTCGCAAACTTAATTGTCAGACCTTCATATTACATGTGGGGAAGGGAAAGAAGTCAAGGGATTATTGCATGAAGGATAAAAATGTAATTAGTTACTATGTGAAATTTTAACTTTAAACCCAGAATCTTATTTTAATGATGAGAAAGGTGAACTTCTTTTAGAGATGAAATGTTTCATGTCCTTTAAAAGAGTCATGCAGTTGTACAAGTAATTTGCCCCAGTAATAACTGGGAGTTTAGCGCAGAGTTTGAATTCCAGGCTCTCTTGTTACTCTTTATTCCCCCACCCTTCTGTTCTGCACATAGTACACAAAACACCCAGAAGCCACACAACCCAGAGAAGGGGCCTTGCTTTTTGATTAAAGTTGAAGTTTTCAAACCTCATTCAAATCTGCGTATTACCAACAACTAAAGAGCTTAAGAAAGTGGCCATGTTTGATTCAAGGCATCGATTCCAAGAAGATACTTAGCGTTGCATTGACCTTTATAGTTTGCACCATCTGAGTGTTACCATGTGACTTAACGAATGCTTTGGCATCCCTGGTCATGAATGACTTTTAAAACCAAGTTCTCTTTTTCAATAAGCTGGGTTTTGTTACATATCATTTTGTTTGTTTGCTGTATTCTCTTTCCTCTTCTCCTCCAAACTGAAAATCAATTATGTTTTCATGCCTAATTAGCTAGGCAAATGGTATAATGTTTCTTAAATGTTAAATATATAGTGACAGTAAAGCAGAAATGCTAGAGATGGTGATCAAAATTTTGTAGGCGGCTTTACTGCCTCCTTTTTGAAATGGCAAGTCATAGAATGGAGACCTTTTGAGTTGCTTTCTGTGCATCTCTCTCCCTTTAACCTCCACATTACAGGAGCGTTCTGAGGAGCTCTCAGATGTGTTCCGTTATGCAGCCTCCATCCTCTCACCTCTGCTTAGTCTTATATAAAAGGCAAATCTTATCCCTGTTGGCACAGGTGAGGATGCGTGTTTGTCAAATACCTATCCACCTCCTCATTCTTTAATACAGAAGGGCTTTGTACCCTGAATCTGGAAATAATGTTTAGGTTTTTAATTTGTTCCCTTATCCTCTCATGTTTTTCTTCATCTGCAGGTTCAACCTAATTTCCTTCCAGTGGGTGAATGGGTTACCATGGTGCTTGATACTCTTCTGGTCATTGTGGATAGCCATTACCAACCCAGAGGACAACTTTTTTCCTCATTTTATTATGTAAGTCTGAGAAATAAAAACTGATTACAAAACTCAAGGGTTGACTCTTCTCATATCCATTGTTCACACGAAATGCATGGTATCATGTAATGATTCTCAGCCTTAGCTGTACACTAGAATCACCCGGGGAACTTAAAATATATATTGTATATACAATTGAAAAACGAAATACTGCTGTATAGGCCTCACCTCTGATTTAATTGCTCAGGATAGGCCCTGGATATCAGCATTTTGGAAGCTTTCTAGATTATTGTAACATGTCAGAGTTGAGAACTGCAGTTATAATAAAATAAACATTGGCTGAAGATGGGGTATCCTGAGTTTCGGGTCATGGTTTTTCCCATTTCAGGGTGTGTATGCGCATGGGCAGTTGACTTAAGCTCTCAGGACCTTTGTTTCCCTATGTATAAAATGAGGCAATTAAATAATATTATCTATAGTGATTGTAGCCCTAGTTTCATCCCTTATTAGTTTTGTGACTGTTGATCCATCATCTTAATTTCCTTATCTGTAAATAAAGGTAAAAAGTAATGCTCTGCCAACTTTATAAAAGATCGTGAGGATCAAATTATATAATTTATGGAAAAATCTTTTGAAAACTGAAATACTCTATAAATACAAAGTAAAATTGTTGATCATAAAAAAGCACATGTTACTTAGTCATTCTCTTTCTTCATGTTTATATCCTAAGATCTGCAGCAAAGTGAAAACAGTTTTTTTGTTTGTTTAGGTTTCATTTTCCCTTTATTGGCTGTAGTCCATGCTTTATTTCTGTGTCTGCATGGGATTATTTTGGTCCTATCCATTGCTTAGGGAATTATAGTGATCATGGGACAATCAGCTGAGTGGCAGAGGATTATAGTTGATTTGAATAAAAATATAGCACCGTTGCTAAAATCACGAATTTACCCTGCAACTTCATTGCCTTAGGTCTTCTCTCTGTGTGTGTTTCTGTCCTGCCCTTGGGAGGACCTGGTATGTATTTATCTGGGTCTTAGGGTCTGGAATGAGATTTTTAACTATACTTGAAAACAACAAAAAACGACTTACTAGATAATGTAGAATTAAATTGCTCACAGAAGTACTGTCTTTACAGTGATTTGTTTTCTGTCAGAAGTGTTCTTATTTCTTTAATGATGGATGAAAAACTTGTTAGCTTATATGGAGGTCTTTGTAATAGCTATCTGGTTTAGATACTCAGCGGGACAAGATATTGTATGAGATTTCTAATAACGCTGCTTAGTTTTTGCAAAACAGTAAAAATGATCTTACTAGCCAGCTCAAGGTTACCTCTTACCTTTGTGAGTTTTGCATTATTATACTTTTTCAAAGCCCTGCTTCAGAATTCACTTCCTTTATTTTCAGTGCCCTAGCAGCTGGGTCATTTTGACTAGTATGTCTTTATAATAGTGATATATTAACTTAAAGGATACCTTAACACATGTTTCATTTTTATCCTTAAAGTACTAAAGCTTAGAGAGCAAATGAGTATAGAATTAAAAACACTTTTTAATGTGATTTGAGTGCAAGAGACAATATGGCCTTTATAGTGTGTCTGAAAATTTGAAGTGAGGAATGATCAACGGACTTTCTTCCCCACTTGAGACATTTATAAATGCATATAATATCTGGTGGAGTTCTCTAACACGGGATTCTTATAGAAGCTGTTCATATAGAAGCTGTTGCCCTGTCATTTTATTAGGGCTGTTACTCATTTCTTTTCCCATGGTTACATATAGGAAGGGCCACATTAGAGCTCTCCATTTCATTTCCAATAGCTGATTATTGCTTTGTAACCAGAGGCTTTTAGGATTTCAACTTCCTTTTTAATTAAAAGGAATTAATCCCCTGTAGGAAATAATCCATCTACTGAGGAACATTCCCACCAAAAATTGTGGGAGATCTGCCAGCAGGTCCCTGTGCTAAATTTACACTTTTCCCTCTATACTGAACTTACACTGCCCGCCCCCCAACCCCACCCCTTTCCTTTCTCTTCCAGAAAACTCCTGGCTTTCTGGACATTTATAATGTGGCTTGGTGGTTTCTCCAAGCTTGGATAGCTTCACTTTGGGTTTTTCATTATATATACACGTGGGATTTCAAAACATTGGAATCGTTTCAGGCTTTCTAGTGAGGGAATTCACACTCTTTATAAGTAGACACTTATAATTTGTTTTTTCAATGTAAAAGGATATTATTACTTAACCCATTGTTTAGTAGCAAATTTGTTTCACTAAGAGTGAAAACGTAACCTATAGACAAACACAGAAACAGATTTTTAAAAATTATTTCTTTGTTTGGCGGGGGGGGGGGGCATCTAAGAGGAGCTTGTATTGTTGCATAGTGCTTTTGTGATAAGGTATGTTTCCTTCATGTTTTAAACAAAAGGCCAACCCCCTGTTTTCTTTCTTTGGCTTGTCCTAGAAATCCTATTCTGGTGAAAACACAGCTAGTGCCATCGCCCGGTCCGCGGCTGCCACGGCTTTGTCTCTCCTCGTGCCAGTTTTCATTATCTCTTGCAAAGAGAAGGTTGAGGAAATCCTGAACATGCTGACTGCCAGGTTACCTGGGAAACCAAGTGCTGATGAGAATCAAGCCGTGCAGATCCACATGGGCCTTGCTTTGGGGATGTTTCTCTCTCGCTTGTGTGAGGAGAAAGTCAGGTACAGTTTATTAGAATATCCTTGCTTTCCTCTTTGTGATTTAGGTGAAGGATTTTACACACACACACACACACACACACACACACACACACACACTACATAAACATTATAGCTGAGCTGTATGTGCTTGCTAAAATTTCTGAGATGGGCAAGTTGATCATTTATTCTCCTTTATGAGGGAATTTGTCTTTCTAAAATACCATCACATAGATATTAATGTATTTTAAGGGTTGCTCTTATTAAAGTGATAGATTACTTGAAAATCATTTCGTGCTTAGATGAAAGCCCTGAATACAACTGTGTAATAGATATGAGGAAAAGTCTAATCTTATGGTGCTATAAATAAAGGAAAGCTGCTTTTCTTTCCCTGGTTGATAAGGGTGAAAATAAGTGCTGATCCTTTATTTATATCACTGTAAAATGGGAGGAAAGAATTGAGGTGTCCCTTGTGCCTGAGGGTGTGGGAATCCTTGAATCACCTGAGCAATGTATGTACCCAGTTTTAAATATTGCTTTTATCCTATGCCCTGGCTACAGTTTTATAATCCTTAAAGAGTCTTAATCTGTGTAAATTACAGTGTGTGCTTTATTTAGTTTGATTGCTCATTTTTTGGCCTTCTAGCTTTACCCTTGAATGAAGCTAATAGACTATCAAAGACCCAGGTGGAAAATTCCACCAAGTGGGCAAGTTTTCCTGTACATGAATCTAGTTTTGTTGTTCATTATATTTCATCTTTATTTTATAACAAATCTTAGAATTTTATATATCCAGATTTACTGGAGTGTGGTACATCATGTACATTTGAGTATCGTGAATATTTAGATGTCACTGAGTTAGAATTTAGCCCCATTTTCCAGCATTGGAAATAGGACAGTTGGGAGAGGCATCCTGTTGTGATGTTAAATGTTGTTAAACTTCCCTGGTTGGCAGAAATGAGCTGTCTGTCCAAAGGCGAGAAATGGTGTTGATGTGGATAAATTGGATGACATGATGCTATATTTAGATTTCAATTTAAAACCAGTGGTTAAGTTTCCATTTGTAATTTACATAGTTTTGTGCAAATACTAACATATGAAACCTTTACAAGAACTGCTATTGATCTAGGGAAATACCGTATTTCAGGTAATCATTTTCAGCTCTTGGAAACATCTAAAATACCAGATGATTAGGAAGATCTGGCTTTGTCTTTGTGATCATAAATGAAACATTTCCAGAATATTCATTTTGTTCTATTCACCAGTTTTACAATACATAGGCCTGGTTCTGGACATGAACAAAAAGCTCTCCTTTGCCTGTGAATCGACTGTTACATATCTTGTGTGTGGGACAGAACACAAAGTATTTTTAAAGACTTGAAACTTGAAAGTGATTTCTTTTCCCTTTGCTACTATGCTACAAATGACAGTCTCTTTACCATCTGTGTTCATGCTCTTTCTTGAGTATCTTTTCAAGCAACATGTTTTACAACTAAAAATGAGCCATGGCAGTTTAATTCCAGGCAACTCATTTTATCCTGTCCTGGCTCTGGCCCTCTTTTTCATTAGTTTTGGATGAGCTGCTGAAGGGTTTAGGGCTTGGCAAGCTTGTATTTGTGGTTAATTAATCATACTACCTGGAGAAACCTATGGTGACTTACCTAAAGCATTTATCTCTGGTTCTTAGATTGCCGTCCACCCCTGTCTTATATCTTACCTGAATTTGCACCTGTAGGAAACCCTGGGGAAAGATACCGGGAAGCTCGTCCCCTGGCTAAATGCCCTCAGCGTAACTGCAAATTTTGACTTGGCCTTAATGATCCTGTTTGATAACATCCTCCTTTTGGCTGGTGTGTTAGTACTGCAGCCACCACTATAATTCGTCATGGTACCCACCTTCCTAATTTCTTGGAGCAGTTACTATAAGTGTTTGGTACTGATAAGTATTTTGCTTGATAATGACGATGTCACAAGAAAATGACATTTTTGGAAAAAGTTTCCATTTTTCTAAAAATTAAGGTAAATATTTTGAGGGCTATTGACTCTGAATAGTCAATGACATGAAATACGTGGCCCCAAATGGCCTCTTAGGCAAACAGGATTAGGATGATATGTTGGTCTCAAGAATGAAAAAGCGCCTCATAAAAGAGAATTATGACAATCAACCAATTTTCTTTTTGCTGAAGTTTATGAAAAAGTCACCTGAATTTAAATTCCAGTCTAGAATTTATTCGGAAAAGCATATTATTTCAAAGCTTGCTTCTGTCACAACTCCCAGAGGAAGTTATAGCATTCATTGAGCATATTTAAGTATATTTTAATCCAGAGAAAACAACTATACTAAGACTTATTTAGAGCTGTTAAAAGAGTGTGTGTGTGTTTGTGTGTGTTTCTGTGTTTTCATTGCACAATGTAGTCCTTGGCCTTTGGCAAAACCACTGTAGTCTTGGTCTGAGCAGACAGTACTGAACGAACGTGCTCTCTGACTGCTCAGCATTCCTGGGGCTGCATTCCGCTCAACATGGGCTGAGGCAGTAGCACAAGCTGACATGTGGGAACCCCTTGACAATCAAGTGTCGGTGATGAAGCCCACAACTCTGCCTGAAAACACTACCGTTTCAGTTTATTTTACTACACAAGTCATAGGTTTCACCAAGACAATTACAAAATTCACATCAATTACAGTATAAAGGCAGAAGAATATAGGGCTGGTGTTTCTTTCCACTCTCCTCCCCCCTGCCCTTTAAAGAAAATGTGAGTAAAGGCCTAAACTTATAACCTCCACAACTGAGACATAAAATCAGAAGTAACAGTCTTTGCAAGAAAGAGATTTGGAATGATTATTAATAATATCAACTTAATGGGTTTATTAAATATTCTGAAGAAAATCACTTGAGCATTCTTAGAAACACTTTTTTTTTTTGAAATTCTGACTTTGGTTCTTGTTTTTTTGTGATTTAACTTGAATGGGCTGAATTTGCAGCAATAGGGATGGACCTAGAAGGTATTATGCTAAGTGAAATAAGTCAGAGAAAGGCAAATACCACATGAGTTCACTTATATGTGGAATTTTTAGAAAGAAAACAAAAGAACAAACAAAACAGAAACAGACTCATAGATACGGGGAACAGACTGATGGTTACCAGAGGGAAGGGGGTGGGGGGACAAATAAAAAAGGTGAAGAGGGGAATAAGAGGTACAAACTTCCAGTTATCAAATAAATAAGTTAGGGGGATGTAATATACAGCCCAGAGAATATAGTCAATAATATAATGACTTAGGGTAACCATAGGGTGATGACTTTGTATGGTGATAGATGGTTACTAGACTTATTGTGGTGATCACGTTATAAGGGATACAAATGTTGAATCATTATGTTGTATACCTGAAACTAATATTGTATGTCAACTATACTTCAATTACAAAAAAATTTGAATGAGCTGAGAAAATGCAAAAGTAGCAACTGTAGGGTTTATTGGTTTCCAAATGATTATAATGTTCAGAAACCCAATTATCGAATAAATTCTCTGACTCAGTTTCTCTGCAAAATATGGAATCATCAATATTATTGTTGATTAGGAATCATCAATATTATTAGGAATCATCAATATTATTGTTACTTTTATGTTCTTTTTTTTAAAATGGATTTTAAGTAAAGTATTGGCAAAATATTATGTAGTAAGTATTAATAATTTGGACAGTTGCATGACTGGAATTAATTCATTTTGCCCTTTTGGTCTTTACTCAGTGATATATCCGGCCAACAGACGAACCTTCTTATAATGAAGTCTTTGGATGCCCTGGAAAACTGCTGCTTTGACACTAGTCTTGAATACAAGTATGTTGATTCCATTTCCTCTCTAACAGCTACTTAGAGATTAATTCTTTCTCTATCATAAATTCTCTATTCTATGGACAAATATTTGTAGGACCTGGTCTTGAATTTCTTTGCAAAGACTTTTCAGTCATAATCAAAACAGGTTACTTGTTCTGAAAACCATGTTTCAGCAGTAGACAATTTGCTTCAGTACAAAGCAGCAAATGTCATTCTGTGGCTGCCATTAAGTTACTAATACCTAAGTCCTGTCTTGTGCGTCTCAGATTAAGCATATATCTGGGGACTTGTGTGCATGTGTTAACCTTTTCAAAGAAACGATTCTTTGAATTTGATTGGACTAAGAGAGCAGTCCACTCATGGTTTAGATTTCCCTGTGAAATCCAGCGACTGAAAAATCAAAATGGAAACAAACCAGGCGTTCCCAACTTCCTCAATATTAACAGAGCCTGTTCTTTCCCCACAGATGTCATCCTTTTAAAAGATTTTTGTTTATTAAACTAAATATCTTAAAATTTAATTTATTTTCTCATTCCAGTCATGAAAGATAACAGAAGCAAAAAGGAATAAGGAGAAAAGAGTGCCTCAAAAAGCAGTGTTAAACAGACTCATTTATTGAGGCATTTAATGTGTCAGTTAGTCTGTGTGATGTGTGTGGAAGAATATATGGTTTTATTAGGCTTGACGGTTTGACACCGTTGAGGACTCCACGGTACCTTTTTACTCTTCCACATGTTTTGGAAGCTCATTCTGGATCCCTTGGGGTTCATTGTTACTTGGAAACTCCACAGGTTATAAGCACTAACTTCCAATTTATAACTTATTTAATTTTTGCTATTATCGGCATTGTTCAAAGAGGACTTAAATCAGCGTTTACATTTCTGGCCTTGAGGAACTTACGATCTGAAGTTACTTTTACACCGTCGAGCCTCTTTCATTCCGTCTAACGAAGGAGTAAGTGGTAGAGGTAGCTGCATGTATCAAGTGTTTCATCATGAGTAAATAAAATCAGTCTTCTCTTAGTAGGTGGTAGTTAGGGGACTTCTTTCAGATACAGGCTAAGATTGGATAAGAACAGTTGACGCTCACCCAGTTTATCCCAAAACGCTTTAGAGATGAAATGTCATGTTAAGAGTATGGTTTTCATTATGGAAAAAGAGCATTCAGTGGCATGATTGAGGTCTCTTGAATATAGGCAATGATTAATGGAAGGAATAGAGCCATTTAACTGTTACTGTGTCCAATGAAGAGTTATTTTTGAGCCTAGTCCATGTATTGATGGATTAGTAGTGATGCCTTTTACAACCAAAGAGTAAGCTACCTATTCCTTTCCTTTTCCCTCTCCCTTTTACTCCCTCTCCCTCCCTTTTTCCTTTTCCTCCCCTTCCCAGCCCCTCACACCTTTCTTCCTACCTTCCCCCAAGAGGTGTTCATCATAGCTATAGCTCAGCTATTATAAAGTTGGGGGAAATTTTTGTGATTAAGATGCTGCAAACTTTCAGCCAGTTAAAACAATCAAGAATGACTTTCCTGTGTTATCTTCATTAGTTCGTGGGAAGGTTGTTTGGATGTAAGGAGGCCCACGGGGATAACTGAATTACCCACGGTGTGGGTGTTTATGCATGTAACAACTTCACACGTCTCAGTATATTTAACTTTAAAATTAACTTTCTATATGAGTAAGATGTCTTCATTTCTTATTTCTTTCTTCTTACCTTCTTTCTTGATTCTTACTTCTTAATGAACAGCTGTGTTTGGGAGAGAGGAGGTTAGCCTAGATAGGAGACTAGTCCTGCAGAGTCAAATAGAATAGAGCCATCAGAAATTTCTTGTCCATTTAGTAAAATCTTGCGTGTCTTTCAAAGTCCAATTAAAAGCTCCATTTCTTCTTCAAGAAACCCTCTCTCTATCCTCACCAAACTCCGGTTATTCCTACAGCTAATGAAGTCTAATATTTTGTCATTCTTAATGTTTTGTGGGTATCACTGCTTATAAAATTCTCTTTGGTTTGAGGTTCAATTAATACTTACTGAGCAGCCACATATTGTGCTAGATATTTTCACATCCGTTTCTCATGTCTCTTATTATTAAGCCCTGATCACAACCTAAATATTGCCACGAAAGCAGGAATCATCATCAATTTGGTTTACTGACAAAGAAAGTGAGTCTCAAATAAGAGACTGGGTCAAGGTCACACAGTAAGTGGCAGAGCTAGGAGAGAAAGCGAGGCGGTCTGACCACAGAGCTATTGTTCTCTCTCTGGCATAGTACAGTGGAGAGTGTTTCAGTAGAAAGAAAACTGCAGTATTAGAATAAAAAAGTGAAATCTTGCCATTTGTGACAACATGGATGGACCTAGGGGGCATTATGTTAAGTGAAATAAGTCCAACAGAGAAAGACAAGTATCATATGGTTTCACTTATATGTGGAATCTTAAAAAAAAAAAAAATAGAACAAATGAATAAACAAAACAAAGCAGAAACATATCCACAGGTATAGAGAACAAGCAGACGATTGCCAGCAGGGAGGTCGGTAGGGGAATGGGTGAAATACAATTAAATAAATATTTTTTAAAGATAAATAAATAAATAGAAAGAAAACAATTTGACACTTGACAGTATGCAGTTTATTATTTTTCTGACATGAGCGTCATATTCACCATTCAAAAAAAGGATGGGTGGCACTGGGGGGACCAGCAGAGTCTAACTAGGCTCAGGCCTGAATGCCTGGCTCATGGCATGAAGTATTCCCCTGTCTAATACGATTGCAGGGGTCTAGGGCAGTCCTCCCTCAAGTGAAATAGTGGAAGCATTACCAGGAGGTAGTTAATAGATCTGGGAGCGTGCTACCTCAAGTGATAGAATTCACCCAGAGCAAATTCACCATGCTTCTTTGATTTAATGGGCAAGTCCCTGCTGAGAGAACCAAGCGCCTGGACTCCTCAGGGTGTATGGTCCTATCACCTACGTTTTGCTGCCATCTAGTGGTACTTGTTGTGCCATTGCAATCCTCACAGCCCTAACGTCAGGCTATCCACCCTGAGCATTGGTTAATTATTATTGAGCTTTTACAAATACGGTAACATTTGTAGAGTACTTTGTAAAGGGCAAAGCACTATACGAATGTTAACTGTTATTAGAACTAATTATTAGATGGCCTAGTACTTAATCTGCAGGAGAGCCTACAGTCACCTAGGGAATTGAAGATTCATTCTGGTTAATTGTATATTTTTCTACAGATATTTCTGTATAATATCTCAGTTGATATAGCAACGCACATATCAAATTGCATAACTTTTTAAAAATATGTACAAAGGGTGATTTATTAGCACTAAGCATACAGAAGGACATTCACTATCATTTTAGACTTTGATAGCCTTTAAATCTCAGAATTTCCTTTTGCAAGTGATCTTGAAATATACTTGGATAAGAGATCCAAATAAGTAATTGCATAATAGAGTATATAATTTTTTTTTTAACAGTACACAGGTCTTTGACTTTTTTACACATGTGCCATGAATTCCTAGGGAATGGGTGCCAGCAGCTCAGGCTCCTTTCTGTTGGTTCTCACAAAGTGTGGCTCTCTGAGTGGGACAGGCTGATGCTTCCGTTGAACCCGGGTACCTTTCTCTTTGGCTTCCTTCTTTTCCTGATCATTTCCTTCACACGTTTCAGGAAGCTATCTCGGCTCTTAGACTGTTTAATATGTTCAGTACGTACATTAATTCTCTCGGCAAGAATCTTGCCCTTAACTTGTGTGTTTACAGCAATGCCAAGCCCATGCTGGGTAACATTGTAGACCCTTCCGTGTTTGCCATGGTGACATTTGTGGGGCTTTCCTTTTTGAACAGTGCCCATCCCCTTGATGTCTACGATGTCACCTTTCTTGTAGATCCACATGTATGTGGCCAAAGGAACAACTCCATGTTTTCTAAAAGGCCTACAGAACATATAGCAGGGCCTCCCCTGTTTCCCTTTGTGTTGGTCATTTTGGTGAATTACTGGAAGATGGTGGTTCTGGCCAAAAGCTAGGGCATATAATTTTAAAACTCAAATCCTCTTTATCATTTGTCAGTATTCTTATAGAAGATTTGTTAGTAATTACAAAACCTCAATTTTATACCTAACATTATAATTTGTGTTCGTGTTTATTTCATCTGTCTGAGACACCATCACTTCACTCCTTTTTTTTTTAATTGAGGAATATTGGGGGACAGTGTGTTTCTCCAGGGCCCATCAGCTCCAAGTCGTTGTCCTTCAATCTAGTTGTAGAGGGCGCAGGTAAGCTCCAAGTCTAGTCGCCGTTTTCAATTTTTGTTTGCTAGGGTCACAGCCCTAGCTTGTTGCCTTCAGTCTAGTTGTGGAGGGTTCAGCTCACTGGTCCATGTGAGAATCGAACCAGCAACCCTGTTGTTCAGAGCTTGCGCTCTAACCAACTGAGCCATCCGGCTTCCCCACTTCCCTCCTTTTAGTTTTCAGTGAGCAGAAAGATGTGAAAGCTACCTCTGCCAAAGTTATTCTTTGTTTAGAGCTGGCAGGCATATCAGAGGGAAGCTAAAACGAGGTAAATGTGTAGAAATGCTCAACTAAACACTTGGGGGAATCATTAAGACTTAGGACAAAATATAAACACATTAAAATATGGAAGAAATGGACATCAGAATGAACCATCAGGATTAAAGATTTAGAAGTACTTTCTTGGTGTATGCCGGAAAAATGAGACAAAGTAGAAGGAAACAATTTACAAGGTCAATAGGTGCATACACTGTAATATATTTATATTGGCACACACATATAGTTGGATTATATATTCATATATTACAACAATCAAATAATTACCATGGTAGCCATGAGTAGCCTCATTAGTGAATGGTGACCTTGCCTAAGAATAATTATACTGTGCTACTATTTAGGGAAAAGTTAACTACATACCAGGATCTCTTTTCTAAGTCTTTGTATCCATATGCCTTGGAACGGCAAAAGAGGAGCCTCGGTCCAGGGGATAGAGATTTTTCTGTGCCCAGAATAGCCCCAAAAGCAAGACTTAGATGCCGGCCTATTTATTAAGAAAGATGAACCCCAACACTTACTTAAACGAGCTTTGAAAGGAATCCTCTTTCCACATGAACCTTACACCCTCTTTTCTGAAATTAGTCTGGCAGGAAATAGAAATCGAGTTTTTTTGACTGAATCTTGGATGATATATTCAGTGAATTTCACCACCCATCAGTTTTGCCTCCAAGTAAGCAAAAGAATCAGGTCTTGGCTTTTTGTTTTTCTTTTTGTAGGTCATCTCTCTACCTTAGGCTCTCTTGCAACTCGGCACTTGATCGGCTCCTCAGCATGCAATAAACATTGGCTGAATGCCTTCTCCATCCAGCAGTATACTAGGTGCCACAGATAGTGTAGTGAGGGAAAAGACAGAAAAGGTACCCGCCCTCATGGATCTTGCACGCTAGTGAAGGAAGCGCATGCTAATTAAACAATCCCCCAAATAACCCTCATCAGAGTTTATAATTAAAATTGTGTGAAGTAAATTAGTACAGGCTGCTATGGGAGAGTACTAAAAATGTTCCCTGCTGAGCCAGGGAAGGTGTCCCTGAGGAAGGAACATTTGAAATCTTAAGCATAAGTACCAGTCAAATAGTCAAAGAGGGAGCAAAAGTCCGTGTTTTCCAAGTGTTAATTACATTTTGTCTAAGTGTATTTTTGGTCTAATTCTGTCAAAATTTTATATGCATCAATATATAGCCAGAAAGATAGCCAGAAAAACTTCCCTGTAGCTTCTAAATGAAAAGAAAGACTTAAGTCCATACTAATGAAGAACAGCCTCTCCTCTTTCAGAAATGTGCTTTGTCTCGAAAGCGTGTAATGTTCGGATATTAGATGCCGATTTAACTGGTTGGAAATGTATTGTGCTAGTTGAACTTGTTAAGTTCCTGTGAGCTGTAACAGCACTTCTGTCTTACTAATGATGGATTATTACTGCAGTAGCTTCTTTACAAAGGGTTTTCTAATGCCAGACTATTAGGCGGTGGAACCTAGAAAAACACACTTGAGCTCTGTTGCCTTCTCGTAGGCATTCCATCACGGCACCATGCAGGGCACTGAGAGGGGCCTGGGGTTTGGCAGATGGAACAGAAGGCTGGGAATAAAACAAACCTCATCTTCTGGCTGTGCTCTGCTAGAAACTCTCTGCATGACCTTGAGCAAATCCTGTCACCTCTCCATCCTTTTGGGTGTCTCCTATCAGATGTGGATGCCCCGTTTGCACAGAGGTGTTGGGCGAAGTAGCTAACACATTCGTGCAGCGATGTGAAAGTTCTTGACGCCAGCCAAAGAGATAGATGCTATATAAGAGCGAAATGACATACGGGCATTGAAATATGTTGTTGGAGAAGTGCCCTGGAATGTCTTCTTAAGCAGCAGATATGATGAGGAGAGGCAAGCCAAAGCAGAGTGAGGATGCTATCTGAAAAACTCAGCATTCCCTCAAGTTGAAAAACAACCATGAAGACAAAAACTTAAAAAAAAAAAAAAAGTAGAACATCACTCCAAAGCTGCATTATCTTATACTAACTAGAAGTTTTCTGGGAGAACAATTTGTTTCTTTAAATGGATAGGTATTCTTTCAGGAGAATTGGGGCACAAAGCCCAAGGTTCCAATTGAAACATCAAATGGGGTAACTTTTGACAAGCTGTCATTTGTCCATTTTCTCTTCTGACCCAGTGGTTCTCCGGGGCATCAGAGGGGAGAGGAGGATTAATGTTATTGTGCACAGACAAATACACAGTTTCTTGAAGAAAGAAATTCCACTCGTTGAAGTTGACTAGGAAACGTGAGACACTTAGAAGGACCTCCTAACCAGCCTTGCATTTATCTGCCCTGTTATTAGTCAGATGGCGTCAGCTCATAGCCTGAAATTTCGTCTTCTCTCTCCTTGCACAGTTAATTGTAGTACACTCAACATGGGTGGGGGGAGGACAGAGGACCCCAGCATTTCTCTTAGCGCAGAGACAGAGCTGGTTTGTCTCCTTTTTGCGCTTCCTTCTCTCCTCACCATAGAGTTCAAGTCAAACTGTTTCCTGGTTTTATTTGTTTTTCTCCAGTGGGTGCATGGCACTAGCATGGGCCACGGATACCTATTTTGACATAAAGCTTTCCTTTTGAGGGGCAGGTGGGTGTACTTGCAGTGACTCATGAGACACACCTGCAGAGCAGGTGGCAGAATTATTATAGAATCCAGCCATCTCACTGCAAATTGCACTGTGAACTCCTATGATGAGTGAGGAGCGATGGCATCGATTGCTTGTGATTTTAACACCTGATTTTTTTTTTTTTTGGCATCCAAGCACGGGCTGTGTATTGGGAGTTGGACTTGTTCTGTCCCTCATGAGCCACAGCAGCCAGATGGAGTCACGAGTTCACGTGGCAGCATCACTTCGGAAGCTGTCTACATACCTCGATGATAGTGGGGGCAAGAGCCGAACATTTCAGGAGGTAGGAGACGAGGTTCCAGTTTTCTTCCCTTCCCGGTCTTTTGTTTTCCTGTTGCTGCTTATTTTCTACTTCTCACATTTTGGTAACCCTGAAATTAGATTCTTCCCCAGTGTCAACTGGGACAAGGAGAAAATCTGAGTGGCAAACAACCTCTATATTAGACCATAAAGTTTTCAAATGGTGCTGCTATTTAAATCAACGTAGACTGAAATGTGGCGAATAAGATAAGAGCCTTCAGTGAATGCAAACACCTAAGTCAGCAACACTAGAAGGTGCTTTCTAAGAAGAGCTGCCATATCTGGAGGAAGGTTAAATGGAGACTTTAGAATGATGCCCCAGCCAAATGTAACTTTAAAAGATGGCCGGAAAAAAGCTTAAGAAACTGCAGATCAAAAAGGCATTTGCTTTTTTTAATGCCAGCTAGGAGGAAAAATGATGGAGGCAATTTCTCTTCCCACATTAAATGAAGGGCTTTTTCTGTCACGGCACAAAAGTATGCAGACTTGCAGTTCATGTGACACAGTCTGTGTGTTGGCCGTGTTGAGAGGGAATGTCAGAGGCATGTGTGTCTGATGGGCGCAGGTGAAGCTGAATCTCCTGTGCTCTTCTCTGAGAGAGCTGGAGACGACCTCTTGGCCTGGCCAGACTGTCCCTCTCATTAGAGCAGACTCTACTTTGTCCCGGCCTGCCCACGAGCTATTGATGAGTACATAATGGCTGCTGTGTTTCCTTGCTCGGTTCCTCTGCTTTCAGCAAAGGGGCTTGTTGAATCGGTGAATTTCTTTGGGGCACAGAGGGTTGAAATTTTGTTCTAAGACATGCACCACATTTCCATTTTTAAAGCGGTGCAGAGCACATTTAAGTACTACATTTTGTTTTTAAGCAAATAGAGAAAATTTTGCAACTGAGGAGCAAGTTGATTAATAAATGAAAGCAAGGTTTTTATAATCGATGTTTTCATTTGCCATCTGCCTTGATGTTTTGATTTATAAGGCCTTCAGCGAGCATTTTGTTTTTCTCCCCTCTGATGTTTTATTGTCCAATTTCTACCTTAGAAACCTCTTCCTTCTTTCATGCTGTATTAACTAGTGCTGGGAGTTGAACATTTCCACTTTGACTTAAGAGCATCTTTGTAAGGGAGGGTCTTATCATGAAAATGCACTGTAGCAGAGAAGTGGGTGATTAACTTTGGTTTGCAAAAATTGAGGCTCAAATAGATTGTTGCTCAAAGTTACTGAGCCAATAAATGGTCAATATGGGACATACACGAGTATTCTGTTTCTATTCCCAGCTTTCTTTTTTATGTGTAATGTGTCTGTTTATTAATTTACTTATTAAATTATCCTACTGCACTATGAAGTAAGTAGTATTATCTCTGTTTGATTTGTCTGACTCTAAAGCCCATAGAGTGGTCCTTCACGCTCCCTTACTGCTACTAGGGAATCTTAACGTAACAGTGTTTCACTTTCAGTTTCCTCTGCTGTTTGGCCTTGGATTGGAACACGTGGCAATGAGTAACCACCACTGTGATGAATATCTGCTTCTACTGTTGATAGATGCTGTGTTCTGAGTTGATGAGGGAACTTTTTAGTTTAGAGTCTAAAGACATGGATTTGAATCTCACCTCTGTCGCTTGCAATCTATACATGCAGGAGCCTCAAAACCCTTATCTATAAAGTAGTAATAATGACACCCAACTCACAACATTGTTAGGAAATAAGTTAGGCAGCAAAACGGTGCCTGGTCTGTGGTGGGTGTATTTGAATCCAATCCTTGCCCTGGGGAGGAGTTTGACAGAATATTTGTGTCAACTGAACTGTGTTCTTTTATTTTCCCTCATGAAGAAACATTTCCCCGCTGTCTTTTCTTCTCAGGTCCTTGCCTATAGCCTTAGCTGTGTATGTATATCAGCATTCAGTGCTGGAATTATTGAGGCTGCAGAGGCTGAAGATATTATGAACAAGCTTCGACTGTTGGTGGAGAACAACCAGCAGGTTGGAATGTGTGCCCTGATTATTTCTCTCTGTGGGTCTCATGCTGCTGCTAAGTCCTAATTTTGACTTACTCTGAATTAGAGTGTAATGGGATAGTTTTCAGGTCCAGAGCTGAGGAACTTCTAACTATTCTCTTCTCTCACAGCTATAGCCAACAGTCACAGGTGTCTTATTCTCTCCTTATCCTCTGTCTCCTCCTGTAGACTTTCTTTTTGATCTGAGAGACTACAGAGGCTTTTCACTCTCTCCAACTATTGCTCTGTATTTATAAAGTCTTAAAACATGTGGCTAGGAATTAAGAGTTATCTCAGGCTACAGACATAAAATTGTGTATATGTGAATACATAAAGGTCTCTGATGAGGTTAAACCTCAGCAAATTCAAGACAGAATCACTGCCCTTGACTGAATATGTATAGGAAAATTGAAATACCTCTAAATTAAATACCCTTAAATATTCCCTCTGAAATATTATTCAATGTTAAAAAGAAAGGAGATCCTGTCATAAGCTGTAACAGAGACAAACCTTGAGAACATAACGCTAAGTGAAATATGCTATCACAAAAAGACAAATCCTGTATATGATTCTGTTTATATGAGAAACCTAGAGTAGTCAAAAGCATAGAGACAGAAAGTAGAATGATGGTTGGCAGGTTGGTGGGGGAGGGGGCATGGGGAGTTAATTGTTTAATGGAAATAGAGTTTCAGTTTTGCAAGATGGAAATAATTCTGGAAATGGATGGTGGTGATGATTGCACCATATAATGTACATAATGCCACTGAACCGCACAGTTAAAAATAGTTAAGATGGTTATGTTATATGTATTTTACCACAATTTTAAAAAATTAAAAAAAAAACTGTTTTATCTGATAACACATGCTCTAGAATTTCCCCATTGGTGGTGGTGTCTTTTTGTTTTTTTAAGGTTTCTCCAAAGTCTTAATGCTGGCCATAGTGGATTATTTCAGGATTCACTGGTTTTTAAGCTTATATTGTATGGTATTGTTATTATTTCATAGTTATATGCCTGCTCATTTGTAGTAGGTTTTGCAACACCAAAATGTAGAAATTCACATATACAGTGCTCATTATGGGACATGTTCTCTTCTTGTTTGGGAGTTGACTGAACTCGTGTGATCTACTTTCATACTTTCTCCCTCTCAGAATTTGGATCATTTGAGCCAAGCTGCTCAATAGTGCAGTGTTATTTTTCTCAAATAAACCACTCACAGCAGCTGAATCCCTTGCAATTAGACTTGCAATTAGACTTGAATCCTAGAATTCAATTAGACTGTAGTTTCTGTTGTAAGCCAAAGTCTAGATTTTAAAAATCAGGAAATCTCCGATTTTCGGATGGCAAAAGAACTTGTCAGTAGGAAAAGGAGCCCCTAGAAGTGCTTCTGTTGCTATATGTAAACATTCCTGATCTATGCCATTCTTCTTCTTTTTCCTTACTCCTTGTTTTTGTTTATTTGTAACAGACTTCAGGTTTTGCCTTGGCGTTAGGAAACATAGTTCATGGTTTGTCTGTGTGTGGACATGGAAAAGCTGAAGACTTGGGCAACACATTGCTCCCTGCCTGGATCAGAATTGTTCTAGCAGAGGTAGAGGTCACATCTTGCATGTTATTTTACATTTTTTTATAAAGGGTAAAAGGGGCTACTAAACTAGACCATTTATACGTGCTGCGAAAGTCTGTAGCTTAACAATAAAAGAATAGTCAATTTCAAATGAAAGAGAAACGTACTTTTCATCCCTTGTAAATGATATATGTGTCAACTATTATAATTTTTTTTAATTGGCTATTTGGTTAGTGTTTTAATTTTAAAACAGCTCTGTGGTTTTGAAAAATAGAAAAACAAGAAGCCACCTATGATCTAACAACTATAATAACCTATTAATTTATTCAAGTCTGAGGCCATTTTTAGTTCAATGGTACAGGTTATGGTGACCCTACAAATTTAGTACCATTTTGACTGTTTATTTCTCTATGATGTAATAAGTTTTATAGAATTGAAACCCAAGGACTCTTTCCCTATTGACATACTCTGATGCTTTGTTTTCAGGGCACTCCCACAATGCTTTGCTTGGCAGCCCTTCATGGCATGGTGGCCTTGGTAGGCTCCGAAGGGAATGTAATGCAGGTAAAAAAAAAAAAGGGGGGGGGGTGGGGGGATCTAAATGTGTACATAGCCACAGCAAAAGAATACCCAATATCTCAGTGTGCTAAGGACAGAGGAATATATGCTCATGGTAATGGTTATACTGGGTTTTCAGTGACTTGATGTACGGAAAATTGTTATTTGCCGAGAATTCTTTCCATATCGAGATTTGTTCCTTATTTTATTTGGTTTGTAGGGATTAAACGTAATCAATTTACGTACTTTCTAGAAAGTTCCTGAGAAACGTGATTGAATCATAAAACATTTCAAGTCACTCATAAGAAACTCCATTTTTCATGTGTAATGTTTAAGTTTCTGTCTATGTAATTATTATTTCACTTTAAAATGTTTTCCACAGTGGACATCTGTCAGTGTAAATTTATAAGTAATTCTAAGGAATTCCTTTGTTTATATGGTAAGGGTTTATTAAGTGACTGCTACCTGCCACTCTCAACTGGTGCTAGAAAATCAATGATAAATAATGGATGGGCGCTGCTCTCCAGGAGCTCATAGCTTTTGTTGTTGAAATAGCAGGCCATAATGATAAATTATTCCATAGCTTAGAGTATGATAGCTCAGACACTAGGAATGTCATTATTTACTTTTCTGGGATGTTGGGTTGGATATTTCTCCTTGTTCTTCCAGCTGAAGTCCGAAGCCATCCAGACCTCTCATTTTCAAGCCAGACTTAATGAAGTCATTAGAACCGTAACTCAGGTGAGAAGAGGAATTTAAAACCCTTGGGTAGGAAAATAGGTACTCCCCTTTGTTATCTTTTTTCTCTTTCGTGAAACAAACTGTTTTCCTTAGAAAACGAGGAAATCTTTGGTTATTCATGGTGAAGTCAAGGTGCATTTGAAAGTGGTTTCTGGCCCTACATTCGCTGATAAACACGCCCTGCCTCTGGAAAAAAAGAAAGCTGGCATTTTTGAGTTAACTTAAGTTGGCATTGGTTTCCCTTAAAATTTAAAACCTGATCCTTCAAGGAATGTCACGCCCTCAGGACAGGGAAAAAGAAAAAGTGATCAGAGGGCAGGACAGGTATCTAAGTAGAAAGGTCAAGTGGCACTAGTTCAGATGTCACTGTTACAAGTATTTGTGTAACTAATTGTCAGCGTTATCCTTGGCTAAAGAATAATCAGATTTATCTGCTGAGAAATGATTTTATACATAAAGGTTTTTAATTTTTAAAAAATTATTATGTTCATTGCATAATATTTGACAGTATAGAGTGAAAGGAGCTGAAAAAACTACCACTGATGGTCCTCCCACCCCAAAGCAACTGCTTCTAATATTTGGTCATGTTTCTTTTTCAAGCGTATGTGCTTTCTTTGCATAGTTGGTATTCTTAGTGTATATACACCCTTATAGCCTGCTCTTTTTACTTAGCATACTTGTTTTCATCCTTGTAACATATAGGTGAGTATAATACCTACAACATAAAGAAGTTTTAGTAATTCATGCTTTTAAAAGCAAACATAAATCTCTGAACAAAAGAAACTTTCTTTTGCGTGTATGAATATTCATATTCAAAAAAAAGAAGTCGTCTGAGACTTAAGTTGTTATAACTTGGGAGAAAAAATCTATAATTTAAATTAGCTTTAAAATATTTATTATGAATGATAAAACAGTAATAAAACATTTAAAGACAGGAACAAAGTAATACTCCCATTTTTAGAGGTATTTTAATCTTAAGAAACTATCACCTCTTTTTACTTTTCGGATTTTCTTTTTCCATTTTTTGAAAATTCCTTTGAGACTAATGTAACTCATTATAACGTGAGACAAGTACTAGTACCTTCTTCTGTCATCATTAATTGATTGATTGATTGATTCATCTATTCATTCATCCATTCATTCATTCAGCAGCGCTTGTTGAGCGCCTGTGTGTCCCAGGTTTGGTATACTCTACAGGTGATATTACCTCTTGTTATAGAACTTTTCATTATCAGACAAGCCGCCACCTCATAAAAGATTTGTGATTTTCTGTGAGTGGCCTTTTCCTGAATGGAGTTTGGATCTTGCCCTGTCACTGAACTGTTCCATTTTCATCCATAGGTCATCAGTGTGTCTGGGATGATTGGCCTTCAGTCCAATGCAATCTGGCTTCTAGGACATCTTCATCTGTCTACTCTGTCCTCAAATCAAAGGAGAACCTCTGGTAAGATTAGAGCCATAGGACATTGTTAAGAGCATTCATCTTCACGGCAGCCCTAAGTAACGGGTCTCACCATCCCTAATTATACCTCAGAGGAAACGGGCTGTGGAAAGTCTTCCTCACCTCACATGGTCGTGTGGCAGTCAGTGGTGGACACGAAGTTTGAATTCAGATCTATCGGCCTCCAAAGCCCATGCTCTTTTCACTCTTCCTCCCTGCCTCCTTAGAGAACAGTTTAGACATTGAGTCTAACCCCATATTTTACAGATGAAGAACTTGACGATCGGAATGATTACATAACTTACATACAGAGTTAGTTTAGTGACAAATCCAGAAAAAAAGGAACCACGTCCTGGAAGCTTGGACCCGAGTTCTTTTTATTTTGCTAGACGGAATCAATAGCTTGTATACTACTCGTAGTTCATTAGAAGTCTCTTCATATATGGCTGGAGTTCTTCTGGCTCCTGCTTTGGACGAAATAATAGGGTAAATACATTAGAGTTGTGCATCTCCTGGGCCTTGGAACTGAAATCCTAGATCTCGATATAACAAAGCTTTTTCTGTTGGCAGCTTTTTAAAAAAAGCAATAAGAAATATTTGCAGTTCCCACATGCTTCTGTTTGTACGTGGAGATTTTTCTGGGGAGGCATCTGGACCTATATCTGCTCCTTTCTGTTTATAGAATTTTGACCCACTGGCTTTCTTGGACCCAGACCAGAGAGGTCTAGATACCAAAGAGTCCTCATTGAAACCTAATTTCACATGTCCCCCGACAGGTAGTCTATGGGCAGCATCGCGATGAGCACTGACCTCTATGATGACTGCCTCCCTCACTTCCAATCACTCCTTAGCTGCAGAACTAGGATATTATTCCACAACATCCCAGCATAACGAACCTTAGACAGCTGGACACTGTCATATTAAAATGAGAAGAAAAAAAAAAAGCTTAGTTACTATTGGAAACCCTCTGTAATGCTATTAGGTTGGTGCAAAAGTAATTGCAGTTTAAAAGGTTAAAAATAATTGCAAAAACCGCCATTACTTTTGCACCAACCTAACAGTTTTGAAGGTCAGTGCTCTCCTAGTGTCCTGGTGAAGTAACATGTTTATGTCAGGCTTTTGCTTTGTCACATAGGCCTTTTGATTGTTGTGTTATGGGTTACATATACGCGAGTCCGGTCATAGTGAATCATCCTGCACCCGGGTTTTTCAGAACAAAATGATTATATGTCTGGAAAAGTACAGCTACTTGTTTCTGATGGGATTTTCCTATTGAGCCTTTTATTGCAGTAAAAACCAGCTCAAGAAGCAATTATGGGGGACTGGGAGGAAAAGAATCTAGGAAACTCCCAGTACTCAACTAACATAAATGTCGCTGCTTCACTGTTCCAGGTCAGCTAAATCTGATTATTTGTACATGTTGGTCACTCAGGGGACTCTGCCATATGAAGTAAGAGACGGTCTGCTATGAATACTGATTATTGTGTTTCCATAGTTCAGATATATCTGACTCAAGATGTTCTGAAGAAGCTCCTCGAATGGTGGTCTCAGCCTGAAAGCCGAGCAGAGTCCTGGCTGCTACTAAGGAGGTCACAGGATTGGGGCTCAATGATGCTACAATGTGGAAAGGATTTTTTTTGAACCACTTCAGTAAAATTTTCGTCCTCTGTGGTTTTTCAGCCTCTTGGTTACCACCATTTTAGGTCACTTGCACAGCCTAAGCGATTACTTCAGGGCACTTAATCTAATAGAAAAAGTGTGGCCACAGAATATTGTGCTGAGATTAATGGCATAAACATCTCCGCTTTTGTCTCTAGGTTGATGTGGTAGCATGAGATCATTATCTTGCCTTCATTAGTCCTGCCAAGTTCACTGGTTAATCGGATCATTTTCTGTCTCCACAGTTCCCCCTGACTATAGCTATTTGCCTGAAAGCAGTTTTATTAGAGCAGCCATTGGCTTCTTCATTACAGGAGGGAAAAAAGGCAAGTAAACATATTTCTTGAATTTTATTATTCTTTCTACAAGTTAAGAAAATTTGTGTGCCTTCAGCTTGCTTCTGTAGAATTAAACAGTACAAATCTGAAAGGGTGAATATTTTCTTCTGCTAGACCTTTGCAATAGAGATGACCAGAGGCCAACTTCAGTAAGTGCTACATAAACATACACACTGTGTAGTCTCTTGGAATCACTGTATCTGACCTTGGGGCCGGGGGCAGCCCCTGTGAAGACCTTAATCTTCCATTTGGTTATTTCAAAACTGTAAGCGCACATTACTTTTCTTGTTAATTTCAAGTGAGTGTGACTGAAAAAGAGAAAACACACCTGGGAGCAGTTTGTATTTCAGGACCTGACCTGGGCATAGGTCTTCTCCCTGAGCCTTGTATGATGACTATGTTGTTGGAATCACGGGCTCCAGGTCTTAGTTTTAGCTTATGTTCTGTTTCTCTGCAAACATTTGTCCCTTTGTGATTCTGTGTTGCTGTGACCCACACTAGAGCACAAGCAACCTGAAGACAGAGATTGGGTGCCTTTCGTTTTAACTAGAGCCGGAAGAATGCCCTATCAGTTATTAATTAAATATCTTTAATGATACATATATACTGTGCAGTGCTGTGACGAAAAGACGGATTAGAACTGAACATGTCACAGCTCAGGAACCAGTTTCATTCATGTAATAAGCGTTCACGGATATTTGCTAGTTTCATTCTTCCTTGGGCTGGTTAGGTCAGTCTGGGCAAAACCAGTGCCTGTATTACAGGACCATACCAATATCAGGGGAAAAAAATGTTTTTAAGCAAATTAAAATGAAAAAATCTGGAGGAAGGAAATTTGATTAGTGAAGGTTGTGGAAGAATAAAATCTTACAATTGAAAGAGACATTAAAGTTCACGTGGTCTAATTTCCCACTGGGTATAATAATCCCGGGAGCTTCCAGATTATAAACTACTCTCATTGCTTGGATGTGAATTCCTTTAGTTTCGGGAGTTCTAGAAATTGTGCTATTATCCTAGGATATTATATATCCTCAGTGCAAACTGATACAAGGTTATGTCATTGTTGTACATAATATATTTATCTATAAACATGTCATATATTAATCATAACATGGAGTTAATTGTTTATAGTGCCTTAAATTAAGTCTATTTAAAAAATATCATAATGTCTTCATTGTAAAAAAATTGAATTCTTACTAAAGGAGCATCTAAAATTTCCATGGCCTGAATAATTCTAGGAATATATATTTTCGCCAATTTTTTTTATGAGTTTGCTCACTGATATCTTTTAGAATTTTTAAATGATGATAATGTGAGATAATTTCCATAATAAATAAAATAAAAATTCTTAAGGTCAAATGAAAGATAAACTCTTTTCTAGTGAATAAAATGACATTTGGCTCCCCAGATCCATATTTCTTGGCAGAAATTTTCTCTGAATCCTGTGGGAAAATTTTAATTAAATGTAACTTTTTTATGATTACGCAGTTATGGCACGACAGGCAATATTCTGCTCGAAAACTGAAAAATCAGGTAGAACTGGCGCCAGTGACGTTATATGCAATCTTGCTGCAAGCTATTTTAGAACAGATGAATGAAGTATTAAAAACTGCCATATTACCAATCAGATGTTTAGTATTTTCAGGTTGTGGGAGAGGTCTGCCTTCTTGTCAGGTTTGCTGACTAGATTCAGAGGGAAATCTATTCAGCCTTACACATTACTAATGATGACCCCAGAGGAGTGGGGGCCGTGGGAGGCTGACCTCCGCCTCGAAAGCCCATTTACAAAAACAAAACCAGACCCTGCTCTATGGGGCTACATGGGATGGCCAAATGCGGAGGTGTGCATGCAAACGAGTGTTTTCTTCTTCAATATGCCCAGCTCATTTGAATTTTAATAACTCCCTTCTGAAGCAGCTTTTGAGTTTAAATGTCTGGATGTCACTCACCAGAGCCCAGTGGGGCTGCTGATAGGAAGGATGACAACTTTGGCGAGCTCTTTTGAGGAAGAAATGGCTTTAGAGAATAAAAATCACGCTTGGCATAGGCAGAAGAGAGCAGATTTTAGGGAGAGCATGGCTTCATTGCCTCTGCGTGCTATTTAATAACTCATAGGGGGAAGAAAACTGTGATGAGTTATCCCTTAGCCACACTTAATGCCAGGAGAAGATTGGGCATCATGATCTCAATTGTAGCCAATCAAATTTGTGATAGCAAATATATTCGTCTGCTTTCTAATGCTTAGGGCTTTTCTCACTTTAATATTCATGTGATAGAATAGATGAGATGATCATAGCATCCTACATGTTCATAGCAGGTCTACATTGTAAAACCATACCAAATCAATGAAATTCCTTCTAGCTTTTAAAGACTTCAATTAATAGCTTTGAATGTAACTTTTTTGCTGTACCCTATAACATTCTCTGTTCCCTAATAGTCTTGGCCTTCTTCTAGCAGATGTATTATTCCTTAACCTTTGTCATTATATACTCCTATGGACATTGACTATGCTAGGCTTAAAATTGGCTCATAATCTAATTCCTCCTTCATGGAATTATTTTTCCCTTTGAGGGCCTTTAATATTTGACTCTTTTGCTTCTTTTCTATTTATTTTTTTCTTATTTTCTGACTTCTGATCTTTTTTTACCTCAACCTCATAACATATTCAGATTTCATGAAGATTTTATCTACCTCTTTATGAAACATTTGAAATATATTAGAAGTACTTAATAAAAGGAATCATTTCTTTTTTATGTCAACATTAGATATTTCTATGTAACAACTTAAGATTATTTTTCTTATTCTGTTGCTGGGGAATGTGACTAATTTTTTAAGCTTGTATTTTTCTGTTAGGCTTTAAAGTTCACAGTAAGAAGTATTACTTGAGGAAAGTATATTTAAATCCTTGTAATAAAGTCATTCTGAACGGTATTTTTCTTGATATGAATTCATTGGTCAGTGATCTGTGTATATAAGAATTGGATTGTACATAAACTATAGATAGGTATTCTCAATTTTTTTTTAGACTCTTAATATGAGATATAATTGTTGACACCTCTAGCCAGAGGAGCAGAATTAGTGAATTCTCTGTGTAGAATAAAGAATATGAGAAAACTGTCCTATTTTTCTCATGAAATTATGTAATCAGTTGCCAAGATTGTATTATTTTAAAGTATTTTAATTAGTGATAATTTACTTATACAGTTCTTTTAAAAATATTATTCTAAATGGATGCACGTGTATAGTATTAAGTTTAAAAATGGTATAAAGAAAAAAGAATCTCCTATAATCTCACCAACTAAGAGATAGCCACAATAGATACTCCAATACATGTCCTTCTAGATGTGTGTGCATTATGCTGAGTCATAAAATTTATATGATTTTGTTGCCTGATTTTTAGAAATTGGACACGTTTCCATATAAATGGACATAAGTACCAGCCATCTCCTCCAAAAGGAGGCTCTGGGGGGAAAGTATGAAAAGAATCCTTGCATCACTTTCTAGATATTTCTTAATATGTTTTTGGGGTGCTTGATTTCTATTTTTTGTTGTAAACACCATGAAAATGCATGAAACGAAAAAAACCACCAATTATCCCAAAACTCTCTAGCAACTACTATAGCTTTTATGCACACACCATTTTTACATATTTCCAAGTATACATATACTTTGTATTTTTAACTTAATATTATGTTATAAACATTTACCTAATTTCCATACATCTTCACAATTATCATTTTTAAATGACTATAAACTATTCCATCAAGTTAATCATAATTAACTTAACCATTTCCCTGTTGGTCATTTTTTATATTTCTGTTACAGAGAACATCTTTATATATGTAGCTCCCTTCTGCATGTACCTTTCCTTAGGATAAATTCTCAGCAGTTTATTAATGGGCAAGAAGAGTGAGGATTTGGTGACTGTAGGATGGCATGGCCTCATTGCTCTTCAGAAGGATTGTACCAAATATTATTCCTTCAGCCATGTATGAATGTACAAAGCAGTAGACTGTAGAGGTTCAAAGCATGGGGGTCAGACTGCCTGGATCATGCCCCACTTCTACCACTTGCCGGCTTTGTAACTTCAGGCAAGCTGCTCAAGTCGCTAAGCCTCAATTGCTTCTGTAAAGTGGAGAAAATAATGGCATCTTCTTTATAGAGTTTTTGTGAGGATTATGAGTTTATGAGTCACTTTATGTAACAGGACTTAGAAAGCAAAATAAGGAATAATCCCTTTCTAGTTATCATATTACAAACATATAGATATGTTGGCCAACATATAGATGGCTACATACAAGATGATTGACCTGACTATCCCATATACCTATATACAGGTATATATATATATAGTCCATGTATCCCATGTAGTCAACATACAAATGACTACAGTGAAAACCAGGCAGGTATAAAATGATTACCTTAAGACGGCTTTAACTTGCATTTTGTTGCCAGAAGGAATGAACATTTTTGTATGTATTTACCCTATTCAAAATGTTGTTTGTTTCTTTTAATTAAACTTTAGACAGTTACTTTTTAAAAAATATACACCTTTTTTTCTTTTACTTTTTATTTTGAAATAATTTCAATCTTACAAAACAGTGAAACAGCCAGAGAACTCCGGTATTCCTTTCACCCGGAGACCCTATTCACGTTGCACTGACAGTCCAAATGGTGTCTTTAGCAGGAAAAATTTAATCCTGTCACGCTGTACTTACCGTGGTTCCCCAAAAATAAAACCTAGCTAGACCATCAGCTCTAACGTGTTTTTGGAGCAAAAATTAATAGAAGACCTGGTCTTATTTTACTATAATATAAGACTGGCCTTATATAATATGATATTATATAAGACCGGTTCTTATTTTACTATAAGACAGGGTCTTATATAATATAAGACCTGGTCTTACATTAATTTTTGCTCCAAAAGATGCATTAATGCTGATTGTCCAGCTAGGTCTTATTTTCAGGGGAACACAGTATTTATCATATCTTTTCAATCTCCTTCAATCTGGAACAGTTCCTCAGTTGTTCTTTGTCTTTCATGACTTTCACATGTTTGAGATTAGAAGTGATGTATTTCGTGCAACATTCTTCTGTTTGGGTTTGCCTGTTGCTCTTCATAGGATAGTCAGGTCAATCAACTTTGGCAGGAATATCAGGGACATAGAGCCCTGCTCTTCTCAGGGCATCCCGTAAGTGGTACAGGTTGTTTGTCTACCTACGCCAGTGAACGGTGACATTAGTTAGGATCACTTGCATTAGGTGATACCTTCCAGGTTTCTCCACCAGTTTTCTCTGCTAGTAATTTTCTCTTTTTCCTTTATCATCAATCAATACTTTATATGTATGGAGATATTTTGAGACCTTATGAATATCCCATTGGTCCTCCTACTTTCACCCATTAGTTTTAGTATTCATTAATGTTTTCTTGCTTGAATTAACTATTACTATGATGATGGCCGAAAGGTGATTGTTAAAATTCGTAAAATTTATATATATTTTAGTAGGCATTCTTCTAAGGAAGAATTCCTCCCTCTCTCTTTCCTTCTCTCCCCGCCCTACCCTTTTTTCTTTCTTTCTTAGTATGATTCATTATTTTGATCCTCAGATTATTCCAGATTAGATCAGTAAGAACCTCTTTAAGTTGGCTCTTGTGTCCTTTTGATCTGACCCTATCACTCTTTGAGTACTTTTTTTCTTTGTGGCATAAGGTGTTCTGGGCTCATCTTGTATTATCCTTAGTCCTGTAAGTGCCAGATAGATCAGGTTCCTTTGGGAGGAGGATACTATTTAGAAGCTAAGATCTGGCTACAAGTTATCTCATTGCTACTGGGAAAATCACTGCTCCCAGGCCCTTTCAGGAAACAGAATTAGGAAATTCTCTCTCTCCCTCTCTCCCTCTCCTTCCCGCCCTCCTCCCTGTCTCTCTCATGTCTATATTTATTTCTATATCTAGCTATATATATTGAAAACCACAGGTTCACACCAATATCTCCAATTCCAATTTAACACCACAGGGTTCATTCTACCTTTCCCTCTTCATATTTGCAAATTTCTTCTCTGACAGTAAGAAACCTGGCTCCCATTATTCTCAATATATTTGCTCATTTCCTCAGTCCCCCTAAATGTAATCAAACTCCTATCCCCACTGGGCGACAGCCCTGCTAAAGCTGCCTTTCTCTCTCAGGTCCTGATCTCCACTGGACAGCCTTGACAGCCTTCCTGGTGCTAAGGGGCCCAGGGGTGTTTTTGCTCTGATAACTCTGATTGTTGTTGAAGTACTTGGTCTTAAGACAAAACATCCCACCAACTCTTAGTATCTGACTGACAGAATCATCAACTGTTTTCAATGACTGTCATAATCGTAGAGTAGTTTCTGTCAAAGGGCTAAGTATCTCCTAGTCCCCACAAATATGCCATGCTGTAATTATCTCTACCTGTGTTTTTCTGAGGACTTTGGAAAATTCTTACTCATCTTTAACATCTTGGTTATAACATTCTCTCCTCAGTGGGTGAAGAGAGAGGATTCCCCAATGGTCCCAGATTAGTTTAGCTTTCTTATATGATACTCTCCTATATGTTTTTCATAGTACTTGTGTGTGATTATTTGCTTAATTATTTATGGTTCTTTAATATCTGTCTTTCCTATTAGACTATAATTTCCTCAAGAGCAGGAAGAACATCTGTGTTTTATCCTATATGCTTAGAGCAGAGTACTTGGCATGTAATGGTTTTCAAATATTTGTTGATCTACAGCTTTAAGCATATATATATGAATGGATAATTCTGAGCTAAGTCGCTTCTAAACAACGTTGAAGATGGAGAGTGAAGACATGCCACACACTATGCAAGTGACTGCTGGTGATGGGAATACACGCATCACTGACCGGCAGCCTGCTTGTGAGCGGACTGTTACCATAGGGCTTAGACGTGTGCCTTGTGGCACTGAGCGCTGATCCGCTGTGTAGCCAAAGTATGTGTGCTAATGGGTCCTGGTGTAATGCATTATGTTCGGATATGCCACTTACATCAGGGTTCTTTGAGGCTGTCAGCTGAACGAGAGCTTTAAAACGACGTTGTATCTAGATTTTAAAACATCTGAATCCTGTTAACAAGTGCTGTTAAGTCTTCTCAGTTCCATACCCATTGTCTATAAAGCATGTCAGTATCTCCTTTTTATCTAAGGTACTTGTTTGAAAGACAAAGCACTGTGATGAGGGAGCTGACCATCCCTATTGCTGAGATTTGGGTTCTTGTGTTCAGATCTCTGGGGAAGGAACCCTGTGATGCCATTCTCCGCAGGCTTTGGGACTCCCTCTCTTCTCATACATACCCCCAAATTCATGGAACTGCCAAGTATTTACTTCATTCCTTTCATTCCAGTTAGTGTCAGAATTAGTTCCCCGCAAGTAGAGTGGAAAATTTTCTGTGATTCTGGTTATGTTATTCAGTACTGATTCTCTGCCCTTTAAAAGTGGAAGATTTATTGTGTTATAGCACTTTCTTGATTTTCAACCCTATGCTCCATTTCACAAGTTCTTGTTTCTGACACTTGGTTGTATATCAGATCAATTCTGAAGAGCATAGAAGCCACATCAATAGTGTACAATAAAATGCAGTTATTGGTGAAAGTTCTGTTGTCCTGTCAAGGGAGAGCTCGTTGTTTAAGCAATAAAGCATTTGGAAAATGGTCATATTTCACACTGGATCCTGGTTTTAGAGGGTAAGTTGAATGTCTTTCTTTATTCCCTAGATGCTCTGGAAACTGCAAAATTTCTATAGTGAATTCTGTAGAAGGACCTGGAATAAAATTTTATGTAATTTTGAAAACACTTGATCTGAAAAACAAAAATTGATAGAAATCTGTTTTTGAATTAATGACTTCCAATGTAGGACTGGATTCATGTCCTTAACAGGAGAGAATAGTAATTCTATGCACAGATATTTACTATACTGTCTGCTAGTTCATCATGCCATTTTTATGAATCGTGAGCCAAAAGGACCTCCAAAACACAGCTTAATTTTGGTTTGTTTTGTTTATGAAATCAGACTCCAATGTGCAGCCAACATTGTATAGGGACAGTTGCCATATGTGTGTAATCAGTGTAGTTATGTGAATAGCCAACCAGTGAATTCCTGTCACTGCGTTTTTGTTTTTCTCACACCTGATTTGTCCTTGTCTGTCCTCTCACTAGAATATCAGCTCCATGAGCGTAGTCACCTATTCTGTCTTTTTTTTTTTTTAGGTGAAAAGTTCTTTTTTTTTTTTAATTAAAGTTTATTGGGGTGACAATTGTTAGTAAAGTTACATAGATTTCAGGTGTACAATTCTGTATTACATCATCTATAAATTCCCATTCTGTGTTCACCACCCAGAGTCATGGATAGATCTTGAGAATATAATGCTAAGCGAAATAAGTCATACAGAAAAAGCAGAGAACCATATGATTTCACTGATATGTGGTATATGAACCAAAAACAACAAAAGAACAAGACAAACAAATGAGAAACAAAAACTCATAGACACAGACAATAGTTTAGTGGTTACCAGAGGGTAAGGAGGGTGGGGGGGTGGGAGATGAGGGTAAGGGGGATCAAATATATAGTGATGGAAGGAGACCTATTCTGTCTTGTTCAACAGCAACGCCACTGTTTAGAACAGTGCCTGGTACCTAATAGCTACTCAATTGATGGTTGAATGAATGAATGAAATGTGTTTATGAAGATATTTACTTTTTTTTGTCAGCAATTCTTCTCCTTGTACTAGCAGTGGTTGACTCCCTGATAATATTTTCTGCACTTGTAGTAGTATGTCTCAAGGCACACTAGAAATATAGCTTCAGTTACTGATGGCACAGCATAGACAAATGGCAAGTGTGTTGAGCTTTTAACATTTTCAAAAAGCAATGCGTTGGGGGGGAAGGCGCACACTAGTTTTACCTTCCCAAGTTGGCAGGGGCAAAGGTAAGGAGGTCGGGTCATTGGTGGCTAGCCTAAGAAAACATGCTCCAGTTGGAAATACAAGTCTAAAATGTCAGAAAAAGGCCTGGGTTAGAAGTATGGATTTACTAGTTATCAGCATATTCAAGTTGTACCTGAAACTGTGGGAGTGAATGAGCTCAGGCAGCAAGACTCAGCTGAGGAACAATAAGGAAGTTTAGGGAAGCATTTATTTCAAGAATGAGGCCAGTTTTAGATGGAAAAGTCTGGAAAGAAAGATTGAAAAAATATGTCCTTGAATTTGGCCTTTAGGTAGCAATTAGAAATCTTAGCAAGTGCAGTTCACGTGGCATAGTGGAGACAATAACTAGATGGCAATTATGTTCGAGTGCTTTTTATTACAGAAAGCAGTAACTCACTTCAACTGACTCAAAAGTAAAGATTTTTATTGCAAGGATTCCTAGCTTTCCCAGAAAGCTAAGAGCCCCCAGCCCTCAAGAGTACCAGGAGCAAAGATACCAGGCAACGATGATGTTCTGTCTCTTTCCCTCTATCTTTCAGGGCCTGCGTAGTACCAGTTTCTGTCATGGATTCTGCTTCTCTCTCCAGTGACTGCTTCCTCCCTTTCTATGCCTCTTGTGCTTCTTTGTTTGTATGTAGTAAAGCACACATTATGTAAAGTTTACCATTTTATCCACTTTAAAGTGTACAATTCAGTGGCATTTACTACATTTACTACATTCACAGTGTGGTACAACCATCACTATTTAGTTCCATAACATTTTCATCGCCCCAAAAGAAAGAAAACCTTGCACCCGTTGAGCATTTGCTCCCCATCCCCTATTGTTCCCTGCCCCTAGCAACCAATAATCTGCTTTCTATTTCTGTGGATTTGCCTGTTTTATACATTTAATTTAAGTGGAATCATACACTGTATGGCCTTTTGTGAATACCTTCTTTCACTTAGCATAATGTTTTCAAGGTTCATCCATATTGTAGCATGTATCAGTATTTCATTCCTTTTTATGGCCAAATAGTATTCTATTGTATTCCATTTTATTTATCCATTCGTCGGTTGACGGTCAGTTGATGGACATTTAGGTTGTTTCTACTTTTTTCACTATTATGAGTGGTCCTGCTATGAAAATTTGTGTACCAGTTTTTGTTTGAACTCTTGTTTTCAGTTCTTTGGGGTTTATATCTAGGAATGGTGGAATTACTGGATAATATATAAATTCTGTGTCATTTTTGAGGAGCTGCCAAACTATTTTTCCACAGTGGTTGTGCCATTTTTTATTCCTACCAGCAACATATGAGGGCTCCAGTTTCTCCACATCCTTGTAGAGAACAAGCCAACACTTATTTTTTCTATTATTATTATTATTATTATTATTATTATTGCCATCCTATTGAGTGTGAAGTGATATTATTTGGTTTTGATATTCATTTTCCTAATGACCAGTGATGTTGACCATCTTTTCAAGTACTTATTAGCCATTTGTAGTATATCGTCTTTGGAGAATCATTTATTCAAGTCCTTTGATCATGTTTAAAAATTAGACTTTTTATTGTTGAGTTGTAAGACTTCTTTGTATATTCTGGACCCTTATCAGTTATACAATTTGCAAATATTTTCTTGCATTCCATAGGTTGTCTTTTCACTTTTTTTTTTTTTAAATTTATTTTTAATTTATTGGGGTGACAATTGTTAGTATAATTACATAGATTTCAGGTGTGCAATTCTGTATCACATCATCCATAAGTCACACTGTGTGTTCACCACCCAGAGTCAGCTCCCCTTCCATCACCATACATTTGATCCCCCTCACCCTCATCCCCCCCCCCCAACCCCCTTACGCTCTGGTAACCACCAAATTACGTTCCCCAGATTAATTTTCAAACCCCGTGGCCATCCTGTGGTCACCGACTGCCCTCCAATCCCCTCACCCTCCCCCCCACCCCCCACCCCTCCCGCCCATCTAGCAACCCTCAGTTTTTTGATAATATCCTTTCATGCACAAGTTTTTAGCTTTGACAAAGTCCAGTTTACCTATTTTTCCTTTTGCTGCTTATGTTTTTGGTGTCCTATCTAAAAAGTCCATTGCCAAATCAAAGATCATGAAGATTTACTCCTATGTTTTCTTCAGAGTTTTATGGTTTAATTATTGTATTTAGGTTATTGATCCATTTTAAGTTAATTTTTGTAAATGGTATTAGGGAGGGATCCAACTTTATTTATGCATATGGATGTCTTACTGTCCCAGCACCATTTGTTGAGATGGTTCTTTACCCCATTGGATAGTCTTAGCACCTTTGTCAAAAGTTAATTGACCATAAAGTATGGGTTTATTTCTGGCCTCTCAATTCTAGTCCTTTTGTTTAGATGTCTGTCCTTATATTTGCCAGTATCACACTGTTTTGATTACTGTAGCTCTGTAGTAAATCTTGAAATTGGTATGTCTGAGTCCTTCATATTTTTCTTTTTCAAGACTGTTTTGGCTATTAGGGGCTCCTTGCAATTCTATATAAATTTGAGAATAAGCCTTTCCATTTCTGAAGGGAATAAAAAAAAGGCTGTTGGAATTTTGATAGGGATTGTGTTGAACCTGTAGACAGCTTTGAGTAGTATTGTCATCTTAACAGTATTTCCAATCCATAAACACAAGATGTCTTTCCATTTATTTGCATGTTCTTTAATTTCTTTCAGCAATATTTTGTACTTTTCACTGTATGTGTCCTTCACCTTGATTAATTTTTTTTTTATTAAAATTTATTGGGGTGAGAATGGGTAGTAAAATTACATAGGTTTCAAGTGTACAATTCTGTATTACATCATCTATAAATCCCATTGTGTGTTCACCACCCAGAGTCAGTTCTCCTGCCATCACCATATATTTGACCCCGTTTACTCTCATGTACTATCCCCCTCCCCTCCTACCCTCTGGGAACCACTAAACTATTGTCTGTGTCTATGAGTACTGTTGCAAGTGGCATTGTCTCATAATTTTCTTTTCAGATTATTCATTGCTCGGATATAGAAATACAGTTTTTGTATGTTGATCTTATACCCTGCAACTTGACTGATTCTGTTTTTCTATGTATAGGTTCATGTCATCTGTTAATGAGATAGTTTTACTGCTTCCTTTCCAATCTGGATATATATTTTTTCTTGCCTAACGGCTCTGGCTAGAACATCCAATACAAAGTGGTGAAAGTGGACGTCCTCATCTTGTTCCTGAGTGTAGAGGGAAAGCTTTCCGTCTTTCACCATTGAGTGTGATGTTCACTGTGAGTTTTTCACAAGTGTCCTTTATCGTGTTAAGATAATTCCATTCTATTCATAATTTTCTGACTTTTTTTTTATCATAAAAGGGTACTGGATTTTATCAAAAGCTTTCTGTGTAAATTGAGATGATCATGTTCTCCCTTCATTCTATTAAGGTGGTATATTTCATTGATTGACTTTCTTATATTGAATGACACTTGCACTCCTAGAATAAATCCTGCATGCTCATCATGTATAATCCTTTTAATATGTCATTGGATTCATTTTACCAGTATTTTGTTGAAATTTTTCACATCTATATTCATAACCAATATTGGTCTGTAGTTTTATTGTGGTGTCTTTGTCTGGCTTTGGTATCACGATAATGCTAGTCTCACAGAATGAGTTAAGAAGTATTCCTTCCTCTTCTCATTTTTTTTTTTTTTTGGAAGAAATTCAGAAGTATTGGTGTCAATTCTTCTTTAAGTGTTTGGTAGAATTTACCAGTGAAACCATCTGGTGTTGGGCTTTTTTTGGTTGGGAGGTTTTTTTTACTGATTCAATCTCTTGATTTGTTATAGGTCTGTTTATACTTTCTATTTATTCTTGAGTCAGTTTAGGTGATTTGTGTGCTTCTAGGAGTTTGCTCATTTTATCTCAATTATCTAACTAGTTGGCATACAATATTTCCTAGTTTTCTTTTATAGTCCTTTTTATTTCTGTAAGGTCAGTAGAAATACCTCCATTTTCATTTCATTTCAGTTAATTTCATCTTCCTTCCCGATCAATATACCTTTTATTTCCTTTTCTTGTCCTATTTTATAAGCTAAAACTTCCATTATAATATTGAAAAGGAGTAGTGAGTGGAGACATCCTTGCCTTGTTCCTGATCTTAGTGAGAAAGCTTCTAATTTCTTACCATTAAGTGTGATGTTAGCTGTTGTTTTTTTGTAGGTGTTCTTTATCAAGTTGAGGAAGTTCCTCTCTATTTCTAGTTTACTGAAAAAATTTTTTTTTATCATGAATGTGTGTTGGACTTTGTTAAATGCTTTTTCTGTATCTGTTGACATGTTCATGTGATTTTTTTTTCTTTAGTCTACTGATGTGATGGATTGCATTAATTGATTTTCAGATGTTGAACCAGCCTTGCATACCTGGGATAAATCCCACTTGATCATGGTGTGTAATTCTTTTTATACATTATTGGATTTGGTATGCTAATTTTGTTGAGGATTTTTGTGTCTGTTCATGAGAGATACTGGTTTATAGTTTTCTTGTTATATCTTTGTCTGGTTTTTGGTATTAGGGTAATGCTGACCTTGTAGAATGAGCTATGAAATATTCCCTCTGCTTATGTCTTCTGAAAGAGATTATGGAAAATTGGTACAATTTCTTCCTGAAATATTTGGGAGAATTTCCCAGTGAACCCATCTGGGTATAGTGCTTTCTGTTTTAGAGGGTTATTAATTATCGACTCAATTTTTAAATCGATATAGGACTATGCAGATTATATGTTTCTTCTTGTGTGAGCTTTGACAGACTATATCTTTCAAAGAATTGGCCCATTTCATTTAGGTTATCAAATTCGTGGGCGCGTAAGAGTTGTCCACACAGAGCCTTCAGCATTTCCTCAATTACAGTTTAGGTTTTCCTCCCCAGCACTGGTTCCTGCAGTGTTTTCTGCTCATCCGTCTCTGCTCTGGTAAGCTATGACTCCCTGTACTGACATGCCTTGGAGATATTGTAGGTTCAGTTCCAGACCATCACAGTAAAGCAAATATCGCGGGAAAGCAAGTCACAGGAATTTTTTGGTCTCCCAGTGCATATAAAAGTTATGTTTACACTATGCTGTAGTCCATAAAGTGTGTGACAGCATTATTTAAAAAAAAAGTACATACCTTAATTAAAAAGAACTTTATTTCTTAAAAAATGCTAATATCATCGAAACCTTCAGCAAGTCGTAATCTTTTTCCTGGTGAAAAGTCCTGCCTCAGTGTTGATGAAAACACACTATCTGTAAAGTACCATAAAGCAGACCACAGTAAAATGAGGTATATCTGTATTCGTCTGTCTGTTTTTCCAATCTCGGGGCAGCAGTTTGCCCTGTGTCCTTCCCTCTCTTAGGGATCCAAGAAGAGTTGATTTTTCAGTCTATTCAGCTGTTTACTGGTTGTTAGGACAGAGTGGCGACTTTTAAGTTCCTTACATGCAGAACTGGAAACCAAAAGTCGCTCCTTTTTTCTTTTTTTTAATTATGAAAAGCACATAACATAAAATTCAACATCTTGGCCATTTTTAAATAGACATTTCAGTAGTGTTAAGTATATTTACATTTTTGTATACCCACATGGTTGTGAAACCAATCTCTAGAAATTTTTCGTCTTGTAAAACTGAAACTCTAGACCCATTAAACAATGTCTACCTTTTCTCGCTTTCCCTGACCCCTAGTAATCACCATCTTTCTGTTTCTATTAACGTGATTACTTTACCTGATATAAGTGGAATCATACAGAATGTATCTTGTTGTGACTGGCTTATTTCACTTAGTGCAGTGTCCTCAAGTTTTACCCATGTGGCATATGACGGGATTTCTTTTCTTTTTAAGGTTAAATTCTATTTCATTTTGTGTCTATATCAATTTTGTTTATTCATTCATCTGTCGATGGATATTTGGGTTGTTTCTAGTCTTTGCTATTGTAAATAGTACTGCTGTGCACATGGGTGAACAAATACCTCTTCAAGACTTTGCTTGTAATTATTTTGGATATATACCCAAAGTGGGATTACTGGATCATATGGTAGTTCTATTTTTAATTTTTTGAATAACCATCATACTGTTTTCCATAGCAGTTCCACCATTTTACAATACCACCAACAGAACAAAAGGGTTCCAATCTCTCCACATCTTTGCCAACACTTGTTATTTATTTTCATTTTCTTTCTTTTTTTATAGTAGCCATTCTAGTGGCGGTGAGGTGATATCTCATTGTCATTTTCATTTGCATTTCTCTGATAATTAGTGATGTTGAACATGTTTTCATACCCTGGTTGGCTATTTGTATCATCTTTAGGGAAATGTTTAAGTTCTTCGCCCGTTTTTATGTGTTTCTCCTTTTCCCTAGACTTCTCCTTTCTTTGATTGTTTTTACTTTTGTTGACTCTGCCTTCACTTTGGCCCTGTTTTTCAACCTCTATTAATTCTCCTACTTTTCCTGCTGCTTCTGCTTCTGCTTCTTTTTCCTGGGCTCCTCCTTTCTGTAGCTGTTTTCCCGTTTGCCAACTCTTGCCACTTCTGCTTTCCCTTTCTTCAATAGCTGCTGATTCTGTGGGATTTTCAGCCTCTGCTTCTCCTTTTCCTGGGCTCCTCCGTTCTGTAGCTGTTTTCCCGTTTGCCGACTCTCCATACGTCTGCTTTGCCTTTCTTCAGTAGCTGCTGATTCTATGGGTTTTTCAGCCTCTGCTTCTCCTTTTTCTGGTGCTTGTCCTTTCTGTAGCTGGTTTTCCTTTTGCTGACTCTCCCCACTTCTGCTTTCCCTTTCTTCAGTAGCTGCTGATTCTGTGGGGTTTTTTAGCCTCTGTTTCTCCTTTTTCTGGTGCTTGTCCTTTCTGTAGCTGGTTTTCCTTTTGCTGACTCTCCCCACTTCTGCTTTCCCTTTCTTCAGTAGCTGCTGATTCTGTGGGGTTTTTATCCTCTGTTTCTCATTTTTCTGGTGCTTGTCCTTTCTGTAGCTGGTTTTCCTTTTGCTGACTCTCCCCACTTCTGCTTTCCCTTTCTTCAGTAGCTGCTGATTCTGTGGGGTTTTTAGCCTCTGTTTCTCCTTTTTCTGGTGCTTGTCCTTTCTGTAGCTGGTTTTCCTTTTGCTGACTTTCCCCACTTCTGCTTTCCCTTTCTTCAGTAGCTGCTGATTCTGTGGGGTTTTTAGCCTCTGTTTCTCCTTTTTCTGGTGCTTGTCCTTTCTGTAGCTGGTTTTCCTTTTGCTGACTCTCCCCACTTCTGCTTTCCCTTTCTTCAGTAGCTGCTGATTCTGTGGGGTTTTTAGCCTCTGCTTCTCCTTTTTCTGGTGCTTCTCCTTTCTGCAGCTGGTTTCTTTTTGCTGACTCTCCCCACTTCTGCTTTCCCTTTCTTCAGTAGCTGCTGATTCTGTGGGGTTTTTAGCCCCTGTTTCTCCTTTTTCTGGTGCTTCTCTTTTCTGCAGCTGTTTTCCTTTTGCTGACTCTCCCCACTTCTGCTTTCCCTATCTTCAGTAGCTGCTGATTCTGTGGGGTTTTTAGCCTCTGCTTCTCCTTTTTCTGGTGCTTCTCTTTTCTGCAGCTGTTTTCCTTTTGCTGACTCTCCCCACTTCTGCTTTCCCTTTCTTCAGTAGCTGCTGATTCTGTGGGGTTTTTAGCCTCTGCTTCTCCTTTTTCTGGTGCTTCTCTTTTCTGCAGCTGTTTTCCTTTTGCTGACTCTCCCCACTTCTGCTTTCCCTTTCTTCAGTAGCTGCTGATTCTGTGGGGTTTTTAGCCTCTGCTTCTCCTTTTTCTGGTGCTTCTCTTTTCTGCAGCTGGTTTCCTTTTGCTGACTTTCCCCACTTCTGCTTTCCCTTGCTTCAGTAGCTGCTGATTCTGTGGGGTTTTTAGCCTCTGCTTCTCCTTTTTCTGGTGCTTCTCTTTTCTGCAGCTGTTTTCCTTTTGCTGACTCTCCCCACTTCTGCTTTCTCTTGCTTCAGTAGCTGCTGATTCTGTGGGGTTTTTAGCCTCTGTTTCTCCTTTTTCTGTTGCTTCTCTTTTCTGCAGCTGGTTTCCTTTTACTGACTCTCCCCGCTTCTGCTTTCCGTATCTTCAGTAGCTGCTGATTCTGTGGGTGTTTCAGCCTCTGCTTCTCCTTTTGCTGTACTTGTTCTTTCCGTGGCTGATTTCCCTTTTGCTGACTCTGTCCCTGCTTCTGCTTTTCCCTTTTTCAGTGTCTGCAGATTCTGCAGCCTTTTCTACTGATTCCTACCTTGCTTTTCCTTTTCCTGCTAATGCTTTTTCTTTTGTTGATTCTGCTTCTCTTTCTCTGATGCTGATTTCCTTTCTGCTGCTTAAGTCACTCCTGCTACTTTTGCTCTTCTTCTTGGTCTTCTACTTTTATATCCGTCATTTCTGACCTCCTTGTAACTTTACTTTTACATGACCCTTAATGGCTACTGCAGCCTTGACTTAATAGCACCTTAATGGGTGAACTCAGAACTGCTCCACTTCTCATTATGTTCCATTTCAAATTACCCATCCCACCTGAATAAAAAGAATAGAATATTAAAGTTATGGTATACTGTGTCAGATAGCTGGTTAACCTATGGATTAGCTGTTACCTTACATGCTCACTTGTGGGGCTATCAGCCAGCCATGGCACAGGCTGAGGGATAGAATGGTGAGTCACATGGTACAGAACATGCCCTTTTTGGGCCAAGAGGACTGAAGGTAATCCATAATCCTTAGGAGAGAATGGACCCAACTAGGCAGTAATTGTCACTCTTGTGGAAGCGGATTGAAGAGTCAGCGAGCGGTGAGGCAATAACGTAGAGAAAGTTACTCTTTTTAGAAAGCGGGGTGAAAAGAAATGAGGAAACATATGGAAGACAGCTAAGTAGCTATGTGGAGTATTCCTGTCCAGATAAGCGGGGAAGACTGGAGACAAGTAAGAGAGAGAAAAATTGAGGGAACAGGGTTTTGTAGCAAATTGGCTTGAGGTTTAAGAGCAGAGGATTGAAGGATGGACGAGAGTGGAAGATGAGATACCAAATCCTTTGAAACTGGAAGAACCAGAAGGGAAAGTTGGCCTTTTCCATTTTCATGATGGTATCAAGATGTTTTATTATTTTTTTTTCCTTTCTGTTGCAGGTCCTGAATCTGTGCCTCCTTCCCTTCTCAAGGTCGTGATGAAACCCATAGCAACTGTTGGCGAAAGCTACCAGTACCCTCCTGTGAACTGGGCTGCACTCCTCTCTCCACTTATGAGGCTAAACTTTGGTGAATATCAAGAGTCTTCAGGTCTTCAGACTCTGCTTTTAGGGGGTGACCTAGGTAGAAAAATAGAGTGTGTGTCACAATTGGTAGTGACTGGATAGACTTTTGGGATTTTGAAGTTTGACTTCTCGGATGGGACCGCTGGCTTACTTCCACTGGTCCCTCTACAAATAGCTGAGGGTGAGAAGGAGGAGGGCTGAAGACACAGACCAGGTGGCACTCATCAAGACGGTACTTGACTGATTTACATGTTGCTCAGCATCTGTCGCGGGCCCCAGAAAGCCAGGTTTGATGGTTATCAAACGGCATTTCCAGAGCCTGTGTTTCAAGAAAGTGGCCGAAGGGGTGCTGTAACCGTTTTCTATTGCTACTATAACAAATTACCACAGACACAGGGGCTTGAAGCAGCAGTTTATTTTCTTGTAATTCTGGAGGTCACAAGTCCAATATAGTCCTCACTGCGCTGACATCAGGGTACCAGCAGAGCAGTGTTATGTCCCAGATGCTTTAAGGGAGTGCCATGGTCTGAATGTTTGTGTCCCCCCACAGTTATATGTGGGACCTCCCGTGTGATGGCATTAGGAGGCGGGGCCTTTGGCAGGTGACTAAGTCATGAGGGTGGAGCCCATGTGTTCCCTTAGAAAAGAGGTCCCACAGAACTTCCTTATCCCTTCCACCATGTGAGGACACGGTGAGAAGTTGGCAGTCTACATCCCAGAAAAGGGCTCTCACCAGGACCTGACCCGGCAGGCACCCTGCTCTTGGACTTCCAGCCTCCAGAACTGTGAGAAATAAGTTTCTGTTGTTTATAAGCCACCCAGCCTGTGGTATTTTATTATAGCAGCCCAAAGAGACTAAGAAAAGGAGAATCTGTTTTCTTCCCTTTTGCAACTTCTAGAGGCTGCCCACAGTCCTTGATTTGTGGCCTCCTTTCTCCATCTTCAAAGGAAACAACAGAGGGATAAGGACTCATTTTTCTGGTTCTCTGCCACTGGGAAAGGTTATCCATGTTGAAGGATTCATGTGATTAATGAGTCCAGGTGAATAATCCAGGATAATCTCCCCATTTTAAGGTCCTTTGCCTTAACCACATCTGCAAAGTTCCTTTGCTGTGCAAGGTAATATGTTCACAGATTCCAGAGATTAGGGTGTGGACATCTTTGGGGACCATTATTCTGTCTACCACAGATCCTAGGTGGTGAGAGGCAGAGGGAATGCATGCCTTCACCCACTAGTTCCTCCACAGCCCCCTCTTATGGAATTAGCAAATTTAATTTCATGTACTTGCCTCCACCTCCAAAAATAAGAGAGGGAGGGAGAATAATTTTAACAATGCTGTAATTGTGGTGTTTGTGTATTTGCCATGAGTGCTCTATTTTTACAGTAAGGTGCTTATTTACATATGCTATACAGAAAGATTTATATAGTATAATTTATGTGCAATTTAAGGGATAATCAAAGGTAATTTTGAGTATACACAATTTTTCACTTAAATGCTTTCATTTTAACCTAATCCCTGTATAAGATACAGTGTTACTATACCGTGTTTTCAGAGATTCATTTGAAAAATATGTCCTCCTGCCCCACTTAGCCCCCCTTTTGCGTGCTGTATTGAAAATGTTTTTGCTTTGGCAAAACTCCTCGGAAGACAGAAGAAAGGTCTGGTTGGGAAGATACGTCTGCTGATGGGGATCACACTGTTAAAAATACTCGATCACTAGCGAATGTGGCCACATCTTTGAGTCCTTCCTGACCTGGACAGATGTCTCTATGTGCTGAATACAAGGTTAAGAGGAGGGGAAAAACAGAAAGAAAGACATTTTTAGCTAAAACTATTTTAAAATTATGATAGTATTTGAGTGTTTAGGTTTCTCTGGATTTCATAAGAGAAATTTCCCTCGCTAGGTCAAGGCCCTTGCCAATTCTAAGACCTGGGACACTGATGCCAGTGGACACATCCTTTTGCCTTGTAACTAAAAGACCTCTTGGAATACCTTTGGGTTTACTGAGGTTCTGTTACCTGTAGAAGTCACACAAGCAGATGCTTTAATTTGAGACACTGAAAGCTGAAAATGAATCAAAGAAGCAGCTGCATTAGATACTCTTTTCTTTTCTTCTGTTTCAGGTGAAGAGATACAACAACTGTGCCTTGAAATCTTGGTGACCCAGGCACAGTCATCCCAGAATGCAGCTGCACTGTTGGGATTGTGGGTGACGCCACCACTGATCCATGGTCTGAGTGTATGTAGCAGCTAAGGTGTTGGGCAAGAGGAGGATAATTTTCTTTGGGGTGGGGGGAGGGTGGGAGATTAACATTCATTTGGGAGTGTGTTCTCAAAGTCAAGAGTGGACAAGTGGGATTTTACAAAAATCAAGAGTTTTACAGTAGTAGCTGGCCACCAGAGTGGAAAATGGTGTGATTCAGAACTCTGCCATAGCCATCACCATTCATGCTTTTAGCTACCATTTATTACAGAAAAGGGAACATGATCAGAGATTTTAACGTTCCTTTCTCAAGATCATACAGCTAGAAAGTTGTAGAGTTATTTGAAGCTAGGTTGATTTGTTTTATATAATATGCCTAACTTTTCAGTAGGTATAAAGAGAAAGGCAAATCCACATGTACTAGGTAAATGTTCCCTCCCTTTCACAGAAAAGGCAGCAATTTAAGTGAGTCTCGAAGGCTTGGTACGATCTGGTTAGGCATCAAGTCAGAGGCACCAGGGGCTGTAGGTGGAGAGAGGAGATATCTCTGCTAGCGTGTTCAGCTTGAGCAAAGTGCTCAGGAAGAGACAATCTACCTGGTATTTGTGACAGAGAGAGGGGCCAGCACCCTTCACAGTATATAGGCTAAGCGTGGATAAGAAGAAGGGGGCAATATTATTGAAAGATGTGAAATTAGTAAAGATGTATAATTTTGAGCACATTTGAAGCTAGGACCAAAAAAACACGTTCCATGATTCCTGAGACGTTTATCAATTGATTATACATTAAATAATCTCAGCTTTGTTATTCTTCTGTTCTAGGAGGCTTTAATTCTTTGAGCATACTGCAAAGCCATCTTATTTCCTCAGACTTTTAGCTTCAGTCCGTGCTCTGCACTTCTTTCTTTCAAGCTTTCCTACATCTCCTAATATTTTTTAATTGAAGGTTGATGTCATTGAGATCTGCATCCTTTCTGTCAGTTATTATCATTACCTGTCGGCTGCCACTTAATGAGCACTTGCTATGTGCCTGCTACTTGTAAGCACTCAGTGAGTACTTTCAGAGATCCGATTTAATCTCTTCAACCCTAACACGCTGATTTTTTTTTACAGCTTTATTTAGTTATAATTTATATTCCATAAAATATTGCCACTTTCAGTGTAATTGGAGTTTTAGTACATTTATACATTTTCATCCATCACCAAGAATACTTTCATCACCCGAAAAAGTTCTATTATGCCTACTTGTGGGTGATTCCCTCTCCCAATCTCAGACCCAGGCTACCTCTGATCTGCTCTTTGTCTCCATAATTTTGTCTTTTTAAAAGAACTTCCATATACATTTAAATACATCACATAAAGTTTAGAAATTCTTTAGAATGGGATCATACAATATGGAGTTTTTCGTGTCTGGCTTATTTCACTTCTGAGCAGTAGATCTTATTATTTCCATTTCACAGGTTGATGAACTGAGGCAAATGGAGAGTAAGCAAAGTTCTCATACCTAATAAATGGGAGAGAGTATGGGTAACTCCAAAGCACATGTCTTAAACACTGTATTATGAACTCCTTCCTTGTGAGTCAGGTATAACTAACAGCCTGTTGTGCTGACCTCAGAAAATTTTCTAGGTTTAGTTATCCTTCTACTTTTCTTTTAGATCTGTGCTGCCCTTTTGCATTTGTCCTTGATTAAGGACCTTTCACGTTATCTTTGTTAATTAATAAATTTTGTGAATTCATTTTCTGAATTATATACCTTCTCCTTTAAAAAATGATCTGAAACGTCCTATTGTTTAAAGTGAGCTCATCAGATAACTCATGCAACAACGTTGATCTTTTTTGAAATTTGCTGATTTTTGTCAGATTTTGCTTTTTTATACCACTTCTTTTAGACTTTCGGCTCCGTTAGGATCATGCTATGTGTCTAACAATTTTCGAAGCGTGTTTCTTAAAGCCGGTGACCCGGAGCTGTTACCAGCCGTGCCCCGTCTTAGCTCTCGTCAACTCTAAGATGCCATGGGCAGTTTCACATGCTCAGCGGGGTTTTCTTTGGTCAGAAATGGTCTCAGCATGCCAGTTACCTTTATGCTCTCCCTGTGCTTCCTCAGAAGAAGAAATTAATAATATCAGATATTCTGTTGAGTTGATTTCCAGCAGGTGAGCCTTTCATCTTCAGTTTTTCTTTCCAGAGAATGTGACTTTTTAAGACTGAATAGCAACTGTCGTGTACTTTTAGAAGTAGCATTTTATTCCCCTCGCTGAAAAGAATCAAGGTTTAAGCTGACTGGCTCACAGATGGATTGACAGGTCCCATATATACACATGAGTCACCCTGGATCAAAAGTTACTGCTGCAGCCAAAATGACAGGCACCCGTGGCCCACTGGACCACGGAGCTGTGGGGAACTCAGGGAAAGGTAACCTGAACCTTTTATCTCTCAGTCTCAGTCTACTCTCCAACACAGTGATGACCTAGCAGTTTGGAACATTGCAAACCCAGACTTGCCTGTTTACATCTGACCTCTTCTCTTTTGCTTCCAGATGAATATCAAGAAGTGCCTCCTGGTCTCTGTGCCTCTGTGGATCAAACACGTCTCTGACGAACAGATCCTGGGTTTTGTTGAAAACTTAATGGTAGCAGTTTTCAAAGCAGCTTCCCCGCTTTCCAATCCTGAGTTATGCCTGAGTTCCTTGCAGGGTCTGAGCCAGGCCATGAAGCTGCCCAGTCCTGCCTACCACCTCTGGAGTCTGCTCCGCGGAGCTACTGAGAAAATTTTTGACCTTCTGCCAAATAAGATTCGGGTGAGGAACAAAAATATTTACATTCCTGACAATTTATGTTTGGGATTTTCTAAAGCCTTTTTGGCAAAGCAGAGAGGTGTATGTTTTAAGAATCTGGTGGGGAGGCTAGCAAGAAATAACCACATTCTTCACGAAGAATGTGTTTGCTTCCAAGATCTAAATTGAGGTTGAATATTTAGAACCGAAGTCTTGAGCAAGCTCAGAAGCAGGTTAACTAGTGCTGCACCAGGAAGTTTGCTCTTGGGCCTTTTACTAAATGCCTGTAGAAGGTGAGCAAGCTCGGAAACCCTCACACTCCACCAGGAGAATCACTGGGCCTGTTGTCCGGTGTACTGTTCACAGCAAGTGACTCAACACTAGCTTTTCCCCTCGCCCAACAGACCTCTGAATTGTAGTTTCACAAAGAAGTTAAAAATCCATTTGGAGTGATGATAGATTCTGAATAGGAGGGAAAAAAGTACAGCCAAACAAATATACAAAATAAAAGGATAGGTGGTGTTTAAATGATAAAAATTGGCCGCGTATTTTGGTTTGGTTAAAATTAAAATCTCACCAGTTGCTGTTCATAGAGATAAACAAATCCAATAATTTGTCAGAACATTAAGAATATACTTATGTTGTATATTGACATGCTTGGGTTTTTTTCTTTACCAGAGAAATGATCTGGAGTTGTATATCAGTGTAGCAAAATGCCTCTCGGAAATGACGTATGATGAAGCCAATCGGATTGCCCAGATTACTGAGGTAATAACATATATATATATTTTTTCATTATTAAGGTAGGAATTACAATTGAAGAGGTGGTTACAGTACCCTTTTGGCTGAGGCTAGTTTTTCTTTCTATTACTGGTTAAATTGAGGAAACTCTCTCTGTTTCATTCCTAGGGTCTTGTGTCCAGCCTAGTACAATGGTTTGTTCTTAACGAATGTTGTATGGATGGATACATGGAACAGTAACACTTTAACCTAATTAATCCCACTTTGTCAAACATTTTATGTCACCTCTGGGCAAAAATAAGTACAGGACAATGTCTTCAACACAAAATCCACAAGAATGGGACTATTCTGACCAAAAAACTTTCTGGTGCATGGAAGGCATAAATAAATAGGTCTGTTTTCACATTTATTTTTCTTCACCTGATACTTATCCTTTTAGAATGAAGAAAGGTGTCTGATTGAAAAACATGCATTACTAGCCCTGACATAAGATAATTAACAAGTACCCCCACACTCACTCCCAGTCAGTGATGAATGAGCAAAAAGTAGCACACCAGTCAGTTTGCCAGATTTAGCAAATATAATATGTCTTGTTAAATTTGAATTGCAGGTAAAGATTGAATAATTTTCTAGTGTAAGTACATCCCAACAGACACACTTATTCAAATGGCAACCCTGCATGCCTGGTATCACCAAGGTTCTGTAGAACTGGGAGCCCTTGCATAGCTGGTGGCCATCTTTTTTATTCCACTTTATGGGAGGTTTCAGTGGAATCCCAGAATTTCTGTATCACATAGCAGGGATTTTCTAAATGTGCTCCCTGGACCCACAGCATCAGCACGGCCTGGGAACTGATTAGAAAGGCAAAATGTCTAGTCCCACCCCAGACCTTCTCAATCAGAGCCTGGAGGTGGGGTCCAGGAATCTGTGTTTTAACAATCCTTCCAGGTGATCCTAAGGTTTTAGAATCACTGTTAGTTAGAGTATTTGGAATATTAGCATTTTGAAGATGAGTTTATTTTAAGCAAGAAGAAGCCATATAAGGAAATGCTTAAGAGAATGTTCTCAGGAGCCTCACTGCCAGAGTTTGAAATACAGCTCTGTAATTTACTAGCAATGTGACCTTCGTTATGTTTCATAACCTCTCTCTGCCCCAGTTCTCTCATCTACAAAAGGGAGCTAATAGCACCTACCTCCTCGGGTTATTTGCGAGTTAAATGACTTAATCCACGTTAAATTCTTGGTAAAGTGCTGGACCCGAGGCGAGTACTCAGTAATTACTTATTATCATAGTTATTACATTCATGTAATTAATTATATCCTATTATTATATTCATATAATACAATCAGAAGTAATGCATATAATTTGCTTCATGGTACCCAGAGCTAAAGGTTGTTTGTTGTGTTGTTCACTTGGGTTACTAAAGTACCATTCAGAACATTGTCACTAAGACATACTAAATAGTGTCCTGATGTTCCCAAAAAGAATTAGTGTTTTCCACTGGAGTCAGTGTTTTCATTTCTGGAAAGAACAGAGGTAAGAAAAGGTGGTGGTGAAAATCTCAGACTCCCTGGGTTCCACTTCTATTCTGACACCTATGGCTGTGTGACCTTAAGCAAGTGTCCTAACCTCTCTGCTTCAGTCTCTTTATCTGCAAAGCAGGGATGAAAATAGTAATCTATTGCATAGGGTTGGTGTGAGAATTCAATAGTTAATACAGTGGTCCTCAAACTTTTTGGTTTCAGGGCCACGTCAGTGTCTGAAAAATTATTGAAGTCTCCAAAGAGCTTTTATTTATATGGGTCATATTTGTCAATATTTACTATATTAGAAATTAAAACTAGGACATTTTTAAAATATTTACTTAAAAGTAATAATAAAAAACTCATTGCGGGCCGGCCCGGTGGCTCAGTTTCTTGGAGTGTGTGCTCTCAACCATAAGATTGCTGGTTTGACTCCTGCAAGGGATGGTGGGCTTTGCCCCCTGCAACTAGTAATGGCAACTGGCCCTGGAGCTGAAGGTTGCCACATCTAAGACTGAAAAGACAACAACTTGAAGCTGAACGGCACCCTCCACAACTAAGATTGAAAGGACAATAACTTGACTTGGAAAAAATGTGCACTTGTGTGGGGAAGTACACATTGTTCCCCAATAAACTCCTGTTCCCCTTCCCCAATAAAATCTAAAAGCAAACAAACAAACAAAAATCTCATTTCATCTTAACATAAATAAGAAAAAATATTTTCCAGCAAATAAAAAAAATTTGTGAGTAAAGTGGCATTGTTTCACATTTTTGCAAATCTCTTTCATGTCTGGCTTACTAGAAGACAGCTGGATTCTCATAGCTGCTGCTTCATTCAATCTGTTGTGATATTATTTGAGTGAAAAGTATGTGAAGAAAATCCAGCCTCATATAGATATATAGGTAGAAAGGGGAAGAGTATGTTAATAGACTTTTCAGATAATTGTGGATATCTTTCTTTGATATTGCACTAAAACGCAACCAGTGCTAGTTTCTTGTAGGTTAGTTACAGTGTGAAACCACAACAGTGAACTTCACATACTTTGTTACATCAAAATCTATTGGTCTATCTTGTACTCTGGGTCTTTTAGCAATGGATGATTTTGCAACATACATTGGCCATTTAGAAAATTTTGAATCACTAAGTTTTGAAAATCTTCCAAATGTTGATACATTTCATTACATAATATCAAAACACATATTTGTTAGCATCACCAGCAGTCTCCTCAGAATAGTCTTTTATGTATTGGGAAGCTACCGAACTCATAGTAGCAGATACAAATTTTCCAAATGCCTACTTTTCACTTGAAAATTCAGATTTTACTATTGGCAGCAAATACTGTCAAGTATTTTCCATGAAGTGACAGTCTCAATTCCTTCAATTTTAAGAAAATGATCTGTCAGATACTCAGTTGAATAACCATTAATGAGTCAAGTAAATGGTGTTCTATGAGAAGAGAGGCTGTTTCAGCCCACAATTCAGTCTTACAAGTGCTTTTCTTTGAGACAACCATCATACTTGGGTACGCAGCACAAGTCTTTTATGCATACTCCCGATTTGTCACACAGAATATTAAAAAGATATGTACTCGAGGGTAAAGGTTTAATGAAACTAATAATTTTTGTTGTTTACAAGGATACTTCAAGGGAAACTAGCTTTTAAAAAAATTGTAAGTGGCAATGAAAAATACATTGCATATTACTAGCGTTTGGTGCTGTTATGAATAGAGTTTGACCTCACAGACCCTCTAAAAGGGTCTCGGGGTTGCCTAGAGGTCTGTTTGGCACACTTTGTAAACTGCTGAATTAATACATGTTAAGTGCTTAGAATGGTGCCCGGCACATGATAAGTACTGTATTTGTTAGTTATCATTGTTATTATTTGTGTATCCTTACTAAATGTCATCGCCAATTAACCTCTGAAATCACTTATGGTTTTTATGAGAAAACAGGAGGTGACATTACAACCTTCTGTCTGCCTGTACACTTTCACAGAGCATGCAGGCAGACAGGTCACACGCTGCAGGAAATGAACGGCTTCAGCATTTGGAATAACAATCAACTCCAAACTCCCCCTCTCTATTTTGCCCTTGCCCTGAGATTCTCTGACGACTTCAGTTAATTTAATAGTAACGGAACAATTTGCTTTTTCACAGAGCAACATAGAAAAGGCTGCCTTTGTCAGACTGTACTTGGTCTCCCAAGGATGGTTCCCCTTGATGGGCTTGACTGACATGCTCAGCGTGGCTGCTCAGCGCCAGGAAAAGGACGTGCTGGCCTGGATGATACTGCACAGCTTATACCACGCACGGATTGCCAGCCATGCCAACACAGGTGGGGCCGGCCTGGGGCGGACACCAGGGCACGGAGATCTGCCCACCATGCCGTTTACGTTGTAATTGTTTCCTCAATTTCAAAACTGGTTTAGTGCTTCTTGACTCAGGTGAGGCCTTGGTACCCCAAATGAGAAGCCCCATGGACAGAAATGAGCAGTTACAGCTCACAGCATCCACTCGGTGGAGATGGGAATGAATTCTTTTAAGGATCTTTAGATTGTCCTTGGCCCTCAAGGATATAAACAAGTCTATCAGGTTGATTCTTCCTGCTTCCGTTTCTCAGACAGACAGAATGCCCATTGATTCTGTGCCTGATGTTTTCATGAAAATGGCTTTTGGGCAGTCATTTAACAAACAAACAAAAAAAGAAAACAGCAACGACAATATTAAGTAGTTATTCTATAGAGGAACTTCTCAGGGGTGAGAAGAATAAAATCTGGACAACCTGACTACATCCTCAAGAGGTTCCAGGCCTGAAGCTCTGTTAGTGAATCATCTGTTGCAATGTTTAGACCATTTTAGACATTGATGCCCTAATAATCCTCTGAAAAGGGAGTTGCTTCATTTCCCCTCCCATGCCTTCAGTCACATGCTTAGAATTTCTTGAGTCTACTTTCGGGTTCTGAATGGCACCTGGCTTAAGCAGACATGTGGCTGGGAAGCCCTTTTGACCCTAGCAACTTCCTTATGTTTCTGTACTCCATTTTCCCCTCTCTCTTGATAAAATTTTGAGAGAAAACTGACAAATGTAATTGTAATACTCTTTTTGAGACTGTACAGGAAATTTTGATTCCTCCTTCTCTTTGGCAACTGAGATAGTTGTCTCGTATCTGCGTTAGTGTCTGCCCGATGAAAAATGAACGTGTGATGAGAAACTAGGTTTTTTCACTCTAAATCAAAAGTGTGTTTACCAGGAAAAAAAACTCAGTTCCCAATTAGGCATGAAGATACATGAAGCAAATTGAAATAAATTTGATACTGCCTTTGGTTTTAACTAGTTGGCCTTCAAATTTAGTTCTCATTTTGCTCTTATTCACTAAATTTTGAGAACTTTCCCAAGTAATTTTTACTGTAATAGGAATCCTCATGTTTTAAAAAGAAAAGAAAAAACAATATTTATGTTGATGTTTATTCTCCAGTTACCATAAAAAAGCTGGTTTTTATTTTTCTTTTTATGTCTTTGGGATAGGTTTTCTCTGTGATTATGACATGAGGTGGGAACATTTAAGCAAAGGATTATAAAAACACTTAATCCAAGATTCAACATTACTGGCTAGTTGGTGTGCCAGATTTCTCCTCGTCCATTTAATGTTGAGAGAGAAACTCCAATAAATGTATTTTCTCACTAGTGGGTGGGTAGGTATGAAGAATAAACCAGTTTTCAAAAATAAAGACAAAATGTGGTCATCTGATGTGAATAGTGTCAAAAAACCCTCACGGGCAATCAGAAGTCTGAAATATCGTGAGAGGACTTGAAACTATTTTATGAAATCCTCACCAGGTGTTCTGCTTGAGTTATGATGGTTATTACTGCTCTGCTTTACATTTCAAAGGAAAAAGCATCGTCTGGTAAGAAAATGTCCGTTTTGTTTCAGGCGTGTTGAAGAGAATGGAGTGGCTCTTGGAATTGATGGGTTATATCAGAAATACTGCTTACCAGTCAACATCTGCTCAGAACGTGGCTCTCGATGAGGTACAATCTAGAGGAGTAATTTGTAGCCTTCTTAAAATATAGAATTTATATTTGTTCTCCCAAAAGAGGAAAATGTTGCTGCTTGTAGCTTTCTTTCCTTCCTTCCTGTTAACTTTGGGAAATCACTCTGATGTCACTAGGAAATAAATGTTTTTACCAGGCTCTTGGAGACCCCGAGGGTACTCGTTGAAAAATATTTCCAACGGGTTACGTTACTTGACAAGCAGCACACAAAGGACATTGGAGAGGGAACCCAGGGTCCTGTATACTTGGGCTTGATCCCACAAAGGAGGTGGGGTTCAGGGTCCTGGCCTCTCCACTGGCCCAGAGTATGGCTTCACACACTTGGTTTGAAGAGATTCCTGGAGTGTATGCCAGTAATCTGTGTGTGCACCAATACTTATGAGCATGTGTGCATATATTAGAGAGGAGTTTTCAGCACACCTTCAGAATGACCTATGGCCCAAAAAAGTTAACAACCACTGGTATTGGGTGAATTAAAAAAGAAAAAGATTAATAAATGATGATAGCACTTTCCCACTCTCCTCGTATTCTTGACTTAGCTGCCCATTGTGCATTTTTCAGGGGTAGACTTTTTTTGTGTAGGAATGTTTCACGTGTTTCCTTTGTCAAGTAAAAATGTGTACGACCTGGGATGTTGTTTGAAATTCTGCCCTGCTTTTCTGAAGATTTGTGTGTGTGTTTGAAATTTTAGTTAGTGAGGTTCGGAATTTTAAGAGATTGGGGAATATTTTTTAAACTTTTTTTTAAACTGGCATAACCTGTCCCCTTTTCTTCTGATCGCCTATGTTTTTTATTAGCCTTCTCTGTTTTCCTACAAAAATCTTTAAGACCCAGAAAATACAGATGAGCAGAAAGAAGCGTAATTTAAATTATAGTAATCCAACAACTCAGAGGTCGCCCCTGTTACCACCATTTCTGCAATTATCTAGATTAGTCTAGAATCTAAATGGGTTCTAGACAAATTGTTAAAATGCATGAGGAGAGTCATTTGTTGTTTAAAAATAGAATCAGACTGTAAGTATTTTTAAAATCAATTTTAGCCACATAACAATAAATCTAAATATCCCTCTCTGTATCACTTTTAATTTTTTAACTCTTTGAAAACACCAAAACAGGATTTATTTGGATCTCAGTATGATTAGAAATTAAATAAATTATATTTCTCCTCAAATGTTACAGCAATAATAATGAAAGTGTTGGGCCTTCTGTCTTCACAAGAAAGGATCCCCAAAACCCTAACAAAGCCCTAAAATTTCTGTTTATTAAGTATGGAAACAGAGTTTGTTCTTCAGTGCAGTTCCTCTTCTGGGGTAGTGGTGCGGCGGTAGGAGGAGGCGTTGGGTGAAGGGGAAGATGACATTGCATCACGATGGGGGCTGTGGATGTGAACATGTAATACTTTGAATTGTTAAAACATGTAACCTTGCCTTGTTTCTATATTCATTGTAGGCTTTGGACTTCCTGTTGCTGATATTTGCAAATGCGGTCGTGGCATGGGCAGACCATGCTGCCCCTCTCCTCCTTGGCCTCAGGGCCAGTTGGTTGCCATGGCATCAGGAAAATGGCCCGGCTGGGGCAGCATCAAGCTTCCTTGGCAGAAGTCCAATGCACAGGGTCACTCTGCAGGAGACTCTCACTCTCCTCCCCAGTAGCATGCTTCTTCTGCTGCAGAAAGAGCCATGGAAGGAACAGACCCAGAAGGTACAGTTGTCAGCCACCTGCTTATCAGGGCAGGCGGCCATTTTCTCCTCAGCAATTTCTGCTGTAGAATTGACGTGGGAATTAAGTGAAACCTGAATCACACCGCAGGCTTTCAGACTCAGCCCCGACTCGCAGCCAGACGCTGAGCCTCAGAGATGGAGGCTAGCCCGGGCTCAGGTTAACTGCTGACTGAAACAACAACAGTGACAACAGCAGTAGCTTGTTTACAGTTGGGAGTGAGATGGGAAGAACACTTATCCTTGCATTCATTTATTGAAGGCACATGTGTTCTTGATCCTGGAGATGAAATGAAGAGTAAGTCTCTGAGAGCTTAGAATCTCACAGTGAGGACAGACAGGGAAACAAGTTCAAGATTGCAAGGTGGTGTGATAAAGGAGGTTACAGTGGCAATGAGTAAAGGGAGGGAGGTGATCAACAGTCCCTGGGGATGAGGCAAGGAACTCTCCTGAGGGAAAATGTGAGGTTGGAGCATCCATCGTCTAGCATCGTTAGGTTCCCCACAGCTCATTCCATCCTGCAGCCATGTTCGAGGTGCCTGTCATGTTCTCGGCCTGTGCTAAATACTGTGGGGAGATTTGCAAAGGTCTAATGTCGTCACCTTTGCCCTCAGGAAAATCCAAACTGTAGAAAGCGTCTTTCGGTTTTTTGATACTAACATCCTACGATGGCTACTAGCTGTCACGCAGAGCATATGAAAATACTGTGTTTCCTGTAATTCTCATTACATGGCTCTGACCTATCTTTATTTTAATACAGTTGTTTGAGATTCTTTTTCTGAATCCCTTTTCATCAAAATTGGATTTTTATGAGGTTGAAAGCTTAAAACTCACTTTATGTGGCTTATTCTTCAAACCTGAACTCTAATCTTCAACAACATTTCTGACCCGTGGACCCACAGTTTAGCGAAGCACAGCTCCACTGAGCATCTCGTTAAAATGCCTCTGTATCCGTAAACCTGATCAGCATTAGTTGTGCTGCCCCAAATTTTGTTTTCTGTTTCATTTTTAATCGAAGTAAATGTCACTGTCATATCCCCTCATGTTATTCCTGGCCTGGGACACCATGATCACTCACTCTGGACGAGAATGTACGAGTAGGTATCCTGCATCTATCATGTATTTGTAGTGTTTGATTTATTTACTTTACCAATAGGATATTTTTAAACAAAATTGAGAAAAAGGAAGTAAATGAAGAAAAAAATATTTTAATTAAAGCAGGGAATTAGGAATATGTTCTTTTTCTCTCTATTTTACACTTTTTTCAACCCAGCTTCTCTGTCCAAAGTTAAAATTAGTCAAGACTGGCAACGTTCAGGCATCAATGAAATTACTCTCTCTCTGATTCCAAAACAATTTTGGCCGCACCCTATAAGATCAGTCAAACCCCTGAGTACCAGGAATTTCTACCTCATTTCCAAGATTTATTTGCAGTTAACTCACTTGGCTCTACCTAGTAAATTATTCTGTGCTTTGTCTCTTGCATTTCACCGACCTGTTTAATATTCGTTTGGGCATAAACTGTTCTTATCTACAGAAACATATTTTAGAAACAAGGGCTTACATCTGATGCATTTCTCTATTTACTGCCCGGCCTAGTAGCCTAGGCCTGGATGCACACAGACCCAGGTGGCAGGCAGCATGATACAAAGAAAGAGTGTGAGGCTTTGAAGGCAGGTGTACTTGGGATCCAATTTTGACTCTGCTATTCATTGGGAGTGGAAGTGAGCAAGGTTCTTGCTGTGCACGGGCCTCTCAGAGTAACGAGAAAGAATGTTCACGGCACACAGGCAGCCCTCGGATCCCATGTCTATCTCACTCTTAAAACCTGTAGCAGGACTCAGGGTCTTCAGCAAGGAAAGGAGGTTTGAGTTTGCTGGGTCCCTTGACTAAATGCGAGCCGTGTCTGGCTTTAACATCCCTTGTGCCCGGTCCGTTCTCATCTCCACTGCCCTAGCCCAGCAGGTATTACCTAGCAACTGTTACACTGATACACACGTTTGTGGCCCCAAGGGTCTGACCTTATGCTGAGAGTAGGGCTGTCTTCACTGATACTGTTCTTTATTTTCATCCTAGTTCATTGACTGGCTATTCAATCTCATGGAAAGCCCTAAAGGAGCCCTCTCTGCAAAGTCCAGGGATCTTTTAAAAGGTAATATTTCTTAGATTTATGCCCAAGATGAGCGAAAACCTTCCAATAGCGTCTGTGCTGCAGAACAGCATTCTGGTGTGTGCTGGTTCCTGAAAGGGCTCATCTAGGTTCAGTTTAGAGCAGGAATCTGGAGCTGTCACCAGCATGGCGTTTGGAATTAGAAAGTGGATTCAAAGAGAATTCCAGGGCCTTGAATTATTTAAATGGTTTGAAAATGTTTTATTACAATTGTAAAGTATGACTTTAATTTTCTTTTTAATTAAAGTTTATTGGGGTGACAATTGTTAGTAAAGTTACATAGATTCTAGGTGTACAATTCTGTATTACATCATGTATAAATCCCATTGTGTGTTCACCACCCAGAGTCAGTTCTCCTTCCATCACCATGTGTTTGATCCCCTTTACCCTCATTTCCCAACTCCCTTCCCCTTTACCCTCTGGTAACCACTAAACTATTGTCTGTGTCTATGAGTTTTTGTTTGTTTCTCATTTGTGTGTCTTGTTCTTTTGTTGTTTTTGGTTTATATACCACATATCAGAGAAATCATATGGTGACTTTAATTAAAATTTAGAAAATTCATTAAAGAAAAAGACAAAAGAGGACTCCAGAGTCCTACTGGCTAATGACAACTTGGATATTTTTCCTAAGAAGTTTTTGTCCCCTCTGTGTGAGTGTTGTTTTAATATATTTATAATCATAAATAATTGAAAAAATACACATAGATACTTTGAGTACTGCCTTTTTTATTTTAAAATTATTTTCAAAGCATTTAAAGCTGTTCTTACACTGGCTTCATAATAATATTTTTAATGGCTACGCAGTATTTTGCCAGTAGAGTTGGATATTTCCCATGCCTTCAGATATTTCGATTTTTGGTGAGTATTTTAATAGTACTCTCAATTTGTTAAACTATGACTGTAGGATCCACAAACATACAAGATCTTTCTGTGAAAATTATGTAGTAGATCTTTTTACTAAAATCTGAGAAGTCTTTTAGGTGTTGGCTCTGTGGCCCAAGACAACTAGTACTGTCATCTGTGTCTTGGGACTTGGGGGTGGGGGTGGATTCTGGATCCTATCAGAGGCTTCTGTGAATGTGCTGTAAGATTCTGCCCTAAAAAGTCTCACCTTGGAAAGTTGCCCGTTGGCCTGCTCTTGTGATAATCTGTCAGGCCTATCTCCAGCCTGGAGTCGTACTATGACCATATTTTACTTTAAGTATGTTATAACTTATTATTTGCCAAACAAGCAATAATTCTTTAATGTATTGGTTCTGACCCTTCTCCCTATCCCCAAAGAGGGTGGAGGGCATGTGTACGAAGGTGATTCTGATTCTGCTCAACCACAGAACTTCACTGAGAATAAGGGCCGGGGTCTGACATGTTTCCACTGATCCATCCCTAGACACTTGCTGCTAGGATTTCCCCCACTTGTATGTGTCAGGGAGTCTGGACTCATTTTTAATGGCCATGGGTCCATAATACCATTGGTTGCTCCAAACTATGCTGCAAGTGCCTTAGGTCATGACGATAACAAACAATTGATACTGATGAGGAAAATAGTTATTTGGGTCAAGGAGGTACATGTTCACTTGATTATATATTGAAGGGCTTATTAGTCACAAACAATAACAGTGTAACTTTGGCTTACCGACATTCCTTTGCACTATTATATTTTAACTAACATCTCAATGTATGTATATTAGTATTCTAAAATTAGATATAAGTTACCTAGCAGCATTACACAGAACTTCCTTATTTTAAATGGATCCCTGAGGGACATGGCAGATAAGAAAAGCTGTGGACTTGTGCGTACATGTTCAAATACAGTTTAGTACTTATTCATGCTTGCCCCCCCACTGAGCCCATGAAGGGATCAGTTCATGACAGGATCAGTTTTTTGGGTTTTTGGGGTTTTTTTTTTTTTACCTTTTAATTAAACATTTATGTAATGGAAAAATTGTTTTCATGTAGAAAAGTGCGCAAGTCATAAGTAGATTTTTACAAAGGGAACACATCTATGTAATCAACACCCAGATTAAGAGGGAAAAAAAATCACTGGCATCCCTGATGTCAGTTTTTGTTTTAGTTCTGCAGTATTTCCCATTAACTGATTGCAGGATAACATTTTTAAAAATATTTTTATAAAACCCTTTCCCCAGCCTTTATTAATGTTTTTTTGACGTTATAATTCTGCTGAAGACTTGATGGGAATTTTTAGTCTCTTGAAGATTAGTCAAGTGAGAAAAAGCCAAGTTCTATTCTGACACCTTTTTTATCTAAATGACCTTTTCAAATGCATCTCCACCAAATGCAATAGTGCACTTTATGTTTTGTCCCCGTAGCCACCCTGCTGTCCTTGAGAGTTCTCCCAGAGTTTAAGAAGAAAGCCACATGGACCAGAGCGTACGGTTGGTGAAGTTTTGCCATAGCCAGCCACATTCTCAGCTGGAAGAGGAAAAGCATACAAATGGAAGACATTTTTTAGAGTTTGTGTGTGGGATCACTGAGACGTGACACAGAGGGTTAAGGGTCATGAAATGGTGGCCACATAACTGACAGCCTCAACTGTGCATGCCAGGAGATGGGGCATTGCTTCGGTGCCCAGGCCAGTGGGAACTGAAACAAGAACTTGAACTTTCTTTTATTTGTCTACAGTTCGATCTGAATATTTTCTTTGTGAAAACTGACTATATCATCTCCTCCCCGCTAAATTCTAGTAAAATAATCTCATGAATTTTGGGCATGTGACTTTTGTTTTAAGGCACAGGGAAGGTTTTGTTAGCAAAACCAAACTGTAGTGGGGACCGTGGCATCATGATCTATTGCCCATGAATTCTCTAGAGGATATTTATTGACTCAATGAGTTAGACATGTTTTCTTATTGATGAAACAGCCTCTTGGAACTGCTATACACTTTTAAATAATGAGCATGATGTTAAACATTAGTTAAATCAGATTCATTAGTGGTGGCTATAATTTTCTTATGCTTGGGTCTCTTGAATGCAAATGGAATCTATCCAATGCAAAGTAACTTTAGCTAAAAAGGAGTACCTATTAGTTCAAAAACCAAGAAGTTAAAGAGTAGATCTGTCTGATCAGACACAGTTGCATCCAGTGAGTCAAACAGTGCCATCAGGCTTTGTTTCTCTCAGGATCACTCCACATAGCTGGCAAGATGGCAGCCAGCAACCTCTAAGGAAGGCAAATTGTCTTTGCTCCCAGGTATGGCAGAAGCAACATGGGGATTGCTGATTCAGCTTGAGTCACATGTGAGTCCCTGGGAAGCAAGGTACTGTCATTGACCAGGCCTGGGTCATATGTCATCTGAACTGGGTTCCCCCAGAAGAGACATTATGGGCTGCTGAGCAAGCAAAAAAATGACAAATACCTCCTTGAAAGATTAATCCTTTTTGTAAGCACACATCTCTAAATCAGAATAACTAGTGGCCTAATGACAAGTAAATGAAGGTATGTGACAGAATCCTCAAGGGTTGCGTTTTACTCAAGGGCTTGAGAGTCAGCCAGCATTTTAATTTTGATGTTTGCTAATTATCTTTCCATCATGCAGTCATTAATCAGGATAGTCTTTAGTCAATCCTATAGACGTACTGATGTATACATTGCTGGGATCACTGGGGAGAACATTTGTGCCATTGGAATAATGTACTTTTGTGTCTGTCACACTATAGCACAGTGCCTGGTACTTACGAGCACCATGCAACTTTCAGTATTCCCATGTGACATTACGTTCATGTTGTCACCAAGTGTTCCTCTCTACCACATAGATTCAAAAATAGCTCTACGAGTTTTACTTGCCAAATATCTGGATTTATGTTTCCAGGTTTCAAACAGTTGTGTTTCATTGTGTAACTCAAACTCTATTCCCAGGTCACAGTTCCTTCTTTTGCTGAACTCCACAGGGTGCTGAGAAGCCTAAAGAACAAAAAGGGAAGGGAAGGAAGGGAAGGCAAAGTCTCAGGTAATATTTACCTGCATTGCCAGTATTTCATATATATTCTTCCTTAAGGTTGGGCTAGAGGGAAATGAATTTGAAGGAAGTAGAAAATTTACATTTTTCCCACCCAAATACACTTTCCTATACATCTCCAATTAGAGGTTGAAATTCATCTAATTTATCTCCATTTTCAAATGGAGAAAACACATCTAATAAGTGGCAGAGCTATGCCTAGAACCAAGCTCCTAGAACCCCAAACCCAGTGTTCTTTCTACCATGTTTCCCCGAAAATAAGACCTAACTGGAAAATAAGCCCTAGCATGATTTTTCAGGATGACATCCCCTGAACATAAGTCCTTTACGTCTTTTGAAACAAAAATTAATATAAGACCCGGTCTTATTTTCGGGGAAACACGGTACATCAGGCTCATCAACACTCACTTTAAGATAAAACCTCCCATCAAGGATTAAACCTTGGTTTTAATATGCTTGTGGTTTAAGATGCTTTATTAAACCTACAGCTTAATATGCTTAAGATAGATTGCTGTAATCAGATCAAAGAAATAAACCTGTCTCATGTTAATAAGCTTCTGGAATTGGGAAGTTTAGGAGCCACAGTTAAAGGAACAGGTCCTTCAGGGGTTGAAGGACGTGAGGTTCCTGGGCCAGCTTGCAAACATGGACGGCAAGAAGGGACAGTGTGAAAAGGAAGTGGGCACTGAAGAACCCCTGAATTTCCACACGCATACACACACCCCCAACTCCCCCATCCCCGCCGAATCAGCAGGCAGAGAGCTTACTAATTCTCAAGGAAAGGATGAAAAAAATCAACCCAGACTGCCTTTTTGGATTCAGTTGCTTCACATTCAAACTATGGCCCTACTCCGGCATAAAATTCATAGGATTTTCCTATTCATGGGAGCCTCTAAAGGGCCTGAAATGTAAGATTCTAAATTTGACAATCTAACAGTTCTACATCTCAACATTCTAAGACGTAGGTCAATGGAATAATAACACTCTTTCTTTTCGTTACCTGTATGACCTCAGGTAAGAATTAACTAATTCCCTTGGGATATTTGTTCTCTAGAAACCAGAAGTCTCTGCTTTCTTTTAGACCAGATGTTCTAAACTATATACAAAAGGAAGTTTCCTTACAAGTCATCTTCTGTTAGTTTTTGAAATCGTAAGTTGCCAAGACAAATATTAATAGCATGCTGGGATATACTAACAAATTAATGTGTGGGGTTAAAGCAATGTTATGAGTCTCAGAAGTATCCAAACACTCTGATTCTTGATTTGAAAAATGTACATTGGGAACAGATGTTGGGATCCATTTAAGTGCCTAAAATCTTCTTTGTATTTTATTTGTAATGTAATGGCTCCATGGTAACTAATAGGCTGTTAATAACCTTTTTTTTTTTTTTGATGTTAATTGCCAGTTACTTCCCCAAGTGATTTTAACGAAAGATATTGATATTATAATTATATAAGGACTAAGGCTTTGTTAAGGACACAACTAGTGTCTTGAAATAACTTAGTCGCTTTGAAAGCAGGAGTTTGAGACTTTTGGTAAACATTATTTGGTTAAGAGGATGGGGCCTTCTTTAAAACCTGAGTTGTAGGCTAGGTCTCTGGTCAGTTTGTTGCTCTGACCCCAACCAGCCTACTCTTAGCTGCAGGCAGGCCATGCAAATGGAACCAGGGGACAGAATGCGGCTGAAACAGTTCACAGCTTTCATCAATCTTGTGGAAAAACATCTCCCAGCATTATCAATGCTCTGGTCTTGGATAAGATAATGTTTTTATATTTTCTGGAAGGAAAATACTTTATTCTGATTCTGGAAATTCTAAATTCTTTTTTTTAATGTATGATATATGCATATATAGTCTTTATGAACTAGTGAGTTTGTATGTTGTCTGTTAATCTTCATAAACAGTAAAAATAATTTTTTTAATTGAAATTTAGAAAGATCAATTCTTGTCAAACATAGAGAACGTGTGGAATAATATCCAGCTAAATTATTGGATAAAAAGCTGAATTAAAATGACAGTGATGACTTCCTGACTTTGGTTTTATTTCTTAGATAAAAGGGATCACTTACCTCACACAGTAGTTTGAGGGTTGAAAGAAAGAATACAAAAATATGCTTTATAAATTCTAAAATGTAACAGAAGTGCTACCACTTTTGTATGTTTCACTGAAAATAAATAGTAGCTATAATGCTTGAATACAGTCTTGACACTATATACATAGAGACGAGAGAAGATAATGGAAATTTCTTAATTAAGAAATCGTTCTCCTTAATAATGAAAACATTCTAGAAGCAATTAGCACATTAAGAAAAGGTATTTATATAAGTTAAAAAAAACTGTCTTTTGAACATGAGGTACTCTGAGACTAATCAAATATAACTGAAACATTACCTAATTAATCTGATAGATTTATTAAAATATGTTTTTTCAGGATGTACAGGTAGTAATCTATAAAGTAAGAAGAGTTGCACAAACAATGAGTGTGTACTATGTGCCACCATACAAGGTTCTGGGGTACAAGTGAATAAGATACACCATTCCTGTCCTTGTGGAGCTTCCATTCAGAAAATGTAAATCAGTAAACCGTCATGTAATAAAGAAAAGCATCCAGGAAACATCCATGCTATCAATTTCCTATTTCTGTATAGCCCTTTATAATTTACAAAGGTTTAATTTTCCTTACTACATTTGTTCTTCACAACAACCTTGGGCAGTAAAGGAAACTGGAACTTGGAGAGTCATTCAGTAAGTAATACTGGAGCTGGATTTCAAATCAAACCAGTGGTTTTACCTCCAGGCCACATTCTCTCTTACAGGACCCCATGGTTCAGCTGCATACCACAAAGTAAGTACACAGTGGACATACTCGTATACACATAGCTAATGAATTAAAGCATATTTTTACTAATTGATTTTCATATGAAATTGACTGTAACCTTTGTTAAGATAGGATTTTAAATGCCAGCGACCCTTAGCAAAGGTAGACTAATTATACTTAATAATTCCTATTTAGTATGTTTAAAAACTAGAGAAGCATTAGAAAAAGTAAATGCCACTTTTCTAAAAACAGAGAACTACATTGTATGGTGGTCTTTATTTAAATACTTCTTTTTAGCAATTTCTGTCCAAAACTGAAATACTTCAGACTCAAAAGCAGTGGTTCTCCAACCTCAGTGTGCAGAGGCTCATTTGAGGAGCCTGTCAAAATGCAGGCTCCTGAGCCCATTACCAAAGCTTTTAACAGGTCTTTAGTGAAGCCTGGGAATCTGCATCCTAAACAGGCACTCTGGTTAATTCTTTGACCGTAACTCCCTGAAATTACTTTGAGAAACTGCCCCAGAGAAAAGTGCCGTATCAAAATTAGCACTTAGACCCAGAAGAAGAAAGTAAAAATTATCTGAACACAGGAAAACAAAATAATGTTCCAAAGCAAAAATAAACAAAGGAGAGAAAGATGTTGGGGAAAGGAGAGACTTTTTTTTATTTTAAATCCCTTTAATTCTTTAGCACAATAAAATAAACTGCATTTTCCCTGTTCATAAATTTAAATAAATATAAGATTCTTCCTCCAGATAAACATTTAGATATTGATGTTATAGCTACTTCAACTTTTGAAAGAAACAGATTCTTAAATGTGATAATTGCTCAAAATAGGCCGAGTAAGGTCTAGTAAAAAAGAAAAAAAGATAACTCTCTTAGGGAGTTCGGTAAGATGTGGTACATCCTTTAGTAACAAACTGTTTGCAGGAAGCCTGGTAGAGGTTATATGATGTTGACCTGTGCCCCGCACACTGTAGGCTCAAAATAAGTGCTTCTTGAGTGAACATAAGCGTGTGTATGCAGCTGACTACGGATCAGCTCACTCTAAGGTTAACCTATTTCTGGAATCAAGAGCTAAGACAGGGATAAGAGTGTTTCTTGAAAAGCACACTAGAGTAAAATAAAACACATCTATACTGAACGAATATATTTGGAAGAAATGTTAATTATTGCTCTTCATTTAACTAGTTTGATAAAGAAAAAGCTCAGGAACTCTTATATTACGTGTGTGCGCGCACATGTGGATGTTTTACTTGTCTATTTTAGGTAAACTTTTGCTGAGTAATGAAGTAAATTCTCCAAAGAAGTTTTGATTTGGTGCAGGGTTTGTTGTTTGTTTGTTTGTTTTTTCTCACCACCAGAGGCACTGCTGCTGTGGTTACTTACTATTCCTTCACTTCGATTACTTGGGACTTCAAGAAAGATCATTTAAAAAGTTATGTCTTATATGCTTTTAAAATATCTAACATTTCCTATTTCATCTATATTAATTAGATGTGAGAAACTAAGCTTTTGACCACACTGAACAAAATAAAATGGAGATTTGATGGACCTATAAGTTAAAACAGCCAAAGAAATCAACTTTGCAATATGGGTAACAGCCAATGAACTAGATGCTTACTCTTTGGGTTTCTTAACCTGGGAATGTGAACTTGAGTGGGAGAAGAAATTATATCCTTATTTTCACTAATCTCTAATGAAATCTAGTATTTCTTTCCATTATGAATATAGGCAATCAAGCACAGTAATACTGACAATTGTGACTGTCACCATAGGAAACCACAGATCTTTTTATGTTACAATTGTTGCAGATATCTCAAATTATTGTCAATGCTCATCTCTGGTTCAAAATTACCAGTTATAAATTTACCTGTGTTTCTTTTTGGTCTTCTGAGAAGTAGCTACTGAAGGTTCTCCAGGTAATTTGCTTTAAAAAATTGAAGTATTATTTAGCAATGCAATGGTAATGTCTTATAATGACCCAATATAGTTTCTCTAGTTCTTTTTCATTTTAGTGATTCTAGATGTATATTTCAGCAATATATGCAGCCATCTTTCTTGAGAGGAAGCTAGACGAAGTCACCTACAGTTTGTAAACAGATTCTGTTCTCTTTGCACACTGAAGCTTTCAGTAATTTTTTTAACTTAGAAGTAAAATAAACAACTTTCGAAGCAAACTGAAATGTAGTGTTTTAAAGGACAATCTTAATACTTATTTTAAAATTCCAAATACAACATTTCATTTATGAAGTTATCAATTATCTTTATTAATGCTCAGTTGTTTCTTTTCAAGTGTTTCATTTGGTGGTATAAGATTACCATTTTTTTATAATTACATTTTCCTACCTTGTTTTTATGTAACAACATAATTTAGTACCTTTTATATAGTTGCTGGATAATAAGATTCTATATTTCTTTCAAGAAAAGTGAATGATATATACCCATGGTCCCAAAGTGATTATATCAATCAATTATTCACATGTATCTTAGATCTTCAAAGCAAGGAGTTATCAAAACTGTAAGTGATGACTTATATATGACATGGTATAGTAATTAGTAATAGTAATTCAGTAATAAATGATCTGAAATGTGACTAGTTCTTAATTTTCTTACCTCTTTTAAATGATTTACTATTCTTTCATATCTTTTATCTCCCTGTAAGGTATATATGGCCTGAGTTTTTAAAAAGGAACATGGAACATTATTTGTGTATTTACCAAAGGTATTCTGTTCTCATCAGCGTCTTCTTTTAAGGCATCAAAACCCAAATAACGCGTGTAATATTAATGAATACACTTTCAGGGTTTGGGAAAATGTTTGTTCAATTTTCTATGTGGGTCAGATGTTTAAGGTGGGCATTAACTCTGGGAACAGTGACATCTGTCCATAAAATGTTATTCTAGCTAACTGCAAAGCATATATTACAGGCTCCCCTCCTGTGGGGCTGATGCTATTTGGGAACTCAGAAGTGAAAAGAAATGATGTAATTTAGGTTAACAACTTTGGTTTCTCAATTTAACTCAATCTACTCCAGTTAATCTCTGATTTCTCATTACCCTCACAGGGAAATAATCAGGCTTCACCTAATATAAATTTAACTTGTATAAAATCCACAGCTGTGGTGAAATAGGTTATTCAGATATGTGTTTTGAAAATGTGATGTGTGACTGCTGTGATCTGTCTAGGGTTTGTGAAGAAGTGCAAGTATTTCATGTCATGGATTTCTGTCAAATACTAGGTATTTTTCCAGCAGCATGCTTCCTGTATTGTGCTTTCTTCAGCGGAATCCACAGCCTGGTTTTTCTTACGTCACATCAGAATGCTGTGCTTCACATTTTCTTCTTTTTAATGGGAAAGACTCTGAGGACATCTCTTCTTTCTGAGCAAAGATGACTGCAGGTAAAATACATACCTAATGTGCAGAAGGAAATGGCAAAAGTAAGGTTGATCAACCATGTCATTGGAAAGAAGCATAGTTTTAAAATACAGTTAGAGTGCTGCCTGGAGTCCAGCGAGGAGACACTTGCAAGGGAGATTCAAAGACGGAAGGAACGCTTAAAGAAGTGTTCATATTTTCTGCAGAAAGGAAAGTAAAACAAACCCTTCCATCTTACTATTTTGTTCATTGCAAGGAATTTTTTTTTCCCTTTCTTTAGGGTAGCTCTCTCCACGTCCCCTAATGCTTCACATTTGTCCTCTCTTTTATGTGTGGTTGTTATATATCTGATAGTTGTTACCTTCTAGAGGTAATCATTATCTTGGGGATTTGTGAAGGTTAGAGCTGGGGAAACTAAAATTTGATAGAAATCTTTTTCCAAATTTCCTGGGGGAAAAAATTGGTAAAATTGTTTCACTGTAAGTTTTTGTGCCATGCATTTTCTTGAGTCTTTAGCACCTGTTCCCACTTGCCTGCTAGGAAATGCTAGTACACAGGGTCAAGCAAACAAAAAAGTAGACAATAATAGAAAAACCAGAAACAGTCAATCCTTCTTAGTTTGACATCTAGATTTTGTTTGGATGAACCTGTGTCGATGGTCAACACTTTTATATTCCATACATAATGCAGTTACATTTTCTGTTAGTAAAACATTTTCTGCTAGTAAACCGGTTCATCTCTTGTTCATTTGCTCTTGTGATGTCCTGAAAAGCGCATTATAATTTCTAGGTGCTTTCATTGTGTCAGGCGTCCTCTTTGGTCTTGCCCATGTATACAGACTTTTCTGTTAAGATAGATGGCAGCACAAACCAAAAAGCACAGGAAGAATGTAAAACAAAACAGAAAAGCCACTTACCTATAAAGAGCATCATGAGATATATTTTCAGCACATATGGGAAATAAATGGGTAAGTCAAAGGGCAGCTTTGTGGAGTAAGTGCCAAATGATTCAAAATAAGGCAGGGACTGATAGATGGCAAATGCTGTTTAAAGAAAAAAAGAAAGAATCATGGACGTTTCTCTCCTTCACTTGCTATGGGGATGTCTATATATGTCTGTATAGTGGAAGGATATTTTGAGTTTCATTATGATTTTGTGACAATTGCTGAATCTTTTAGCTAAAGCTACAGTTTGATACAGAAATCTGCTGAATGACTAAATTGGCAAGGCCATTACAACAGTGTTGTCTTGTTGAATTTTTGTCCATTTTATACTTAGTGTGCCTACAGAGAATCAGTTTACAATGTTTCGTTATGGTATCTCAAAATATTCATCCTGTTCGCTACAAACAGGAGTGATAGATGAATGAATTTGGAAAATGCTGCATGTATTTTCCTCTTGGAGTTTCTTAACATTTAGTATAGCAGAGATTCTGAAAAGTACTGCAATAAAGTAACTGGTTTCAGTAGTGGGTCCAAGATGACGGCATAAGAGGATGCTGAGCTTGCCCCCTTCCAACACATGGAATGTTTGCCTATATTTAGAGCAACTCCTCCTGAGAGAAAACTGAGGGCCAATGGCACAGCTTCTGCACAACAAACGAGAAAGAGACCATCTAAAGAAGGTTGGGGGACCGTGAGAGCTCCCCAGGAGCTGAGGGACTGGTGAGCCCTATTGTTTACATTTCCCCTGAACCTGGACAGCGAGCAGGTGGGCACCCTAGCCAGGTTCTCTGGCCCACCTGCAGAGCCGCTGTAGTGGGTCCCCAGATACGCACCCCCAGAGGTCACTCCAGCAGGAAAAGGAGGGTGCCACAGTGCCGCTCCTCCTGGAGATTAATCCAGTGGCTCCTGCGGGGTGCTGCTGCACGCAGCCACAGGGCTGCACGTGCCTGTGAGGCTCCCCCACCCAAAGAGTGCAGAACTAGCAAAGCATTGTGGTGCCTGCACACGGGACTGCCCTGTCCAGAGACAGGGGGGGCACTGCTGCCCTGCCTTGGAAAGTATAGAACTAGCAGGGTGCTAAGGTAGGCACACACACAGCTGCGGAGCGAGCAGGGCGCTGCCACGCGTGCTCACTGAGCAGCCCCACCTGGAGCAGAAGGGCAGGAAAGCATGCACATTCAGACATCCCCTCTCTGACTCCATTGTGGCCTTAGACAGCCAGAACAACAAGGACCTACCACACACGCATGTACACCAGGCTGCCCCACCAGGAAGCCACTCCTGGCTGGGTGGCACACCAAACACCACACGTACCTGCCCCAACTACAACCAGCCTGCCAAAACCACTGGGCACACACGCTACAGACGCCACTTTTTCAAGATTGGAAGAGAGAGCTATTTCATCTAACTCATAGGAACAAAACACAGAAACTCAAATAAAATGGGGAGATAGAAGAATATGCCCCAAATGAAGGAACAAGAAAAAACTGTGGAGAAAAACTCGAATGAAGCAGAGAGAAGTAATTTGCCTGATAAAGAATTCAAAGAAACAGTCCTAAGGATGCTCTACTAACTTGAGAGTGGAATAGTGGAACTTGGAGTAGAATACAGGAACTCAGAGAGAACGTGAACAAAAGGAGATATAATAGAGAACCAAACAGAGGAGAAGAGTAACTGAAATGAAAAATGCATTAGAAGGAATTGACAGATTAGTTAACACAGAAGGATAGATTAGTGGCCTGGAAGACAGAATACTGAAAATCAATCAATCAGAAGAAAAAAAAAGAAAAAGAAATTTTTAAAAATGAGGATGGTATGAGTAACCTCTAAGACAACAGCAAGTGCTCTAACATTCACATGATAGAGATTCCAGAAAGCAAGAATAGAGAGCTGAGAAGTAAACCCACACTTATATGGTCAGTTAACATACAACAAAGGAAGCAAGAATATACAATGGGATAAAGATAGTCTCTTCAATAAATAGTGTTGGAAAAACTGGATACATTTAAAAATAAAATGAAACTAGACCACTGTCTTACACTATATACAAAACTAAACTCAAAGTGGATTAAAGACTTAAATGTAAAGCCTGAAACCATAAAACTCCTAGAAGAAAACATAGGCAATAAACTCTTTGACCCTAAACAATATTTTTTGGACATGTCTCCTAGGGCAAAGACAACAAAAGCAAGAATAAACACATGGGACTACATCAAACTAATAAGCTTCTGTACCGCAAAGGAAACCATCAAGAAAACAGAAAGTCAACCTACTGAATGAGAGAAAATATTTTCAAATTATATATCTGATAAGGGGTTAATATCCAAAATACATAAAGAACTCATTTAGCTCAACATCAAAAAAAAGTAATAATTCCATTTTTAAAAAATGGGCAGAGGACATGAATAAACATTCCTCCAAAGAGGACATACAGATGGCCAACAGACACATGAAATGATGCTCAACATCATTAATCCTAAGGGAAATACAAATCAAAACCACAATAAGATATCACCTCACACCTGTCAGAATGTCTATTAACAATAAACCAACAGACAAGTGTTGGTGGGATGTGAAGAAAACGGAACCCTTGTGCTCTGCTAGTGGGACTGCAAATTGGTACAGCCACTATGGAAAACAGTATGGATACTCTTCAAAAAATTGAAAATAGAACTCCCATATGACCCAGCAATTCCACTGCTGAGCATTTATCCAAAGAAATCCAAAACACTAATTTGAAAAGATAAATGCAACCCCTGTTCATTGCAGCGTTATTTACAATAGCCAAGATACAGAAGCAATCTAGTTATCCATCGATAGACAAATGGATAAAGAAGTGGTACATATACACAAGGGAGTACTACTCAGCCATAAAAAAAAAAAGAATGAGATCTTGCCATTTGCAACAATGTGTATGGGAACTGGAGGGTATTATGCTAAGTGAAATAAGTCAGAAAAGACAAATACTATATTTCACCTATATGTGGAATCTAAAAAACAAAATAAATGGACAAACAAAACAGAAACAAACTCAAGAGAACAAACTGATAATTGTCAGATGGGAGAGGGGTTGGGAGGATGGGTGAAAAAGGTGAAAGGGCTTATAAAGTATGAACTGCCAGTTATAAAAATAGTCATGGGGATCTAAAGTACAGCATAGGGAATATAGACAATAATATAGTAAGTACATATATAGTGTCAGATGAGTCCTAGACTTACTGTGGTGATCACTGCATAAGGCACATAAATGTCTAATCACTGTTGTATACTTGACACTAATATTGTATGTCAACTATAATTGAAAAATAAATGTAAAAAAAAGATGTAATAATGCATAATCAGATAAATTTTGATCAGTTCATCTTACACAAAATAGAGTGAAACTTCATGGGTAAAGTCTGAGTACATAATGTGCTGAACTAGGAATACTGGATTTTTCTCTAGTTTCCAGGTAAAAATCAATTACAAATGTCAAGTCTTGTTAAGCCTTTAAAATACTGCTTCCCACTTTCCATCTTTAAGGTGATGCAAGTAACATATGCCTCATCTTTCCTCAGATAAGTAAATAGCTAAACACTTTAAAATTCCTTTTCAATAGAAACTTTAATAAATCTAATGTAATTTAATCAGATAATAATTGCACAATTAAAAAAACATAAGGAAAAGAGATCTAGGCATTCACCAAGTTCTAGATGAATTAATAATGATTCAACGGCTCTTCTGAGCTTGCAATTCAGCGATTCAAGATTGCTTCCTATTATATAAAATTATGTCATCACAAATATTCTGTTCAGATTTAGAGTTGGTCTTAAGATACCTAGAATTTCACGTGGTTAAAGAAAGGAAATGTATATAACCAAAGATAATTGTTTAATCTACCTTTTGAGATGAAAAGTGGAATTAAAATGGGAATAAAATCCAACTATAAAAGCAATCTTGGACCAGAAGCTAAGTTGTAATGATAACCAAGACAAGAAGGTTTAAAATGGTCTGAGAAAACCTACATCCACCTACAGAATTCTAGACACCATTCAAGAAGAACTTAGCACAGGGCAGAGGGGAGGGGAGGGCACCAAACTGAAGTTATGAGGAATGCCCAAGACTTAGGAGCCAAAGTTATTCCTCTCAAAGAGTTGACTGACTATTTGGGAACAAAGGATACACATGTGAAATAACCAAAGGACATCTGTGCAGAGTGGAAGTGAGGTGGGGAGGGGTGGCTTTTGTCGTCTCTCTTTTCCAAGAATGTCAATGAACCTCAAAAATTGGAGACAAGGACTCAGCCATTTAAAAAAAAAAAAATGAAATCTTGCCATCTGAGACAACGTGGATGGATGTAGAGAGTATTGTCTTAAGTGAAATAAGTTGGACAGAGAAAGACAAATACCATATGATTTCAATAATGTGTGGAATATGAAAAAAGAAAATTGAAACATTGATACAGAGAACAAACTGATAGTTGCCAGGGTGACTGGCGTGGGGGGGGGGGGTGGAAAATGGGAAGGGATTAAGACATACAAACTTCCAGTTATAAGTCACAGGGATGTAATGTACAGCATAGGGAAAATAGTCAATAACATCGTAAGAACTATGTATGGTGACAAACGGTTACTAGACTTAATGTGACAATCACTTTTTAAATTATTTAAATGTTAAATCACTATGTTATACGCCTGAAACTAATATAATACTGTATGTCAACTATAATTTAAAATAATTTTTTTTAAGTGGGAAAAAACTAATCGCTGAATCACTAAATGTTAAACCCTTTTTGGGTCGGTAAACAGACTTAGGTTAGAGGATTTATCTAAAACTCCTACAGTGATTTAATGAAATTCAGGGCCTAGACTCAGATGTCCTCATTACTCATCCAATATTTTGTCTACTGTGCAGAGCTGCTTCCCCTCTAACTTTGCTTCTTCATGGTTGGCTTCTTTGCATCAAGGGAAGTATGCCAAGAAAGATCCACTGAGTCAGCTAAGCAGTACCCCAAACAGTCATTTAATCATCAAAAAGTTTAGTGAGTCATGATAACTAGATTGCTTTTGTCAGTAAGCAATACAGCAAGTCACTCTTTTCTTACCTTCAGCGAGAACACACAAAGGGTAAATCGGCATCCATAGTGTTTGACTGAGCCACGTCAGGGCGGCATATGATATTCCTGTGACTGATAGCATGCTGTAAGTGTACCTGAAACAGACAAGGAGCTCATAAGCACCATTTGCTGCTGATGTCTGGGAAACAACAAGAGAATGAAATCCTCTACTAGGTAATTAAATACACAAGTAAAACTAGAATGTGTGCAGATTCCATACTTTCATTTCCTATCATTTAAGCTGGAGAAGAGGTTTAGAAAACTAGGAGGGGGGAGCCATGTCGGTCTGACTTGCCTCATGGAGTGGATCATGGATAATTACGGAAGTGGACAGAAAAAAATGTAACTCATATCCCTCCCCCAGCCAATTGTAAGTTTCCTTGCTTAGCGACTTCAATTTCACTCAGAAGCCAAGCCCATTTTACGCAATAAGCAGCTAGTATTTTTAAGACAGACAAAATTTGTAAATATCTAGGGAATGAATTTTAAAAATAAAAACATGACTTCTAAATCCCTGTATGGCATCCCTCTGCTGATGGAGTTCTGCCATCATATGTGATCAATTAAAGAACTGTCCTGAGGAGCTTGTTTGGGTTACAGTAGGTAGTTGAAAACCTGCCTCTGTGATGTAATAAATGAGGTAGTCATTTTTTGTTTCTCTGTTCTCTGAATGGGCCGTGGTTCTCCAGCTTCAGCACGCATCGCAATCATCCCGAGGGCTTCCTAAGGCACACACTACTAGGCCCTATCCCCAAATGTCCAATTCAGTGGGTCTCACATGGAACCTGAGCCTGAGAATTTGTAACAAACGATTTCCAGGTGGTGATGATGCCACGGGCCCAGGGGCCATACTTTGAGAACGACTGGAATAGTTAGTGAATACATATGGCAAGACAAAAGTGCCAAACCTTGAAACTATGAATGATGCAAAGCAAATCTTTCTCTCATTCCAGGACGCTAATTCCACTCCTCAAATGTTATGACCAAAGCCAATTTCTTATGTATTTCACAGATATTTTTGCATATGCTTATCTATGTGTATATATGTTCTATATACTATATACCAACTGTGCAAGCCCTCACTCAACATGTCCTGTTATCAAACTTTTGGATCTTTACCCAAGTGAAAAATGGTATCTCACTATCTTCTCTTTTTTACTCTTCTATAAGAGTAGGTATGTTTAAAAGCCACTGTTGATGAAGTCCAATGTATCTTTTTTCTTTTGTTGGCTTGTGTTTTGGGTGTCGTATTTAAGAATCCATTGTCAAATCCAAGATCACAAAGATTTACCCCTGTGTTTTCTTCTAAGAATTTTATAGTTTTAGCTCATACATTTAGGTTTTTTAATCTATTTTGAGTTCATTATATATATGGTATGAGGTAAGGATCCAACTACATTGTTTTGCACGTGGATATCCAGTTGTCCCTGCACCTTGTTGAAAAGACTACTGAATGGTCGTGGCACCCTTTCTCAAAAATCAACTGGCCATAAATGAGAGTTTATCTCTGGACTATCAATTCTATTCCATGCCATGCCAGTATCACACTCTTGATCATGGTTGCTTTGTAGTGAGTTTTGAAATTGGGAAGTGTGAGTCTTCAACTATGTTCTTCTTTTTCAAGATTGTTTTGGCTATTCTGGGTTCCTTGAGTTTCTATATGAGTTTTAGGATCAGCCTCTCAATTCCTGCAAAGATGCCATCTTGGATTCTGATAGGGATGGCACTGAATCTGTAGATCAATGTGGGGAGTGTTGCTGTCTTAACGATACTAAGTTTTCAACCCATGGTATATATTTCAACCTATAGTATATCTTTCCATTTATTTTGATCCTCTTTAATTTCTCTCAACACTATTTTATAGTTTTCAGCAAACAAGTTCTGCACATATTTCTACTATATTTTTTCATTGTAAATGGAATTATTTTCCATTCGTAAATGGAATTATTTTCTTAATTTTACTTTAGGTCATGACAAGTGTATAGAATACAACTGATTTTTGCATATTGATTTTGTATTCTAACACCTTGCTGAACTAGTTTATTAGTTCAAATATTTAACAGATTCCTTATAATTTGTTGTATATAAGATCATGTCATCTGTCAATAAAGACAGTTTTACTCCTTCCTTTGTAATAAGGATGCCTTACATCATTTTCTTGCTTCATTGCCATGACTAGAAGTTCCGGTACAATGGTGAATAGAAATGGCTGGAGTGAACGTGCTTGTCTTGTTCCTCATCTTAGGAGGAAAACATCAGTCTTTCATCAAGAACCATCATGTTAGCTGTGAATTTTTCATAAATGCCTTTATCAGGAAGAGGAAGTTCCCTGGTCCTTACTTTTAAAAGTCATTCTAGGGTAAGTTGGGATGATAACTGTACCCCCATTTTACAGAGAAAAAAATGAGTTTCAGAAAGGTTAGATGCCCAGGAATTTCACTCCTACATTAAGAGAAATGAAAACGTATACACAAAAGCTTGCACATGAGTATTCCTCATGACCAGAAAGTAGAAACAACCCAAATGTCGATCAATGAATGGATAAATGTGATATAGCAATATAAGGGAATAGTATTCAGCCATAAAAAGGAATGAAGTACTGATAGATGTTACAACATGGATGAACCTTGAAAATATTATGCTAAGTGAAAGAAGCCAGTCACAAAAGATCACATATTATATGACTCCATTTATATGAAATGTCCAGAATAAGTACATTCATAGAGACAATACATTGGTTGCCAAGAGCTGGGAGGAGGAAGGAATAGGAAGTGATTGCTGACAGGTTTGGGGTTTCTTTTGAGGGTGATGAAAATGTCCGCAAAAAAAGTGGCAATGGTTGCACATTACTTTGAATATATTAAAAACCAAATTTTATACTTTAAAAGAGTGAATTTTAAGGTATGTGAATTATCTAAATGCTGTTAATTTAAAAAAGAAAAAAAAAAGATTATGTGATTTGCCCAAGATCATAGAGCAAGTAAGTAGTGGAGGTGGAGTTTACTCTGAGATCTACTTCTGTCTCCAAAAGTCTTTCCATGACATGACACTGCTCTCAATCCACAGTTACTTTATGTTCTAATGGGTCTGTGAACCTGCCTCGACTCTGAAAGAGTTGGGCATACCAGAAAATAATACATGAGAAAGCCACCATCCCCAGTGAGGCTCCAGGTCTCATGAACAACAATCATGGGCTACAAACGTCTATGAAGTTTGTTCCACGTCTATGAAACTACCAGTTAAAAAGGAGAAATAACTTACTAAGAAATATACAAAAATTATGGTCATTTTCATTCAACAAAATAGTTCATTCGAATTCACTATAGGGTTCAAATCCATTATTTAGAAATGCAGAGGGTGCCAAAAAAATGTATACACATTTTAAGAAAGGAAAACACTATTAAAATTGTATTACTAAATATATACTGACAACAAAAGATGAATACAAGTCATGTCTGACTTCTGCAATTACAAGAGGTGCTCAAAGTGGTTACCATCAGCGTCCAGACACTTCTGATTCCGGTGAATTACCGCTTAAGCAAAGTTGACCAAAGTGTCCACTTCTATACATTTTTTTGACCCTCCTGGTATTTTAACTCAGCTAAGTTATTGACAAATACAATCAAGAATTTACATAACCTCAGCTAAAATGCTAGGGTTCTTTTGTTACCGATCCACACCTACATCTTTCGAGCAGGAATGGCTGTGCTCATTTGTGAAAGCTGAAGTAGCAGTTAGGACACGTCTCCAAAGTGTGCCACAGAGCAAAACAGTCGTTTGACACCACTGCAGGTAAAAATGAGACTAGGCTCATCTAGTTACAAAGTTTTAGAATTAGAAGGAAACTGAAGACAATTTAGAGCAAGCAAAGGTTCTTTAACCTCCGGCCCATGGATTCCCAGGAAGTCCACGAAAAAACGTCAGTCATTTGAACCCCCTGGAATTACATACAAAAATGCATATGGAGGTGCATTTTTCCCCAGAGAGATGAGGGCCGTCTATTTTAAACATTCTTGAATTCACAGAAACCACCTTTGTGAGTTCTGACTGTGATATAATAAAAGTTTTGCTTTGCTTATTAGAGTAACATGTACCAGAGCAATTGCAAGGAATAAGGAATGCCTTTCGTTAGCAAACAGCTGTGAGGGTTATTCCAAACGGGTGCATGCCAAGTCTTCTGCTACAAACCTGCACTGATCTGCTCTTGTAATACTACGATAGATTTGCATTATCTTTGATATGCCCCTTATGGAAAGCACTAAAAATACATTTCCATGTCAAGATAAAATCATTTGAAAAGGGGTTATGTTTTTCTCTCATTCCAAGTAACCAAATGTAAGCAGCTATTACTGCTTTCACTGCAGAAAGCAATTTGGCTTTGTTTTAAGAGATTATTTTGCCTCCTTACCTAATCATATCCAATAGATTCCAAAAGATGAATAAAACACACACCACGTATTTCTCTTGGACTTCCTCTTGGCTGGTGATCACCACAAAGAGGAGGATGATTCTCTCTGTGAGCTAACAAAAAACAACAAAAAACAGCAAAGTCAAGAATTAGGATCATCTGGTAAGCATGTAGGTAATTTTCCAATCTTAAAAACCAGAATTCCTCTTAAAAGTATGCTTTCACTGGAACTATGTATCCTAAACCGTTAACATGACCTCTGAGGGAGTAGGGTTCTGGGGGAATTGCATTTCCTCCTTTTTGTTGTTTTTTTGGTGTATCTTCCAAATCATATATAATGAATGAAAAGATAACATATTTTATCTGAATCAGGTTATTTCCCGTCTTGTAATACATGCACACATGTTTTTATTCACTTAGGCAAGCTTTCGTTGAGTGTCTGCTATGTATTAGATGCTAAGATCACATATATAATGAAAGCATGGCCCTTGCTCCAGAGGATAAGCAGCGGCAAGAGAACATGAGGCAGTAACTCTAACACTGTGAATAATGCTGTCACTTAACATGTGACGTACGGGAGCACAGGTGAGGCAAATACCTGTCTGCAGAAAAGTACAGAGAGATTTATGAAGACAGGCACCATTTCAGTTGGATCTTAAAGAGCAGGTAGGAGTTTGTGAGGTACACTGGATAGAAGAGGCGTGCCAGGCTAAGGGAGCAGCCTGAGCAGAGAGACAGAGCTGTGAAAATGCAGGGTGCACCAGTGAGTAATGAGAGCCCGTGGGGGCTAGAGTGGGGGTGCTTAGAAAGGAGAAATACCGTGTTTCCCTGAAAATAAGACCTAACTGCAAAATAAGCCCTGGCATGATTTTTCAGGATGACTCCCCTGAACATAAGCTCTAATGCGTCTTTTGGAGCAAAAGTTAATAGAAGACCGGTCTTATTTTCAGGGAAACATGGAAAGAGATAAAATTGAAAATGTGTTGGGGGTTAGGTTGTGAAGGGCTTTGAATGACAGGCCCAAAAATTTTCATTTCATCCAACAGAGAAGCCATCATTGCTTTTTCTTTTTAAGTGGGGGGCACAGGGAGAAGGGGAAGGGGGTAATATAATCCTTACCCTCATACGCTAGTGAAAACGAATTCAACATATTCATTTTTTTCACGTCAACATTCACAAATCATTGAGAATTCACACACTTGTGGCTTAGCTCCAATAATTGACCTCAAAGAATACATTCCTTTTTCCCAATCTAAATATAATGTGCCTTTTCATGTTGTATTAATATCCCCTGTACGGTGTGCATTTTTACGTTTTTTTAAATAGAATATTTACTTTGCTCTTAATGTTCAAAGGAAAATACACTGGAGATTGAGGGAGCATATTCGTGTTAAAGGGGAGGATTGCTTTATATTTTTCAATAACTGTCTTTATCTTTAAAGCAGATCAAGGCAAAAAGACAGGGATAATCTATGACTTAGACTCACAGGTTGTTAGACCCGGAAAATCACTTAGTGCAGAGAAATCCAAGATGTGCCAACAGTGTGCCACATGATCAGAAATCCACATGCCGAAGCTCCATCAGCATGTTTGTGACTACAGCAGTGAGTCAAGAGCACCCTTGCTTAGCTGGGGGAATTAGATATGATTCAAACCTTAGTCAATCTATTGAAGCTATCCACATTTTTCTTCTTTCATTACAATGCCCTAGTTTCTTGATTTAATTTAATTATAGTTATATAATTAATTACACTTAACTGCAACCATCATTACTGGATGATCCAAGTTTGCTGTCCATGATACCTGGCAGCCTTCAGATACAAGACCTTGGCCACAAACAAATACTTAGGAACTGCCTAATCTTACATTTGATCAGTGCCTGCTCGTTAGGAAAATCATCTACTTTTTGATAAACATCTCAGGAGATATACACACATGAATGCATTCACAAAACACATTTCTAATTACCTGGCTGACTACTGCAAGAGAAAACTTAGATACCTCTTGATAAGATAGCTTTCTATGGTCCCCTCCAGATACCAGTCCAACCCCACCTTTTTACAAATAAGGAATTTGAGAACCAGAGAAGTTAAGTGACTTGCTCAAACTAGTGGCAGACCTGGAAACATATATATCCCAAGTTTCCTGGTTTCCAGAGTTGTAAGCTATGAATGTGGTCAGGCTGCCCCTTAACTGACGAATACAGAAAGGCAAATCTCCTAAAAGAGAGAAACGAGCTGCACGATGAAACTAACCCTGTTGAAAAGCATCACTTGATGGTCTGTGGCATGTTAATGATAGGATCCCAACTGCACAGAAATCAGCAATCGACATGCCCCCAAAACCCCATAACCACGTACATACATGTGAATATGTGAAGTCCTACCCATATAATGTCCGTCCAATTAACCAATTATCTGATGGTTATCTGACTCTAACTCGACCACTCAATGGCAATACAACCGATGGAGATATTCTTAAATTGATAAAAACCAATATTTATTGGTTACTTTCTGCCAGGTTCCAAACATACATCATTTAATCTCCCTAAACGACCTTAAGAAGTGTTGTTATTATCTGCTTCTGCATTTTACAAAGTGACAATGAACTGCCAACAGATATGGAATTAAAATCTAGACAATGTGATTCTAAATCCCTTACTCTGAAACACTAAGACACATTCAACTTTGTTATTCTATGGGCTACCCCGCGCCTATTATCCAGGTGAGAGTCTATGCTTTTAAAAAGCCCCTCCTCAAAAGTTGAACCTTAGAATAAGAACCTCCTTGCTTTTCTAAATCAATACCAAAACAATTATAAGGATAGACTTTTAAAATTTTTCACTTTTCCTTACGTATCATAATTTCACCGGTTATTTGGAGCTTCACATTTGGGAGAACTTAGCACTTTGTCATTTTAAACAAATCCTACGAGAACATGACTAATTACTAATGAATGGTCTTACAACGTTTAGTGCAACTCAAACAGGTGGAATAAAAAGTACAGTTAGAAAAACACTCTACAACTTAGGCCAAATTAAACATGGTGGTAACGTGGGCTGCTCAAAAGTATGGTAACTATAAAATAAAAACACTTTGCATTTTTATGTTCTATTTGAGAATCTTAAACTCTAGGTTAAGCAATGACTAAAACCAAGTTGTTAACTTTCTACATGGCAACTAGCACTTTAGTTACAAACTATTGTAGGGGTAAAATGATTCGTCAGCTATAGGGAGAACTTCTAGAATCTTAAAAATAAGTTAATTTTTGCTTCAAAGACTACTATTTTACTATTTCACAGGTTGAAGTTCAATCCTGTGAACTTTTGTTGAGAACTTCAGAAATATAACGTTTATATGTTCAAAAACCACCAATTACTTTCTACTAGAAGACAAAGGCATTTAAGCAATTCTAGTTTTAAATTTTTGGTTTATTTATTCATCATTCAATAGATATTTATTGAGTGCACTGTTCTGGTTCCCAGGAAATACAGCTGTGAACAAGGCCAGGCCCAATCCTCATGGTATTTACATCCTACTCGGTGACATAGACAGTAAACAAATGTAACATAGTTAAGAGTTCAGGACAAATAGCCTAAATCCAAATTGTTTTCTTCCACCATTCACAATTTATGTGACCTCGAGTAACTTATTTGACTTTTGTGTTAAGTAATTATACTAGAGATAATAATTATTATATAGGATAAGGTTATGAAGATTAAATGAGTTAATGCAAGTGAAGAATTTAGAAAAGTGTTTAGCACATAGAAAGCCCTAAGTCAATGTAAGCGATTAAGAAAATAAATATAATTTATTGTAGTGATTAGTAGCTTTACAGGAAAATACACTTTTTCTATACGTATAATCAAGACTATCAGTGAATAAAAAGTTAATCTCAGCATATTTAAAATTATACTCTGAATGTAGCTTTATAATCATCACACTGAAGAACTCCATGAATCAAATGCAAAATACAGAGGAAAAATCTAAAATGTTACCTACAGAATGACTTGTGTGTGTAATTTATTCCCAGGAGGCTTTGCAGTTTTGAGAATCTCACAGCTTGGCACTATCTTCAGTTTTATCTCTAACAACATAATACTGTTCCCAGCTCAAAACTGGAGAGAAAATCTATATGATTTTATGAAAAATCAGAAGACTGTTTCATCTAGCAACGCAAAGAAGTAGCGGCTTCACAGCTAAAAAGAAATAAGGGTGAAACTTCACCGTTTTCATAAAAGGCTTTATTTTAAGATACTCTCCTTTGGGAATTCCTTTATATTTGTTGTCATAAGAATCTGTGACTGAAATTTTTAGAGTGGTTTTGGGCAAGCGGACGCCTGCTTGCCCTATCAGAAATAGGAAGTGATATTGGTACATATAAAGATGGTTCTTGAAATTGGGGCCCACAAATGGAATTTCTGTAGGTATGATTTTGGGGTAAAAATTCCTATTGTTTTTATTTATAGATTTTAAAAATTGTGTAAACTTAATATATGTGCAGCACTGTTTATTGTGATGCAAAGGGAAGGATGCAGAATTTAGCCATTTTAATTCAGTTATGTATGAAGACTTTGCATTTCAAGCATTTCTCAAAAGGTAAATAGTAAACTGGATTACTCTGAGGGTTTTCTAAAGGCACATCAATGTAAGGTATTTAGATTGTGGATATAAAGTTTCGTATTTCCCCCTCTCCTTGAGTTGAAGCAACCTCAAACTATATCAATAAAAACCTTTCTCAGGCTTCCACTCAAGCAAAGTCAGAACAAAATCAATACTTCTGGGTTGGTAGTATTACTGCTCTGTAAAAGCCAACTTGTTGTGATTAAACCTACGGAAATACACTAATTTCTCAATTCAACTTTTTCTTTTTTACCAAGCTAATAAAATATGCAAGCTCATTTGGGAGGAAGGGATTGGAGAGGTGAGATACCTACTTATATTATCATTTCTTATAATAGTTATATGCATCTTTTGGACCTTTTTACTTTCTCGTTTTATAAATTAAAAATATCAGAAGTTAACTATATTTCCTTATATAATTTTAATTGGTATGTAATTATTTCCAAAAACAGATGTCTATGAACAACTATGTTTTACTTTTGCTCTTTCCCCCTAACATGTATTTATTGAACACACAAAAATATACATCTGTGTGTTAAATTAGTATAGTCTTATTATCAGTGGGTTTACGCCTCTTCATTATTTAGCAGTTGTGTGTAATTCTAGAAATTTATAATAGCTTTTCTTTAAGTGTCAAAAAAAAAAATGTGTGTATAAAACATTTAAAAAATGAACAGAACAAAACACAGAAAACAAACAGCCCCTACACACACCACCACCACCATTTGATATATGTAATTCTAACTGCTTAACTAGCTTATCGTTCTTACTACTTTTTGGAATTACTTATCTTGATATTTTGGAAGCCCAGCTCCCAGAAAGAGAGTTCAGTTGTGATACTTAGCAATCTCACAAAGGTAACGGCAAAATAACATCCCAAATATGCAGACAAATTTTTCAGCTTACTTGAATCCATGTACACCATGCATTTTTCAAGATACAGTATGCAATCAGCTAGAATTACTGTGTAAGTAGCTTAGCCACATTTTTAACTACTGTGTCTTAAAAATGAGGAAACAAGAAAACCAAGAAAGATTACACAAGTTTTGTTTGGAAAGATTAGAGTTTTGCTTGACTATTTTAAAGTAGGGGCCTCAGAGTCATCCCATAATGAGTGAATTCTAATTGTCTGCAGAAGGCTAACGAAGGAAGGAGGAGAAAATGAAACTTTGGATATGATGACATGTGTCCTTGAAGTTTTCTCCAATACCATGTCCATTCTGAAAACCATAGACCAGATAATAAATGAATAAAAGAAAGAGGAGATAGATAAAATGTCAAAGAGATAAAAAGAAGCCAAACAATCAACAAAAAGTATTAATAATCAGCCTAGGACGAAAATGGTAAGTGTCCTCCCTACTGTGGTGATCCCTGACTTGTTAGCCCCCTCAACAATAAAAACTTAAAAATCATTTGGGCCTCATTAACAGCAAACTTTGCAACCTCGCCTTTGAATAAAAAGCTTCAGTGTATACTTGCCATTGTTCTTTAATTACCAAACCAGGATATAGTTTGCTTACAGTCATCATATTTCTGTAAGTCATTTCAGTTTTAATTAATAGGATTAAAATCACAATTGAATATTCTGGAATATCTGGAACTTCAAGAAATAAAATTTCTAGTTTGTACAATAATTTCTATTATTAGGCAAGCCTACATCATTTTGGAAAGCATAAAAAATGTGCAGATTTTCTAGGCCTATTCACGGTGCTCTATTTTCTTTCTTAAAAATTTACCTGTACTGTTTGTCACTTGCATTCCCTACATCGGCAGTAAAAAAAGAAAATAACACCACTCTTAATTTTGAAAATGCTGAAATTAATATTAGCCAATTTATCCTACAAAAGTAAAAAGTCTAAAAAAGAAAACATGACTTAAATTTTAGATGAATTTGATCATGCCCCAAGAAAATTAATTCCAATGTGATAGACACAATTTTCATTTAATCTGGGTTGTTAATTCTTTTCTCTAAAATTAGCATTGTGGGATACTGGTACTATATGCATTCTGGTTGTTAACAACTAATAAACACCAATAAATCTTGTTCCCAAATAATATGCTTCTTCTGGGACAGATATGTACCCCTTTTATTTTGTAAGAAAATACATTTAAGGGAATTTCATCTAGGTCTTGGCTAGCTAACTGACTGCTTTGTTATTAAAAGTTCATACTCTAAATATCACCCTGATTTTTATTTTACATTTGATATTTCAACACTTACAATGTCTTTATCCTAATGAATACGATTTCTCTACTTTTAGTTAATAAGTAAAATTGAAAGCTCCCATGAACTTCTAATATTAGTTCTTATTAGGCTCCTTACGCTTATATTATTTCTATCTTTTAAACTTTCATGGTATTTCAAGCAAATTTTAATACAAGCGTCTATGTCACTCCTTTATTCAACAAAACTGGAAGATGCATGTTTACGTTCTAAGCCCTTTACTACGTCCTAGCAATACCGTCAGATTTTCACATTTTAATTATTTTTACAATGCAAATTTGTCAAATTTAGTTATTTATTCATTTTTCCAATTTATTTTGTGAATAGTTACTTACATATTCATGTAAATGCCTTTTTCTGTAGATCTTAAATATATGTTCATATAGTCACCTAACTCTTCTCTCTCTTTTTTTATGGAAAATACCACTTTTTAAATTTTTCTTGCCTTAATCCAGCAACAATTTCTGATACTGAATCTCTATCTGTGGATTTCCCATCTTCCTTCAACCTGCCTGTAAAAGGAACATGGTCATCTAGGGCTAGAAAGAGACATAGTAGAGGGAACAAATAATAAGTAAAATAATAGCAATAGCTACCAGGTATTGTATTCTTTAAGTGCTGGGCACTTAGCCCACCTATTTTCTCAGTTACTCCATGACATACATGTTATTTTCATATCACATGAGAAAATGAAGTTCAGAAAAATTGCATGATTTGTTTAAAACTGGGATTTGAATCCCAGTCTGCTTGATCCCCAAGTCTATGATTAGACACTATACTAGATAACCATGAATGATCTCTCCTTCCCTTTTGTACTCAGTAAAAGTGGCAGAGTGAACAAGAAATGGTTCGGGAGTAGTCTATTCTCTAAACAGGGGTTAAAGGAACTTTTTAAAAAATTAAATGTATCAGAGTAACATTGGTTAATAGCATTGTATAATTTTCAGATGTACAAGTTTATAATTTGACATCTGGGGCTAATATCCAAAATATATAAAGAACTCACACAACTCAACAACATAGAAAACAAATAATCTGATTTAAAATTGAGCAGAGGAACTGAATTGTTACACTTTTCCAAGGAAGACATACAGATGGCCAACAGACATATGAAAAGATGTTCAACATCACTAGCTATAAGGGAAATGGAAATCAAAGCCACAATGAGAGACCACCTCACACCTTCAGAATGGCTATTATCAAAAAGACAAGAAAGGGGCGTTGAAGAGGTTGTGGACAAAAAGGGAACTGCTGGTGGGAATGTAAATTAGTGCAGCCCCTATGAAAACGGTATGGAGGGTTCTCAAAAAGTTAAGGATAGTTTTTGTTTTTGTTTTTATCATCTACTCTTTGCCAGGTATTATGTGTGGGTGTCCTTTCCGCCCAAACCAGCCCAATGACTGTGGGTGATTCAATCGCACAGTGGGAGGTAGAGGAACCAGGCATCAAACCCAAGTCTGAATGGCTCCAACCCTATGCCTCTGCCCTGTCCTATGCTGGCAGGGCGCTGGCAGAGTGAGAGTGGGAAGACTGGGTGAAACCTCCTCACAGGAGAGAAGCAGAGCACTGCTGGGTTGCACAGAGCAACAAGCCTTATTGCCCCCAAATGTTTCAATTGGCCCTTCCAACTATGCAGTGTTTGAGGATGAGGTGATTTTTTTCATGGAATTCTCCTTATTAGTGACTTGGGTTGCAAGTTAGCAAGGATTGGCCTTTTAACTGCCATAAAGTCATGAGAGTCTTAAAAAAAGACATGTTAAGTATGAAACAGATTCAATAATAATAAAAGATGACTAAAACCTACCTGCACAAACCTAGGAAGAAGATGGCTTGATTCAATGCCGATATATATGTGCAGCAACTCCAAGATGGAAATGGATTGGCAAAGTCGCATCACAAGTCCAATAGCATAAAAAGTGTCAACCATTGAATCTGTGTCCAGTGATTAAAAATACAAATACAGTAAGTCAAAACTAGACTACAACCCAAATCTCTGCAGCACTTTTAAATAAAATTGAGATTATTTACCTCCTTTTACATTGTACGTGTGAGAAATTTCCTAGATTACTAAATTCAGACTATGCAACCAAAGAAAGCACTTCATATTATAGTACATTTTAATTGCTCCTCTTCCAAAAAGAAGTAAAAACTTGAAAAAGAAGGCTCCATGGCCAAAGCTATAGCATTTATTCCCCATTTATGAGATTATAAAGCAATTCCACATAAAGGTAACTAGCTAGAATCTAGACTACATCAAATGTAAAACAGGTTGGAGGTGAGCTTATTAAAGAAGCTGCTGTGCTCACAGCTTTTCCAATGACAAAATGAGAGATGAGAAAAATATGATTTCAGAGCTTTATGGAAATGACATTAATGATGCCATAATATCAAACAACACCTTATGGGGATCTAGTATTTGTGTCCTATGCATACTTAGTTAATGCTCTCTGGATTTTTGTTATTTTATTAAATTTATTGAGGTGACTGATTAATAATAACATTATATTCGTTTCAGGTGTACATCTTTCTGCTATACCTGTATACTCTAGTGTGTGCTCACCGCCTGAAGTCTGGTCTCCTGCCATCACCCCCTTTATCTTCTTCGTTCTCCCCTCAACACCCTGGATTTCTTGAACTTTACACACTAAAACTTGGGCCTCTAATGGGGACTTTCGGGGTTTGCATTGCAGAGAGCCCAAATGAAAAAGCGCATTTAGAAAGAGCTGAAATGGGTGCAAATGTTCCTCTAAATAGGGTAAGTGTATTGGTTTAAATTTCAAAATGAAATCTTGCCATGTGAAGAAACTTCTAGGGGAGACTTTGCTGTCTTTGCCGGCTAGTGATCATTCACGTGATGATAGTTTATGGAGCACAAGGGGTTCGACACTATTATCACTGTCCCCATTTCACAGATGAGGCCTGAGGCCTAGACAGTCTGCGCGCTTGTCCACTGCCCAGCACGTGTTATAACAGAGCACTGTCAATTCACAGCTGTGTGAAGCAGGGCGTCCGTGTTGCTAATTCAGATGAGTAGACTACAGGTGAGCTGCTTATTTAATTTATGCATTGATTCAAGGACTGTACTGAACCCACCCCTTAGTTGTTTGCAGTCTGCCTTCCATATCGAATAGGTTGTGTTTCTTTAATAAGTAGCTTCTATCACTATAAAGGCAGGATAAAAATTAAGAAATAAATACACTGCTGACTAAAGCAGTTTTTCCCACTGGAAAGGCCAGGCAGCATAAGAAAGTTAGTTCATCGTCAGTGACTCGACCTGTGTGTAATACGCCCACAAAGCCACAGTTCACTTCCAAGGCCTACAAATGACGACAGTTTTTTAATATGAAGGAAGTTTGCCCACCGCTTGTATTTTCCTCTGCTTAAAGACTCCCAATACTCAGTTGAAATTCAAGCCTTTGGTTGTATCTTTAGAGGTTCTTAAACAAAGACAATTTTCTGGTAAATTTGCAGTAAGAAAAAGGCAACATAAAATAGTTTATGGTACCTCACAAGTCGATTAATTTCCTGATGACACAGAAGTCTGAACTGACGAGCACAGCATGACTTTTCCCAGATATATTCTACATGTTTGTTTTTAGCTGAAACTAGCAGTTGCTCAAATTACCAAGTCACCCAACAGTTGTAAACTGTGATGACACTTACCCATGTGGGGATGGAACATGAAAAGAATGTTATTTTGACAGTCATTTAGTGATTCATGTTTGAAAATCGAAATGCTATTTAAAATCTTTACTTTTTAGGAAACTGAAGGAAGCTTACGACTTAGACCATTACTGTCAACTCCCATATAAGTGACGAGTCATCTGCAAAGTGTATCATTTCCTTAGGGATATATTACTCCTTTAGGGGAACAAACGGCCTGGGGAATATAAAGTTTGTCTTTCATTTATTAGTAGTCTCCAGTTACCTTAAACCTTGGGAATAAAGAATAAGGGAAGAGTTTGGTTAATTCCTGATTTCTCTGCACAAAATGTTATACTGCAATTTACAGATCTCCTCAAAACACACCAAATCTGTTAAGGTTTGGTGCAGAACCAAGAAGGAAGAGAGAAATGGCACCACCCCGATGCCATAAGTACATTTTCAGGGCAAATTGCCTACTCGGGAAGCCAAATCCCTTTCCTTCATCTTACCTCCCCCCTTCTCCAAAAAGGTTTTGGTTTTTGCACTAAGCAAGAAGTATGGTTCCTGAAAAATGTGGTCACTAAATTTTACAGGAGTGAAGGATATTAGGTGAAGTTCATAGAAGTTAAAAAGTTAACATAAGCAAGACTAGGTGAAAACAAGAATTAAAAGGTAAAAATCAAAAAGTGTTTTGGAGTTTTACCTTTTCCAAATGAAAAGAACCTGACTATCATATTTGTAAATATCCATGAGTGGCCACAGAACTGGATTAAGTAGTAGACGAAAAGATAGGTGTTCTTCCTATACCTGTAAATACAGAAAAATACCATTAAACACTTCCTTTATAATCATCCTTTCAGCATTGTACACGTCTTTTAACTAACCTATGGGCCAACCTGAGCAAACAAGAGAAAACTATTCCATATCAGTGTCTTTTACTTGGTTATCCATCTAACCAAGCATATCAGATTTGGAAAGGACCCACAGCACACACGATCCACTAATGAATATCCTGAATTTGCTTAAAGCCAAATCTGGTTCTATTTCAAAATCCACTTCATCTTTGATAAAGTTCTAACCTTGTTGCTCACCAAGGGATAAAAGTAAGCATTGCAAAGACTACTTTGAATATTTTGGTAAAATATATATATATATATATATATATATATATATATATATATATATATATATATATATATATATATTTGGGGGGAAAATATGGATGGTGGATGTGGTCAGTATGTGTTCTAAGTGCAGAACTTGAGAGAGAACTAACTGGTGTAGTTACAAGAGGAAAGGAGTTATGGGGGCATTCCCGAATAGTGGATAATTCAGTAACTGGACATGTCTGACGTTTGAATGCATTATGTGATTGGGGTCAGTATCTTGCCACTGCCTCCTATTTTGCAAAGGCAGATGTTTCCTTCATCAGACACACATAGAAGGCAGTTTAGTGACTCAGGCCAGAAAAGGGAAGTCAAGCTGAGTTTAAAAATGGGTTGCTGGAGAGATGACTAAGAGAAGATTGACAGAAGCGTTTGAGGGAGTTAAAAAACTAGCATTGTATGAAGTGTTCCCTGGGCGTTCAGAAGGGTAGTGGGAGTGGCTCTGCCAGTGTGGACAAGGTTTTCTCCTAATTGGAGATGTGAAACCTCTGAGAAGTAAGGCAAAAGGTTGGGACGCAGTTCCGGTGTAGCTTGATGATTTTACTCTACAGATGACACAAGCTACTGAAGGGGTTAGGAAAACGAATTCCTCCCAGCTTCAGAATCGCTTGGAGTGTTGGTTAAACATACAGTCCCTGATCAGACCGCAGAATCAGTTTCTCTGAACTGGGCTCTCAAATATGCACATGCAATAGGTGTGTCGTCAGCAGGTAAATCTAAAACTCACCCTGCGTCTAAAAACACTGCGTCTGATAAAGTCAAGGGAAGGGCGCCGGGTGTGGGGAGGGGTAAGGAAGAAAGGAAGAAGGACTGGCAGAGAGCGCACAAAATCAAAGGGCGGCCGCGAAGCCTGTCCTTCCATTTCCTCATCTGTAAAATGCGGGAAATAACAGAGCCTTCTTCTTCCCAGAGTTGTAGAAAGAACTGAAGTAACTAATACCCGTAAGAGCTCAAGGGTATGCTGGGCGCAGGGTTGCGGGGCTCGGCGCTCCCCAGTGCCCGCCCGGCCGATGATGGGGTTAGGGGACCCCGCCCCCCTCCTCCCTCACCCCCTGCCCTCCGGCCTCCGCCGAGCGCCCTACCTGGGCTGCAGCCAGGCGGGCAGTGCCATCGGCCCCATGGGCCGCAGCCGCCAGGCCCTCCAGCGCCGTTCAGGAAGGAGCACCGCGGGGTAGCTGGGGAGGGGCAGCCGGGCGGCGCGGCGCGGAAGGGCGGGGCCTGTCCACACTCAGCAATTTAAAAAAAACCAAACACAAAAACCTCAAGGTCGTGCAATGGACACGAGCTGCAAACCAAGTTCCTCAAGTTCCTGCAGCGGCGGTCGTGCGTTGCACTACGAATGGCTCACTAGGGCTCGGCACGTGCGTCAAGCTGACCTGGCGTAGTGGCGGCGGGAACACAGCCACACACGCCCGCGTTCCCAGCGGGTTCAAATGCATCTCCTTACCCGACGTCCTAATCTCGGGATTGGGACTCCGTTGCAGCCTCGTGAAAATAAATGGGCCCTCCCACCAGGCCTCGAAAAGCGGACAATGGCGCCATCCCAAAGCCTCTCCGGATGCGTGGGCCCCAGGTGGGCACCTCATTACCCCCACCTGTAAGAGCAGTTCCGCGAGGGAGCTTGTGGCCACACTTCCCCCAGTACCCTTTCTGCTAATGGGCCTGGTTCCTCCAGGATCAGGCATCTTGCACTCTAATCTTCCCTGGGTCCTCATTGATGCTTGCAAATGCTTGTAGGTATTGGTGTTGCTGTGGGAACAGAGTCCCAGAGAGCAGTTCCCAGGCTCTCGGCCTCAAGTGGAAAGGTGCTGGCTCGGGTAGTAGATGGCCGTCCGCTGTAATCAGATGGCCATCTGCTGTGGCTGGGTGGCCATCAGCTGTAACCAGTTAGCCATTGGCCACTGTTGTTTTGTATATAACTGCCGTGGCTAGGCTAGGTGGTGGGTTGGTTGGCAGAGAAGCAGATGGCGGATTGCGGCTAGCAAGTGCGGTTAGCAAGCAGATTGTGCATTGCAGATTGTGTTGATACTACTTCCTGTGTGTCTCACCCAGCCTCCAGCCTGACAAGGGTGCAGGAAGACCCCTGGATGGGGTGCTGGCAAATGTTTGCTTTTGTGTCTCCATCAGCGACCACTGAGAATATAGTGGTATGAACCCTCTGTCTATGGCTCCCTTGTTACTTTTTGGCCTCACCGTATCCTGTGTTCTTGTGCCGGGAGCGGGAGCTGAGACTCTGCGTGACAATTGCATTCATCTTATCCTATGCCCAGCGCTCTGACCGCTCAGGCCTATGGTATCACTATCTTCTTCATGTTCAGATGACCCACTTCCTACTTTGCTGGTAAGATCGAGACCATCTTTCAGCTTCTCTGCCCTCTAAGGGAAACATTCCAAAAACAAAAATTTTTTTTGAAGCAAATAGCCAACAAAGCACTTGTAAGTTAGTGGGCCGATAACGTCTGATTTTTGGAGTTGGAAAGTAGTACTCCCATTTTATCTAAAGGGAAGTTAAGGCTTTGAAAAAAATGTTAAGCCACTTGCCACAGGTCACAGAACTGATAAGTGGCAGTATTAGAGCTTCAAGGTCTGCGTTAGTGCCCCCCCAGCCCCCAAATTAGGCCACAGATTCCTTCCTCATAGTCCATTCTGACCTCTGACCTCATAACCCATCTCTCACGTCTACATTTCTCTGCACCGTCACCCACCGCCTGTCCTGCATTCACCAGTCCCTTCTCAAAGTCATTTCAGTTATGACCCACTGCCTCTTTCTGCATCTTTCAGCTTTTTCACTGGCTTTCACGACAGTTTAGGAACACATTCAAATCTCTCCTACCCTAGAATTAAACATTTTATTCTCTCTGCTTTTTCTTGATATAATTTTCTTTCTCCTTTTTTTCATAACTCCTACCCTTCCGCATAATCAGATGCTTCTTTTACTTCTTACCATCTTCCATTCCGTAACACCTTACAGTTTTACTTGCCTTCCCAACACTCTCGTGAAACTGCTCTCTCAGGGAGCTGCTTTAATTCTTCCCTGAGTCCCCACCCATGCTGTACTCACTGTGCAGGTGACCCCACACAGTCCTTGCTCTTGGGGAGCATTTCATCTAAAGGAGAAACTGATACACCAGCAAACACTGGTGGTTAACCTGCCCTCAACATCGTCTGTACTCAGGCCAACCAATAAGAAGGTAAAAGACCTACCTAGATGGCCTGGAAGGGCAGGAAGGAGAGGGCGAAAGTCTGCCCGGAGGAAGTGACCCTTTATCACCAAACAGCCCCTGGAGCTGCATCCTCATTCCCCTGCACAAGTCGGCTGCATTTACCAACTGCACCTCTCCTCCATCTACCTCAGCAACTCTGCATGTTCTACTTCTCTCCTCTCCTCTCCTCTCCTCTTCTCCCCTCTTCTCCCCTCCTTTCCCCTCCCCTCCCCTCCTCTTCCCTCCCTTCACCTCCTCCTCTGTCTCTCTCTCTCTGTCCTGCTCTATTTCTCAAAGGTCCGCCTTGGGCAATCTTTTTCATTTGCCAACATGTTATCCCTGGCACAGATACACACCGCTCATGGCTTTATTTCCATGCATACAATGGTTGACTATAGTACTATCTCCAGTCCCAACTTGTTGTGAACACCATCTCTGGCCTTTCAACCGCTTTGGGATATTTCTGCATGAAAATCCTATTGTAACTTCCAATTGAACCTAGTTAAAATAAGCATGTTGTCTTTCTCCCCAAATCGTTGTTTTATTTCCCACAGGAAGACAACCATTTTCCTAATCATTCAGGTTTAAAACTTGGGAGTCATCATTAAGTCTCCCCATCCAATCAAATTCTATTGATTCCATCCTTTCGTGATCCCCTCCTGATCACTAGCACTCCACTTCCGTTCCTTATTACCCAGAATCTGGGTAAAAAGAACACAAAAAAATTTCCATTTTACTTGCTAGACAAAGAACAAACTACAAACCACAATCCCTTTCAAATCAAGCAAGGAATTCTACCGTTTTGTTTTCAACAAATAAGTACAGAAAGTCATGAGAAAACATTCAGGGTGGGAAGTGAAATTCTCCCTTTCCTTTGGCAGCACCCCAGAGCAGGTCCTCTTCAGGTCCAAGACAGCCTCCACCAGCCTCCCTGCCTCCAGTCTCTCCTCCCTCTACCCAGACTACCATACATTCTCCTGATCCAGCCATTCTGGTCAAGATCCTTTGCTGGTTCCCTGTTGCCTGCTCTAGGGATGTCTCATCTGGCCTTCATGTCTGTCACATGCTGACATCTCAAACCACCCTATTCCACCAATGACAGCAACTTGCCATTCCATGACCACCAGAGGCATTCTCTGGCTATCGTGTCTCTGAAACTTTTCTCTTCTACTTTAAATTTCTCTTCCACCTCCTCCCCTTCTCACAGCCCAATAGTTACCTGTCAAAGTGCTACTCATTTTTTAAAGCCCTTCTTAGGCTTTCTTCTGGGAGCTACACTGGGCTTTTTATTGAAATTCCTGCTTTCTCAGCTAGGTTACAGAATCCCAGAGGGCTCTACCTTATACTAACAGTAAGAATGTGACAAATTTTCACTTCTCTAAACAAACTTTCTTTTGCCAAAACTATGCAATTGTTGAATTAAATAAAAAAAAACGTGCAGGTGAAAATATATAAAAGCACCAAGTACAGCGCTTGGCATTCATAGGTGTCTATAAGAGGTGAGTGAATTGGTGAAACCTGGTATGACTTTTCCTCTCCCAAAATTTTAACCAAAATCAAACAAAACTTTTAGTGATGGTTGTATTACTGTAATATGTATAGTGGACTTTCTATTATATCTATTTGTACAGAAGAAGTTGGAGGCCGAGATAGTTCAAACAACTCAAAGTTAATAAATTCTTGTCTTTGGAAGAAGTTTTAATTTTATTTGAAAATGTAAGTTTTTTTTTCCTTAGGCAAATGTTTAAATTTGTTTTCGCCCCTGTGAAGACCAATTGGGAGACTAAAGCCTTGAAATATTTCATGGCAGTAATAGATGGCTCCAGATTCTTTTAAAGCCATACACAAAATATAAAGTGATAAAGTATACTGTTTCACAATGATCTTCAGAGAAATTAAACCCAGTGGTTGCATGTACCAACTTTGGACACTTATTCATCCATCTCTCCATTGTCCTGTTTCTGTTTTCTTTCCCTCCCATTGCTCGTATTTTTGAATGTCAGTACTTCATGTGGTATTCACTGAGAGCAGGGATTCTGGGAAAGTGCCCCATTGCCCCCTTGTTCTTCCATTAGCCACAAAGGGCTCTATAAGTAACTGGTTATACTCTGATAACTTTTAATTCTAGATTTCTTTTTTATTTCAACTACTGGGATTTTCAGGGATCACAACTTCCTGCTCTTCCCATTCCCAATTCCATAGCACAGACTGGAAATTTCACAGGCTGCTAGATCCATACAAGACTCTAGAAATTATGTGGTTTAATCTCTTTATTTCACAGGCACTGAAAAGCGAGGTAAAGCTGGATTGAAATTTCTTTCCACATCACTGTGCAAAAATTTTATCTATATTTGCCCCATTATCTTAACTAACTCAGGCACAGATACAAGATTACTTACTCAAGATTAGATAAATAGTCATCTAATCTTTGCCTGGACATACTCTCAACCTCTATTATCACTCTTTTCCAGCTAGTCCAAACCATTGCTTCTACTTCTCTGCTAGGACTTTAACCATCCTTCCTTTAAATGGTTTCCCCATTTACTATTCCATTCAGAAGATCAAACCCTGGACTTGGATACTTGTCTTATTACATCATCATTCCCCAATCTATCCTTTGTCCTATTCCAAGCAATTGGGTTCAAGTGTGTAATTGGTTCATTCAACTATGCAGGAACCATTTTAAAATCTGTTTTCTATGCCGTGGACACTCTCCTCTGCCAGTTCACATGATTATATTATTGACTTGTAGCTATGTGTGTTTTACAGTGCTTTCTATGAGTTATCTCAATCCTCAGAGGAACCCTATGAGGTGGGAACTGTTCTTACCCAATTTGATAGACGAGAAGAAAAGGTAAGTATTTTGACCAAGACCCACAAATCTAGTAAATGGTGGAACTGAAATCAGAACTTCAGTCTGTCTCCAGATGTTAAATCCTTAACCACTATGTAATATTAACTTGTTTCATGTGATTGTTCAGTATTTGTTTGCAAGTGCTGCTTTTCATTTTGTTATATATAATAGAGTCAAAATGTAACACTCTATGTAAAACCTAAAACTATAAAAATTCTAGAAGAAAACACAGGAGAAAATCTTGGTGGCCTTAGGCGAAGCAGCGATTTCTTGGCTATGACCCTACATATCTCATAAATATTTCATAGCTATCTAAGCAAGTATTTCTTAGATGCTTCTGATCTTCAAACGTCACTTATAAGAGAGTGAAAAGACAAGCTATAGATTAGGAGAAAATTATGAAGTATGTAAGTAACAAAGGACTTATCTGCAAATGTATAAAGAACTCTCAAAACTCCATGATAGAATAAACAACCCAATGTAAAAAAACGTCAAATGATTTGAACACACACTTCATCAAAGAATATATACAGATGACAAGTACTTGAATAGATACTTAACACCATTAGTCATTAGGGAAATGCTAATTAAACCACAATAAGATATTACTACACACCTATGAGAATGGCTAAAATTAAAAAGACTCACCATATCAAGTGTTGACGAAGATGTGGTATAACTGGAACTCTCACACAAAGCTTTATTTGTAATAACCAGAACCTAGAAACAACCTAAATGGCCATCAACATATGAACTGATAAACAAATTGTGGCATATTCATACAATACAATACTATTCAGCAATAAAAAGGAATCAACTACGGATGTAAGCAGTAACATGGAATGAAACTCCAAACAATAATGTGGAGTGTAGGCGCTAGATAAAAAAACAGTACATGCTTTATAATTCCATTTATATAAAATTCTAGAAAATGGAAAGTAATCTGTGGTGACAGAATGCAGATCAGTGGCTGCCTGAGAATGGACGGGTGGGGGCAGGGGGCGTGACAGAAGGGAAGGAATGCCGAGAGGCATGAGTAAGGGATGTATTCATTGTCTTGATGGTGGTGATGGTGGTGAAGGTGACAGGTGTATACTTATCTTGAAACTTACCAAATTTAAATCTGTGCTGTTCATTACATGTCAGTTGCACTTCAATAATGATGATAAAATTTAGCACACTAATATTTAGAAAGAGAAATGTAGTTTTTTTATTATTTGTTTGCTTTGAAGCAACTGATTTATTCTTCTTTATGAACCCACATCTCATTGATTATCAAGGGAAAACAATACAAAATAAAATCTGCCAATTAAAAGGAACTCAATATCCTTCTTTCAGTCTCTTTGAATTAATGCCCAAGGCACCTTGGTATATAAGGACATTCACACAACCCTTTGCTCGTGAATACTGAGTCTCACATGTACACACTACAGGCCCTTGGGTTGTCATTTTGTACGTATCACCTCTTGTGGAGAAGCTGTGTCCCGCTGATATCTGTACACTTGAGGTATCCTCGATAAATCTGTTGATACTAACCTGGTCCCACCTGCTACTGATTACAGATCACCATTCATTCGATTCCCTTCTATGTTCTATCCTTGCCTTGCTTGACAGCCTTCTTTTCCATCCCCAAGGCCTCTGCTATTCCTCCCATCCTCTCTTCATCTCCTCATCCTCCTGGCGGTCATGTGGGAACATCTAGAGCAAGCTGTGGGGGGAATCAGTCACGTGGTTTAAGACTATCCGTGTAGGCACCTCCCTGTCTTTCCCACATCATGTTGGACATGGCACTTCCTCATGGCGTCACATGCTAAATACGATGCTCCTGTAAGAGCCCACAGGGTTTCCAGCACCCACCTGAGAAAGTAGGACACTACACCTATGGCATCTGATTCCTCCATGTTGCTCAGGATGTTTCTATTAGCATGCTTGTAACAGAGCTGGGACTAGATGAGGCTAGCAGACACCCAGGGTGCAAAATTTAAGGAGATGCTCTCTTTTAGGCTGGCAACATTGAGAGGGAGTGAGGGAGAGAGAACAGGGACTTTTGCTATAGATCTTTTCATTCTATAACTTTCTCTCTTTTTCATTTTTTTAGAATCTCTCTTTTATCCTACCCTACAAACCTCCCCAACTAATTCCCCAGGGTGGTGTGTCTTCCTTGATTGTCCTAAAATAAGTTTTCTTTCCCTGTGGCTTATTCTAAAACTCAATCCATAGCTCTCCAAGTTTTACTATCATTAAAGGAGACTTTGGGGGAATTTAGGAGAGTTTTACCTCCGAAACGAAGTTTGACTCTCAAAACCGTTGCCTTACTAGGGACTGAAAAGGCCACTTTGACAGGCAGAGACTGAGAGGGAGTTCTTCCATTCCTTTGCAGTCTTACTGCAACCAGTCCAGATCTCCTGAGGAAAAGGATGTGTTTGGCAGGCCAGGAAGAAAGTCACATAAAAAGAAACGCAAAAGAGAAAATCATATTAGTGTATTTCAAAACTATCCCTGTTACATGGAGTTAAGGTTTTATTTAAATTCACATCCAGTTTTCATTTCTATGTATTCTTGTTCCATGCCATTGTCTATGATTATTGAAAGTGGCTTTTCTTAGATTAATTCTCTTCGTAAACTACTTAGGGGAGCCACCCTCATTAATATGGTAATTTTAGAGAAAAGGTTTAATTTTGTAATGATGGAAACATTACTTGGACTGCATATATAAATTGTTTCAAAAAGGTAATTTTTATATTGATCTTGTTAGATAAAATTTTTTGTGTTATATTTAAATCACTTGTAAAGCCAGGGTTGCTTTTTCCGGTTCTTAGGTAAGAGATTTTTAAAAATGAATTAGGCTTTGAGAATTTAAGACTTTATGGTTGTATGTTACACACAGAGTCAAGAAGCAAAATTGCAGCATGTTTTGTAAACATTTTTTGAATAGGGAAAATTATAAAAAACAAAAAAAGGATAAAGTTGGAAGAAACAAACTACCTAATAATGGTATTAATAATTATAATAATGATGATGATAGCTAAACACATTGAGGGTTGACTGTTGCTAGTCTCTATTCTAAATATCTTATATGAATTAACCCATTCACTTCTCCCACAAAGCTGGAATTGTTATACTATTATTATCTCTCCACTTTACACATGAGGAAACTAGAATTCAGATAATTTAAGCGAGTTATCCAGGGTGAACAGTGCTAGCAAGCAGTGAAGCTAAGATTTGAACTCAGGACAACTCAAATAATCGAAACTTGCCTTTACCCACACAATTGTTTTTTAAATACTGAATTAAAAATTTTGCCTCCGAACTCTAGAAGGTGGTATTTACTAAACAGAGCATTGGCTAGTCTTTACACTAATCTAAAACTCTAACCTGTGTTTCAGAGGATATGCTTTCCCCTCCAACTTAATTTAATTACATCTGAAGCTGTTCAGCTATCCATCCACCACTGTTACATTTTTTGAGGCAACTGTCATATTCCAGTTAATTGAATCTATCACCCTCGAGGCATGGTAAGAGGCATGTTAAGACGCAACTAACAGATCGCTCTCCTTTGTCTGTGCTTTGCAGTCCAGCTGTTGCCTTGTCTCTCTCCTGTCATAGGCCTGTTGGCAGGCTTCTCAGACCCCATCTTCCTTGATTTTCTGCTTCCATTGACATTGTTAACCACTTCCTGCTTCTTTAAACCCTCTGTGCCCTACTGTTGTCCTCTGCCTCTGTTCTATCTCTTCCTCCCTTTTTGGGTCTTCTTTCTCATCTCAGGCTTTACCTTTACCATAACCTACAGTGATTGTATGTCTGACTGTTCATCACCCTTCAAGCTTTCTGGGCACAGGGATATTTGCATTCGCCTCCTCTCCACCCCCAACCTGGCAGGATGCCAGGTAAGCAGCAGCTACTCATAAAATGGTATTTAATGTTATTTGAAATTATCGTTACTTTTATTTTACTGCTGTATTTTGTTATAATCTAATTCTGAAGTCTTATAAATTCGTAGATGGCATATATTCTCTATTAAACTCACTGGCAAATAAACCAAAACTTTCAGAAGCTTCAAAAAGTTCCATGAGATGTTTTTGAGGCTGCACACAAATTTTGATGTGTACACAGAAGAGGTGCTAACTTTTAATTTAGCAACAGGAAGATTTGAAAGGTGGAAAAAACCAGCTGATGACTTCCAGGGGTACCATCTCGGAGAACGTCTGTTTCTTTCTCTCCACTCAAAACTGAGGTTAGGAAGATGCATCTTCTCTCTCAGGGGAGTGACAGAGATCAGCAAACAGAAAACTGACTGCTGGAACATGGGAGAGCATGGGACTGTGGGAGAAGTTCATGATCAATGTGAGGCCACCACTGGCCAGGAGGTGAGTTGGATCATTGTGCGGCCACTGAGCTGTGTGAATCAAGGTAAACTATATTAGCTCCTAAGGCTGCTGTAACAAAGAACCACAAACTAGGTGGCTTAACACAAAAGAAATTTAGTCTCTCTGTTCTGGGGGTTAGAAATCCATAACCAAGGTGTTGGCAGGACCACTTTCTCTCTGAAGATGGTAGAGGAGATCCTTCCTTGCCTCTTCCCAGCTTCTGGTAGCTCCTGTCAATCCTTGGCATTCTTTCTTTGACTTGTAGATGCATCGCTCTAGTTTCTGCGCTGTCTTCATATAATCTTTTCTTCTGTGTGTCTGTGTCCAAATTTTCCTGAATAAATTGTGATACTGAGAATGTGGCCCCAAGCCTCACCGAGACTTGAAGACAACACTAAATGAATACACACTGATGATTTATGATTTATCAGTGATAAATCATAAATCATGATGAGCTTAGGTGGAGAACAGGAGGTCTAAGAAGGGAGCGTAACCATCTTTCAGGGCTTTTTGCACTTGTCAGTGTGTGAGATCTGGTAAGAGTGCGTCTTGGGAATTCCTACCCTACCTTCCTCCCTTTTCCTCACTTCTCCTTATTCACCATCCTCTTTATCCCCATACTTCTCTTTGTTCTGACTCTCTTATGAAATCACATATAACGTCCAAAATAGAAGACTGAAATGCTCAGGATTGCAGAAATGACAAGGGCAAAAGACACGTTCCTGTTCCAGCGGAAGTTGCAGACTTACTGAGAACAGAAATTGCCAAATTTTTCATCACTGCCACAATCTTATTTATCAGCTGATAGTCCTTCTATCAAGATACTCTTTCCTTATGCATTGTGAGATGATCCTAAAGATAGTTTAAGATAATTATCTTCTCTGTCAGATGAAGCCATCTGAAGATTATCCTTTGAGCAAAGTTATAAGAATACTGAATTTAGAAGATATTGATTGTAAAAATGAAATAAAAGACAGAATGTATTTCATTTTAAAATATTTTATATATAAATCACCAAATATAATGTTAATATTTTAATTATAAATAAATGTTTAATTAATTTTAATAAGTCAATATTTGCATATGATAGAAATGGTTTTATTAATCCAAAAAATTTACTGAAAATGTTACCCTGTCACAAAACGAATGAGTAAAAATATGCTTAGAAATAGCATACAATTTGAGGAGACATCTAAAATGACACTAGTAATCAACTCCAAATTAGTTTGTTATGCAAGTGACTATTTCTTTGTCCTGAAGTCTCGTTGTGAGCTGCTCAATGAACAGATTTCTACATGAATGGCCTCCCACACACAGTTGCTATACTTTTGGTCTTGCAAGTAGTCATGGATCCCTTGGAAATAACTCTTTATTCCAAGTCTGATATCCTCCCTTTGTGAGAATGAATGGCCCTCCCACCCAATTTCCTGCTCCAGACACACCCCTCTCTTCTCCATTGGCTGACAAAGTCCAGTTAGGAGTCTCTCTAAATTGCTTTCATTCTAAGAAGACTGAGAGACATCCAGGCTGATGAGTTATAATAAATGTCTGCAGAAATGTTTAGAAACAGTGAATCATCCCTCCGGGAGTGGGGAAGGGAGTGAAGAGCCACGCGCATCCTTGGAGAGTTGGTGTTACAGGAGATGAGTTGGAGAACGTGGTCCAGGTGGGGAGAATAGTAGTGGCAAAGCATGGCATAATCCACACTGGAAAGGCATGGAGAGGTCCACAGGTGAAAGTGAGGATGAACAGTGTTCAGAGCCTGGAGATAAGTCCAGAAATAATTGCTGGAAGGCAGAATGTGGCCCTAAGCTTCACACAGACTGTTTTCACATAACTTTTATGTAAGTATAATTGCTGGGTTATCTGGTTTGTATGCATGTAAATATTTTTCTGTCTTCATTTATTGATGAAAAACAGACCTTCCACCTGAGAATCACTTTATACTCAACTTAGTCACATTATTTAGCATTTATTCTAGTTAGGGTTTGTTGGTGGCAAAATCTTAGTTTATATTTGTCTTAAAGTGTCTCTATTTCTAGAAAGCATATCAACAAATATTTGTTGAAATAGTTGAGTAATGGCTCGAGTTAAACAACCAGGCTTTCTTTTTCCCCTTAATTTCTACTGATCCTTTTAAAGATCAACTAATTTTGAATTTTCCTAGCAAATGAGCTTAAAAATGCTGTTACTGTATTAGCCCAATAACTGAGTTAAGTAATTTGTATTTCCTTGGCCTACTTTTTATTTACTTTTCTTTCTCTTCCTTTTATTGTAAGCCATATTACAAGATTTTAATTACTTTTAAAATGCACTTTATATGGCCGGCCGGTGGCTCAGGCAGTTAGAGCTCCGTGCTCCTAACTCCGAAGGCTGCCGGTTCGATTCCCACATGGGCCAGTGGGCTCTCAACCACAAGGTTGCCAGTTCAACTCCTCAAATCCCGCAAGGGATGGTGGGCAGCGCCCCCTGCAACGAGCAACGGCAATTGGATCTGCAGCTGAGCTTCACCCTCCATAACTAAGACTGAAAGGACAACAATTTGAAGCTGAACGGCACCCTCCACAACTAAGATTGAAAGGACAACAACTTGACTTGGAAAAATGTCCTGGAAGTACACACTGTTTCCCAATAAAATCCTGTTCCCTTTCCCTCCTTCCCCAAAAAAGCACTTTATAACCCAAGGGGGGAAATGTAGGTGAAGCACAAAGGACTACATAAAATATTGGTTAGCACACATCTATTGGGTTACTTTCTGCTTTACTGAGGTATAACTGACAAATAAAATTGTAGGATATTTAGTGTACAACATGACAATGTGATATATGTATACATTGTGGAAGAATTATGTAGATTTAATATTGGTCTTCCCCTGAGATAATTTTTGAATGGATTAGTTGGCAGTTTAGAATAGTTGTTTGGTCTTTTACCCAATCAGCCAAAACCTCCCTTTATCGTGTGTCTGTTTGTTTTGCTGCCTCTATCTGCTTTTGCATTCAACTTTTTCATGCCTAGTTAACATATTAATACTTTTAAATACACCCTTAATATTTCTACAGCTATCAAACATTTTCCATGAGGTATTTAAAATCCCAAACCATGCCTTGAGGTGTAGATTCCCAGGCAAGGAAAGCAGGCAGTGGCTGGACAGTGCCCATCCAGTGCTGCAGATGAAGGAAAGGGGCTCAAGGAAGAAAGACAGGCTCTGGCTCCCTGCTGCTATCAGCATACCCTCCTGGGAGATTCCATTCTGTTTGACAAAAACTCCACAAATTCCTAGAGAAGGGCAGAGAAAAGGGAGGCAGAAATGTGTTGAAGTGAGCATTAGGCTCCAGAACCAAACTTCTTGGGTTTGAATCCCTGCGTAATAGCTGCATGACCTACTGTGATGGTTAATTTTGTGTCATCTTGACTGGGCTAAGAGATGCCCAGATAACTGGTAAACATTATTTCTGGGTGTGTCTGTTAAAGTGTCTTCAGAAGAGATTAATATTTGAATCAGTAGACTGAGTAAAGAAGATTGCCTTCATCGATGGGGGTGGACCTCATCCAATCCATTGAGGGCTTGAGCAGAACAAGAAAATAGAGGAATGGCAAATTCTCTCTCTCTGCTCGAGCTGAGACATCCATCTTCTCCTGCCCTTGGACATCGGCTGGTGCTTCTGATTCTCAAGCTTTTGGATACAGAGCAGGACTTACACCACCAGCATCCCCCCTTCCTTCCACCCCCATTCACAAGCCTTCAACTCAGACTGAATTATATCCCCACCTTTCCTGGTTCTCCAGCTTGCAGACGGCAGACAGTGGAACTTTTTGGCCTCCATAATTGTGTGTGTCAATTTCTGTAATAAATCTTCCCTTTGATCTATAGCTATCTATATCTATCCCCTATTGGTACTGTTTCTCTGGAAAACCCTGACTAATACACCAGCTTAATAGTTGCATGAACTTGACAAGTTGTTCTCTCTTTGCCAATTTCCTGATCTTTAACGTGATAATAATATTATCACATATGGTTATTATAAAGATCAGTGATCAGTTGGTGTCCATAGGAAATGTTCAATCAATGTTAACTACTGTCACCAGTAACAGTGGCACCACTACGGTCTCCCTGTTAGTCAGGGAAAGGCCTGGTTGCCCCTGCTGCTGACATACGTCTTTCCAGGGTTTTCCCTCTGTGAGGTAAAGAATGTTTCAGAGACCTGTGGTTGAATGAATCGTGAAACCAGTCATGATATTGTTTGTAAGTCCTTTGAGACATTATACTTTGTAATTTATTTCACTGGGGCTGATTATAGTGTGAAAACCCTGTGAAGACCAACAGTTGACGAATGGGTAACATTACTAGGAGAGAGGCAGGAATGGGCAGTGGGGAGGCTAACATTGATGGAGGACCATTTATGTGCAGGCACTGTGCCAGCTGATGCACTACTGCGTGTGACGGAGGCCAGAATTTTCTGAAGGAGAAAGCTAATTATGATGGGAACCAGTAAAAGGAATGGAAGAAAACAAGCCATCGTATAAAGTTAAAGGTAATAACCGTTATTCTATATGTTTGCATAGTGTTTTTATATACATTATCATATTACAGACTCAATGTGGGATAATTATATGATCCTCATTTTGTGGGTGAGGAAAATGACTCTCGGGAAGATTCAATGTACCAAAGAGCACGTAACTGGCAGAGGCAATGTTATTAGGTGAAGGAGCTACAAGATTAGAGGAAATGTGGGCTCAAACAGAGATGACAAAGGTTTCATCCCAAATCAGTTGGTGGCAGTCTTCTGGAACAAGAAGAATCCTGAGGCTTCTTCTGGGCTGGGTGGAAAGAGTACTGTAATTAGCTGTCATGAGACAGGGGGAAGGAGAGTTGCCTCCCCATGTAAATATTATGATATTTTAGGTATGTGTCATGCTTGCTTGAGTATGCATGAAGCAGGATTTAAGTGTGGGGTAGATGAGAGAGATTAAACAAGAAAGGTGACCGTAAGCCTTTAAAAAAGGTTGGAAGAATGATATAGTGATTTCTACAAGTTAAGACTATTTTTACAACCTGGTATCATAAATACATTTTTGAAACAAAAAAATACCACTTTTTCCCCCTTCCTTCCTTCCCTTTCTTCCTTCTTTTCTTCCCTTCCTCCATTGCTCCCTGCCTCCCCCTCCCTCCCTTCATGTCTCTCTCTCTCTCTCTCTCTCTCTCTCTCTCTCTCTCTCTCTCTCTCTCTCTCTCGTATTTCTTTCTAGGCATGGACAAATAGAATCATTGGTAAGACTGAAAATTCAGGGATAGTCATTTCCTATTCAATTTCTAACTGTGGTCATGGGGAAGTCCCACAACTTACCAAGACTCCTCTTTATGGGAGAGGAGCCCGAGTGAATGAAATGGCCGTTATCTGTCACAGTGGTCATGAGAGACCACACATGTAAACAGAAAACGCTTACCTCAAATATGAAATGACATCAAGATCCTAAACTAAGCAGTCCTAACTGCAGGGCAAGGCAGCAGTTCTACCCTGCTTCACCATGAATGAAAAAAAAAAAAAAAAAAGGAACCGCTATCTCCTTGTATTTTCACTGTCTCCCCTCCATGTTAATATGGTATGTGTGCTTGCCTTTGCTTAGCGAGCAGTGGAAAACCACTTCCCCTCTCTGTTGTCTTGAAAATGACAACCACATGTTGTTCCAGTCTTTCCTCTCAGTTTTATTTTTCAGGTCTTAACTCATGATTGCCCTCTGGGTTTCTTTAATGGTGAGGGAATGTTTTCAATTGAAACAAGAGTTCCTGCCAAAATGAAAGAACATGAAAACATGATTCTTCATCACATATTTGGTAAATCCCCTGCTCTCTATTTGAAATTCAGAATTTGGGGGTTGAATTACAAGAGCACTTTCAAGTGCTGTTTTTTTTTAAATGTAATTTTCTAAAGTCAGAGGCAATCTATGTACAAGCCTGAGTATTAAAACTATTTAAATGCAATTTATTGAGGGAGACTTTCGAAGGAAAATAGGTGAAAAAAATGTACTGAAATAAACACTTTAATTAAATCATTGTTTAACTGCTATTATGAAATGAGCCAGTTTCAGTAGAACATTGTAAGTTGTGGTTGCTATTAAACATTTTAAAACAAATTATTTTTACTAATGATAAGATAGGATGACTCTCAAGTTCTTATATAGTAAGAATTCTTTTGATGGTACCCAGGAAATTATGATTGTAGAATCGTATCTTCTTTTTTCTATTAATTCCTTCATTCCTGCTTATCATCAACATGAAAGTCTATTTGCATTTAACATAATGAAGACATTAGATGTATGCTAATGAAAACTTCACTTTTCTTCTTCTCAGTCCTGTATATTCTCTTTTAACTTTTTAAAAAATATTTTTGTTAAAAATATAGCTACCATACAATAATATATTAGTTGAAGGGTACCCAATGGTTATTCGACATTTATATACCTAAAGAAGTAATCACCAGAAGTCCAGCAACCATCTGACAGCATACCATGTTATCACAATATTATTGACTATATTCTCTATGCTGTATATTTGTTTTACACCTGGAAATTTGGACCTCTTATTCCCCTTCACCTTCCCCCCTTTTTTAATTTTTCAATTGCAGTTGACATTTGATGAGGCAGAAAAAGGGTTAATAAAAGTGAGCCTGAAGGGAAACTGCCCAGGCCTGCATCCCCTAGAAATAAATCAAGATATCCAAACACCCTTAGAATAAGGAGATAAGGCCCAACCAGAGTAATCTGGTTTTGACGCCTGCGCAAACTGCTGGAACCTGTCCGTTATTTGAACTCTAGTCTCATTATAAAATACGATTAAAATAAAATGAACGTTAGGGCTTCGCCCTTCCCATGGGTTTTTCTGTATGCATTATGGGTAAGAGCACGTGCAGAAAGAAACTAGTTATATAACGAACATATGTCAATCAAATGACCTCAGTCTATACATCACATCTCCTGCTGTAAGGGAATGTACCTACCCTTTCCTATATAAGAAAAAACTAACCTAAATTTAGGGGCAGTTGTCTATTCTAAGAGTCTACCCCAGCAACCCCCCTGCCAGTGTTTCTGTCCTTGCTACCTGGGGCAGCTGTCTTCTTTAAACACGGACATTCTCTTTTTGCCTGACCTTCAATAAAACTTTCCTTGTGTTCTTACTTTTTGAGGCTGGAATTCATTTACCTTTTGCGAATGACCAGTAGTTAAGTCCAATGACACAACATTCAGTATTATTTTATACTAATTTCAGGTGTACAACATAGTGGATACACATTTATATCATTTAAGAAGTCATCCCACTGACTAGTCTAGTACCCGCCTAGCACATTGACTATATCCCCTATACTTTACTTTACATCCCCATGACTGTTTTGTAACTACCAATTTGTGCTTCTTAATCCCTTCACCTTTTTCACCCTGCCCCCAAACCCCTCCGATCTATCACCCCAATAAATCTAGTACCCATCTGACACCATACATATTACAGTTACCATACACCATGCACCATGCAGTTATTACATTATTATTGACCATATTCCTTATGCTATTCCCTAAATCCCCATAACTACTTTATAACAACAAATGTACACTTCTTAATCCCTTCCCTTTTTTTCACCCACACTCCCAATCCCCCTCCCATCTGGCAACTATCAAAATGCTTTCTGTATCTGTGAGTTTGTTTCTGTTTTGTTTGTTAATTTTATTCTTCAGATTCCACATATAAATGAAACCACAGTGCATCTGTCTCTCTCTGTGTAACAGTCCACTCAGCACAACACCCTCCAGGTCCATCATGCTGCCACAGACGGCAAGAACCCATTCCCTTCCGTGGCCGAGCAATATTCCTTTGTATATATGTACCACCTCCTCTCTATCCATCCTTCCATTGACAGACACCCAGGCTGCCTCCACATCTTGGCCATTGTAAACAATGCTGCAATGAACATATGGATGCGCACATCCCTTCATAGGTATACAAGTTGAGTGAGCAGGGACTCAGGGAGTCACTATAGTGGGGAGAGTTGTGGTCACCAGGTTAAGATAAGTTCTGGTTTAGAGCCAGTGCTGAGCCTGGAATAATGACTCAGCAAAAGTCTCAGAGCACACCAAGGCTGGTTGTCACCTGCTAGGAGCCTGCCAGACTCTGACAGTTTTCCAAGAAAGAGTGCAATGTGAGCGGGGCTGGCTCCTCATGAGCAAGTGCTCTGGAGTTGGACTAGTTGGGTGGGCCAGGGTCCCAGCGAAGCTCACCAGGCCAATCAGATTGAGATTTGGCTGTAAGCATAGGGGGCGGGCTTAACATAGGAAAGATGGCATCCGCCTGCCAGCTACACAGGAGGAGGACTGCTCACAGGAAAATGGTGACTGTTCTCCAGCCCTCACTGTGAAGCCACACACCTCAGTCTGCCCCCCCCCCCCCCCGTATGCTTCTGATGCCCCCAAGTCACTGTCCCCTCGCTGGAACCCAAGGTGAGTGCCTGCGAGTGAGTGAGTCTGTGTGCGGGCCTTTTAAGAGAACGACTGAGTTTCCCATAGCCTTCTCTCCCACCCGGATGGTTGGAATCCCTACTATTTTTTACAGACAGATGTTGTGGGGACTTTTCTTCCGGGGCTGGGGAGTCTGGTGTGGGGCTGGGGTCCCTGACTCCTCTGGGGGAACCTCTGTGGATGAGATATCCCTCCTGATTTTCAACCGCTGCGCAGAGGTTTGGGGCCCATTCCGTGTCTCAACCCCTCCTACCAGTCTCAACATGGATTCTTTTTATATTTTTAGTTATAGGACTTCTGTTCAGCTAGACTTCAGATGATTCTCCAGGTTGATTGTTCTATAATTTGTTGTAATTTTGATGTGTTCCTGGAAGGATGCAGGCAGTGTTTATCTAGTCTGCCATCTTGGATCTCTCCTCTATATATTTTCTTATTACTAGAGCTTAATCTGTAATTGAGTAAAGGTAAGCAACCAATGTAGCCATTGATGATAACAAGAGCTAACATTTGTCTAGCACTTCCAGGTAGTTGGGTATAATATCTCACACCTCAAATCTTAAGAGATAGATTTTATTAGCCCACTTTTAAACTGATGAAGCTGAACCTCAGAAAGGTTAGGAAATTTGTCTAAGGTCACACAATTTGTAAGTGTTGACTTACAAACACAAGGACTCAAATATAGATATATTTTCATTCAGACCATTTACTTTAGGCATATTGAAAACCAGCAGAAAAAGTCTTTACATTCAATTATAATCTTAAAGAGAGATGGAAACTAGATAAAACAGAAAATCTTTGAGAGACAGAACTAAAATTCTTATAAATGCAAGCCTCTGAAATCTTCACTGAGCCTCTAAGAAGTCCTGTAGAGAGATTTGCCCACTAACAAGTAGCTGAGGAGAGAAAAGTATTCAAGCCTTCTAAATGCCAATCTCATGCATTTTCTACTAATGATAAAAGTTTACAACTGGGTAATTATGTTTCAAAATTACCTCAAGGAAAAAAATAATACCATTATGTTATTCTCAAATATTAAGTTGGGGCGTATAACAGCCCCACTAACCGCATCAAGCAGAGATTATTTTCATGGTATCAGTTACTTTGTGGTCAGGGATACAGTGGAGTATATGAAATGTCAAAGTACAATAAAAGCAAATGATTCATTAGTGTTGTGATAAGACTGGAGACAACATACTTTCTCTTCAAAATTGAGATCACTTTATTATTAAATGATTATAAAAGCCATTACCTGCTATGTTTTAAAGGTGCTAAACATTCAGAAAATGTACAAAGAAAAAATACACCTATTCATAAGTCTATCATTCAGAGATGCTTACTTCATTATTTCATTCATAATTTACTATTTACATAATGTAGGCTTTAGTCTATACATATGCATTTTCTCACAAAATTGAATTATACTTTGTATATTTTTTAAAATGTATCTTTGTCATTTAACAGTGTATTGGCTATGTAATACTTTCTAAGTCAATACACGATCTAGCATAATCGTTTTAGTGGCTATATAGTATTCCATTTTGAGATGGTAGCATAATTTTTTTAATTAATCTTCTATGGTTAGAAATTTATACTTACTCTCAAATTTTAGGTGTTACAAAGTCTGCAACAATAGATGTATAAGCACCTTTTCAAATTTTGTCTTATTTCCTTAGGATAAATTTCTAGAAATAGAACTGCTAAATCAAAGGAAATACACACTTTTAAGATTTTTGACAATTATTTTCTGTTGCCCTCCGCTGAATATTTGAATATCCTGAATTATAACCTGAAAGTTATATTATTTTGTATTCAATGCCTATTTCTTTTACTAATGTTGAGTATGATTTTTAAAACATGGAGTGGTTCCTTTTCAAGGTTAATGGATGGTGTTTGACATTCACAGCACAAATAATTTTCCACATCTTTCTTAAAAAAATATCCTTCTAAAATAAATTTCAAGTAGGTATTCTTATTCTCATTTGACAGGTGGAGAAGAAAGTAAGTTTAGATTCCCTCATTTCCTGACTCTCCTCTTTGCTGCTGGCAAAAATCATGAAGCAGATGAAGTTTGTAACCCCTCTTCAATTCTATGACTCTTCTTTGTTAACTTTGGTTGTGATCCCTTCTGCTATCCTTTATGTGTCTCCATCGTCACTGTCCCTAAGGCTTATCAAAGGCTGCTTTTAGAAAGGCCAGAGGCATGCACACTGAGATACACCCACTTAAAATATTTGCTTGCTGTGGGCATTTAAGCCAATCCACAAAAGTTTGAGACAAAGAATGAAATTGTCTCATCAAATTGAAGAGCATCATATATTCTAACTTTTGTCATTCTCTCATGATATTTTTTGGAGTGTATAAATATTTAATTTTACTTTTTATTATAAAAATTAACTTTTTCATTCAAAATATTTGTTGAGCATATACTATGTGCTAGGCATTCTACTAGGTGCTGGGCATATTTATAACAAATCTATCCTATTTCAGTTGCTTGAAATACAAAATCAGCTCACATTTTTCTCTCTCTTCCGACAGTTCTTAGAACTGTATTGCATGCACAGAATATTAAAAAAAGATTCAAACAGAATAGAATTAAATAAAAAAAGTCCTCTCCCATGGCATCATCACCACGTCTGACCTGTTTTCTATTTCTTTCCTTTTACAATTTATTATTAGCTCTGCAATTCTGAATGATGTACTACAATCTTTATTTATTGATTTATTAATTTAGATTATAACTTTTCACCTCATGTCCTAAAATATAGTAAATCTTGTTTGTTTATATCACTACCACTTCTTTTCTCTAGATTGTGTTGGATATAGTTGCAGTTATATTTTTTAAAAAACATGTTACCCATTTTCCATTCTTTCTTTTGCTATATTAACAGAGACAATATGTCTGGCTAAAACACCCACGTCCCAGACTCCATTTGGAAGATGAAGAATTCTGGGAAAGCTTCTGCTTTCCTGATTCATGTTACAACCTTTCCTTCTTATTGCTGAAATGTGGAGACGATGCCTGCAGGTGCAACAGCCACAAGGTGACAGGCCATGAGGTGACAAGTGTATCAGTGACAATGAAAACAATGGAGTAGGAGAGCACCTGAGTCCCAGGCATCACTGTTGAAAATCTATCCTGCTCTGACTTCCTACTTCTGAATCTATTAGAGGTGAGAAAACTAATCCCTTTCTGTTCAAGCTGCTGCTAATAAGGCTATTCCTTACTTGCAAGTGAAAGCATTCCTAACGGAAATACTTATATTATTTTCATTCTTCATGGGTAACTTCATAAGCATATACTTTTAAGAATAAACATGAGTATAAATGACATACTTAAAGCATTATGTCCTGTTTCATCCACATAAGACAATATCCCATGACTCCAGCCTCTAATCACTTGTTTACAGTTATTTTCAAAGAGATATTGGGAAGAGCAAGAGGTGAACGATGAAGGTTATCTGCCGTCTTGAGCCAGGTAACTTCACATTTCTTTTTGAAATTTAAGTTAATTTACTCAAACTTCATGTGACCTGGAAGGTTCTTTCCTTTTCCCTAGGGTACTCACTTCTGCTGACAGGTCCTGCGGGTGGCTGCTGAAATCCTTATCTGTTCTCGAGGGCATGTGGGTTGTTGAGTGGGAATAATGAAGGCCAGGGGAGGGAAGATCTCTAACCTGCTCTTTGCAAGTCTAGTTTTTGGAATTAAAGTGCTGTGATGAGAAAGATACAATACATGCCGAGGGTGTTGTGACTGGCTGATGTGCCCTTAGGTTAGTTATTTCGCTCAAGAGGGAAAGAATATTAGAACTAGTGGAGGAACTCAATGGTGTTTGACATTGCACTTAGAGCTCCTACAAACCTTATTACTGTAGGGTCAAAAGTCTATGAAAATATATTTCCTCCTATTTTGGTCAGTTAGACCAAGAGGGCAAGGTCACTGATGGGCCATTTGGAGGCAAAATGTGTTTCACACACAGCCAGGTAGGTGACCACTTAGTGTCACAGCAAAGTGCAGTCAGACAATGGATTCCACAGAGGCAGTCTTTTCCAAGTTGATCAATAACAACAGTTCATTTACGGTCAATAAATCAGAACTGTAAATTGTTCTCCCACTGCTTCCCTCTACTACTATTTTCTCTTTGAGTTAACATTTATCACTTTCAACAAATAAAAAGAATAAAAGAAGAGAAAACAATCAGGAAAGTTTTAGACTTGCTGGTGAGAACTTGTTACTGATGAGTGCATTGATGTCTGCTTGGACATTATCATAGCTTGATAGTCCACTATCCTTGCTCAGAACTTTCGGAAGACTCTTTGGCACTGTATGAGGGTCCCCAGTTACTCAGCCTGTGCATGACCTATATTTCTCCATTCTCAAGTGATGATCAGAGGGGAAGCAAGATTTTAAAAAGGGGACAGAGGCTCATTAGGCACTAGTAAGAGCTCCCTGTGACATCTAAAGATGGAAGGTTGTCCCCGCCATCTTTTTCACTATGGCGTTTTTATGGCTGGGCTGCCAGGCAATGGGGAGTAAGAATCAGCCTACTAGTCCAGTGTGAGGCACCAAACCTAAAGAAATTTCCAGTGGGAGGCTGGGTTCAGGCAATAATGCCTGTGTAATTCTACAATGAATGAGAGACAGAAACTTTATTGCACATGGAATCGGGGTAAGATAAGAATCCAGTCCAGTTTTTTTCTTTCTAGACATATGTTTGAAATAGCCATGGGCTTCATGCTAAGTTCTGTCTTATTGGCCAGCCAACGACATAACCATGTTGTTGTTTCTAACTACACAGAAGAGAATAATTGTCTGAGCTATCTGAGATTTTATGCAGATATTAGGAAATTCTACTTTGGTCTAGAGAAGGCGGTGCTTTGTAATAGAAGCTCCTATATTTCAGCAAGAGAATAATAGATAGAAATTGTCTGTAGAGAAAAAAACAGCCCCATTTATTAAGCTCTTACTGTATGCCAGGCATCGTGCTCGTGAAGTCCTCCACAGAGAGTGGGGATACAGGATGGAATTGTCGGCCACATCCTCTTCTCACAGACCTCCCCAAGCCTACACAGCCTGGGGTGAAACCAAGGGTTTAGGATGAAGCAATTTGAAAAATGAAACTTTCTTTTTTGATCAGCATGGGAACTATTATAGAGTGTAGCCCAGACAGGCTGAGCATTCTCAGCTTAATAAGTCCAATGTTATTAGGCCGTAAGAAATAAGAACAAAGTTAAGTAAATAGAAAGAAAATTCATCTCTCATGCAGACCACATTTATTGTTTCAGGGACGGGGTGTATGATAGAAAATTCATCAGTGGAATTCAGCCATGTTGGGTTTTAGGAGAGCTCAAGTTGCAGCCTGGAGGGGAAGGAGTCGATATTAAATGTTGCCTTCCTCCCTTTATGTGGCTCCTATTCCTCAACAGATGCTAAGATCCACACGTGCCCAACAGAGCCAACTGGTCTAAAGCAAATTCAACAAATATATTCTTGTCCTTTAAACTATTTATAAAGTTTACAGCAAATACAGTGGAAGGGATGATTTGAATCACCTTTAAAGGTTTCTACGGCATTTTAGTTGACTGGTTTTCATTTTGGCTTCATAGCAGCATATCAAAGAAAGTTCAAGTTGTCTGTGCCACTGTTTACTACAGCTTGTAGAAGCTGAGGTAGAGAGAGGGGACCCTCTTTCAAGGCAAACCCCAACAGAAGAGTTGATAAACTTCCCCCCACCCTACACAAATTAGTACCTAGTATAGAAGAGAAAGGGGTATTTCATCTTCCCCTGTGTTATTTGTTGAACTGTGTCCCCTCCTCTACCAAATCCATATGTGGAAGCCCTAACCCCCAATACTTCAAAATGTGACCTTACTTGGAAATAGAGGTGTTGCAGATGTAATTAGTTAAGTTAGGATGAAGTCGTACTGGAGTAGGTGGGTCCCCTAATCCATATGACTGGTGTCCATATTAAAAGTGGAAATTTAGACACACACACACACACACACACACACACACACACACACACAGGGAGAGTGCCGTGTGTAGATGAAGGCAGAGATCAGGGTGATGCAGCAGAAGCTGAGGAATGCCAAAGATTCCTGCAAACCATCAAAAGTCAGGAGAAAGGCCTGGGATATAGTCTCCCTCAAAGCTCTCAGGAGGAACCAACCCTGCTGACAACTTGATCTTGACTTGTAGCCTTCAGACTGTAAGACAGTAAATTTCTGTTGTTTAAGCCACCCAGTTTATGGCACTTTGTTACGTCAGCCCTAGTAAACGAATATACCCTGCCACCAAAGTCTGAATTTCACCAGTGTTAAGAGACTCATTTGCAAGTGAGAGAGGGGACATTGGGTAGAACTGTCATAGCTTTGCTGAATTAGCCTGAGAGCAGGGATATACACCCTACTCAGTCAATTGAAAGATTGGCAATACCTACCACTGTATGGGAAAGCCTTGTAAGTGCTCCCAGGAACAGCAGTTGAAATGCTATCAAACGGGAACTGGAGTCTGTCTTGTACAGAAGTAGATTCATACCTGGCACCTACATAGAGGATGTTAATCTCTTCAAGTGATTTCTTTTGCTAGCCAGTTATACATGGTTTCTGTTTTAGAGACACCTCATTAGCCTTATTGTGAGCTGAGAAGAGGTTCTGGGGCTTTAGAGGCGGTTCATTAATAACAACAAGTGTTGCCTCTCAGTCTGATTGAGAATTGTAATTTCAGTCCTTTCAAAAATTTATCTCTGTGGCAATGGCAACAGAGGAGTAAAGTTCTGACTATGAAGAGAAAAGAGCCTGTTAAGGCTGAGAGATTTATGCAGAATGAATTCCCATAATATGTCATTCCCTGCTCAGTCCTAGATCAGGCCACCATCCCCTCGTGCTCAGATGTCAGCAGCCTTTCAATCCCACCCCACTCCGATCTATCCCTTCAAGCTGTGACCAGAGTCTCCTGTCTTAAAGAGATCTGAACATGCTCTCTCTGGCCTTAAAATCCCATTTCTCCAGGCCCTCGTCATCTCTCCCAACCAAAATTCCAGCTTCATTTTCTTCTCCTTCTTACTCAATCCTGTTGTTTAGTTGCACTGAACTTCATGACAGTCTATATGTTTTTATGACTCTGGTTTTTGTTCAGATTGCTCTTTTTCTGAAAAGCCCTCTCTCCCATTCTTTTCATTTTAAAATGTCACTATCTCTTCAAATCCGAGTTCAAATATCTTCTTTGAGAAGGCTGCTCAAATCCTGTCAGAACAAACCTGGACTTCTATCTGAAATTGTTCATTACGTTAGAATGACATTTACCATCATGCTATCATTTTTAGTCGCATACTTATCTGTTTCTTTCCCTTGAAAATGAGCTTCTTGAGGATAATGTCTGTATCTTGTTTGTCCGCATAAGCCCCAGGCTTAGCACAGTGTCTGGTATGCATTGCACATTTAGAAAATGTTTGTTGAATTGCATCCGAGGATAAAACTATGTGCCTCTGCAAAGACATAGATTTTAAATAGAAATGTGAGGGCAGTTTAACTCTGAAGCCCTGGCTATCTTCCTAAAAAGATTGAGCTGAACCCCAGTCTAAAGCATTGACTGATGAGATTGTAGGCAGTTTCATAAATCACTAACTTTGATCAGTACACAAACATTAAGTCACACAATAAGGGCAAGGAAAGAGCCAGTCAGGCATGGGCTGCGAGTACCTCCCCGTATTTCTAAAGACCGGCCGACCAATCTGGAGTACGCTTCACAAAATTTAAGGTGAAGGCAGTACAGATGGGTTGCTTCAAAAGGCAGGAGATGTCAGTGTGAGTGGGTTTTTAGTTTATTTTCCAGTCCCTGCTAACCCTATTTCAAGGCTCAGATAACTTAAACACTTTAGGGGTTTCACCTGGCTTCAGTCATGGCCGAAACATTCTTTTCAGGAATGTGTTGTCTATCTTCCCTTCTGCTCTCCTTTGAGTTGGTTTTATTCGTAAGCATTTCTGCCCATGGGGGGACATGCCAGGCTGACCAGAGAAAGGTGCTGCCTAAAGGTGTTCAGAGCACAAGCTGTGCAGCTGGCTGTGGCCATCCTGGCTTACACTGATCCAGGGACCTACTACAGCGAAGCAAGACCCTACTTTTCCCCAGCATTCAGCAAGAGTTCTGCTTGTTACTCTCATGGCCTCTGCTGGAGTCACTTATCTCTTCCTGACCAGTAACCGTGGCCATGGAGATGCCAGGGCTCTCAGCTGCCCAGCCTGAGTCAGATGCCCATTCTCACAGCTGTGGGTGGTGGCCCTGGTACCAGGAGGGCAACAATAGATGGAATATGTAAAGAGCTGAACAGAGTTCAGACACAACATAGGAGATCAATAAAGGCTAATTCTTCTTCCTGTTCCCCCTTTCCCACAGTCTGTTTCTTTTACCCATCTTTTTTCTTGACATTTCAAAGATTTGTGAAACGATCGGTCTTGCTTCTTAAATAACTTTCTGGAGTCCACTTACAGAAATGTTGAGATTGAAATTTTAGAGATGTCTTACTTATACTTGGTAATCATAGATGCTGAATATTCTTTCCCAATATTTATTGGTGAAAAGTACATCGATTTATATTCTATTATGAGAGCAATACTGTTATCAACTACCTACTTAATTAGGATTTGCTTTGTGTATGAGATTTTGGAAAGAGTGCTCCAGAAGCCTACCTAATTTTGCGTGAGACATTGTTAAAATTTTTATTCACTGTTAACTAAGTTAAACATTGGGTATGTTCTATAGGGAAGGGTCTGTCCTGGACGACATCATACATTCCATTTATTCCTCAAGAGTTGAAGGTATGCTTATGTCAATTTACGTAACATGCTGAGATCATACACTTAGAAAATAGCAGAACCCACATCAGCGCTTGTGTTTGTATATCTCCACGTCCTGTCCTTTATTCACGAGAATATAGTAAAATTAAAAAAAAAATATCTGGACTTTTAAATTCACAGATTTCCAACTCAGGCATTTCTGGATTAGTAAGTCATTTTTGGCTTTGAAGACTATTTGTTTTATCTTTGGAATTTTACAAAAAAAAAAAATCCAAGAGATTTAATAGTGAATGGAAAGAAAAATTTTTATGTTTTCATTAAACAATGCAAGCCATTTAGTTCTTAAACATTTCTATGAGATAACGAAAGCAGCTGGTGCCAGACTAAAAGGAAACTGCACGCAGAGCTAGTACGGGATAAAAACATAGTGGCCGAGAGAAGGAAGTGCAGCCGTGCCAGGGAAAACGATGAGTCACGGTTCAGGCAGTCGCCTCTAAAACCCTTAAGAGAAAATATTCACTGTAGAGTCTGTTGAGAGAGCAGATGGGAATTTCCTAATCTCTGGAGAAATGGAGAGAGTCCTTTTCTGGATGGGGGTGGAAGGGAAACAAACTGCTTGAGTGCAGAGAACAGTAGCTCCTGGAGAAGATACTCAGGGAAACTTGCAGCAAAGTCAGGAGCTAGATCGCGAGGCTGTAGAGCTTCTGGTTCCCACTCTAAGTCACAACATCAGTGCTATGTAATTATACAAAAATAACATTTGAGAGGTAGCAGCTGATTCCAGGTAGTTAAGAGTATCATCTCTCATTCCAAATATGTCTCTATTCTTTATCAAGTGTAGACTGAGGAAAGTTACTTAACCTTACTGAGCCTCATTTTCCTTAGGAGATAATAAATAATACTTTCCTCCTAGGGTTCTCAGGAAGATTAAATAAGATGGTATATGTTTATAACACACTTAGCAGAGTCCCTTGCAGAACGTATGTCCTTAAGAAATACAGCTGTTATTGTTGTGTTTGCATCATGCTATGATCACAAATATTTGGAATTATGAAAGCATAATGTAAAAATAGTTGCTTTGATGCTTCCTCAAAAATTTAAATATAGAATTACCATATGATCCAAAAGAAGAGAAAGAAGAGAAAGCTGGGACTCAAACAGGTATTTGTGCACCTAGGGTTAATAGCATTATTTACAACAGCCAAAAGATGGAAGCAACTCAAATGTCTATTAATGGATAAATGGATACACAAAATGTGATATATACATACAATGAACTTGTTCAGGCTAAAAAAAGGAAGGAAATTCTGACACATGCCACAGCATGGACAGCACTTGAAGACATTATGGCAAATGAAATAAGCCAGTCACATAGGACAAATACTATATGATTCCACTTACATGCGGTAACTAGAGTAGTTAAAGTCATAGAGACAGAGAGTAGAATGGTGGTTGTCAGGGGTTGGAGAGAGAAGGAAATGGGAAATTAGTGTTTAATGGGTACAAAATTTCAGTTGGGGAAGATAAAGTTCTGGAGATGGGTGGTGGTAATGGTCGCACAAATATGTGAATGTACTTAATGCCATGAAACTGTATACTTAAAAATGATTACAGTGGTAAGTTTGATGTTATACATATTTTACTACAATAAAAAGAAGAAAAAAGTAGTTTCCTTTTGCACTGGGTTTTGCAACTTGAAATGAAATTGGTGCATTTATACAATGTACAAAGTGCTCTGGGCTTTTTTCATAGTGTTAGCATGTGGCGATGTTGATCAATTTCTTCAGCAACCTTTTAAAATATAAAAAACTATTGTAAATGTGATATGAAAACCTCGAACAATCTACTTGTTGACAATGATGAACTTAGATCAGAAGGTAATTTTTCCTTTCTAAGGGTCTATTGACTTAATTTTGTCTTGGAATCTTATTAAGAAACCTTAGGATGTCAAATGATGTATGTTGATTCTGACAAAGGGACACAAGATGTTTTGGCTCCATTTTACATACATATTTCTTAAGAGCTTTAATGAAGTATAATTGACATTCAATACACTGCACATATTTAAAGTGACACTTTGATAAGTTTTGACATATGTGTACATCCCTGACACCGTCACCATAATCAAGATAGTGAAGATATCCACGTTCTCTCAAAAGCTTTGTTGTGTTCCTTTGTAATTTCTCCACTTCTTTCCTCACTACCATTGCCTTCACCTCCAGGTAATTACTAATCACTTTCTGTTATTATAGACTAGTTTTTCTTTCTAGAATTTTGTATAAAGGGAAAATACAGAACGTACTTCCCTTTTTGAATGTACTCCTTTTATACTCAGCATAATTATTTCGAGATTCATACATGCTGTTGTGTGTATCAGGGATTCATTCCTTTTTATTACTGAATAGCATTCCATTAAGTGGATATACTACAGTTTCTTTAGTCATTCTCCTGTGATGGACATTTGAGTTATTTCCAACTTTGGGATATTACAAATAACGCTCCTACAAATATTCATATATAAGTCTGTGCATGGAAACCTGCTTTCTTTTCTCTTAGGTAAATAACCAAGTGGAACAGCTGGGTCATATGGTAGGTGTATGTTACCTTTTTAAAAAATTACAAAATTCCAAAGTGGTTGTATCATGTTTTATTTCTACCAGCAGTTTATGAGAGTTTCAGTTGCTCCACATTCTTCCGGTGGTACATGTATACAATGAAATAGTGCTTGGCAGGGAATGGGTTCTTGCCATATGTGGCAGCATGGATGGACGTAGAGAGTATTGTGTTGAGTGAACTGTCAGACAGAGAAAGACAGATGCGATGTGATTTCACTTTTATGTGGAATCTAAAGTACAAAATAAACAAACAAAGCAAAACCAAACTCATAGATACAGAGAATATTTTGATGGTTGCCAGACAGGAGGGTGGCTCGGGGTGGGTGAAAAAGGGGGAGAAGTTAAGAAGTACAAACTGGTTGTTTCACAGTAGTCATGGGGATGTAGGACATAGCCTAAGGAATATAGTCAATAATATTGTAATAACTATGGATGGTTTCAGACGGGTACTAGATTAGTTGGGGTAATAGATGAGAGGGAAGTTGAGGGTAGGGTGAAAAACGTGAAGCTATTAAGAAGTACAAATTGGTAGGTACAAAATAGTCATGAGGATGTAAAGTAAAGCATAGGGAATATAGTCAATAATATGGTCACAAGTATGTATAGTACCAGATGAGTACTAGACTAGTCAGGCGGGACCACTTCTTAAATTATATACATGTCAAACCACTATGCTGTACTCCTTAAATTAATATAAAATAATATTGAATGTAAACTGTAACTGAAAAATTTTAAAAGGGAGAGGGTAGATGAAGGGGGATAAAAAAGAACTCTCAAAACTCAATAATAAGAAAACAACCCAATAAAAGGTGGACAAAAGATTTGAACACACGCTTCACCAAAGAAGATACATAGATGGCTCATAAGACAGATGATCAACATCATTATACATTCAGGAAATTAAATTAAATCCACAGTGAGATATATCACTACGTGCTTATTAGGATGCTAAAATTAAAAAGACTGACCATGTTGAGCATACTCTACCTATTCATCCATCAGTGGACACCCAGGCTGCCTCCACATCTTGGCCATTGTAAACAATGTTGCAATGAACATATGGACCCACAGCTTCCCTCTAAGTAGCGTTTGGGTTTCTTCAGATAAATACCCAGAAATGGGATTACTGGGTCCTTTTTTGTCTCCTGTTATAGCCTTTGTTTTAAAGTCTATTTTGTCTGATAAAAGCATTGCTACCCTAGCTTTTTTTGTGGGTTTTTTTTTCTGTTTCCACTTTCATGAAATATCTTTTTCCCATCCCTTTCAGTCTATTTGTCAGAGTTCTTTATGTATTGACATAAATCCTTTACCAGATATGTGACTTGCACACATATTCTTTTCATTTTCTTAAGAGGGTTTTTTGAAGTAGCTCCATTTTTTCTTATTCCTAGGTTATTTATTGGGGGATATAATTTAAATAATTCATTTTGAGTTTCCTAAGTATATCCTGCTCAGGGAATTATAAAGCAAAGCAGGAATTTTAGAAAAGAATGCCAACTGAAGCAGAATTTACTGATTTGGTGGTCACTGTTTGATGTGAACAAGTTTCTGGAGTACTCACCATCAAGTCAACTAACAACTTAAGTGATTAATTTGGTCCTACTACATTAGGAGAGTATGCTTCTGTACCGGCAATTCTAGTCCAATCTCAGAGTTCAGTTGTTTTAAACTATTCTAGGAGATTTTAGACAATCTGATGTTTAAAAAGCAACAGTTAACATTGAAGACAAAAGAATAACTTATAAAACAGTTTGTTTTTTTAGGCTCAATAAGCATTGGCACAACAGATTTAGAGACAGTGCCGTTGTCCAGGTGTGACTCTGGGTGCCCTTTTCCTTCTGACTCCACGGCCACCTCTGTATATCTCACAGCCAGATTACCCAAGACAGAAGTCCGTATTGATTAGGGCCCTTTTCTGCTGGCCAGACCTCAAGTGTATCACATATAGAACTCGACCAGGATGGCTGGTGGACTTTCTTCAGAAATGGCAGTGGCTATTGCTACATCCTCGTGGTGTAGCTGTAATCAAACCCCATTTCACATTCATTATCTGATCTAAGCCGCAAAAAAATCCACAAAGAAACCTTTAGTATCTCCATGTATTTATTTGCTGTTCATGTGTCTCTTTGGTGTACTATCAATTCAAATGTATCACCCAGTTTTTTGTTTTCTTTTTGAGGGGGGCTTGATTATTTTCTTATTGTTGAGTTTTGAGAGTTGTTTTTTTTAAATTATTTTTTGGGGGAAGGGGAACAGGACTTTATTGGGGAACAGTGTGTACAGTACTTCCAGGACTTTTTCCAAGTCGAGTTGTTGTCCTTTCAATCTTAGTTGTGGAGGGCGCAGCTCAGCTCCAGGTCCAGTTGCCCGGGGCGCAGCCCACCATCCTTGCGGGAGTCGAGGAGTCGAACCGGCAACCTTGTGGTTGAGAACCCACGCTCCAACCAACTGAGCCATCCTGGAGCTCAGCGGCAGCTCAGCTCAAGGTCCTGTGTTCAATCTTAGTTGCAAGGGGCGGAGCCCATCATCTCTTGCAGGAGTCGAGGAGTACAACCAGCAACCTTGTGGTTGAGAGCCCACGCTCCAACCAACTGAGCCGTCTGGCATTGGCCCATGTGGAAATCCAACTGGCAGCCTTCTGCGTTAGGAACACGGAGCTCCAACCACCTGAGCCACCGGGCTGACCCAAGAGTATTTTTTAAAATATATTTTGAATATAGTCCCACATCAGATATATGATTTACAAATATTTTCTTCCAGTCGATGAATGTTTTTTGCATTTTTTAAAGTCCTTGCATCAAATGTATCTGAGTACCTAACGGTACCTAAGGATACCCCAAATGCCTTTGTTAATTGCAAAAAATACCATACAAATGTACACCGACATTACCCTGTCCAAATGGTTAGGCAATATTAATGTATTAAATGCAACCCAGGCATTTTTCAGGGCCTCTAACTGCTTCAGAGCTAAATAAAACTCCTCCAGTCTGTGTCTATGGAAGCACCCATATCCTCTCCATGATTTCCTTGGATTCCTAAGGTAGGAAGTGGAAAAGTGGTTCTGTTGTCATGACTCTGCCTTCTGTCCCCACTAACTTGGCTCATTTATAGATGTCTAGCCATCCTATGCTTGTTTCCTTATACTATTTCAAACATGGACCTGGACACTCATGATTTCTACATACATAGGGACTCTGTGGGGAGCTATCTCTGCCGAGGGTTTGGAAGAGATACAGGAGAGGGTTTCATCACATGGCTGAGTTTCTGTCTTTATACTGAACCCTTTGGGATCTTGGATTATCATGAATGTGCCTGTCATTACAGCTGCCATCCAGGCACTGTGCTGAGCTCTTCTGTGTGTAATTGGATTTGGTTCTCTTCACAAGTACCACTTAGATAGGCACAATTACATTATTCCTATTTTACAAGTTAGGAAACTAAGTCTCATAGAGGTTTAGTAACTGCCCCAAGATCACATAGCTAGTGAGTGGGGAAAAAAGGGAAGAAACTTAGAAGACTTGATTTTTATCGAAGCGTTTTCTCCTGCAGCAGCAGTACCGAAGTCTGATTTTTCTTAAGAGATTCGGCAGTGAGGAAGTGTCAAGAGAAGACACTATTGTGCAGACAGTATACTCAGGGCTCCCCCTTCTGACTCAAGGCTATGCTGGCCAGGGACCCAATGAGCAACTAGGAAGCAGCCCTGGGGAAAGGTAGTGCCCTCTCTACCCCATCTGAATTTCCCTTTCTCCCACACTTCCTGGTTTTCCACTTAACCTGAAATGACTTAATCTGCTGCTCCTAACTAGGATTTGGCTGTAGGGACTATGTGGCTTCAGATATGCAGAGCAACAGGATAATCAGGTAGGATTTTCCTTGAATTCTGTATAAACAGAGCAGGGGAGGAAATAGGGTAAAAACTTAGCCAGGTAGCAGGGGAATAAAACAGAGTTCTCTCTCCGTCTGGCGTCTGTGCCCTAGAAGCAGACAGAGGCTACAGCTTCCCCTAAGACACCCATACATCTTGGCTGTTCCATGAAGAGTAAAATAAAGGGACTGCTACTTAACAGTGTTACAGAAGTGTCTGAGACTTCTCACATTAGACTTGTGAGGGGCACATAAATATTTTTTAAATCCCAAGGTGGAGGAGTTGGAGTGGGGAGCAGAGTATCCCACACATAACAGAGATGAGGTTAGGGTGAGCACAAGCGCTGAAATATTCCTCTGGTTACCCTGAGAGCCAGTCAAATTCTAACTTTAGAGCCAGAGAGACTGGGGTACACAGTAGAAACAGTAGGCACCCTAATTCTAGTTCCAGACCCACCTGCCTGCCACTTCCATTTTAATTCTATAAAGGCTCAGGCCACGTTTATTCTCAAATAAGATACAGCTCCCCTTATTGTCTCTTACCTTGTATATTCCGTGTGACTTCCTTGAAGCTTAAATTCCTGGAAGGCAGGGTCCAGTACTGCTTTGCAGGTATATTTTAGAAAGAACATCTGATAGGTACTCTGCAATTTTTAACACGGGTGGTTATATAAATCAAATTGAAATCAAAACTGCCATGGTGACTTTTCTTTCAAGAAATTTTATTTTCCAAAGCAAAAGTGTAAATAAATAAATAAATAATGACTTAAAATGCATAATTTAGTTTAAAAAATGTAAAGTCTTTCATTGTCCTTTCAAAAGCAGTGCATTAGTTGTCAGTCACATAAAGAGCCTCTGCTGGTTGAAGAACTGCTGTACTCAGTCTTCATTCCCAGAGGCACAGGCTGGGGATACTCGGTTTCGAAGGTAGTCTGTAAGTCTGTTAAGGAAGAAAAAGTTCCGGAGGATTTCCACTCGGACTACTACCCAGGCACAGCTGCTGTACGACTTGGCTTTCAAGTGCCGCCTGATCCTTAGGTAGTAATTCTTCAGGTGCAGCGTGATCATATTTCGCCAGGTGAAGTTTTCCTCCTCCATTATTTCCTCCAAGACTGTCTCCAGACGATCCCTCTGGTGACTGAGTTCCTCATAGAAGTGCTCAATGATGGTCTCATTCCAGCCAGTGCTAGAGAAATTTCTTCTGAAAATACCAAAGATCTGCTGGAGCATCACATGGATGAGCAAAATGGCATCGTCCTTCTGGAACTGCTGTGGTTGTCTAATCTCCTCAGGGAGCTTGAAGTCTATCCTGTCCTTGAGGCAATTTTGAGAGGTTCCATTCAACTGCCACAGGAGGTCCTGCAAAGCCAAATTGCAGTTCCTTTGTTGAAGTCGAAGTAAGTTGTAGCTGATGGAAAAAGCTGTGGTGGAGAAACCCAACAGGAGAGCGATCTGAAGGATGCACTGGTTGGTCATGGTGAAAACGGGAACAGTGTTGTGTGTTACCACCTAGACACCAATGCAAATGCTTCAGAGGTTTGAAGTGTGAATGCTTTTGCTCCATAAGCATGGGCTTTTTATATGGTCATCTACTCTCTATCTCAGAGGAATTCCCCCACTTTCAGTTCTCCTTTTCACTTTTCTTTTGTCATTCATATTTCTCTCAAATCAATTTTTTCAATTACAGTTAGCATACAATATTATATTAGTTTCAGGTGTACAACATAGTGACTAGACATTTACATACCTCTCAAAGTGATCACCCCGAAAAGTCTAGTACCCATCTGGCACCATACACAGTTATTATATCATATTGACCATATTCTCTAGGCTGTACTTTACATCCCTATGACTATTGTTATAACTAACAGTTTATACTTCTTTATCCCTTTCACCTCTTTCACCCATCTCTCCAAACCTCCCTCCCATCTGACAATCATAAATTTGTTCTCTGTATCTATGAGTTTGTGTCTGTTTTGTTTGTTCATTTATTTTGCTTTTTAGATTCCACATATAAGTGAGATCATATGGTATTTGTCTTTCTCTGTCTGACTTAGTTCACTTAGCATAGTACCCTCTATCTAGGTCCATCCATGTTGTCATAGATGGTACGATTTCATTCTTTTTTATGGCTGGGTAATATTCCATTGTACATATGTACTATATCTATTTTATCCATTCGTCTATCCATGGACACATAGGTTCCTTTCATATCTTGGCGATTGTAAATAATGCTTCAATGAACATAAGGGTGCATATATCTTCAAATTAGTCTTTTGGATTATTTCAGATAAATATCCATAATTGGAATTGCTAGTTCATAAGGTAGTTCTATTTTTAATTTTTTGAGGAACTTCCATACTGTTTTCCCTAATGGCTGCACCAATTTACAATTTCACCAACAGCACACAAGTGTTCCCTTTTCTCCAAATCCTTGCCAACCCTTTTTGCTTGCTGATTTATTGATGATAGCCATTCCAACAGGTTTTAGATGATATCTCATTGTGGTTTTAATTTACCTTTCTCTGATGGTTAGTGATATTGAGCATCTTTTCATATGTGTATTGGCCGTCTGTAAATGATCCTATCGCAATATATCTGAGACCAGTTTTTGTTAGAATGTAGTAACTGATTTTCATAAGAGAGGTATCAGTAAAAAATTTATAATTTTTGTATCATGCTTCTCTTGGCAGGGAGACATACCTTTTTAAAGGTCTCACTCCAAAATAAAGTTATGATAATTATGATATAAAGTAATAATTGTCAGTTTTCAGAAAACCTTGCGTTATCTTTCAACCTGAATTTACTGAACCCCCACTGTGTGCAAGAAACTGTAGCATGAGCTGCTGCAGATTGTAATCGTCACTCTCATGTATCATGCAGTTGAGTAAAGGAGAATAATATTAATTAGAGGAATACACAAAAGTAAAATGCAATGGTGACGAGTGGTGCAGAGGAGAGGTTCATGGTACCGTGGTTCCTATGACATGGGAGCATGATGTCGTAGGAGAGGTCAGAGAAGACTGCCCTGAGGTAGTGACACTGGAGATGAAATCAAATGGAAAGTAGGTGGGACTGCATGTGCAAAGGCTCTGTGGTGAGAGAATGCATGGTAAGGGCAAAAGACTGAACCTAAGGCCATTGTGACTTGGAATTCACAACGCAAGTAAAGTTTGGCTTATCTCTTTCACTAAGCCAAAGCTAAAATACTGAGTAACAGCACTCAAGCACATAACTTAGGAGGAGGTAAGCAGTGCTGCCCTTGAAAGGTGAGGACCAGAAGTGGACATTGGATCCCCCACACATTCGTAGGGGGAGCTTGGAGCACAGTATTGAGAGAGTTTTAAAGTGAGCCCAAATCCAGCCGTGGTAGGAGGGAATAATTAGTAATATTTGCATAGGTACTGGGGTGCAGAGGGGAGTGCCAACCTTCCTGCCACGTATTTGCCATCCCTGGCCAGAGAGTGGTCAGAGAATGGACGACGATGAGGCCAGAGGGCAGTGGGAGCCAGATAGCACAGGGATTGTGAGGTCATGTTAAGAAGTTTTTCTTTATAAGAGCAGTAGAAGTCAGTTTTAGGTGGGGTGGTTCAACTTGATTTGGTTTGGAGAAAAAAAATACTCTCTCTAAAGTAAGCAATAAGTAATGGAGGGAGAGCAGAATGGGTGCAGACAGGACAGTTAGGGGATTTACCAATATTTTAGACCAGGGAGCTAGTGGTAGAGAAGGGTGAATTCATTTATTTGAATCTCTCACTTCAAATAATACCAGATTCAAATGCTTGAAGAAATTCTCCATTATTTTACAGATAGCTGCATCAGTTCTATTGGTTATAATGATTTCAATATGTTTAAAGTACAGGGACATTAATTCTATTGTACCAAATTGCAGTAGAGGCTGGAAGTATCTGGGTAAATGTGGATTTATAAACCTGGAGCAACCCTTAGCTCCAGGTTTTCCATCATTAATAGATTTCCTGTCTTCTGATCTTTAGAATATACTCAACATATCTCCCAAATAGTCCTCCAATTCTATTCCTTCTTCTTAGTTCGCTGTATATAATCCGCTCTTCCCCAGGAAGAACTATCTATTGGTGATGTCTGAGGTATTCCTAAAAAACTATTTGTGCTTGAACGATGCTGAAGCAATGCCTCCTACATAGGGTGCAGAGGAAGCAATCTATTTTTCCTTCAAAATTGGGAGAGTGGAAAGATGCTAGTGTCATTCATTCAAATTAGTGAAGAGTATTGAGCATTGAAAAGATGCAGCCAACAATCCAAATATACAAGGACGAGGTTCTGGGACAATGGCAGTGGAGGCGGTATAGTTTTGAATTTCCCTGAGTCCCCACACAAAACCAGACACTGCAACTAGATAGAAACCAAAACTCCATTTAACCTAAAACTGAATGACACGAACCACAAAACGCAAGCAGATGAGGACAAACCACCAATTGCCATGAAGATGTGCCTGGTAACATTGTCCATGTGGGAGAAAGCAGAGGAAAGCAATGGACCTGAGAACTACAAAATACCTGAAAGGTACTTACTGGAAAGCTATCCAGGCCAATCTGAGATAAACGGAAGGGGTTTTGCCGAATGCAATAGCAGGTGAATGTGAAGGTCCTTGGTAAGTTGTGAAAGGCACTGGAATAGTCTAGGATATGAGTTATTTTCAAACCAACAAGGCACAGCTTCCTTTCGGGAAAGGACCCTATACTGAGGAGAAACTGCTAGAGGTGGAATCAAATTTGAGCAGGATAGAAATAACAGAGACAAGGAAAGAGAAGATCATACGAGTGCAGGGGTGGATAACTCAGAGAGCCAGCAGCCATGTTTTTGAACAATTTACAAAAGCAACAGAAGAGGGAGCTCTGTGAAGTTAGAAAAGCCACTCAGAACCACTTCTAGAACTTCAGGAAAAATGTGTTCCTGTTACATAAATCTAGCAACAGAATCGTGTGAAGATTGAGTCTTATACCAAGTTATTTTTAGAAGAAGGAGAATAAGGAGCAGAATAATATCTCCAGGGATAATGAAAAAATACCAGGAATACATGCGTACAAAACAGATCAAAATTTTAACATAGTGCTTACCAAAAGAGTTTAAAAATATTTAAAAACATATAAAACAACATAAATCAGACTTATACAAACTCAGAAATGAAGTAATATATGTAGGAAATAATTAGAAATAAAAGAAAAAACTCTAAATTTTGTTGAATAAGATACAATCACAAGAAATTAGAAGCTTTGGGAAACTCTGGTACTGGAGCAAAGCTTCGATCTGTGGGGGAAAGATATTAGCAAATAGAATCCAAAAATACATAAAAAATAGTATATATTGACCAACGGGATTTATTTTCAGGAAACTGAGGATGGTTCAATATTGTATGCTCCATATAACATTATAAGGAACAGATTATAAGGTAAAATGAAGAAAACTTGGATATTTTAAAAATAATACTGGAGTAAGGAAGACCTTTCTCAGCAAGATATAAAACCTAGGAACAGTAATAGAAAATATTGATGAATCTGACTATAAACAAGTTATAGATTTCAGCATGGCAAAAACATAAAGTCAAAGAGGAAGAACAATATCAAAAATATAGTTACAGCACACAGTCAGAAAAGGATACTTTTCTTCTCTTACAAAGAGCGCCTAAGATTATTAGAAAACTATCCAATAGAAAAGTTTATAAATAGCCAGATATCAGTAAAAGAAATATAAAGAGCCAATAAAGATATAAAAATCAGCTCAATGTTACTTAGAAATGTAAATCAAACTAGTAACATGGTAGCCACTTTTCACCAATAAGATTTGCAAAGGGCGTGGGAAAATGGTATTCTAATATATGCTTAATAAAAGTATAAATGTATGCAAACATTTTGGAGAGTGGGAATATTGTTTTTTCAGATATAGTCAGAACAATATCGCTCATCTCACATGGTAATTCCAGTGTGACTTAGACTATACCCATCAAAAGGTGGGGTCTGTGTGCCTCCTCTGGAATCTGGGTAGAATTCTGTGGTAGAAGCAATGGTGTATAATTTTTGCAACGGGGTCAGGAAAGATGATGCAGCATTTACCTTGTTAGCTGGAATTCTCGCTCTTGAAGCCATCAGCCACCATATAAGCAGTCTGACTGCCTTGAACCTACCATACTGTGAGAAAGCCCAAACTGGCTCACAAGGAGAGACCACATGGAAACTGGCTATATGAAACAAAATTTAAAATTTCAAGCAACAGAATTGTCCCTTTACCTTTGTAAAACCACTGCTAGGCATTTACCTATGGATATTCCTGCAGAAATGTATACATACAGAGGGTTTCAAAAATAACATGTACACATTTTAAGAAAGGAAAACTGTATTAAAATTGTAAGACTCAATATATACCAATAACAAAAGATGAATACAAGTCATGTTTGACTTCTGCAATTACAAGAGGTGCTCAAAGTGTTTACCAGCAGCGTCCAGGCACTTCTGATTACAGCGAACTACTGCTTGAGCAACGTTGACCAAAGTGTCCACTTGTATACATTGTTTTGGCAACCCCCGACACACACACACACACACACACACACACACACACACTCACACACACACACACTTGTAAGTTCTGACAATTAAATTTGCAAACTTGTTGCAACGATGTTGCTAACCTTTTTTTGGTATCAGAGGGATTATTCATTATGAATTTGGACCAATTGGGCAAACAGTTAACCAAGTTTTCTATTGGGAAGTGCTGAAAAGTCTGTGTGAAAAAGTTAAGACGACCTGAACTTTTCGCCAACAGTTCATGGCTTTTGCAGCATCATGACAATGCACCAGCTCACACGGCACTGTCTGTGAGGGAGTTTTTAGCCAATCAACAAATAACTGTATTGGAACACCCTCCCTGCTCATCAGATCTGGCCCCTAATGACTTCTTTCTTTACCCGAAGATAAAGGAAATATTGAAAGGAAGACATTTGGATGACATTGAGGACATCAAGGGTAATACAATGATAGCTCTGATGGCCATTCCAGAATGAGTTCCAAAATTACTTTGAAGGGGTGGACCACGTGCTGGCATCAGTGCATAGCTTCCCAAGGGGAGTACTTCGAAGGTGACCCTAGTGATACTCAGCAATGAATACAGTATGTTGCACTTTTTCTAAGATAAGTTCGTGAACTTAATTGTCAGACCTCATATGTATAAAACATATATATTTTATATAAATATTTTTAATATATTGATATAAATATATTATATCAATATTACATAAATATATTATAAAATATGTGCCCAAGATATACAGCTAATATTATAAAATATATTTATGTAAAATACATTATATATTATACAAACATATATGAATGTTCACTGCAGTACTTTCATGGTAAAAAAAGACAAATTAAATATCCATCAATAGGAAATTGGATACATAATATTATGGTACTCACTAAAATGGAATATTATATTGTCATTAAAAAGGAAGTCAGCTGATATGGACCTATATCTAACATATATTGAATGAAAAGAGCAATACATATAATAATGGATATGGTATTATCATTTGTTTTATAAATTAATAGAAAGATATACATATGTATGCTTATATTGCATACAAGTTTTTTCTCTGGGTATATTTACTCACCTATTAACAGTAGTTACTCTAGGGGAAAATATTAACAGGGGTGAGGATGCATTAAGGAAGAAAAATCTTTCCCTTTTCACTGTGTACCTTTAAAACTGTTTGTACACGGGTTTTTTTCCCCATGGTAAGAAAATACCTGGGAGATAGAATCATCAAGTATTTTCATAATTTACTACACTTTATTTGTTTGAAAAAATTTAATAAATGTTACTAAATTTTTAATCTTTCTTTTGTTTTATTCACATTTAAATTTTGTTCTATAGTGATCATATGTTACCTGTGTCATTAGAAAATAAAAAGTGCCCAGTTATATTCAAAAGCAGTGCAAAAATTTGATCCTACAATGCAACTTGGTAAAAAGGTATGTAGAGGAAAAATTAACAAAAAGAAATATACCAACATTTTCTTACTGGTTATATTTGACTTGTGAAACTTAAGGGAGATTATTCTCTTTTTTCTTTGTGTAGTTTTCCAGTTTTCCACCAGTGACTGTGTTCTTTAATTACAGATTAATCCGTAATGAAACCAAGAAGCCCCAGCCTTTCTGGTTATTCTGCCTCTTATGTGGGCTTCACTCTCTCTGCCTCTCGACCTTTTCCTGCCAGCTCTGAACAGAACCTCAGCCATTTCATGGGTTCCATGCAATGGGTTTTGGAAGAAGTAACATCATCTCTCAGCTGTTCCACTTTCAAATGCCCAGCTATGTCAGTCACCGAGTAATTCCTAATGGTTTCTTCTTTTTGAAAAGGATCATTGGATTAGTCTGGGATCATCCATGGCTCACAGTACAAAGGCCAATACAAGGAGTCACAGAGGTCAATCAACCTAGAGATGGTCCGTTACACTCAGGGGAGGCAGGTGGTCCAAGGAGTATGGTCACTGGGGCCGACCCTTCCAGGGTGACTTGCACACTCATGTAGAGCTGACTTCACCAGGTGTGACAAAGTGCCTGCTCATCATGCCCACATCTAGTGGCCTTTGATCCTCCATGCTGAGCATGTTCATGATCTAATGAAATAAAAATAATAGTGGTAGTTTTAGTAGCAGTACTATTTGTTACCATATATTGAGTACTTACTATGTGCCATTCTCTGAATAATCCTGCTAGTAAACATTTAAAATGGGTTATTATCATCCCCATTTTACAGAGGAGGTGACTGAGGCTCAGAGGGGCTAAGTAATGTGCCCAAGATATACAGCTAATATGAAGAGTGGATTGCGTCAAACCTGTGCTCTTTCCTATACACTACAGTTAAGTACAAAGGAGACCATGACCAGTGCCTTCAAATAAGTACATGGCGCCAACCATGGTGGTGATGGTGACTCTCAAAGGAAAAAGGAATTACAGCTGACGGGAGGATAAGGAGACACTCAGTACACTTACGGCGGGTAGTGTGCCTAAAGGGGTGATGTGATCACCACAGGTGGAAGTGGCTGTGGTGGAGGTACATGGGACAGGGCACTCTTGACTGGCGCTTTCCAATGCAATGCGAGTTACATAGGCAATTTAAACTTTTCTAGTAGCCACATTAAAAAAGTAAAAAGAAACAAGCGAAGTTAATTTTAGCAGTATATCTTTAACATATCATATCCAAATATTATCATTTCAACATGTAATAATTATAAAATGATGCATGAGGTAGTTACATTCCTTTTCATACTAAGTCTTCAAACTATGACACATATTTTTACGTTCAGAGTACAGCTCAGTTTGGACTAGTCACGTGCTCAGCAGGCCACAGGTGGTTAATGGCTACCATGATGGCCAGTACAGCTCTAGATGGAGGGCGGGCATGAATGGAGCCAGGATAACAAACAAGTTTACAAGGAACAAATAAAAGGAACCTCAAAGTGTGGACCAAATAAGTGTTAGGAGTCCGGGGACTGAGGGTGAAAAAAAATCAGTTCAGATGTATTGTGGAGGCTCCTGAAGGCCAGAATGCAGTGTTTGTACTTAATTCAAGAGATCTTTGAGCAGAGAGGGGACTGGAGTTTTGCCCCAGGCAGAGGACGAAATAGGCAGAAATGTTGGAGCTGAACTGCAGCAGGGAGAGGCAGGGAGAAGTCCTGCCTAGAGAATCCCATGGAGGTTGGAAACAAAGGCCATAGCTAGGGAATTTGAAGAAAGGGGGTGGATGCAGAATAAAACAAAGGGAAATTCTTTTTTCAGGTTTCTTCCCTTTGTCCTCTTCCTAATTCCTGCTAGTGTGTTCATGAGGGGTTTCCTAATACTTCTCTTGCAGTGCCTTTATTCAGTTTCTCCTCGACCCTTTCTCCTGAGGATCTGGTGATAATCACAGCAGAAGTCCACCTATGAATGGGTTAACACCTCTTCCTTTGTAAGACACCATCTTTATTTTGTTTCGTTTCCCCTAATTTAATAGAGTTTTATCATAACCACCAGGAAAATTCGTATAACCTTGTCTCTAGAAGGAAAATCTGTTTCTTAGCCCAGCCTAATGCATAACCTGCATGGGTGGGGGTAATTCCCCGGCCCTTTCCTGTCGTCTTTTCCATTGTTATTTGAAGCTGTTTTTCACTTCACCCTCTCTAGAGTGTTTCTTCACACATTCTCTCCCACTACTTTCTGTGGTACAAGGAACTACTTCCAGTCCCTGTTCCAGTTTCTTCTGGTTAATGAGGTCTTTTCAGACAGGCCGAGTGACATTTAGAAAGTAAAACTGGAATGACGTTTCCAGCCATTTGAAATCATCATTTGAATTTGGAGTTGCTTTGCTATATATCTCACAGACAGAAAGAAGTTCCTTCTCCTATTTTTTAATGTGATTATCTATGCAAGACAATCATGTATCTAGAAATCAATATTACAGTTTTCTCCTTCTCATCTCTTCAACTATTTCTCTCAAGGAAATGGGCCCTATAAAAATGACACATTAGATAAGATCAAGGGTTATCGAGAAGTTCATAAACTGTGGCAAAACAGAAATTAAGCCAAAAAACAATTTTTCGGATATATCTTAGAAGGGGCAGTAAAGTCTGAATTAAGAGGGTATTTTGATACATAAAAGGGAGAATTCCCCATTCCACCTTTTGAAAAAAGCAAAGTTTATATAATACACATAGAAAATCATGCTCAAATCTTCAGTACTATACAGCTCCACAAATTATTAGAAAATAAAAACTTCTGCACACTTTTGAACACACAAACTAAGTGGAGACACAAACACTACCAACAAAACAGAAACCTCTCTCTGTCCTCTCCCAAACACTGTCCCCCTCGCCTTCCCCATCAGAACTCTCCTCCCCCACACCATTACCACCTTAACACCCTGTATTCTGCCTGTTTTGGTTCCTGCATGCAATAGTATATCTGTGAGATTCATCTCTGTTGTTTGTGCCGTTATAGTTCATTCATTTGTATGAATGTTTCCTCTCCATTTGGAAATGCCACAATGTTTTATCCTTTCCACTGCCGATGAACATTTGGGCATTTTTCTCCTGACTTTTTGGTCATAATTAATCCTGCTGTGAAAACCCTTTTCTGTATCTTGGCGCACATTTGTACATCCTTCTGTTGGATATATGCCTGGCATTAAGTAAACAGTTCAGAGAATATGCATGTGTTCAATTTTAGTAGATAATAGCAAACAAATTTCCCAAAATTTGTACCAATTTACATTTTCATCATTAGTGTATATGAGTTACAGTTGCCTAACATCCTTGTTAACACTGGTATTGCCAGTCTTTTTCAATTTTAGCCATTTTAGTGACATATAGTGATATCTCAATATAGTTTTAATTTGTATTCCCTTATTATTCATAAGTTCAGCACATTTTCATATGTTTATTGGCCATTTAGATATTTTACTTGTGAGGAGGCTGTTCAAATCTCTCGCTGGCTCAGATTTTTTTCATTATCTATAGATGATATAATTGTGTACATACAAAATACAAAAAATCTATAGATAAATTATTAGAATTACAAAGTAAACAACAAGACCGTGGAACACAAGATCGGTATTAAAAATTAATCATCTCCTTTTAAACTGGCAACAAAAAATTGGAAAATGACGTTTAAAAAATGGTATCATTGACAATAACATAAAAAATCTACTACTCAGAAATTGTCACAGCTAAGAGAAGCCTAAGGAGACATGACAATTAAATATAATGTGGCATTCTCCATATTTTTCTTGGCCTCCAGATACAAGTTATAATTAAATTTTTGATTCAAATAACATGGCCAGAAATGAAAAATATAACGGTTTTTTTTTTTCCTTAAAAGAAGACTGATTTTTTTCACTTTGATCACCAATGAGGATTAAGCAACTTTTCCCACTTATTCTTTTTTATAACTGAGTGAGGGACATTTGAGCATGTGCTGGGGTGATAAAAAGCATCAATAAAAAGGAGAATCAGACTCTACAATAGGAGGCTGCCAAGGCCAGCCTTCTTCTGAGAAACACACATTCATGTAGTGAATGAATATTTATTTAGCAAATATTTATTAATCACATGACAAAGAAAAATGGTGAATCTTGCCATTTTTTTGGGCTATTTTAAAAATGTCTTTCGAAAGACATTGGCTTAACAATAATGAATGTCAACTACAAGTTTATATATGTATATACATATATATATATATATATATATATATATATATATATATATATATATGTATATACTTACAAGAAGCGGAGTACAGCATTAGGAACAGAGACAGTGGAAATGTAATGGCTGTGTGCGATGTCAGAGGGATAGTGGATAGGGGGAGGGGGGTTGACACAGTGTGAGGGATATAAGTGATAAATGTCTAACTATTACTTTGTTTTGTGCACCGAAAACTAATCAAATCAAATAAAAGATATTGGCTTGATTGTACGTCTTGTTTATTCTTTCTGAGGTTTATTCCAATGCATTTTATGGTTTATTGTTATTGTTGCAATTATGAATGAAATAATATTTTTCATTACATTTTCTAATTTTGAATGGGACTAACTTTTCATTACATTTTCATATATACATATATATGTGTGTGGATATATATATATATATGTATATATATATACATATATATATATATATCCACACACATATATGAAAGTTACTAATTTGGTTTTTGTATCTGGCCAACTTTGCAAACAATATATCTAAAAGTTTTTGGTTAATTTGTCAGATCTTTAGATAAACAAATACTTTGCATGCAAGTGAAAAAAATCAAAGGACTGAAAATACCAAGTGTGGTGACAACATGGAGTGACAAGGACTGTCGTCCACTGCTGTTGGGTGTGTAAATTTGTACAACTATTTGGAAAACGTTATGGCATTATTTAGCAAAGCTGAAAATATGCATAGCCTATGACCCAGTAAGCCCATTCTTAGCAATTACCCTGGGGGAAAAAACCCATGTAGATATGCATCAGGATATATGTACAAGAATATTTATAGCAGCACTATTCATAATAGTCCAAACTAGAAAAAGCCCAAATAGCTCTTAAATGTTGTATGACTAAGTATTGTAGTTTATGCATATAATAGGACCATAAATTACAATAAAAATGAAGAACTACAACTATATGCACAAATGGGAAAATCTCACAAACATAATGCTGAGTGAAAGCAACTAAACTCAAAAGAATACATATTTCATTTACATGAAGTTGAAAAACAGGCCAAAACTAGACTGTATGATTTAGTTTAAAATTATAAAGAAAAGTGAGGAAGTGATCACCATAAAATTCAGGATAGAGTTTACCTCCAGTTACGAGGGATGAAGTTATGTCTAAGAAGGGACACACAGGATGGTGATTGGTGGTGAGGCTTCCAGAATGTTGCAAAATTTGATTGTCTTTATTGGTTGGTGATAACATGAGTATTGCTTTAATTATTCATTAAAATTTATACTTGTGTTTTATGCACTTTTGTGTATAATAAAAGGTTAGTAAACAAGAATCAAAGCTGTGCTGAAACATGTATTCTTACTATTATCTAAATCTCTTAGCTGATCATTCTGAACAGTATCAACCACAAGAGTCTAATATTTCCCCATACTTCTTAGTTTTCTAAATTATAACGAAAATAAGTAGAACCGGAAAACAGGCAGAAGATGAACAGAAATTCAAGCCTATTGTGGGTAGCAAGCATCCCTTCAACCTTTTATGATGACAATGTATATGAGTGATTCTCAAATTGTGGTCTGAGGACCCTGGGATTCCCAGACGCTCTTTTAGGGATCTTCAAGGTCTTCTATTTTCCAACTACATATCTATGTGAGATATTTCCTTTAAAAAAATTAAAACAAAACAACACATCATAATAGATAAACTTCAGAGCAGGTATGAGAACCCAGTTGTCTCCTATTAATAGCCAAACATTAAAGAGATTTGCAAAACTTTAAAATGCTTCCTTTAACATGTTTTTGTGTTGGAAAATACAGCGCTATTTTTCATACAGGTATGCTTTTATGTTAACATAAAGTGGTACTTTTTTTAAAGAACAACTATTTGAAACATTTTCAATTTTAATTTATGACACAGTAAATATCAATAAATGTAGCCCACATAAATACAATCCTTTTGGGGTCTCAATCATCTCTGAGAGTATCAGTGGATCCTGAGACCAAAACATTTGAGAACTGCTGCTATTGATGCTATTTACAATTACCATTTGGGTGGTTAGTTGAGGATGAGTATTATAGATTTATAATAACATCAATTTTTTTCTTTATTGCTTATTCTATTTAAACCACATAATAACAAATGTGATATTTTTCCTGACCTTGGGTATCAACTGTGGTGTGAGATGCCACTTGGAGTAAAGTCCATTGAAAAAGAAGGAAGACACAAGGTAATGAGGACACAGGAAATGAGGAAGAGCATTGTGCAAAAACAATACTCTCCCCCAACAATAAAATGAGTGGTGATCTTACTAAAAGTCCTAATTTCACTGGAGAAATTTTGCTCAGCAACATAGAGAGTTCCTGTGAGACTTCAGAACCACAGTGGAAAAGCTTGTATTCAGGGTAAGGGAAAGTCTGTCTCCTCGGTTTTCCACCTGCTGCCTCACTCTCACCCTCACTCGGTGCCTGAACTGATTCTGCCCAGCCTGGGGGTTCCCTGGAACCACAAGCCAACAGCTGGTGAGGCAGAGACTCCACCTTCAGGCCTCCTACCTGGTGTGATGAGGCAGAATATGCAGCTGAGATCTAAGTGCCACTGGTTTCATACTCTTCTCTCTTCCTTTTCCCTTTCCCTGGATATCTAGCCACAGGCCTCTTTGACTAGACTCACACCTCAGTTTCCCTCTTGGTTACCTCAGTTGAGACTAGGCCACTTCACTGGGGGCCCTGCCTAACTCTTGCTAACTGCACCCCTCCTCCAATATGCATACACAACCAGAGGATGCTACACTCTGCATCCCTTGCCACACTCCTGTCAACAGGTTAATGGCCCAGGGACGTATAGGGGCTGCTTATCCACTGCCCTCACTATTTGCTGCCAGGACTCCCACTGCTGCTAGTAACTCCAGGTTGGCCCTCTCAGATATAGATGTTAGTTTGCACCAAGCCTGGATTTACTTTTTCCTTCCGATACCAAGCAGTTCTCTGAGCTGGACATATTTACTTCTCACAACCACTCTTAGTGGTGGATTGAGCCAGCCCTAAGGTTGAGAAGAATTAAAGGAGCAACACATTTCCAGCAGCTGCTGAATAAGCTTGAGCTCCCTTCCCTCTGCTAACACAGAGGCGTGTCTTATTGTCTGCTTTCTGTGTGAATTTCCTGTCTCTGAAGCAGTTTCTGAATCTTTAAAGTGAAACTGGTCAGAACAAAACCCTCTACATAATTAGAACACACAACTATTTAGTTTTATTTCGTCATCAGGGATTGTGTAATGGACTGGGGGATGTGAAATAGCAATGAGCTGATGCAACAAGTGAAAAGGAAACTAAAAGTAAGTTGTCAAACTAGATTTGAAGAATGAGGCGAGGATTACCCCTCTGGCACTGAATCTTCAGAGCAGAGGGTTCTTCTGGCTGCCTGCCAGAGGCCTGTGTCATTCTGGTGGAAAGCTTTCCGTTCCTGAACGTGAGGGAAAACCAAGAAACCAGTGGCAGAAGGCATGACCTTGCAGACAGCTGGTGTGTGTGCCAAGCAGGAACGGCTCTGTCTAGACCTCTGGGATGTTTACTGTAACTCACTTGGCCATCATCCCAGTGAACGGCTATTTGTCCTCTCTCTTATGCAGTGACTGAGCTGGCACTTAAACATTGCCTGGACAGCTCTCTTGGAACAGCCTCATCTTCCTGTCCACAGACCCAGAACCTTAGGGAACAACCTTTTAACTAGATTCAAATAGAAGAGCCAACGTGTAAGGAGCACTAAGTGCCAAGTACCATTCTGAGCACCTTCCATAAATTAAAGCAATTAATCCTCACCACAGTTTTATGATATGGTACTACAATTATCTTAATTTAACAGGGAAACTGGGCACAGTGAGGTCTCTTTTCCATTCCTAGGTTAAGAAATTTAACAGTAACATCCTGATCTTAGTTTTAGTAGGAACATTTAAGGCCTGGTATAGCTTTCCCATTTCTCATTTCTAGACCCATTATGGGAAGGAAACTTGATCTGGCTCTTAGCTCTTACTTATTATTTATTTCTTATTTTTATAAAATGTCCGATTTTTTAACCCTTTGATTTAGCTCTTGCTTCCAAGTGGCCTGCACCTCTCCGATCCTTCTCTCGTCGTCCAATTCTTTAAACGTCTTTCCATACCCATCTACCAATCTTCAAATACTCGTTGTGTGATGTCTCTCCATTCTACAACCCCTTTCCCTCCACCGCACCACGCCTGTGGCTCTTTGCAAATAGAGCACGTCTATTAGAAGACTTCTCATTCTGTTCTGTAATTGATGGTTTATGTATTATGTCTCATCCTGGAAATTAGATTTTTTGAGTCTGACTTTGTATCTCCAGTCGTTAGCACGATGTCGAGCCCACGGTAGGAACTTAAGTAAGTTGATTGAATAAATAGTATACTAGGAAGATGTGCTTTAATGACTTCTGACTGTCAAATTGCAAGGAGTTGCCTCAGCACTATTTGCTGAGAGTTAATTTAATAAGCTCTCTCGACAAGAATTTGAGCACTTGCTATATCCATGAGCACATTGCAAGGCAAAGTGAACAAAGGAAGAAAAATAAAATTCAAAACAGAATATAATTTATTTTGATAAAACTTAAATATTGTTTTATACAAGTTTAACCCCATTGTATGAGGGTCTTCTTGCTACTTCTTAGACTCTTTTCAGTGTGGTGTTGCATCCAAAGCAAATAGAAATCCATCATCAAAAGTCTTTAAAAGAGCAATGAAGTCTTCACTGAAGTGTCATAGAGATAGTAAAGTGGGAAATAATATCATAAACTATTCAGTAAAGTATATTTAGTTCCTGTTTTAACAGGACATGGAAAAATATGAGACTAATCAATTCATTTTGCAAGGCTGTTATAACCTGGTTAACAAAATCAGAAGAGAAACATCAGTAAAAGACACATTGCCATTAATCCCCCTCAAAATACTCCCCCTCTCTTCGAACACACTTATCTCATCGTTCTGGCCACTTTCTGAAGCAGTTCTGGAAGTCCTATTTCATGAGTGTCTTTAGTTGCGCTGTCATGGTCGCCTCGATGTCCTGAATCGATTCAAAACGTTTATTACCTTTCATGGTCATTTTGACTTTGGGGAAGAGCCAGAAGTCACAAAGTGCCAGATCCAGTGAATAAGGTGGATGACGATACACCATAATGTGTTTTTTTTGTTTTGTTTTTGTTTTTGTTTTTTTTATTTTTTTTAGTTTCAGGTGTACAGAACAATGTAATAATTAGACATTTATCATTTATATCTCTCACAAAGTGATAACCCCCCTGCCCCCATTTACTACCCCTCTGACATCGCATACAGCCATTACATTTCCACTGTCTCTATTCCGAATGCTGTACTCCACTTCTTTTTTTTTTTTTGTACTCCACTTCTTATAACCATATATATATAAACTTGTACTTGACATTCATTATTGTTCAGCTTCAGCTTCAGGTGTACAGTGCAGTGATCAGACATCTACATCTTCCCTGAGGTGGTCTCCCTAACGAGGCAAGTGTCCATTGGATACCCTACAAAATCTTTACAACATTATTGATTACATTCCCCAAATTAACTTTCGTAACCCCGTGGCAATCTTGTGGTTACTGACTGTTTTCTAATCCCCTCACCTTCCCCCTTATCCCACCCCCCCGCCCATCTAGCAACCCTCAGTTTTTCCTCTATGTCTCTGAAACTGTTCCTGATTAGCTCATTCATTTATTCTTTTCTTTAGATTCCACATATAAGTGAGATCATATGGTATTTGTCTTTCTCTGTCTGACTTATTTCACTTAACATAATGTTCTCTAGGTTCATCCATGTTCTTGCAAATGGTAAGATTTCTTTCTTCTTTATGGCTATGTAATACTCGATTGTATAAATGAACCACAGTTTCTTAATCCAGTCGTCTACTGATGGGCATTTCGGTTGTTTCCATATCTTGGCTATTGTGTATAGTGCTGCAATAAACATGGGGTGCATAATTTTTTTTGAATTAGAGTTTTGGATTTCTCCAGATAGATACCTAGGAGTGGAATTTCTGGATCATAAGGTAGTTCCATTTTCAGATTTTTGAGATACCTCCATACTGTTTTCCATAGTGGCTGCACCAATTTGCAATCCCACCAACAGTGCACAAGGGTTCCCTTTTCTCCACATCCTCTCCAGCACTTGTTGTTTGTGGATTTATTGATGATAGCCATTTTGACTGGGGTGAGGTGGTATCTCATTGTGGTTTTTATTTGCATTTCTCTGATTGTTAGTGAGGTTGAGCATTTCTTCATATGTCTGTTTGCCATCTGTATGTCCTTTTCAGAAAAATGTCTCTTCATGTCCTCTGCCTATTTTTTAATTGGGTTGTTTGTTTTTTTGGAGTTGAGTTGAGTGAGTTTTTTAATAAATTTGTGATATTAACCCCTTATTGGATATATCATTGGCAAATACCTTTTCCCATTCAGTAGGATCCCTTTTCGTTTTATTGATGGTTTCCTTTGCTGTGAAAAAACTTTTTAGTTTGACGTAATCTCACATGTTTATTTTTTCTCTTACTTCCCTTGCCCGAGGGGATATATCAATAAAAATCTTACTCCGGGTAATGTCTATAAAGTTTCTTCCTATATTTTCTTCTAGGAATTTTATGGTTTCAGATCTTACATTTAAATCTTTAAGCCATTTTGAATTTATTTTTGTATATGGTTTAAGGAGGTGGTCCCGCTTCATTTTTTTGCATATGTCTGTCCAGGTTTCCCAGCACTATTTATTGAATAGACAGTCTTTACCCCACCGTAAATTCTTTCTTCCATTGTCATAGATTAAATGGCCATATAGGCATGGATTTATTTCTGGGCTCTCTATTCTGTTCCATTGATCTATGTGTCTGTTTTTATGCCAGTACCATGCTGTTTTGATTACTGTAGCCTTGCAGTATAATTTGATGTCAGGTATCCCCTACCCACTTTTGATTATAGAGTTAGTCCTAAAGCGACAAGGAGAACCTATGGGAATGTGACAGAGGGATTGTACTATTTTCCAAATGGCTCAGTTAATTGCCACAACACTCACTTTCCCACTGATTTGAAATGCCTTTATTATATTCAAAGGTCCACTAATTTAATTGTCTTATCCTCTATGTCTATTCTGTTCTCTTGATCTAGTTGTCTATTCTTAAATAATGTCACTTGGTTTTTGTCTCTATAGCCTTAGAGGGATCATTTGATATTTCATAAGTCAAGTTTATCTGTACATTTCTTCCATTCTCAGATTTTCTTAGCTTTTCTTGCAAATATTTCTTCCTGATACATATTACAGTCAGCATGTCAAGTTCCATCTAAAAATCTTGTTGAAATATGGATTAGCAATGCATTGAATTTACACATGAATACACAATGCAGCAATTAAAAAGAACACAATAAATTTTTATGTATTAATAGAGGTAGATCTCTAAGATCTATTATTAAGTAAAACAAATAAATTAGATATTGATATATATGGAATAATATTTATGTAATATAATCTAAATATTTCTGTATGTGTAGATTTACTAAATATAAGGAGAAATGTCTAGAAGGATACACATTAAAATATTAGCAGTGTGGGATTGGGATGGATCCTCCAAGAGGTCAAAGGTGGGCTTTTTACTTCTATGAATTGTTTGCAAATTTAACAATGACAGTACATTCAAGTGTATTTTGTAGAAATAAATAAATTTAAGAAATCCTCTTTAGTTCTTAAAGGCACATGTATGATGGCAGCTACTCGTCCTCACATCTCTCCCTGTCTCTCTGCACAGCCCAGCCCGCCTTGCTCTTCCTGCAACCCTCCAAACTGTTCAGATTTTCTTTCTCCTGGAAGGAATTTCAGTTGTACATTTTCATCCTTAACTCCAATGAACCCAACACTAATTGCTGAGAGACAAAAACCAGGGTTAAAGAAGGAGCTGAGAACATTTACACTTGACTATTTTTCTCCCTGCTATGTACCATGTTTCCCTGAAAATAAGACCTAGCCAGACCATCTGCTCTAATGTGTCTTTTGGAGCGAAAATTAATATAAGACCTGGTATTATATTATATTATATTATATTATATTATATTATATTATATTATATTATGTTGTGTTATATAAGACCTGGTCTTATATTATATTAAAATAAGACCGGGCTTTATATTAATTTTTCCTCCAAAATACGCATTAGAGCTGAGGGTCTGGTTAGGTCTTATTTTGGGGGAAACACGGTAGATTTTAAAAATGAAATATTTGTTAACAGTGTAAGGCAATGCTTGATAAGTGTTATATGCAAGAAGCTAGAGGATGAGCATGTGTTACATGCAAGAAAAGCAATAAGTTAGAGCAAGGAGAGAATGATGGGAGCTCATAATCTGAGAAGTTTCCATGAGACCCTTGTTTAGATATTTTTCCTGTATTTATCTGTGATGAAATAACTTCCTTAATATTGCCTTCAATTTTCTCACTGCTGAATAGGGCTCAGTCTGTCACTAACTCATTTCTGACATAACCTCTTCATGATCACCAAGGACCTGACTGGCAAATTCAATAGACTTCTCAGTTTAATCGCAGCAATAATAACAATCCATTTTAAAGGCCAAGTTTTGTTCTGTATTGCGTACATTATGTCCTTTAATCAGTTAACAGTCCTGCAAAGAAAGGATTATCATTCCTATTTTGCAGAGAAGAAAACTGAAGCTGTTCAAACAGGTTAAGAATATTTCCCAAGGTCATACAGTTAATCAGTGGGAAGCCAGAATTTAAACATTTGTTCACACTCTGAACTAACCCCATGCCCTTACCCAAAATGATATGATTCTTTGGTGTCCATGCAAGACTTAAAATTCTTTTCAAATTTTAATTGTGATCAAATACTCTGCATAAAATTTAGCATCTTAACTATTTTTAAGTGTATAGTTCAATACTGTTAAGTATATTCACATTGTATAATGTGAATGTGAAAGCTCTTTTCATCTGGCAAAACTGAAACTCTGTACCCATTGAACCACTCCCCAGGCTCTCTTCTCCCAAGCCTGTGGCAATCATCATTCCACATTCTGCATATGTAAATTTTATTATTCTAGATACCTCATCTAATTGAAATCATACAGTATTTATCTGTTTGTGACTGGCTTATTTCATTTAACATAATGTCCTCAAGGTTCAATTATGTGTCGAATTTCCTTTTTTTTTTAATTTTAGTTTTCATTATTCAAAAAAGTATTTATTTTTTTTCAATTACAGTTCACATACAGCATTATGTTAATTTCAGGTATACAACATAGTGATTAGACAGTTACATAACTTATGAAGTGATCACTCTGATAAGTCTAATACCCATCTGACTCCATAAATAGTCATCACAATATTATTGACTAAATTCCCTATGCTGTACTTTGCATCCCCAAATTTCCTTCCTTTTTAACACTGAATAATATTCTATTGTATGGCTATACCACAGTTTATCCATTCATCTATTAGTAGATACTTGGATTGCTTCTACCTTTTGGCTATTGTAATGCTGCTATGAACATAAGTGTATAAACATCTCTTTGAGACATTGCTTTCACTTTTTGGGGTATATACCTAGAAGTGGAATTGCTGGATCATATGGTAATTATATTTTTAATTTTTTCAGGAACCACCATACTTTTTTCCACAATAGCTGCACCATTTTATCTTCTCACCAATAGTGCACAGGGTTCCAATTTCTCCACATCCTAATCAATACTTTTTTTTAATAGTAGCCATTCTGAGTGTGAGGTAAGATTTGCATTACGGTTTTGATTTCCATTTCCCTAATGATTAGTGATATTGAAATATCTTTTCATGTTCTCGTTGGCCATATATTCCTTTAAAGAAATGTCTATTCAAGTCCTTTGCCCGTTTTTTAAATAGGTTGGGGTTTCGTTGTTATTATCTATGCAAGACTTTTATCTCCCAAAAATCTTGTCCTGTGGTCTTTGAGACCCTGTACATTCCCAGTCAGCTTCTCTGCATGTTTAACCAGTTCTTTCTCCCTGGCTCTTGAAATATAGAGGCACTGACCAAAGATTGAGAGGTACCTGAATTTATCTAAATATTAGGTTGGTGCAAAAGTAATTGCGGTTTAAAAGGTTAAAAATAATTGCAAAAACCGCAATAACTTTTGCACCAACCTAATAATTACTACAAAAGACTCAGAGGTGAATAATTATTTACCGGCTAACTGCTATATGCATAGTTAATGACAATAACAGCAATAACAAATATCTCTACCTGATGGTTCTCCATTAAACCCTGAAGCATGTCCAGTTGTTATAGGCATCAAGCAGGCAGTTGTGCCCGTGCCCTCGGCTTTCCTCCAGATACCCTTCCACCTCTAAGCTGCATTTCGAGGAACCACATTCAGTCCCTCCTCGACATGTCCATTGTGCTATGATTCATGCCAGGCTACCCCTATTCCCTCTTTATTCAGGAATCTTGCTTAGGTGTATTTTGTGGGATCCAGCTTTCGGTTTTTATTCAACATGTATGTGCAAATAAAAATGGTTTTTAAAAATTGCTTGTATTTACCATAACTTAAAAATAAACAGTAGTCTCATACAAAATATAATACTAAACAAGTGTTTTATGAACAATAAATATTTAAATACTATGAACAGCATAAATATTTAAATAATTTAAATAAAAATTACATGTTTTTTTTCAGCTATAGCAAATGGATTGTTCTAAACAACTTATTGTAACTTACAACATTTAATATAGTTTTACAATAATCCTTTACATTTGCTATTACTTATTTATCATCTGTTATAAAAATAGAGATGAAGATTGCACGTTGAGTCTTAGAAAATAGCCATTTTGGTTGACCAGATGAACTGTTTTCAGGCTCAATGTCTTCTTTATTTCCTGAATTTTCCTGTGAGCTTGTTAACAGAGAACAAGCACCTGCTGATTTCCACCCTGACAATCTCCCAAGCAGAATGACTGTATTCTCTCTCTTTCAGATACATGCTGATTCCTCGGAAGTACCTCTTCACAGCCAGTCTGGAGTTCTCACTTGCCAGAGGTGACTCTGCCACCGCCTTTTCCTTCCCTAAACACATCTCCAGGTCGCTCAGCTGCTGATAAAGTCCAATGAGGAATGTATCCAGGAGGGTCTCATCCCAAGTCATAAGAGAGCCACTTGTGCTGACGAGGTCGAGGACCTGATGGAACACTTCATGCATGACAGCCATAGCTTACATCTTCTCAAACTGGCTCCCGTCCACAAGTGTCTGAGGAAATCTGAAGTCAGTCCTGTCTGTCAGACAGGACAGAATGGAGATTCCCTCCATTTGACTCAAAAGTGTGAAGGTTTCCAGGTTGCCAGAGCTCAGAGGCAGGTCACAGTCCAGAGAGCAGGCCGAGCTGGAGCACAGCATCCACAGGGCCAGCAGCACAGAGATAGAGAGGGCCATGGAGAAGCTGGGAGATTCTGCAGGATTGCCTGAAGGGGAAGTCTAAGCAAGTTCTGAGGACTTGGGGTGATGAGTGCCTTCTAAATAGTGAGGATAGGAACTTTCATTTTCTGGGGTTTTTTGTTGTTTTGGGTTTTTTTTTCAATTTATTTCTCTTTCATTTCCCTTTCTACTTTTGGTTTCTTAAGAAGCCAATTAAAAATGTATGTTTATTGACATGAGTGCCTAGATGGGGGACTCCAAACTACATGTACCAATGCAGTATCTTCCATAGCATTATAACGTATTTTTCACAATTCTTAGGTTGTTCTAAGGGAGAAAAGCCTGGACAAAGTCAGAGAAGAAAGAAACACTCATGCAATAAATGGTGGCATTTTCAGGACAGCAGGAAATATAAAATAGCTTATAAAAGGGAAGATTATAATTTTTCTTACTTGCTTCTTATTTCCACTTTTCCTCTTTTTAAAAAAAATTCAACGGTATATGTACCTTAAAGATATCACCTGAGTTGGTCTTAAGCTCACTGAAGATATTTGGGGAGAAACAATGTCACAGATATCTTTTGTTAAAAATAAATTATAGTATTCCTATGATCTGCCAGACACTTCGTTAGGTGCTGGTTTTCTAAAAGTTTCGAGTTTGCCAGTGTGTGATTCTCCCTGTTCTCTACCACGTACAACCTTTCACAATAAAAACTCTGCCTCAGTCAATGTATGGTAATATAGGTAATCTCATCTCCTTAGATATTCCATTGACAAGTGATAGCTTACCACATGCCCAGGGATAATGGGGCTGCAATGGTATTCATAGCTTATCATGACTTGTCTTCATTGAATCTGTAATACACCGATTATTTTTAATAATATTAATGGCAGCAATCTTTAATTATATATAGACTCTCAGCAAAGTGTTTTACAAACATTATTTTATTTAATCTGCTCAGCTAGCTTCCCTATGAGATAATTACTATAATTATTTACATTTTGCAAATAAGGAAATTGAAAATTCAGGGATGTTATTTAACTTGCTAAAAGCCACAATTTATTTATATAAGTGGCACTTTACTGCTATACTATCCTGCCTCCGCATTATTCCTCATTCACCTTAAGCATTCTTCTTTAACTACACTCTGTATGCTTATAATTAATTAATCAACCTAATTATTTCACATCTGACTACCTGCTAGACTATAAAGCACTCTGCGGGCAGTAATGCCCATATTTGAGTGTGCAGCAAGATATCTGTCACTGAGGAGACTCACAGAAGTTTCACTGTCTCATATCTAGTAAAAAAGGAACCACATCTTCAAAAGAGTGAGCAGACCTAGAATTTGGGAAGTGTATCAGAAAATGATCATCTTCGGGATTTATAGTCAAGACGGTGGAGTAGATAAATGCTTAGCTTGCCTCCTCCCACAGCCACATGAAAATTACAACTAAACTACATGGGTCTCCATACCTATGTGTGGCAGTTAAAAATCAGGAGGGATATCTTGGCTAGAAAGGTCCCCCCTGAGAAAGGACCCACATCTGGTTCCCCAACCCAGGGTTCCAGGGCCAGAAAGAGAAGTGCCCACAACTTCTGACTGTGAATACCAGTGGAGATTGTAGCTGAGAGACACAGGATTGCCAGTGACCCAAGGATTCCTCATAAAGGGCCCTGGTTCAAGGCTTGGCCTCTCCTAGGTGCCTTCAAGCCCAGTCCAGGTGGCAGCCATCTGTAGATTGCTTTGTGGCTCATTCCAGGTGGCCTTGGGTAGGGTACAGGCTGCAGCTGAACTTGGCCTGGGGCAGGGCCCCTCCCAGGACCAGAATCGGCACACTCAGTGGCTGGCTTCTAACCGAGCTGAGCATCACCGGGCAGCTTCCAAGGATGCATTCAAAGGTCAGAATGGGCAGGCACCAGAGTCCTGCTAAAGCGAACCCTGCTCTGTAGGATCAGCCCCTGCACAACAGCTCCTCCACTGTAATAAAAGCCAGTCCTCACAACCAGTCAGCCCAAGGGTCAGTCCCTCTCATTGATGTGCAAACAGTAACCAAGTCTCAACTACAACAGAAGAACACACATAACCCACACAAGGGTCACACCTGCAGCACCTGGCTCAGGTGATGAGGGAGAATGTTTCACTGGGCCCCACAGCACACCTACTACATAAGGCCACTCTTCTAAGACCAGGAGACATAGCAGCTCTGCCTAATACATAGAAACAAACATAGGGTGGCAGCCAAAACGGGGAGTCAAAGAAACATGTCCCAACTGAAAGAACAAAACAAAGCTCCAGAAAAAGAACTAAGCAAAATGGAGACAATCAATCTACCGGACTCAGCATTCAAAACTGGTTATAAGGATTATAAACTGGTTATAAGGATGCTCAGTGATCTCAGGGAGACCTTCAACAAAGAGAAAGGAAGCATAAAAATGGAGATAGAAACCATAAAGAAGAACCAGTCAGAAATGAATAATCATGCATTCTTTATATCAGTAATTGACTGAAATAAAGAACACATTAGAGGGAATTAACAGTAGGTTACATGAAGTAGAGGATTGAGCTAGAAGATAAAGTAGCAGAAAACACCCACTCAGAACAGCAAACAGAAAAAAAGAATCCAAAAAATTAAGGATAGTTTAAGGGGCCTGTGGGACAACACAAGCCTACCGACATTATAAGGGTGTTAGAAGGAAACGAAAGCAAGGAATTGAAAACCTATTTGAAGAAATAATGATGGAAAACATCCCTAACCTGGTGAAGGATATAGATATACAAACCCAGGAAGTGCAGAAAGTCCCAAACAAGATGAACCCAAGAGACACACACCAAGACACATCATAATTAAAAGAGAGAATCTTAAAAGCAGCAAGAGAAAAGCAGTTAGTTACCTCCAAGGGAGCTTACATAACTCTATCAGCTGATTCCTCAACAGAAACTTTGCAGGCCAGAAGGGATTGGCACGAAGTGCTCAAAGTGATAAAAAAGCAAGGACCTACAACCAAGATTAACCTACCAAGCAAAGCTACATTTAGCATCGAAGGGTAGAGAAAGAGCTTCCCAGCAAGAAAAAATTAAACGAGTTCATCACCAGGGAAAGAAATGATAAAGTAACTTCTTTAAAAAGAAGCAAAAATGATTAAAAATATGAATAATAAAATGGCAATAACTACATCTCTATCAACAATTACTTTAAATGTAAAGGGTCTAATGTTTCAATCAAAAGACATAGGGTGGCTGAATGGATAAGACCCTTACATATGTTACCTACAAGAGACTCACTTCAGATCAAAAGATACACAGAGACTAAAAGTAAAGGGATACAAAAAGATATTTCATTAAAATGGAAACAGACAAACAAAAATACCAATGCTTATACCGGACAAAACAGAGTTTAAAACAAAGGCTATAATGTGACAAAGAAGGACCCAGTAATCCCACTTCTGGTTTATTATTTGAAGAAACCCAAAATGCTAGTTCGAGGAGATATGTGCATCCATATGTTCATTACAGCCTTGTTTCCAATGGCCAAGATGTGGAGGCAGCCTGGGTGTGCGTCAATGGAAGAATGGATAAAGAGTAACTGGTACATATATACAATGGAATATTGCTTGGTCATGGAAGGGAATTATGGGGACAGAGCCAGGAGTGCAGTTTCCAGGCTCTCAGCCTCACATGGAAAGGTGTTGGCTCAGGTAGTAAATGGCCATCAACTGTGATTGGATGGCCATCAGCTGTGGCTCATTGGCCGTCAGCTGTAACCAGTGAGCCATTGGCCACTAATATAACTGTTGTGGCTAGCAGAAAATGGGGGCTAGCAAGAAGACGGTGGTTGAGCTAGCAAGTGGAGCAGTGAGGGTTGCGAACAGTGTGGCTCCTGCTTCCTGTGTCTCCAACCCAGCCGCCAGTAGAATATAGTGGTATGATTCCCCTATCGATGGCTCTGTGGGTGTTCCTTTTTGGCCTCACCATGTCCTGCGTTCTTATGTCATGCGGAGCTGAGACCCCGCATGACACCCTGCATGCCAGGAATGTATTCCCCTCATCTGTGGTGTAATGGATGGACCTGGAGGGTACTGTGCTGAGTGAAGTCTGTCAGATAGTGAAAGACAGATGCAATGTGATTTTGTTTATATGTGGAATCTAAAGAACAAAATAAACAAACACATCAGAAACAAACTCACAGATACAGAGAACATTTTGACTTTTATTAAGTTTGTAAAAAGTATTTAAATGTTTAAGATAACCGGGTTTCCTGTATTTTATTTAAGTTTGATAGATTGATAGAAATTGCTTAAGTAACATCCAACTACAGGAACTGAATGGAAGTTTCCGTAAGGATCAGCTTTCCCTCCTCACTGACAAACACTGTTATTTTCAATCTCATCTCTTATGTGAACATAATCTTGAGTTCACATGACAGGGAATGCCCTGTCCAAATGACTAACATCTATTAGCTTCCAGGTAATAGCTGACGACTCATACATTAATAAAATGGCCTCCAATCTACAACCTGGTCTCTTCTGAGTGAGTTGCTGTGGCTAAATCCCCGGAATCTGATAATCTCCATGGACAGTGACAAAAATAGATATAGACAGATGATAGATGATAGATAGATGGATAGATAGATAGATAGATAGATAGATAGATAGATAGATAGATAGATAGATAGATGATAGATAGATAGATAGATTCTTTGATTAATCCTTTAAGTCATAGCCTGCCTTAAAGAGCCAGCTGCCCTCCTTCTGTACCTGTCTGTAGCTACAATTTCACGAGGGCTGGTTTGAAACCTGTCACTCTGTAGAGTCCTCAATCCCTGACTTGTGTAAAGTGACAGTTTGTCATTTGGATAGAGAAGATGTCACTTCATTTTTCTTTAATTTTCAGCATTACTTTCCGTTTGCCTTTGTGCATTACTTTTCCATAACTGCTTACTTTCACTTTCTAGGAATGTTAAAAGAGAGAGGAAATCCAGATGTCTTGAAAATCATACAGGAAATGTATCGCCTCTTCTTCCCTTATGTTTCTCTCCTCCTCCTCCTGCTCCTTCCTTTTGTGCAACAAACCTCAAAGTAAAAATAGAAAAGATTGCAGGAGTGTTAGGAGAACTTTTTTCGAAGTGAAAAGAGAAATACAAAAGAAGAGGTCATAATTTAAAAATTATATACAAATAGTAAAGAAAAAATGAGTTGCTTAGCCATGATTTCAGCAGAGACAGGACAATGTCCTGGGCTAGGACAAAGAGGCTGTCACAAAGCAGAAAGACATATTCCAACTGCTTGAGTGCCTGGACAGTAGTAGTGATTATACTTTACTGCTCTTGAGAGCAAGATCAGAGGTTTGACTATCTTGGAATAGCCTGAGTTTTGTGTAATAATTGGCACATAGTAAATATTCAATAATTTTCTCAGTTAAATAGAGTAAATAAAACCAAATATAACTAAATGTTTTGCAGCAGAAAATAAGGTAAGATCCATGCATATAAAGGACAAGTATCTTGCACACCTGATCAACTTCCAAGAGGGATATCCAGATGCAGGAAAAAGACTTCACAAAGAAGCCTAGTAAACTCCTTAAAAGTTGTTCTTCACATCAGGAAGAAAGATTCAGATAGCTCTATCACTAGTTCAAAGTCTTTTTTTTTTCCAATTACAGTTGACATTCAATATTATTTTATAGTAGTTTCAGGTGTACAGCATAGTCATTAGACAATTATATAATTTACAAAGTGATCCCTCAATATTCCATGGGTCATAGGTATTACATTATCGACTGTATTCTCTATGCTGTACCTTACATCCCCATGACTACTTTGTAACTACCAATTTGTACTTCTTAATCCCTTTACCTTTTTCACCCAGCCCCCCAACCATCAATGTGTTCTCTGCACTATAAGTCTGTTTCTGTTTTGTTTGTTCATTAATTTTATTCTTTAGATTCCACATATAAGTGAAAGCATATGGTATCTGTCTTTCTCCGTTTGACTTATTTCACTTAGCATAATACCTTCTGGGTTCATCCATGTTGTCACAAATGGTAAGATTTAATTTTTTTGGCCGAGTAATATTCCATTGTATATATATGTACCACCTCTTATTTAGCTAATTATCCATTGATAGATATTTATGTTGCTTCCATATCTCAGCTATTGTAAATAATGCTGCAATGAGCAAAGGGGTGTAAATATCTGTTCGAATTGGTGTTTTGGGTTTCTTCAGATAAATATCTAGAATTGGAATTGTTGGGTCAGAAGGTAGTTCTATTTTTAATTTTTTGAGGAACCTTCATACTGTTTTCCATAGTGGCTGCACCAATTTGCAATCCCACCAACAATGTACAAGGGTTCCCTTTTCCCCGCATCTTCACCAACACTTGTTTATTCATCTGTTGATGATAAGCCACTCTGACAGTTGTGAGGTGATATCTCATTTGTTTTTATTTTTTTAAAGATTTTTATTAAAATGTAATTAACATACAATATTATATTAGTTTCAGGTGTATACAATAGTTATTCAACACTTATATACCTAAACGAGTGATCACTGTAAGTCCAGCAACCATCTGACACCGTACCACGCTCTCACAATATTATTGACTATATTCCCCATGCTGTATATTACATCCCCATGACTTATTTGTTATACCTGGAAATTTAAAACTCTCATTCCCCTTCACCTTCCCCCCCGCTTTTTAATTTTTCAATTACAGTTGACATTCAATATTATTTTATATTAATTTCAGGTGTACAGCATAGTGGTTAGACATTTATATAATTTAAGAAGTGACTTGGCACTATGTGTAGTTATGACTATATTATTGGCTATGTTCCCTATGGTCTACTTTACATTCCCATGACGATTTCATAACTACTAATCTGTACTTCTTAATGCCTTCACCTTTTTCCCCAACCCCCAAATCTCCTCCTGTCTGGCAACAATCAAAATGTTCTCTGTACCTATCAGTTTGTTTCTGTGTTGTTTGTTTGTTTGTTTATTTTGCTCGTTAGATTCCACATATGAGCGAAATCACATTGCGTCTGTCTTTCTCTGTCTGACATACTCTACTCAGCATAATACCTTCCAGGTCCATCCAAGCCACTGCAGATGGCAAGAATACATTCCCTCCCATGGCCAAGCAATATTCCGTTGTATGTATGTGCCACCTACTATTTATTCATTAATCCATTGATGGAAACCCAGGATGCCTCCACATCTTGGCCACTGTAAACAATGCTGCAATGAAAACATGGATGCACACATCCCCTCAAAGTAGTGTTTTGGGTTTCTTCAGATAAATACCCAGAAGTAGGATTACTGGGTCTTTCTTTGTCTCTTCTTATAGCCTTTGTTTTAAACTTTATTTTGTCTGGTATAAGTATTGCTGGCCCAACTTTTCTTCTTTTCATTTTCATGAAATATTTTTTCTCAACCCTTTACTTTCATCTGTGTATGTCTTTCAATCTGAAGTGGGTCTCTTATAGGCAGCATATGTAAGGGTCTTGTTTCCTTATCCATCCAGCCACCTTATCTTTTTATTGGAACATTTAATTCATTTACATTGAAAGTAATTGTTGATAGACATGTAGTTATTGCCATTTTATTATTCATATTTTTTAATCTTTTTTTATCTTAAAGAAGTCCCTCTGTGATTCATTGTAATTCTGGTTTGGTGTTGATGAATTCCTTTAGCTTTCTCTTGTCTGGGAAACTCTTTCTCTATCCTTCGATTCTAAATGATAGCTTTACGGGGTAGACTAATCCTGGTTGTAGGTCCTTGCTTTTCACTTTGAGTACTTCCTGCCAAACCCGTCTGGCCTGCAAAGTTTCGCTGAGAAATCAGCTGACAGTCTTATGGGAGCTCCCTTGTAGGTAATTAACTGCTTTTCTCTTGCTGCTTTTAAGATTCTCTCTTTGTCTTTAACCTTTGCCATTTTAATTATGATATGTCTTGGTATGGGCCTCTTTGGAGTCATCTTTGGGACTCTCTACACTTCCTGTTCTTGTATATCTATTTCCTCCACCAGGTTAGTGACTTTTCCATCATTATATCTTCAAACAAGTTTTCAATTCCTTGTTCTCTCTCCTTCTTCTGGTACCCCTATGATACAGATGTTGGTAGGCTTGATGTTGTCCCACAGACCCCTTAAACTATCCTCATTTTTTTGTATTTTTTTTTCTGTTCTGATAGGTGTTTTCTGTTACCTTGTATTGTAAATCACTGACATGATCCTCTGCTTCTTCATCTAAAGCTGTTGTTGATTCCTTCTAGTGTATTCTTCATTTCACTTATTGTATTCTTTACTTCTGATTGGTTCTTTTTTATGATTTCTATCTCTATTTTTATATTTCCTATCTCTTTGTTGAAGTTTTCCCTAATTTCCTTGAGCATCCTTATAACCAGTGTTTTGAACTCTGTATCTGGTAGATTGCTTACCTCCATTTCATTTAGTTCTTTTCTCTGAAGGTTTCTCTTGTTCTTTCATTTGGAACATTTTTTTGTTTGTTTGTTTCCTCATTTCGGCTGCCTCTCTGTGTTTGTTTCTATGCATTAGGTAGATCTGCTATGTCTCCCAGTCTTGGCAGGGTGGACTTATGTAGTAATTGCATTATGGTGCCCATGATGCAGTCTCCCTGGTCACCTGAGCTGGGCAATCCAGGAGTGTCCTTAGTGTGAGTTGTGCATGCCTTCCTGTTGTAGTTGAGCTTGGATTGCTGTTGGCACATCAGTGAATGGGGTTGACCCTCAAGCTGACTGGCTATGTGCATTGGCCATGACCACACCATACAAGCTGCTGTGGAGGGGTTGACTCCACGTAGCAGAATTTCCCCCAGTGGGATCTGATCTTCTGCCTGCCAAGACCACCCTTTGAGTGTGCTGCCTGTGAGTCAACTGGGTGGTTCTCTGTTGTGGTCTGATGCCAGCCACCAGGCGTGTCGGTTCTGGTGGCTCTGGGGAGTGGCTCCGGTACAGCAATGTCAGCCACTGTGTATGACCGGCCTGGGGCTACCTGGTAAGAGCTACAAAGCAATCCGCAGTTGACTGCTGCCTGTGCTAAGCCTGGAGGTGTGTTGGAGAGATTATACTGCAAACCGAGGCTGGCTGTCACCAGTACCAGGCCTGGGACCACTCAGCAAAAGGGTCTGCTGCCACCTGCTGGCTGCTCATAAAGCTCAATCATTGAAAGAGCCTTGGGCGATATATGAGTTAGGTCTCAGGGAGTCACCAGTGTGGGGCAAGTGCCGTTCACCAAGCCAATGCAGATTCAGAATTGGCCATGTGGGGGAGGGCTCAACACAGGAAATATGGCGCCAGCCCCTCAGCCTCATGGGAAGCAGGCTCAGTACAGAGACAATGGTGGTTGTCCCTCCAGCCCTTGTCCTGCAGCCCACAACTCAGCTTCTCCCTGTTTTCAGCACCCCCGAAGCTACTGTCCCTCTGCTGGAGCCCACGGTGAGTGCCTGTGAGAGAGTGGGTCTGTGCGTGAGCCCTTTAAGAGGACACCTGGGTTTCTAGCAGCCTTCTATCTCACACAGATGGACAGAATCTCCATTGATTATCATAGCCAGATGTTGTGGGGGCTCTTCTTCTCAGCACTGGCACTCTGGGATGGGGACCCCAGTGTGGGGCTGGGGTCCCTCGTTCCTTGGGGGGGCTCTACAGCTGAGATATCCCTCCAAATTCTCAACTGCCACACATGAGTATGGGGACCAGCCCATTCCCTGTCTCCACTCCTCCTACCAGTCTCAAGGTGGCTTCTTTTTACTTCCTTAGATGTAGGACTTCAGTTCAGCTAACCTTCAGATGGTTCTCCAGGTTGATGGTTCTATAATTCAGTTGTAATTTTGATGTGCTCATAGGAGGATGCGAGCATAGTATCCACTTACTCTACCATCTTGACCAGAACCCACCCAAATTCATTTTTTTATTAATATGATAAGCATTCCATTGAATTAGGACTTCTAAGTTTTTCATGAATAAACTACACTACAATTATAAGAATACAGAAAGAGTTGAAACTAATGACAATTTTCCAGGCCCTTGAAGAAAAACGAAAGCCCAAAATGGGGAAGTACAAAGATTTGGTGAAAAGTCAAAATATTGAAACCATACTGCTCAGTATTTAAAAGACATGCAGATGGAAAAGATACTCAGAGAAGCTGGAAAAAAGTTCACAATCTTCCATCTCAACCAGAAGAGCTTCTTCCTATAATTTGCCAATGGCTTTTTCAGTCTCTTCACTGATGGCATTGGTGATGATCTTCTCCAGCCCCATCTTCTCTACTAGCTGTGACCTGCATCTGAACCATGTCCTCATCAGCAGGGAGAACTTCATGATTCTGAGCCAAATGAGGAAAATCTCCTTTTTCCTCTGTCTGGAGGACAGAAATGACTTCAGATTCCCCCAGGAGACAGTAGATAGCAGTAAGGTCCAGAACGCCCAGGTCATCTCTGTCCTTTACGAGATGCTCCAGCAGATCTTGAACCTCTTCCTCACAAAGCAGTCCTCTGTTGCCTGGAACGTGACCCTGCTGGACAAGCTCCTCACTGGACTCTATCAGCAGCTGGAAGATCTGGACACCTGTCTGGTGCAGGAGATGGGACAGGCAGAATCTGCTGTGGGTAAGAAGGACCCTACACTGGCCATGAAGACATACTTCCAGGGCATCCGTCTCTACCTGAAAGAGAAGAAATACAGTGACTGTGCCTGGGAGGTTGTCAGAGTGGAAATCAGGAAGTGGTTTTTCTTTGTTAACAACCTCATAAGAAAACTCATGATATAAGAAAGAACCTGATTCTCAGCTCAGACTCTTAATTGTTCAGTCTTTTCTAAAACTGTTATTTTTTGCTTCAGCTATAAAATAATTTGAATCATATTTGGCATATTTTTATCAGTAATATTAAGCATACCTATGTCAAGCTATTTCAGAATTGGAGGAATGTAACTGGTACCCTGTGGCTGAACCTCATGTTTAAAAATATGTATCTATGTGTGTGCGTATATATGTATTTATTTATTAATATAAACTTATCTATTCATTTTATGGCATTTGCATTTGTATTTTATTTTTGTATAAGAATATGTTCACATTTTCTTTTTTAGTAAAAAATTTTACTTTTGTACTTATAAATTTATTTTAGGAAATATCTCTTCCTTAAAAGAAACAAAACAAAACCTACCCCAGAGTCCTAATTCCGCAAACTAAATGTAAATGTATGTGATACAGTTCATTCATTCATTCATAAGCCTTGGGGATAGAGTCCTTATTATGGAGCTTACATTATACTAAAAAACATAACCACTAAAGAAGTAGTTACAGTATAATTATTTACATTTGGGATCTGGGTTACACAAGAAAAGTGAAAGACGCTATGACAGTGAGTAACATGGCTACCTTCAGTTTTCTCCAGGGAAGTAATACAAAATTTGAGCCTTGAAGGATGAGTAAAAGTTAAACTATCACATGAGGGGCAAAAGTTCACAGGGTTAAAAAACAAAACCCAGAGAATGGCCCTGTAGCAGGAAAGGACCTGGTACATTAAAGAAATGAAAAAGGCCAGAGTGGATGGACTGTGCTGATGGATAGAGACTATGGCTTGTAATGAGGCTGGAGAAATGGAAAGGGGCCCAAGATAGACTATGTTAAAGATGTTAGATTTTATCCTAAGAGCCAAAGATTTAAAGCTAGAGACTGGTTGACTAGAGATATATCTATTTGGTATTAGATATTTTAATTCATTAGATTAACAGTCCTCAAAGTGTAGTCTGTAGGCTTCTGGGGGTCCCACTAGAGACTTTAAGGGGATCCACAAGGTCAAAGTTATTTTTGTAATAATGTCAAGACATCATTTGCCTTTTTCATCACATTAACAACTTGCACTGATAATGCAAAACAATAGTGGGTAAAACCACTGTTTTAGTTCCATGCCTAAATGTCAATCAAGGCAGTAACATCAAAATGTACTTATAATTATTATATTTTTCACTATAATATACTTGAAGTAAAAAAAAACAAAAAAAACACGTCAGTTTCATTTAAGAATACCCTTAATGAAATAGTAAGATTATTGTTATTAAATCTTGACTTTTCAGTACATATCTTTCTAATATTCTCTGTGATAGTGATTTTAATATTCTATGTGACAAGCACTTCTACATGCATGCATGATGATTATTTTGAGGGGAAGCACTCATATGGTCGTTTGAGTTGTGACCTAAACTAGCCACTCTTTCACAGATCCATTTTTACTTGAAAGAATGACAAACAGACAAACTATATTAAGAGTTGGGCATTTGACAGATATTTTCTCAAGGTATTTATACAATGAAACTGTCACTTCAAGGAAAACATTTATTGCCAATTATAACAGTTGAGCTTTCAATAGAAAATTAGAATTTTGGAAAATCTACCACTATGAACCTGACAATTTCCCAATATTTAAAAAGTTTTGTGATGACAATGTGACATTAACAAATGAATTGCTTGGTTATATAAATTAAAATACACACACACACACACACACACACACACACACACGAGTAAATCAGACTTGTTTCCTATGTAGTATATTTACCCTCTTTCTCAAATTTGACACGTTTTCATTGAATTCTCATAGCCATTAATATTAATCATTGTCAATATCTCACTGATATTAATAGTGCCACCTCTAATTACTTTCCTTTATTGTACTTTCTTGCTCTGTCTTTGCCCATCTTTTCTTTCACTGTTTTGGTATTAGATATTTAGTATTATTTGAATTTTGACTTTTCTCCTTTTGCAAAAAAATAATGGGATTATGTTTAAAATCAATCAAAGGTATTTTTTAATAGGTAAGTTTAAGCAATTTATATTTCTTATCTTAACCATTATGTGTTTGGGTCTCAAATTTATTTGGTTTATGCTTTACTTTTTGTATTACTTTATGTTTTGAAACTTGTCATACTCCCTCCAACTCTCCATTTGTCATTAAGACTATATTTAAAGGCAATTTAATTTTCTCTTAAGTTTGGAATAAAAAATTGCATAATGCTTTAAAAAATTTTTAACTAATTTTAACTGATTTTCCTATTCACTACCAGTTCTTACTAGGATTATGGCTTTTAGGCAGCATAGTGTGTATAAGAGACATAATATAAATAGATATGCATGTGAGTTTATGTTCATATATAAACAGATGAAAAAGTCTAGATTTAGCGACTCTTTATTGTAGAAAATAAAACTATATTAATTTGAATGCTCTTAGAATGATAGTTAGTTGGATGCAGTATGATAAATTAGTGCTACATATTCTAAATCTAATCATCAGGTAATTTTAGGAGTCACATGGTCAATAAGATATCAATTTGAATTAAACAATTCTCATTTTAAGATAAAGCACATGACTATAAAGCAATGAGTTTGATATTCTTATCTACCTTTGTAAACTGCTCTGAAGACAGTTCTCATCCTGGAATGCAAAACCTTTTTGAAGGATGATAATACTGTCGCCATCACTAATCATTATAGCTTCCGACATGTTTTCCGATACTTATATTGAAACTGCAGCAAGGTACTCTTACAATTAAGGAAACAAAGAAAAATCTATGTGACTGTCACGTATATTATCCCTTTGGACACCAGTTCCTCCCCCCACCTTCAACCTTGAACCAAGAAGGTAGGTAAATCAGGTTAGCTCTGAGCAGCAGGGGTTACTTCATCAACGCCTTCAGTAGCCTTTTCTTCAGTGATTCATTATCTAGTGATGAACTGGATCAACTAAAGCAATGTGAGAACAAAAATTTTAAGCAACATTCTTTCTCTGTGCTTCAGGCCCTCAGCTTTGGAGTCTTGCTCTAGGTAGTGAGCGATGAATTCCTTCCTTAACCAAAAATATGTAAGGTTGGTGTTATACTGCCATCTACTGGATATAAGTCAAGTACTGGCGTAGAGGCTGGGTGTATTGGGCTCCCTTCCATGACTCCTGCTGGGAAAAAGGCAGGAAGTTAGAAATACTAACTATTGTTGCTCCAATAAATTAATTTAAAAAATCCATTTCAAATAACAAAAAGAAATAAAAGAACATTTTGATGCCCTGCTCCTTTCAAACAAAGAAACAAATGTATAGTGAATTGAAAAAGTTCTAATTCATAATAGTAATTCTAATAGTCAAATTTATATTATTAGATTCACGTATTTATCATATTCTCACCCCAAAGTAAGTTAATGTATATTATTGCGATATTTGTATAAACAGCCTAATTTAAACAAAAAAGAGACATTTGTACTTAATTTAAAATATTATTTGTAAATGTTGTTGTTATCCCTGGGCCTGACTTACAATATCAAGAACTGCACTAAGACAATTAGTCAAGTTTTAATAATTGAACTTTGGAATGAAGGGGTTAGGATTTGGTTCCTGTTTTCTCTCAAAGATTCTTGAGTTTGCTGTTTGCTCACCGACCTTCCCCATCAATAACCTTCAAGTTCTACATATCAATTTCTTTCACAGAATGCATTTGTTGAAAGTATGTGCTCACTGGACATTATCTCCAGAAAGAATCACATGAGCTATATCATGATCATGTAACAATGAGCACTGCCTGTGTGAGCTGAAGTGATAAAGACAAATTTGCAGGATTGAGAGTGGCAGCCAGCGTGTTTACAAGGGAACGAGCATCAAAGCTTTTAGAGTCAGAAGAAAATTCACCATGGAGGAAGGTTCAGTGAGGTCAGTAGCTCATGTCAAGGTTAGAAATGTAATTTTTTTCCAGCCAGGTTCAAAAACCTTTCGATAATAATCAAAGAATCATTCTTAGAAAACTGAATTTCATCTCCATCCCTTGGAGCTAAGTTTCTGATAACCCTTTCAAATAAGTTGGACCTGGGATTCTGGTCCAGGACCAAGTTGGCTGATGGTGACGAATCCCTAAGTCTCACTACAAATGCTGAAGAAGAAAGAACATGAGCTGGAACCTCTGGAATAACTGAGAAGTGACCTTCCAGCTACCCATCAAGTTCAAGGGAGAAAGTAGAAAGAAAGCAGTCAGGTAGAAAGCAGTGGGACAGAAATCAGACAAACATGGAAACAATTCAAAGCAAGGGATCGACATAAGGTATGAGAAGATGGGATTGAGATTCCAGGTGAATCCAGTAGAGCTCCAGACCTCCCAGGTGAAGGAAAGAAGCTTGGAAGGATCCAGAGCTTTTTAAGAAACTACCTGCAGGTATCCTAATATCCTCTTGGATGAATCTTAATCTTTTTTAAGAAACTACCTTGCAGGTATCCTATAACTATCCCTTGGATGATCTTACTATAGTAGGATTTTCCTTTTAAGGGGGGGGTGAAGAGCAAATAGTAACAGAGGAGTACCCACAGTCCACCCTAAGACATATTTCCTCTAGAACTTTCCCATAGGACCCTGATAGGAAAATGACTTCAGAGAACAACTGGACCAAGCCTCCTATCTTCTCATACCTGGCCAATATCACGTAGATAAATCACCTGAGACCCACAGAAGTTAAAGGTTTATCTTGGAAATCTAATAACCCAGGTCTGCCAGGGCAATTTTCTTTACACTACACCACATGCAAATTTTCTTTTCACTAAGTAAATTTTTTCTCTCTTCCCCTATAGGAAAGGCATATGACCAACAATTAGACTGTAAGGAACTAGCTGAAACCCCAGCTCTATCTCTTATCTCTCAGTGTATCCATTTAGAGGTTGAATCTATAAATTCAAAATAGTCTCCCTAGCACTAAGAGAAGGGAGAGCCAGGTGTAAATTCTCAAAACATCTCAAGTAATGCAGATATGACAACATGTGTAAGAGATAGTCTTTATTGATCATAGACAGAGTAATATGTGTTGGTAAAGAAACAAGAAATTATACTGTATAGTAGACTGGAGCTTTGGATGATAATCTTTGAGCACTTATTTTGTACCAGGCACGACCTGGAAGTGAGATCCCAAGATAGGCTGTGAAGAGTTACTTTCACTGAGCAACAATCGTCATCAACTTTATCCAGGTCCTAACGCCCCATCCTTTGGAGAACCAGAGCAGGAACATTGATGACACCAACACTGCAGAGCTCCTCAAAAAGTCCAAATTCCTATTTTCATATTTCATCTGATTATAAAGTGTATCATTTATTGTAAAGTGTATGATGTCAACAATTCTATAATGTAGATGTATAATTTTTATTGTTCACACTTCTAGTTAAGGACAATGAGCTTTAGACACATTGATGTATCCAAGACCACACAGTTACCAAGTGACGAAGTCAAGATTCAAACCCAAAACAGTCTAACTGCAAACTCCAATCACTCTAATTATGTTATGCTACATCATTAACAATGAGCAGAGTTTCTAAAAAGGAAAGAGAAGCAGGCATGTTACCATTAGTTCCCTACACAGTTACTCCTACTCAGTACATTTCTTAGAGTATGACTCTCTGTTCACGTGGTCCAGCTTTTCCCAGAACATTGCTAAATATGCACCCAGATTTCTGGGACTATGGGGGGGGTCTCTGCAATATGTGTTGCTGTAGCTGCCTAAAGAGGATATTTTCAAGTTGTAGCACATAGGTAGTAAGAGGGACTAGTGAATCTCGACTAACCCCTTTTGCCCTACACACATTGCCCAGGTCGCAGAGATAAATGGACAAGATTTCTCATCCTAAAGCTTCCATGTAATAACAATAGGCCAGAAGCATTCTGTCGGGGACTTACCGAGAGGTGGAATGGTGTAGGAGGGCTGTGAGGTAACCAGCACGGCCTCAACCAGCAGAGAGCTTGAACAGAGACTGGTTTGTAAGCATGTACTTCCAGTCCAGAAGTGGATGTGCTTCAACTATGCCATAGGGAACCCATGATACTCTCCCTTTTAAAGGGCCATGCCCTCTCCTCTCACATTCCTTGCTTGCCTTTAATTTGTGGAATCAGATTTGTGGTCAATAACAATATATGGTTTTATTCACCAAACTTGTATCTTCTTACTGGTCACAAAATCAGATTCCCTTCCCCAATCTCTTTACAGTTAGGTGCGGCCATGTAAAGGAACCTTGGTCAATTGATTGTGGTTCGAAGTTAAGTTTTTTTCTGCACAGGTCTGGCCCATGAAAAGATGCCCATGTGACCTACCATGCTTTTTCCTTTTACAACTGGGTGGAATAAACCCAAGCACCACAACCACATTTAAAGTCACACATTGATGATAATAGCAAAGGCCCTAAATAGAAGGTACTGGGGTCCCTGAATCACTGTTTGGGGGAGAGCCGACCAACAGTCATCTGATCAGGAATGCTTGCATTGAGGTGTTACATGAAGGAAAGATAAATTTGGTTATATTCAAAATACTGATATTTTCATATTTATCTGTGTGTCCAGCTAACATTACCTTTACAGACAGAAGTCTGTAACAAAAGAATATAAAGTTTTCCATAAGAAGTTATATTTTAGATTCTAAGGACAGCGAATATCTTCCAAAAAATTGAAAATATACATAAAAAATGTATTATCATAAGTTTACTTCCTTAAGAAACATAGATCATTTACTTTTCTGAATATATTTTAGAAACTCAATATATCTTAAATATAAAGCCTTAATTTTGATTTTAGATATTTTACAGCAAGCACTGATAATACAGTACAGCTTGCTTTCTTGGATTTGTCAATAATATAATTGATTAGAGTGTCATGAGAATAATTTTCTTATTTCCTAATTTTTCTTTGGAATTTATAAAATGGGGGGAAAGCACACTTCACTCATCCCTCTGACAACCTCCAAAGCACAGCAGCTATATTCTTCTCCTTTTGATAGCTGCTGATTCCTTGGAAGTAATTTCAGACCACATTACTAAGAAAGGACAAGCCAGAAGATTTTCTGCTTTCATTTTCTGCTCCAGTTGTTCCAGACTGGCTAAAGAGTAATTTAACCAGCAGATCTTACTCCAAGCTGTACTGTAGTCTTCTGTGTGGAACAGGTTGAGGATCTGATGTAAAAACAAATGGCTTGTGTCTTCTGGATGCTGATATCTCCTATTTTGTAGTGAAAAAAAATTAAAGCAGATCCTGTCATTCTGGCATGACTGAGAAGCTATGTCTTTCAGATATCTCAAAAGCATGAAGATTCCCTGCTTTTCACGGCCATGAGGCCAGGAGGAACTGGAGCAAAGCATCAGCAATACTATTACTGAATAGATTTATGCCATTGAGTTAAGTGATTCAGCAGACACAGCGCGCGGCCATTGCTCAGCGGCGCGCGCAAAGCTCCCTCGCTGCGCTGCCCCAAACGGCCGGAAGGGGGCGCCAGAACTCGCCGTAACGGACCAACCGACGCCGCCGACCCAGAGGGACCAGCCTCCCGGTCTAGCGCGGCGGACTTCGGCGCCGCATCCACCCGGGCAACTTGGGCTTAGCTGTCCGCTGGAACCCCGGCCCGGGCGAGGAGCCCCGGGGCCGCGGGAACTGCGAGTAAACTCTTCCATTTGGCGCCTTACTGCGTCGGGGCAGCTCTGCCGGGCTTTGCACGGAGCCTTTCATTTTCTAGACCTGCCCCTGCCGGGATTCTCTCCTTTATCGGAGAATATTTTAGCCAGACCGGTTTACAAAAGTGCCCATTCATTCGGGGATTGCCCGCTGGAAATCAGAGCGTGCAGTGGTATGTGTTCGGATTCAGGATTATTTCTGGAAAGCAAGACAAGAATTCAGGGGAAGGGTAAACGCATCTACAATCTGGACACGAATCTACAAAATTTGGGGACCCTCCAGTGGAATGACTTGGGAACAAGACCAGTGGAGCTGAGACTTATTGGTAACTGAGACTTATTGGACCCTGATACAAACTGTACCCCTATATACTCTTACCATTTTTTAATGGTTAATTTTTCTTACAGCGTTAAAGTAGTTAAAAAATAGGTGTATTAAAATTCACACTATTTTAAGTTTAAATGTTTTATTTATAACAAAACCGGAATTCATTATCATTTTACTTTCTTCATTCAAATAGAAGGAAACTAATCAATAGTCTTTTCAAAATATACTTTTTGATAATCTTGTTTTCACTGTTTACTGTTTTTGAAATGTTTTGTGATCTTAAGTAATTTTTAACTAACTTCAGCCCACTGAAATTTATATTGCAGCATCCCATATCACTGGTATTTTCTATAAAATTTTCAAGGCCATTTCCAAATTTGGATACGTTCTCTCCCTGTGGTAAGAAAAAGGTAGGCCTTCTATGAAGACAGCTTCTTTATTTATAGATTTTTCTTTTAATTGTAAAGCTATTAACTTTTCTAATTTGGTTCAAAATATCCCACCAAATTAAATGGATAAAAATGTGCAATCTAGTTGTGCCGAGATGTTTTAGAGTTCAGCATATGGTACTTTGTCAATTGATATTATATCTTTAAATATTTGGTAGACATCTTTAGTTTGTGTGTGAAGTGCCATGATTGCATTTTGCCATGATTGTATTTGACCTTGATACCCATCAAGTATCTATATATGTTTTTAATGTGGTTTTTAGGACAGGCAAAATGAAAAAAATGCATTTATCCTTTGTACAATACTAAAAAAGGTTATCATATTTTAAGTTACAAAAGCAACATTGTTACCGATTAAATCGACATTGAGTTGAATAAGGCACAAATTTAGCATAATCATTTTTGAGGGTCATAATGGCTTGTTCATCCTTGTATGCATTTGCCATCTTTCCTCTGTTTCCATATCCTTGGCCAAGAGCATTTTTATGTAAATACCAGATTTTTCCAATTTATTAATTTCATAAGCTAAATATATCCAGTTTTTTATTTTATTTCAATAGTCATTCAATCTTTTTTCTATTGTTTTGTCACTATTCTTAAAGAGAACATACCTAAATCTGACATATTTGTTCATGATGAGTTACAAATGGTGAATAATCAAAAAATAAGTTCAAGTATTTTTCTTATATTCTTCATAGTATTTCAGATCTAACATAGTTTCCTAGTAGCATTATAAATTTCTTTTGAATTTTATTACAGTCTTCTTAGGAAAATTATGTAACCTATTTAGTAATAGTAATAGTACTAATAATACTGAAAATACCTACAGGTTGCAAATATAATTGAGAGGAAGAACTAAGATACTGTATGTAAAGCAGTGAACAAACTTAAAACCATAAGTGGTGGGCAGTAGCTGTTATCTCTGAGACTGAATGGCTTGTGCAGAAATAGTCCTAGTAAGAAGGTTGTTTTTTTTAATTTGATTTTAAACTTTTGCTTTGATGTATAACTTATCTGTAGTAAAATGCACTAATATTAAGTATGTATCTTGTTGTATTTTTACATATGTATGATATCCAGATAGAACATTTTCAGAATCTCAGAAATCTTGCTTGGGCCCTCTCCCACTGAATAACCCCAGGCCAAAGATAACCAAATCTGTGGCCACCATTACCATATATTTGCTTTGCCTGTTTTTGAATTTCATATAAATGGCATCATATATTAGGTAACTCCTTACATTTGTTATCGTTAATTCATTGTAAATACAAAAGCTAAGGCTACAAATACTCTAGAAGAATACAGAGAAATAGTCTCAGTGTTTACATTTAGGTCTATGATTTCTCTCTAATTAATTTTTAGGTAAGGTTTGAGGTATGAGTCAAAGTTCTTTGTTTTCCCATGTAGACAGCCAGTTGTCCAAGCTCCATTTATTGGAAAGGCTATTTCTTCTTCCACTTAAATGACACAATAATTGTGACTCAGTTAATAATATTTGGATGGGTCTGTTTCTGCACGCTCTATCCTCCACCATTTTTCTCTTTGTTATTCTTACATCAATACCACTACACTGTAGCTTTAAAATAATTCTTGTTATCTGGAAATATGTTTTTTATGTTTATTCTTCTTTTAAATTACCTTTGTTATTCTAAGTCCTTGGCATTTCCATATGCAATTTAGACTCATCTTCCCTTGATTGATTCATTCACTCCCATACTGTAGCAGTTTCCTTCCACTCCAGGGTAAAAATCTCTGCAGTGTCCTGCTCATTCATTCCCTTTATCTTCACTACTCATTCATGCAACTACTTCCCATTCTTTTGCTTGCTGGCTGTAAGATTTTTCCAAAGAATAGAGAGAAACCTACAAGTTGGGAGCCAAAGTTAGATCAAGGTTTTACAGAGACTTCTATAAAAGACTCTCTCTGTCCAAGGGTTTTAGGAGCTCTGCCCCAGAAATGGGACAAAGACCAAAGATATATTTATTATTATAAATCACAACAGCAAACAGGGAAAGATTCTCAACTTCACTATTGTGCTGGCTTCTTTACTGTGTCTCAGCTCCAAATGCAGTCTTTTCTATCCTGCTTTGTACTGATGGTGCCAGGATTCTGTAAACCTCGTTTTACCCTTCCCAGCTTGTTTCCTGTCGGGTTGAAAGAGGAGGGCGGGCCATACTCTTTTCTTACTCTGTTGTAACCTGTCAATCACTCCAGCAACAAACATCGGTTGCCATTTGCAGCATGTTTCTGCATTCGCCTTTTCTGATTCATCCTCCTTTCATTCACCAAGGTACCATCGGTGAGTCCTACCTCTGAGTTTATAGCCCTTCTCCAAATTCCCACGATACCAGCATCAGCAAGATTAGCATTCTTCCTCAGAAGTCTGATGCCAGTTCCATGTGTCCCCTTCTGCAAGCTTGTAGGTTCTAAGAACCTCAGACTCTCCCCTTGGCTCCCCAAGCCTCCACGTTTTACCTTTCACTGGTTTCCAACATATTTTTTTTTTCTATTTCCTATATTCAATTCTCTCTGTTAAAACAAGTGGTGTAGTTTTCTTTTTTCCTGACTAGAAAATGACTAATACAGCTAATTAGAGAAAGACGAATTCAAATTTTAAAACATCTTTTATATATAGAATTGGTGTGATGTTGTGGAAATATATATTCAATGCTTTGAAATGAGTGTAGTCTTTGTGCAGGACGTATTGGCTAATAACATTTGGCTGATATTAGCATTCAAAAAACCAAGCTGTTTTACTCCTAGGTGCCTAATTTAGTGCCATATTCTGTCATAGGTGTAAAGGCACACTTGCCTATTTATTGCAGGATTGTTTGTACTTAAGTATCCAGAAGAGGATAACCATCAAATAGTAATTAAACAATGGTACATCCATTGGTTATATGAAATTAGGTCAGGTTATATGTACTGAGACTGAAGTTGAAATATTTTCAGAAAATATCTGGTTAAAAAAAACTATTCAATGATGTTTTGGTATAATACCACACACACCCAAACACACACACACACACACACACACACACACACGTTCTAAAAGGTTACCCATCCCTTTGAAGGGACTGGAAATTGGAAGTGATCCCCTGCGATCAAGGGTTCTTATTTAGTGGAATTGACTGAATTTTAAAATATATATACACACATCAAAGTAAATATTTTATGTAGTTCTTGTGTAATTATAAAAATTTAAAGATTCTTTAACCATTTAGGTCAAAACTAGCAAAAAATACAACAATAACTTCCAAATAAAAAGAGCAAAAAGCAAAAGAAAGAGTGATTCAAAGGGTATGGAGTGGTTAAAACAATAAATTAACTAATAAAAAAAAGGAATTTGTGTAAGAAAATTGTATTATCTTGAGTAATTCAGTTTTAGATAGTGTGGATCCAAATGTAATAAGGAAGGTGAGATGTTTTCAATGAATAGGTGAGGTAGAGGGCTCCAGGATAGTGTCAAACTGCTGATTCAAGGTCCATGTACTGACTTGTTAAGACACCCAAGGAGAACAGGTCCTTACCCTTTGTTCATCAGTCACCCTCCCAGCTTGGGTATCTCTGGCCAGGACTCTCTACATGTCAAGGCCAACATAGAGAGCTACGCTGAGGCTCTGAAAGTCTCTAATCATATCTACTTGATATGTCCTCAGGGCTGGAGTCCTATCAAATGGAGCATGAGTGATCCTAAAGATCTGAGATGCTGTGTTCTCTTCAGCAGAGGACTAATGCATGAAATATTTCAAAAGGGCCAGGTGCAGTAAACCATTCTTTGAGTTTTTCAGAGAAGGATCAGTAGAAAACCCTTTTACGCACTTTAAAGCTGAATAACCTAGCAAGAATACAGATCTGAGATCTATGTAGATGTTCACACAATTCACGAATAATGAATGTCTGCTGCTCTCTTGGGAAGAGGAGAATGAAATTGTCCTCCCATGTCATTTTCCTTGTCTTTCAGCGTCAACACAGAAGCAGGAAGGAAAAGCTGGAGCCTGAAAGGATAATGTTCTCCTGCCGAATGCCAGGCACTCCCTGGATTAACCTAAATATTGCTGTTCAGTGAGGCTCAGGTCTACAATCACAGAGGAGGTCAGTTCCCAGAACCGGGCCTTCTCAGAAAAGAATGACTTCAGAGGGGAGCTTCTTCGGAGGACTGTGAGGCCTGGGACACTTCTCCTAATGCCTATTCTGCCCACTCGTGGGAACCGAACTGTGATTGATTTGGGGCCACGGATCTTGCCCACTAGGTGGTGCTGTGAGATGTAGTGGAAGGACTATTGGTTTTGGAGGCAAAATTTCTGTGTCCTGCTTTTGGACATACTCCAAGTTGTCAACTTCCCTAAGCTTCAGATTCCTCATTTGAGAGAGTACGGGCTCATTGTGATGATTACTTGGGACAATGTGTGTGAAAGGACTTTAAAGTGACATAGTGCAAAATGTAGGTGAGCCTGACTATTCTTGCCATTGAACGTTTGACCTTGAATCCTAATCCCCGAGCATTCAGAATGTAATCTTGAAAGGATCCATTCCTAATGGAACATTCTACTCAGCTTCCTACAAGGTCCTCCTTCACCTGATGTGACCAGGCTTCTCTTTTCTCTGTTCGGAGCCCTCACTGCAAAGGCGCTAATGTGGCATTGGACCTACTTTCTCTTCAGAAAAGGTGATTCATCTCATCTGTTATTTCAGGCATCCATCTCCCTAGGTTACCTGTGAAATTCCCGGGCCCCAATGCAACCTAGAGTTGACATGAGAGGGAGAACCATAGGAAGAGGGACGTGAAATCAAGCCTTGGCGTGGGGATAAAAAGAATATCATGAAGTCAGACGGGTGGGCAAATGTGACCCTGCCAGCCTTGCCTGTCCCCATCCTGATTTTAAATGCACATTGTACCTCCTATCTCTTGCAGATACCTGCACAAGCTTCCTTTAGTGGGTAGCTTTCTGGACCAGTTACAGCAACATCCTTTCTCTGAGGGACGGGTTAGAGCAACCAAGGAAGAAGACATTGTTGTTTTCAGAATCAGGAAGATGGTTCTCAGGGTCACCTTTGATATCCATTAAGGGGTAACTCTCTCTGGCCTCCACCTTCTGATTGGACTATACCACCCACTTTCCTTTCTTTCACCATATAACCATTGTATGCCTCTCTTTGATCAGAGCCCCCTTTGTCACTGGATCCCACATTGTCAGGACAATTTTTCATCCCACCATTTAACCTTTTTCCTTCTACACCAAGAATGCACTCAGATCCAGGACCCTATTCCCAATCCAGACCCTACTCTGTCTTTGGAACCCACCTCATCCCCTGATCCCGTTCTCTCTCAGGATCTCCTCGATTCCCATAATGTGAAACACCCTATAGATTCCAGTGGTCTCACTGGTTTTCGAAGGTTCCAAGTGAGGACCCAAAAAGTCTCAGCTGTGCAAAGCCTTGGACAATGGCTCCAGCATGTCTTTAGGAGTTTCCCCACAGCACAGCCATGGATCAGTCACGCTATCCATAATCCCGCCCCACATTCTGCCTCTGGGAGCATGTTACCTGAGGTCAGCCAGAAAGTCCTCCCGCATTCCCTACTACCTGCAAAATTTCTCTCAAAGAAATGTTTCTTTTTTCTTTTTTTTTAAGTTTATTGGGGTGACAATTGTTAGTAAAGTTACATAGATTTCAGGTGTACAATTCTGTATCACATCATCTATAAATCACATTGTGTGTTCACCACCCAGAGTCAGTTCTCTTTCCATCACCATATATTTGATCCCCTTTACCCTCATCTACCACTCCCCTCCCAAAATGTTTCTAGAAAATCATTTGGTTCTCAATTACCACATCTTCTGAAGTAGATTGTGTCTATTATATGTAGAGATCTATTTCCAAATGTGCTTGCTGTTCTCTAAAAAGGAGACTTGTGTCTTCTGCCTCAGCCATATTTAAAGGAAGTTCAGGGCTAGTCAGGAGCTCAGGCTTAGAGTAACAAAGGGTCAGCTTAGCTCTCACTGAGAGCCAGCCTTGACTTTCGGAAGGTGATCAGGGTTAGGGAGGGATGTTAGCAGTGGCATTGTACCCCCTCTGTCATCTCGGGTTCCTTTAGTTGTATTTCTGAATGTATCTCTATTTTTAAATTCTGTTAATATAATCCTACCACAAAAATACAACAACAAAACGTACAAATGCTCAGAGGCTTTAGAAGTGGGAAAACCAAAAACCATGTCTCAGGACCTAGATTTCATCCTTCCCTCTGCTTCCTCAGTATCTAGAAAACATGTATGGTCACGGGGTGGAGTAATTGGGGTTGCACAGGCATTCTGGGACCGGAAGTTTCCCACTCAGCCTCTAGGAACAGTAAAAGACAAGAAACTTCACATATCCCAAAAATGGACTGGACTCTTCAGACCCTAATTTCAGATAGGTGAGGAGAATCCCCATGACTTTGAATCTTTTGGTGGGGAATAGCTTCCCCTTGCCCCCAGACCTCCCCTCTATTCTTAATGCAGGCTGACGAGATAGCACTGCTTCTCACCACTTCTAACTTAGCCTCAAGGCAAATGTACAGCTGACCATGAACTCCCATTTCCTCTCCCCATGTCACAGGTTTGAGAACAAAAAACCCAGAATTCCTGGCTTTCTGTGTGCTTAGAAGGGGCAGGGGAAAGAGGCAACACAAGGGGAGGCAGAACAAATATAAGGGCTTACAAACCTGGGAGTATAGGGAAGACACGTGATCAGACTTGGGAAAGAAAGCTCCGCCTATCTTCAAGTGCCCCTCAGGTCACTTCTAGCCACTGGAAGAGAATTGGGTCCAAAGCTAAGAACGTGAAAATTGGGTCACCTTGCCCCACCTCAACCTCCACAAGACAATCCATCTCTGAAAGTGTTCAGAGATAATGTTTTTCTGAAAATAGTGGCTTTTGAATGTTAGGAAAACTATCCATCATGGATGAAGAACTGACTGGGCTTTAGGGAAGGTGGGTGTTTGGGGGATCTTGGGGTTAAAGTGACAAGGTCAGCGAACAAGGTAAGTGCTGCTTAAAGATCTGCTATGTCTGTGGGGTTTATCTAGAAGCAAGCATTGAATCCAACCATGGGTTCTCCCCGTGGAGCACAACTTGGACAGGGGAACGGGAACTTCACAGTAAAAAAAAAAAAAAAAAAAAAACACAACCACAGCCAGGTGATGGAGGTGAACATCAGCAGTGACAACTCATGTGTGGGGACAGAGCCCCAGAGAGCAGTTTCCAGGCTCTTGGCGTCACATAGAAAGGTGCTGGCTCAGGTAGTAGATGGTCATCAGCTGTGACTAGTTGGCCATTGGCTGTTACCGGTTAGCCATTAGCCACTGTTATAACTGCCACGGTTAAGACAGCAAAGGGTGGTGTAGTGGCGTGGCGTGGTGGAGTGTGGATTATGGATTGCAGAGAGGATTGCAGCCAGCAAGTGAGGTTGGTTGGCAGAGACAAGTGGACGGTGGGTTGTGGATCATGTGGCTCCTGCCTCCTGTGTTTCCAACCCAACCGCCAGCGAGAAAATAGTGGTATGACTCCCCTATCTATGGCTCCATGGGTGTTCCTTTTTGGTCTCACCATATCCTGCGTTCTTATGTGGGGAGCGGGACTAGAGACCCTTCCTGACACCTGCATGGCATCATGTCAACAGAATGTACCCTCAATACAGTGTGAATAAAATGGCACTTTATAAGTAGTCTTCTCAAAAACCTGTAACCCCACCATAATCATCAGAATAACATCAGACAAATCCCAATTGTGGGACAGTCTGAGGTACCTGACCAGCATTCCTCACAACTGTTGAGGACATGGAAAACAAGGGAATTCTGAGGGACTGCCCCAGCCCAGAGGAGATTAAGGAGTTTTGACAACTACATGAAATGTGGGATTCTGGTAGAGATCATGGAAGAGAAAAAGAACAGTAGGTAAAACCTAAGAGAACCTGAATAAAGTGTAGACTCCATGCAATAATTATCAATATAGCTTCATTAATTGTGACAAATGTCCCTTACTAAATATAAGATGTTAATAATACGGAAAAACAGGGATGGGTGTTATGAAAACTCTATTTTGAGCATACGAGAACCCTCCTCCTGGTGCAGCCTCCTCCTCGTGGAATCAGAATGTGCAAGCCGCTAAACAGAGGCCCAGAGGAGCTCCTGGAATCTTTACCACCTCGTTGAGTGTAGACAGTGGTCAGAGTTCCCTCTATTCACTGTTTCTGAGCTGGGCTGGGCAGTCTTGACCTTCAGCGAGTAGGGCTTTGCAGGTGGAGAGGGTGGAGGCGTGGCCACCTTCACGCTCTCACTCCTTGTGCTCACAAGACCCGGCTGTTTGAAGACCTGTGATCTATCATAGCTGCAAGGGAACCAGCGTAAGGGCCTAGCATCCCAGTGCCACCTCTCCAGTCACGCTGCTCAGGGACCTGCCTGTGCTGGGCAAGCCTGTGGGTTGTGCCCCTCTGCTGCCACCTCAGCATCCCTCCTCACCAGCCCTCCTTCCTGCTTGGTTCTCTAGTACTTTCGAACATATAACAGTAACTTCTGGATATGATGGGGACATGGCCACCGAGATTTTTCATGGTAAGGTGAGAATGTGGAGCCACATCATAGTTTTTGCCCAGAGAACATAAAAGATACGAAGGAAACAAGTTCACATTGCTACGTGAAAGAAGCCAATCTGAAAAGGCGACAAACTATATGATTCCAATTACATGACATTCTGGAAATGGCAAAACTATGGAAGCAGTAAAAAGATCAATGGTTGCCACGTGTTAGGTGGATGAACAGGTGGAGCACAGAGGAATTTTTAGGGCACTGATACGATGATAGATACATGTCACTATACATTTGTACAAACCCATAAAATACACACCAACTGTGAACCTAAATGTGAACTATGGACTCTGGGTGATGATAACGTGTAAATGTTGGTTTTTCAGTTGAAACAAATGTTAAATCTGGTGGGAGATGTCGATAATGGGGAAAGCTATGCGTAAATGGGCACGTAGTATGTGGGAAATTGCTGTATCTTCTCACTTGCTGTGAACCTAAAACTGATCTAAAAAATAAAGTATTTTTTAAATATACAAAGTATAAGGAAAAGAGCTTCTTCCTTATATTAGCGTCCCTTCTTTCCAAGAAAGAAGCTTTTTTGTTGTTGTTGTTAGTTTCAGGTGTACAAAACAATGTAATAGACATTTACACCCCTCACAAAGTAATAACTCTCCCCATCTACTACCCCTCTGACATTTTATATAGCTGTTACAAAACCATTCACTGTACCATTCCCTATACTGTACATCCCTTGAATTATATATATATACATATATATAATTATAGTTAGTTGCCATTCAGTATTATGAAACTTCAGCTTCAGATGTATAGCGCAGTGGTCAGAAAGAACCTTTTTTAAAACTTGAGATAAATCTGCAAGATAGACACGCATAGAACAGGAGAAGCCAGGTCTCTAGACTTGGTCGCTGTTTATGTTCATCTTGGCCAGTAGGTGGCACTCTTCCTGTATAGTTTTTTTAATAGTCCACGGAGTAATATGGGTCCTATTTTCTATTTCCTTTTTGCTTCAGCTACTGTTACATCATTGCAGCAGGGACATTCCCTCTTCCCAAACATATTCACAGGGAGGGGGGAAATGCCTCTCGTGAGAGTTTCTGAAAAACCTAGAAATTTCACTCAACTTGTGGTTTCAATTGGTGGCTTTGTACTCTTAAGGGGAAATTGACAGCCAGAAACTTTAATGGAAAAGGAAGCAGCTGTATGTATGAATGGGCAGTTTCAGTTTAATGAGGAGTGAATGAGGGGAGCTCGCGGGGGATTTCTACACTTGGGAGGAAGGAAAAGATATGCCAGTGAAGGAATAGGAAGGGGGAAGTGTGCCAGGTATCAGAATCAACAAATGAATACTATACACAGATATAGACATATATATATGTGTGTGTGTGTGTGTGTGTATATATATATATATACACACACACAAATACATATATATATAAAAGCATATTTTATGGTATATAGAGTATATACATTTTATAGTATACATGTATATATGTATGTATATATTATTATGTATATAATTACACAAAATTGATAAGCCACTTTATCCCAATTCTGTTTTTCAGAATGTCAGGGTTTTGCAGTCAGTTACAGAGAGAGGGATGGGAGAATTCACTATTCTCATACAGATCTACATGGAAAAAAAAAATAGGCACAGTGTGGTAAGCCCTCACTCAGTGGAAGATACTCTGCTAAGTGCTTTTAAATGTTCCAGTCTGTTTAATTACAACGACTCTAGGATTGTTTCCACATTATCATACATTTGAAAACACTGAGATTCAAGAAGTTAAGTGAATTCCTCAGTATCACACATGTGTCCTGACAGAATCTAAATTCGATGCAGAATCTTATATCACATGTTATAAATAATAACTTTTATCTTATGAAATTCTCAAACTCTTTTTCTTTTCGGTACTTTCTGAAGATCATTCTTCCTTCGTTGTCTCCTAATTGCGCTGACTACTCCCTCTCTGCCTTTTGCAGGCTCTCCTTTTCACCTAAAAAGTTGAACATCTTCATAAGCTGTAGGTCACCTTCTCATAAGTAATGACATGTATTACCATACCCCAATTTCCAAAAATGCAATAAACAAGTGCAATTTTTGTGTGCCTTTTTATTGGTGAGTTCAGTCCATTTACATTTAGGGTGATTATTGATATATGAGGATTTCTTATCATTCTATCTTTAGTTGTCTGGTAAGACTGTGTCTCCATTGTTTCTTTGCCTTTTCGTTGTCTATTATTTTTGTGCGTGGTATTCTATAATTTTTCCCTATGTTTCTTCTTTATTACAGTATATATTTCAGTTCTGGATTTTTTTTCAGTGGTTACCATTAAGTTTATGTAAAAGAAAGTTTGATATTTAGAGTATTCCATTTTCTTCAGCATGCTTACTTTCTCCATTCCAATATTCTGGTTCAGGCATTTACTCTCCCCATTTTTATGTTTTGGTTGCCACAAATTGTCCTTGTTGATGGTGGTCGAATAGCTTCCTTTAGTATTTCTCGTAGTGCAGGTCATGTGTTAGAAAATTCCCTTAGCTTTTGTATGTCTGGAAAAGACTTTATTCCTCCTCCATGTCTAAAGGATATCTTTGCTGGGTATATTATTCTTGGCTCATAATTTCTCTCTTTCATTAGTTTGAATATTTGGTTCCAGTCCCTCCTGGCTTGTAGAATTCAAGTGCAAATTAATATCTCCAGGATGTACATTATTGGAGATCCCAGATCTACATATGCATGTACCAGTGGAATTCTGTCTTCAGATGTTTCACAGACACTTTACAGTGTAAGTCTTCTTTCTTTTCCTTCTTGACATCTGTGGATAAAAAAGGGGCTATGTAATAAAACTGACAAGCTCAGGGGGGGCCACATGGCAGGCCTGACAAGCTCAGTGACGAAAAGTGATCACATAGGGTGTCTGATCATAAATTCCTAACTGGGCAGGTGGTAGCAGGTATGCCAGTCCTATAGCTTCCTTAGTTAGAAAAGAATAATCTTTACCTTAAGTGAGCCCTGTCCATTGTTCTTATGCATCCAGGATAACATACCTTTGAAACGGGAGAGTATTTTTCTTTTCCAGGCCCTTCAAAGGCACAACTGCAGGCACCAGAGCACAAGACCACAGAACCCTTCATTGTTATCGTGTTCTCCACATACCAGGTTTATGTGCAGTAAATGTTAATTATGAACTATCCTGTACCCACCAATGTAAAAGACGTATGTGTTTCTCCATTTTGCTTTTTATCCAATCCTAGAGATTTCCACGCTTTGCTTTCTCCCCACCTCAATATACCACCAATAGATTTCATATAACCTTCCTTACATTTTTCCTTTGATTCTAAATGCATATAAGGAACTGCAAAACTGCCATTTTCCAGAGCATTTTCAAATCGGTTGAGATTTGGCTTCCAGGCATGTCCTCAAAACTTTGGCTCAAATAAACTCTTATAAAACTTTTCTATAGGCTGGACACTCTTTCTTCAACACATCATTCATTCAAGCTTGTGGTGAGAATTCCTTGTCCTTTACCTCTCATTGTCGCATGAAACATAATTGAAATTTGTTAAGCATGATTACTGTTTTTATATCTCTTTCTCTTCCAAGTTAAAGCTCTAAGAGAATAAGTTTTGCATTTGCTTTTTTCATCTCTATCATCTCAGAATTATCACATAATCTGGCATAGAAATATACAGTTTTAAAACATAACTGACTGTGGAAAAGGAATGAGTGAGTTGAATTCATCCTCCATTTTTCAATATGGGTTCCAAATTCAGGTTATTTCCTTTTTCAAGAGTAAACAAATCCACAGTGTCTCTGGGGGAAAATTTAATAAACAAGAAAATCTTTGATAAAAGATAAAGGTAAACATTTTTTGTTATACTGGAATATATGAAGATGAGCTTGATACTATATGAACAGAACTATTTTAAATACACAGTATGATGTAGATAAAGTAGATAAATGAATACATTAGAGCGTTTGGCATATTAATTACAGTTAGTAAATCCCTGATCTGATAATTTCAAAATCTCTACCATATCTGAGTCTAGTTCTGGTGCTTGTTCTGTCTCTGCAAAGTGTGCTTTTTACCTTTTAGTATACCTTGAAAGATTTTGTTGAAAGCTGACCATGATGTTGTGGGTAAATGGAAATGAAGTCCATTGGTTTTTTGTGTGAAGTTTTGCATTTACCTCACTAAAAGTTGGGTTGTGTTTACTGTTTGCTGTAGCTACTGGTGTCAGAGTCTAAAATTTCCTCTTGTGGCTTTGCTTTTTTCTCAAACCCTGTAGTCTTTGGGTTTCCCTAGAGACTCCTTCTTAAATAAAGTCTGATTCTTGCAGCTCTTTTCAGTTGTAATCCCCTGTTATTATACAGGAACCCTACTGATGTGGTGGTAGGTATGGGGGAAGGGAGGTGTTCTATAATCCTATAGATTACTCTCAGTCTTTTAGTGAAACTGTATTCCTGGGATATGGCCTTCACAAGTGCTTCTCGGCCTTTTTCTTTTCTTTTCTTTTCTTTTTTACCACCTTATTAGGTGAGACAGGAAGTCTGGAGGGGGTTGGAGTTAGACATTTCCCTTCTCCCAGGTGGGAGAGGCTCTGTTAAAATAGTTTTCTTTGTGGGCAAGCCTCTGTTAAGGGGAACAGAATACTCAGAACAGAACGTTCCTGAATGATTACTTTTCCCCTCTTCTGCTGGAAAAACCAGGAGATATTTCACGGATCTTCAAAGTGAAAACCTGATGGGGTTTCTGGAGGTAAAACTCAACAAAAATGTGGGATTCCTCTAAATCTGGGTCCCTGGAGTTTTTCATTTTCAAACTCATCCACGGAATCTCCAACAGTCCTACAATTACAGATTAAATGTTCCTACCAATACTAGCTCCAGCTACGGGCTTTTGTTCCAGCTCAGCTGTGGTTCTCTGCATTCCTTTTCTCTCCAGTTATCAGGGCAGTGCTCAGGGACCTCAGTTCTTGATGGATCTAGGCAGAGTTGTTGTTTTTCAATTCATTCTGCTTTTTTGTTGTTGTTGTTGTTGTTGTGAAGTCGGGAATGACAACTTCCAAGATCGTTACATGTTGAACGAGAAACCAGAAGTTCCCCAATATATGAATATGTACACAACATCAGTATAGCTATCTCTTAAGGAATGATGCCCCTAGAGATATTCATCTTAACAGAAGACAATTTTAAATATTTTGAACAATTTAACTCACTGCATCCTGTGACTAAAGCAGAAATAAGAGTTCTTAAAATGACAACATATGGGCAATGTGACTTAATCTGTTAGGTAAAGACAATCAGTTCAATAACTGTATTAATTAAAGAATCATTTCTTTCTTGCGAATTTGATGATGAAGAGAATGATCAGAGGATTTCTATTCTGACAACTTCCTAGAGGCACATTTACTCTATTTCTTCTCTTTCAGGTAGAGAGGGAGTACCTGGAAGTACCTCTTGATGGCCAGTGTAAGGCCCTCTAGTTTCCTTCTTCTCATTTTAGCATTAAACCTAACTAATATTAATTTCTAATATTAACGAGTATTAATTTTTAAAATAATTAATATTCAATTAAAATCGATTGATTATTGTGTTTATATTACTTTCCCTACAAAAATCAAAGACACAAGAAAACAGAAACTGCATTTGTTAGGATCACTGCCATATCCAGAGGACAATGTAAACTCTGGCTTAGAGGAAGTCTATTTTTGCTTATAACACAAATATAATAATAATGGGTAAATAAATTGTACCACCCACTCTTAAATCAGGTTGCACATTTAGGTTTGGCATTTCTTTTTTCAATAATAAATACAAGATGATTTCTATAGTAAAAATTCAATGAACAAAGCAAAATAATAAATTGATTAAATATAAAGGATATAAGTACTTTGCTATATTAACCACAACATAAAGGTGCACATAATATTTATCTGAACAAAAATAATTTAAACCTTATAAATAGTTTAATAAATAAATATTTACACAGATAAATAGACCATCAGCATGGTCATCTCTCTGAGACTACTGTCCTCAGAGTGAAACACAATATTAGATAATACTCTTGAAACATTTGACAAATTTGATTGAATTCAGGTCATGATTATAGCAGAAATGAGAGTCCTTGAAAGGACAGACACGAGGAAGTATGATATTACTATTCAGTGGGATTCATTTAGTATTTCTGTAAGATAGACGCTTACTCTTATATTTGTTGGGTATGATGGTTTAGAATTTTTGATAGATGTTGCTAAACTAATCACCAATAATGTTTGAAATTTTTACACTTCTACCAACTCTGTACAAATGTGCACTCTTACCCAACTATTACCAAGCAATCCTTTTGTTGTTGTTTACTAGCTTTTTCATTTGAAATTCCATTTCTTTGCAAAATCTGTGATCACAAGGGAGGCTGATTATTTGGCACATGTATAATATCTACTCGATTATGCCTGCTTCTGTAAATTACTTTATATTCTTTTGCCCAGATTCTCATTGGATTATTAAACTTTTTTGAGCTCTTTTCTCTGTTGAAAATGTTTATACTGTATTATATGTTATAAGTTCTTTTAACCTCATGTGATTTACATCTTATGAATTTTTCCTGGACAGACTTTGAAAATTAATGTGTTAATATGTATAGTTCTCTTCCTTTATGGTCTTTAAATCTCAATTTCTCCCATCTTTGCATCTGTTAACAAAACAGGCTGATTTAGCTTCTTTCATTGTACTTATTTTAACGGAAAGGAAACGAAGCCACAGAGAGATTAAATAACTTTTCCAAGGTCATGGCCTCAAATCGAACCCAGACTTTCTGACTCCAGAGCTTTTACCAATTCTGGGAATATTGCTACCAACTAGAACCAGAGAGATTACTAAGAATCTGAGCATCCTTTCCCTCAGGACAGTCTTAATAAATAAATAATAAATTTTTTCTCCCTAATTGCCATTTGTTCCAGTAATAACAGCCTCCATGCCCTTATGAAAGACATTTTACAGCACAATTAATTTGGTCATCACTTTCCTTATACCTGTTACAAACCAGTTTTATCATCCTGAGGATGTTTCTTTCTAAGTCTGGCCATCAGTGTTTTCTAAAAACTGAACTTGGGTGGCATACACATGTGGTGTTACATCAAGTGTTTATTTTCAGTCTTTATAGAATTTCCCATCTCAGTCTCTGATTGCCTTCTCCAATAGCCAGCCAACCTGCAACTTGCCTCAAAATGTACCTGGAGGTAGAGAACCATAAAAACAGCAGGCCAATCAACACATTTGTAACTTAAATGTAACAAACTTGACATCTTCTATTTAATCTGCAATCAAGAGCCCTGATGTACTAGAATTTGCCGAGTTTCTTACATTTCAAATTCTTGAGCTGCTGCTGGCACTCACAAATTTTTCATAGTTCGCGATACTGTGTTTATTGAGCAAAAGAGCATCATGAGACTGGTGCTGTCTCCTAGTAGAATCAGAACTTAAAAGCACGTAAACACCTGCACAATAAGCTCCTGGATTCTCTACCAGCTTGTGTGGTATACACATGGGGGCAGTGTTGGTGCTGCAGCTACCTCTATTTACTGCACTTCCGTGCCTGGCTGAACAGGGGTGCCTTGACCTGAGCAGAGGGCATAGCAGGTGGGGAGGGTCCAGGCATGGCCATGTACAAACTGCTCATGTTCGGGCTGCTCCTGCAGTCCCCCAAAATCAGCTGCCTCTCAGTGAAACTACACTGAGATCCCCTGCATAAGCTCATGGTCACCATAGCCATGACCCTATCTCCTCATTCTCTTCCCCAGGTGACCACATGTGTGGCAGGCAGCTACAGTCCAGAGCCTGGGCAGGTCCTGAGCATGGCGGGCCAGCAGCTCAGAGCAGCAGCAGCTCATTCACCCCCAGCTCTACTTTGCCAGCCCCACTTCTCCGTTCTCTAATACAACACGTTAATAACTTCTAGATATTAAACAGGGCATGACTACAGAGATTTTCAGGTCGAGGTGAAAGTAGAGAACTACCTAGAAGTTATCACATTAAATATAACAATATAACAAAATGAACAAAAGGTAAAATTATGCATATATGTGTATACCAGCTGGCCCAATGGGTAAGTCAATGCCAAATCCTATATTGTGAGGTATGGGTGACACCTTAAGTCTCCTTTTATAGCTTGCTTTTAACATTTTTAAAATTTGAATTTGTACAATCACTAAACTCCCCCTTGCTCCATGGTTGTTTTTTGTTTTGGCTAATGTGATGTTTCCTGCACATTACTTAAAAATTGTTCTTTACCTTAGGTTTTGGGAGAAAAATTGTCTGATTCAGTTTCATTCATTTTTATTAGATGTCCCATTCTTTGTACTAAATAACCACTTGGGGTTCCACAGTGTTTATGATTTGCATGAAACCAGTGCTCTCACCTGAGAACAATTCTAAAGTTAAACAGGACATAATGCAAGCAATAATACTAAAACTAAAAAGGAATTCTTCCTCACCCAATAGTTCTTAGCTACCTCACCTATAAATGAGTTTAAAAGTATCTGTAGTAAAACAACTATAACAATGATTAAAGTTTAGTAATCGTTTTAATAAAGCAAACACTCTCAAAAATAGTTATATTATCAGAATTAGTTAGATTTAGAGTGAAGATGTATCTGTTGCTAATAAGGAAAGAATTAACAATCAGTATAACATTCTAGGAAATTTGACACTCTAACAGGAAGCAATTTAGATTATCATCTCACACCATAGATTTTTAAAACTGCCAATGGAATAGCAAATTTAATGTAAAAATGGATTAATAAGAAAGGGGTCTCAATATATATAAAATCAGAAGAGGAATATGACTAGGAAGAGACCTGGTCCTACATCCTAAGGAGCGCTTGGAGAAACGCACAAGAAACTGTCCAGCTCTTTGTAGGCAGGTGAAATTACAAGCAAGTGTCCATCAAAAGAATTCGCTACGAAGGGATATTAATTAAAACAATGATAAATTACTTTTTAACCAAATAAGCAATGTATTAAATCAAATACCTACGAAGGCAATAATTTAAGTCAAATAAGTCAAACATTGAAAATGTTCAGATGTTTTGTGCCAATTCATCTATTCTTTGCAAATTACTCTCAGAAAACATGAACGAAAATGTGCACCGGCATGTTAACCCACATTCTCCTCCAGGTACCATCTACTGCACTACTCCACTTCGCAAACAAGCTTAGGAAACAAGCTTAATTTTCTATACACAGTATCTCTAATTCTCTTTCTTGTGTTTCTTTGTCAACCTACTCCCTCCTGGTTTCCGTCCCATTAATTCTACTAAAGCAGATCATCCTGAGGTCACCAACGGTGTCTGTTTTCAGGCCCACTGGGATAGTTCTTCCGCACCTGCCCTACAAGTACCACTCAGTCTTGTAAACACACTCCTTCCCTTCAGTAACGTGTCACCCCACTCTTCCCTATTTATCCTTCTAGCTTCACTGCCCCTCTACCTCACTGTCCTTTGCAGACTCTCTTCTGCCAAACCCTTAAATGCTTAGGGTCTGCAAGACTAGGTTTAGGTCATCGTCTCATTGTCCACTCGATAAGTGACCGCATGCATTCTGATGCCCTCATTACCAGATATGCAGTAAGGAATTCCAAATTAATACGTCCCCGTGGCATTTCTAGACCCATATTCCCAACTGCCAATAAGACTTCTGCATATAAATGTCTCCCAGGTACCTTAGAAAGGGCATCTGTATTATTTGTCCTTTCCAGACTCATTTGTAACTAAACTTCTCGCGTGAGAACATCATTGTCCTTTCCTTCTCTCTGCAGTGTTTAATATAATTGAAATAAAAGAATCATTACTACTGGTGTTATTATGTCTCCCTTTCTGTAAGACAAAGTTACAACACAACAGGAACTGGATTTACTCTGCTCGCCTGTATCTCTTGACTGCAATTACAAAATATATCATTAAGAGACTCAACTTATACATGTAATCTGAATGCAGTGAATGAGCAAATAAATTTTACTACTCATTCCTCAATATCTTTTACAAAACCAGGGTTTGGATTTTGATTTCATAATAAATAAATTCAAGAAGTTTTCTTTGATGAGAATTTAATAAATAAAACAAATAACAAAGTTAATAACATAGAAAAGTAAATGTGGCTTTTAAATTATAATACAATGTAAACATGTATATGTAATTACATGTGATTTTAAATATAAATATGATAGATACTAGAAGAAATGGAATAAATAAATAAATAACAAACAGGCATAACACAGTCACCTCTTAGGGACCGATGACACTGGAGCTGAATTTTTTAACATATTGTTGCTTAATGCTCTGACAAAAGAACTGCTGAATTAAATTCAATCAATTCTGTGACTGAAGCAGAAAGAGCCCTTTGAAAGGACCAAACACATGTGCATGTATGATGTGGCACAGTCATCGGTGAGAATCATTTCAAGGTGAGCCCAGCTCTCCATCCTTCTTTCTTAACCCTTCTTGCAAGCTTGTTGATGAAGAGAAGGAACTCATGATTTCCCCTCTGACAACCTCCCAGGCACAGTCACTGTATTTCTTCTGTTTCAGGTAGAGACGGATGCCCAAGAAGTACCTCTTCACGGCCAGTGTAGGGTCCTTCCCAGCGGCAGATTCTGCCTGTCCCACCTCCTGCACCAAACAGGATTCCAGGTCTTCCAGCTGCCTATGAAGTCCAGTGAGGAGCTTGTCCAGCAGGGTCATGTTCCAGGTAGCAGAGGACTCCTTTGTGAGGAAGACTCTGGAGGTCTGCTCGAGCATCTCATAAAGGACAGAGATGGCCTGGGTCTTCTGGACCTGGCTGCCATTCACCGCCTGCTGGGGGAATCTGAAGTCTTTTCTGTCATCCAGACACAGGGAAGGGGAGATTCTCCTCATCTGATCCAGAAGCAAGAAGTTCTCCCTGCTGACCAAATCGTGGTTCACAGTCAGGTTGCAGCCCAGAGACCCACCGTGGCCATAGCTGAACACAACCAGGGCCGAAAGGAGAAAGAGCATGAGGGCCATGGAGAAATGTGGGTGCTGCTGCTGGCCTGGCTCAGCTGAGCGTCGGATGAACATTGGCCTCTAGGTCCTCTGATGACATTCTTTCTAAGCATCGCCGTTAAATAGGAAACACAATCATTTTCATTTTCTAAACATTTTCCTGCACTTTCACTTGCCTTTTTTGTTTTCATTCATGACTTCTCCATGTGGTCTAAGATATCAGTCAACACTATTAATTTTGTAATGGAAATTTAAGTTTCCCAGTAAACTTCAAATGTACCAATCAAAATGGATATTTATCAATCAAATGAGAAACATTTTTGTCCAAAAGTCAGAACTGTATGTAGGCATATACTACTCGATCACATGCACATACTCATGTACATTTTTAATATATAAATACTGCTTTCTCAGCGTTAGAAACAAAATATGGGCTTAAATCTGGGCAACATTTTTACCTCCTTCCTTTATTTACAGAGAGAGACAGGCTCCCTCAGCCCCGAGGATTTGCGTATTTTGTTAGGTACTTACCACATCGTGTATAGGAAATAAGCTCTTCAGCACCCAGGACTGGGATTTGTTTACCATTTTCTTCACAGCCGAGGCTGGTGATCATTAGTAAGTTTCTGGAATGTTTCTCTTCCTGCTAGAACACATTCATGCAGGTCTATGTGGTTACGCTTCACTGGGGCCACAAGGTCACGACTAACAGAGACATTGCCCTTTCTTTCCACCATTTTGTAACAGGTCTATAGGGCTCCTCAGGTCGTGCCAATACTTGCAGCAGGAATTCTGGATCTTTTCTGGTGCATGTAGGTTGGCGATTCTAATACCAAGATAATTTTGTTTTCCCAGCAGCACCTCACTCACAAGGGAGGTATCACCTCTAGAAACTCTTTCCCTCTGAAGTGACAGAGTATCCCCAAACCAAACTCTCCCGACTCACTCCCTGAGTGCAGGCTGACCACATTTGAGGATTTTAGGATTCCCCTGCTGTGGAGAGATTGTGTCTTTGTTGGCAAAATAACGAATTTTCTAGTATCCTGGCCGTACCCCCTGGATATGCTGAGGACCCTCGTTCTCTCTGGTGACCTCCTCCTGACTTATGTCCCCAGGTATCAGGAGTAAAACCATCTCTCACTGCTGATACCAAGTTTATTTTTTCTAAATAAGTGGAAGAAACAGTTATCCAATTGTAATCATTTCACCTTTAGTGGCAAATAATTTTTATATTTCAGTACAACTTTTAGTGTTCGATTCTTTTACTTCAATTATTGGACACTCATTATGTTCAAAATTTGTGAGCTGGACCCAGGAGATCAGATGATGACATCTCTCAGTAGAAACTTATGGACAGAAACTAGTGAACTTCAATTGTTCATTCAGTCTGCATATTTCAGTTGGGCTTCTTTGTTCATCCTTCTCTGTCTCATGTGAGGAGGGCATGAGCCTGGGCTATTATGTCAAGGAGACAAAGCTTTCTTTCCTTTACTTATTCATGCTATTTCATTTTAAATTCAAAAGACAACAATAACAAGAATCTTAATATCTTATTTTTTTGCATAGCGGTTTACAGGGTGTAGTCTGTCTCGCTCCCCTGGCATAATTTCTGTTTCAGCCTGTGGTTAATACAAACAAAGGAAAGTAAAAGAAGGGCAACGGGGCTTTACTGTGTTTCTCTATAACGTTCAAGACTTCAGATTTTTTTGTTTCTCATTTCAACTTGCCCAGAAAGGAAAACTTGACTGTTGCTCTGGGCAAAAATAAAACAAATACAATTCTGAATGTCATAAAAGTGCAAGAAGGGAAGTGACTTTTTGGGTGACAAAATGACGAAGTGTAAGTTAGCAAAATTCAGGATGGCTAAGTTGGAACCTGATCTATGGCAGAGGGGAAGGAGGGAAGCCAGTGTTGAATGACACAGAATCAGGACAGGGCTGCTTCTGCCAGAGGCTCACAGAACGGTACCTCCCGGGTCAATGACCAGCCTTCGGGTTGCAAGACCAGCCATTTCATTTTTCTTCAATTGAGTCCACATGTGATGAGCTCTGAGGCAAGAAAGGTGGAATCACACCAACCAACTCTCAAGGGACTGACCCCCTGAACTTCAGTTGCTAGAACACTAATCCTCTCGGGCAGGATTGTGGATAGGAACTCTTGCCTGAGCACTTTATCTGCCTAAGGAATTCACTCAGGAAATTAAAGGTTGACTTGAGAAATCTAGAATTAAGAGAGAGGGAATTAAGAAAAGATTCAGCTCTTAATCTGGATAACAATAATGATGATGGTATTTTAAATGATAACACCGAAAGTTATCGCAAGCTAACTATGGACTGGCCCCTCTTCTAAGAACTTTGAGATTAACTCAATCTTCTCAATAGCACTGTTTGAATTACACTCACTTATGAATCTGTTTGGAGAGAAATTTAAATCTGGAGGGATGAATTTTTCTGAAGGTACCCAAGATTCAAGGTCAAAGCCTTAAGGAGATTTGACATAATGACTTGCCTAGAGGGGTCTATTAAAAGAAATGATGACAGAAATGGGCATGGGATTTGTGAACCAAGGAGAGGCCATGGCATGAAATCAGAAGAGCAGGGAAGGTGAAGTGATAAAAGATTTCCAGCTCCACTTCAAATGCCAAAGAATTGGTGCCTTTTGTATGTCAACGGGTGTGGTGTATGAGTCAACTGAACTGTCTGACTTTACATTCTAAGGAAAAGTAAACAAAAATCCTTTTAAATAGTTATAAGGGAGTAGGTTTTTCTGTCAACTGAAACAGAAGTTTGCACCTGGCACTGGAGTAACGCGCGTCCCTTCCTATGCTCAGCACGCTGCTGTGCTATCAGAGCAAAGGGTGCTGGGGACACTGCTATTGGCCATGTCTCCGTGGGAGAACTCCGTGCTCTTCTCCCCTCTGAACTGGAATGACCTGGAGAAACAGCTGACTCAGTGCGGTCCATTCCATTCGACTGTTCCTCCTCCTGAGGACCTGCCTGTTGCAGTCCACGCTTTAAACATCTCTGTTCTCCTTCCACGAGCGGGAGCTGCTGCTGACTTTCAACTCCTTCACGTTTCCACATGTGCACGGTGGTTTTGGGAGCAAATGTGAGTCCCGCGGCCTGCGCAGCGTCCTCGTGATGGAATCAGAGGTGGAAGTGCCTACCAGAATCCCGAATGCTTGCCTGGATTCTTCCAAGTCTTGGGAATAGACGGGTGGGCAGACTCGTTGTCTGTACTGCGTTTCTGTGCGCGACTGGACTGACGTCAGGGGACCTGGACCGCTGCACGCGGGGACTCAGCTGGCAGGGACGGTGGAGGCGGGGCCGTGTTCACAATCTTGCTTGGGAGGCTGGAACACCTCCAGGGCTTCCAGCTGGGGCTGCACGGTGATCCCTCACACCCCATCCTTGGCACTGGGCGTCCCTTCTCTTGCCTGGGGGTGTAAAGACCCGCTCAGCTTCTCGACCCGTACCTGGCGTGCGGGCTGCGCAGCGCCCACTCCCCCTTCCCCAGCCCTCCAGCCCTGCAGCTTGGTCCTGCAGCACTTTCAAATATTTAGTAACTCTGGGATGTGAAACAGGACGGGGCTATAGAGATTTTCACGGCACAGTGACAGTATGACACCAATCATAAATTTTACACCCCTAAAATACAAAGAAAAGCAACAAAAAAGGGTAAAAGTTTCAGGAAAAGAAAAATAATCAGCAACCAAAGAGTGGAAGGAATCATAAGCTGAACATTTGAAAGGTGTAAGGCAATCACAAAAGCCAGAGCCAGGTGAATCCAAACAATGTCTTATAGTCCTGCTCCTGCAGGATCAATAACAAAGGTGGCGGAATAAAGAAAAGCAAGGACAAACATCGTTTAAACATGTGAATTAGAGCCCTTTAACCCGTCAGTTGGAGAGGAGCAACCTAGAGATTGAGTCTGTAAACTGAAGCAAAGATTTGAGAGACCCCTGCTGCCTGAGCAATTCATACCCACTTCCTGATGAACTTGTTCATTCACAGTCTGGATACCCTTAATACTTTTCCATTCCTCCCAAATGGGTACTCCGCGGGCTGTCGTTGGCAACAGTTATACTCTCTGACACTCCTTTCTTTAAGTTGTGCTCTCTTACTACTGAGTCAAGGTGGAAGGGAAGCAAGTGGAGTCACTACTCAAAGTGACAATGAGAATTTTCTCCTGATTATAATAAAGTCAAGCGACGTGATCTGATAGTGGGAATGAATTTGAAAAACTGCCAACTTACTTTTAAGGAAGTGATCATACCCCTTCCAAAAGGAGATATTTCTCAATTTCCTCTCTTCGGCACACCCACACTGGCAGGCTCTTAGTGCCAAGTGGCCTGAAAGGACAGCAAAGGAGTGATGATTCAGGAGGCGCTGCCAGCTGAAGCCTGGAGGCGAGAAACATGTTCTGACCATTTCTGTGCAGGTAGCTGCCCATTGTCCAAAGAGGGCGGACGGGCCCTGCCTGCAGCTGGGGGATTCTCCCTCTCCAAGATACAACAGCTAAGGAAGTGGGCTTAGTCAAATATTGGGGTGGGATCTTTCCAGGACAGAGCCTCTTTGTAGCTCTGAAGAAGTAGGTGAGGATCAGACTCTTGCAGGAACAGAAAGAAGCCTGCGGTCTGCAGCCTTTGGTGATTGTCGTTGTCCCTCTTGGCCAATAGGTGGCGATCTTCCCCTGTAAATGCTTTAATCATCCCCAGGGTAAAATCCACCGGACTTTCTAGTTCCTTTTAGCTACAGCTACCATTACATCATGGTAACAGGGACATTCACAGTTCCAAAAATATTCATCCGAAGGAGAAAACTAGTCCGTTATATAGCAGTTGTTCTGAAACACCTAGACTCTCATTCAACTTTTGCTTTTAATTGGTGGCTTTATACTCTAAAGGGAAATGAATGACGAGAAACCACAAAGGGGGAGGCAACAGCTGTATGGGTGGGCAGTGCAGCTGAAGAAGGAGTAAGTGAGGAGAGCACGCTGGGAATTTCTACATTGGAGAAAAAGGAAGTGATTCTGATATGGGAACAGGGCAAGGGACTTCAGAAAAGCAAGGAAAGAAGACAGAAGAGTGCCACGTATTATTACTCGTACCATAGGAGATTCATTCCTGCTTACAGACTAACTTCTCTTCCACCCATTTATGCAAGTCGTTATTTCCTTACTGTACATGCTTACTTTGATGTGAGTAGTGACTATACTTTAGTCTTCACAACACTTCCCAGAATTCCTTTTTTCAGACTGTCAATTTTTGCAGGTAGTTACTGAGACATTGGAGAGTTCACTATTCTGATATATATATATATATATATATATATATATATATATATATATATATATATATATATTTGAAAAATAAGAAATAGTTACCATATTTTAGCCGTAACTCTGTAAATGTGTTTGAAGATGTTTTAGCTCATTTAATACTCACAATAACTCTAGGAATATCTCCACCTTATTTTACATTTGAGAAAACTGATGCTTGAAGAAGTTGTAAATTCCCCAGGATCCCACATAATTGCTGGCAGAATCATGATTCAATACAGAATCCTATACTGCATATTTCTGGCAGTGGAAAGGTTTCATATTTTAGAATTCCATTAAGTTTGAAATATGCTTTGATCCACAAATTAGAGTCCATTGTCTTTTATCGGTGCCTACTATTGTTTTTGTTTTGTTTGGCTGATTTTCACTTATTCTTTGCTTTAGATATTGTGGAAGAGAAATTCCTTGATCCAATTTAATCAGGAAGAATACAAATAATACTAAAGAACAGAAGAATTCTCAGCATAACTACCTGGTCTAGAAAACAAAGTGAGATAATAGTAGTAATACTAAAAACAGTGTGATAAAGGGACAAATTAGGTAAACAAATTGTTAAAGCACATAATCTCTAAAATTGTATTAACTACATTAATTACATTTAAGATTTATGATATATATGATACTGATATTAATGTTGTGGAAAGAAGTTTTCAATAAATATTTCCAGGATGATTAGTTGGCAATCTAAGAAATCAATGTCAAATCTCATCTCATTCCATAGGCAAGAATAAAATCTTGATGAAATGGAAAATTGACAGGAAGTTTAGATTTTTAAAAAGAGAGAAAGCCAGGGGGTACCATTGTAGCTCATGAGAATAGCTAACTTACAAAAGAAATGGTCATCCTTTTAAATATATACAAATTGCTAACTTCTTCATACAAAACAGGACATGACTACAGAGACTTCCCTGACAAGGTCACTGAATGGAGCCTGATCTCAGGATTTCCTCATGCACAAACCAACAAAATAAGGAGTACTAAGTAAAATATATAAAATACGTAAGTGGCCATCAAAGAACGAAAAAGGAATAATATTTGAAAAGTGTTAGGATATCAATTATGGAGGAGCCATGTGATAGTTAATTTTAGGTGTCAATTTAGCTAGGCCACGATTCCCATATATTTGTTTAAACATTATTCTAGATGTTTCTGTGAAGGCGTGCTTAACATGAGATTATAGGTATTTAACATTTACATTAGTAGACTTTGGGGAAAGCAGATTCTCCATAATACTGTGGGTGGCCCCCATCCAATCAGTTGAAGGTCTTAATAAAAAAGGCTAATCTCCCAGGATAAGAAGGAATTCTGCTAACAAACTTTGGTCTGGAAATGCAAGTCTTCCTAGGGTATCCAACCTGTTGGTCCTCTTTCTGGAAAACCCTGAGAAATACTCTGGGAAGCCAAGTGTTCCCAAGCATTGTGCATCTCCTAAAATTTTCCATCCTCCCATCCTCCAGAGGGGAGGATAAAAATCTATTAAGATTTAACTAAGGCCCTGGCCAACCACAAGTTTGAGAGCAGCAAATCCAAATGTTGAGCGTGTTACCTCAGGAAAAGATGCTGACCCCTCCACAGTCGCAGGAGCTCCCTGCTACCTTAGCAATCACACATACTTCCTGGTGAAATACCTCAGGGAAGATAATGTGCTGATGATAGAAATTCCTCTCAACTTATACCAAAATTGATATATTTGAATAAATAAAATGTCACTAGCTCTCACGTAACAATGACACTATGCATTCACAATCTTTAGCTTATATCAGATCAGGCCTTCTCCATTTTGCTACCTATACAGAGATTTTACTACTAATCAAAAGAGATGTCAAGATCATTATTCAAGGTGACAATGAGACATTTCACTGTTTAATAATATTTGAAGTCTGAAATTAGGAATAAATCTGTGAAACTAATATAGTACTACGGAGAGTTGTTTAATCAGTGTTTCAAGAGATTTTCCTGATTAGCACTGAGTTCCATTCCTGGATTGGCAGCTCTACCTGCCCCCAGGGTCCTGTAGTGTGTGGAAGGGGTGATTCACAGGGAAGCTCTGCTCTGCACAGTAGGTTGTAGGCAGGGAACACACCTTTCTCTGTCCCTTTAACTGCCCGGTCCAAACAGTCCAGCCAGCCTGGAACCAGAGACTCACACTCTTTCTCTTTGTAATAGACACAGGGGAAGGCAACAGGCAGGCTCATGACAGCATGAAGGGACATCCCCAGAAAGTGGTAGGATCTGCCTAGATCAGAAGCCTGCCCCCCAGTCTGGGTATCTGCACTTGTTCCACTGGGTCACCAGGGAGCTGTTTCTCCTGAGAGGAGTTTCCTTTGCCCACCCACAGGCTGGATCCACTTTCTATTTTCTTCTAGCTACAGCTACTATTACATCATACTCAACACATTAAGGAAAGCCTCTCATGCAGATGTTTCTGCAAAACCTCAAAATGTGATGCACTTTTGCTTTTTACTTGTAATGTTCTGCTCTTTAGGGAACGCTTTAAGCTGAAACCACAAGGGAACAGAAAGCAATCGTGTGAATGGGCTGAGAGGTAAAGATTGAATGACAAAGGGTTGTGGGGCTTTCTACCCTGGAGAGGAAGGAAAGTGTTGTGCTATGGGAGCATATCCTGGAATGTGCCAGATGCTGGAACCATTAACTATCCTGCTGCTCTGCCCTTTAGCTAGATATTTATTTCGCTCTCTCAGATATGAGTACAAGCCACCATTTCATCACTGTAAAAATAAGACAATTCTTTAAAATGAGGAATGATCATTTTCCAGCCTTCTCCAGAATTCATGACAGAATTCTGTTTTTTTCGGCTGCCTCCTTTGCAGGTCAGTTACTGAAAGGTAGGATACAGGTCCTAAGAATTTTATGGAAAGAGACAGCATTTATATTCTTATATATAGCTGTCTGGGAAAAACAAAACAAAACAAAACAAAAAAAAGGAAAATATCTACTATCCTTTAAGTTCTTTCTCAACGGAAGATGGGATGCTAAATGAGTGCCGTAAAATGCAGGAGTGCATGTAATATTCACAAAAACATACAAATGTTTTGAACTAATTTTACTTATGGCAAAACTGAGGCTTATTAAAGACAAAGTGGGTTACTCAAGGTTACACATATATGCAGGCAGAATGGAATTTCAATGGAAATTTCTTTATTGTGAGTAAAGGTGATTTTGTAAATTTTGTATTCTGGATTTCTGCTATAATTGATAAATCTTTTATATTCCTGAAGTATATTCAACTCTCTCTTGCTCCATTTTATATTTCCAGCTGATTTTGACCATTTTTTTTTAAGTACTGAGAAAGAGATTGTGTGGTTCACTTTCCAACTTTCTTTTTTTTTTAACCTTGTATAAATTATTTTATTTATTATTGTAATTAGACCTTCACAATCAAAGTTGTCTTTTCACTGTCTGTGTTTTGTTAACGTGATATTAAATTGTAGTTATAAGCAAAAGTTGGTTGCCTAGGGAACCAACTGTATAGTCAGTTTAACAGAAATAAAAGAATATTTGTCTTAAAATGTAAGATTATTTGTTACATAGCCTTTGGCCATGCAGTTACATTATAAAAATTTTTAATTTCAAAAGTGAAAATTACTTGTGCTGTCTGAGGGCTGGAATGTTTAAGTGCAACATCAGCTCCTTAAAGAAAAAGCAAAGTGATCTATAATATATATCCCCTGCAAGAGGAAATTTAGATTTACAAGTAACATGAAAATCATGTGTCAGATTTGTGCAGGAGATTCTTCAGCAGACTTTACCCAGCTCTTATTCACAGTCCTTATAGCTCTGAAGAGACCTGGTAAGTATTTTCTCTTTGGCAGTCTCACTTTCCCACATCATGGAAGTACAGGTTCGCACATATACATAACATGATGATAGAAAATAAAATACAGTAAGTTAGATTTCTAAATTTCGGTTCTAAGTCTCCTTGTCGATTCCAGTACGTAAGTGTGCAGACAGTAATACTACTCAAAGAGATGCAGACAGCAAAAAATACATTCAACAGTTTTGGAGGTAGTTGAGGGAAAACAAAAGCACTGATCAGCGTTACTAGAATCAATAAGGAAGCTAAGCTGCTAACAGTTAAATTGGTGATTGGATCCTTGGCCGACGTCTCTCCGAACACAGGTCTGTTGTCCAGACCACTGGTGCGATAGATCCTGGTACAGAAGTCCTCCGTTTTGGGGTTTCTTCACTCTCCCCAAGTCACTCAAAACCGAGCCACCATTCCCTCCTAAGTCTCAGGTCCTGGGCTCCCCAAGGTGCCTGTTCACCAGGCACACATAGCCGAACCCCTGGAGAATCCAGGAAGTCCGCAGCGCAGCGGCGGCGGTGGGTGGGCGGTCAGACCTGGGGGATCAGGCAACTCTGCCCAAGACCCTCTCTTCTCTCCATCTTGAGCCCCAACTTTCATTTTTTAAGAAAGTCTATTAGTTTATGTCCTTGATAGTTTGGTTATTTTGGGATTCACATGCAACTGTGATATTCATAAAATTAGGAAAAATTACCAAAGATCATATTAAAAAATCCTTATCATGTCTAGCTCTACCAGGAAATCAGATGTGTTATAAAGCTGCTGTAGTAAACCAATGTCACAATGATGTAAGTTAAGCAACTTAATTAATAAAGCCAATGATTGCAGGGTTCATTATAGTATCAGTAGTAATTAGCTATTTTGATGAAAAATTGAGTTAGTTATCTATTCCTGCCTAACAAGTTCACAAAAACTGAGCAGCTAACTTATTTACAAAGTAGTATTACCGAGACATGGTAAATTATCATTGTAGGTAATTAAATAACTCACGTTTAAATAAAAACAATATTAAACAAAATAATATGAATTACTAGTACATTGATTACATGAAATCATCCAGAAAAAGAAATATACTGCATAAAAGGGAAAACTATTCACAGAAAAACTAACCCCCATTCTTTTCCAGATCCCACAATATTTCCTTCTCCACTTCAGAGTCACTGACTTCTCTTATTTACACTTCCATCTACTTTAATATGGTCACCAATGCCATTTATTTTTCAGATGTAGTGGGCAGTTTCAATCCACATCTTTCATGAATCCACTGATTTTCATCTAAGCACATTTATTTTCTTAAATACACTCTTACCATCTTTCCCTCTTGTTTTCCTTCAAATGTATGGCCAATCTCCCTCAGTTTCTTTTGGAGCTCTTCTCTCCCTTCCCATTGAAGGGCCTCAGAATCAGGGTGAAGTCTTTTTCTCACTCTGCACTGTCTCCCCACATGACCACCTACATTTCTGGCTTTCCCTTGCCGCATTTGAACCTCTAGTCGTAGCATTCCATGTAAATTGCAAACTCACATATCCAACTAACAATGGATACTTGCACTTAGATGTCTACCAGTCAACTGTACAGAATATCTACTGCTTTTATTTTTATTTCCTGGCATTCTTCACTCTACCTGCTGGTGAGAGAATTCATTTGTTTTTCCTTCTTCTCGATACCATAACTTATATTAATTTTGATCATTTCTTTTAGGTTCTTCCCCCACAAAAATCAAAGATACAAGAGAACAGGAACCTTATTCATTATGTTCACCTCTGTATCGTGAGGGCAACACACAGCCTGGCTTAGAGAACATCAATAGTTACCCAAAATTTGAATGTAATATGATATGTAAATGAATTGTGCGATCCATTCTTTAAACCAAATTGCACAATGAGGCTTGGTGTTTCTTTTTAAAATAAACTGATACAAGAAGTTTACTATGATAAAATTTTAATAAAAAATATCACAAATATAAAGAACTAAATACAAAGAACATATTTTATTGCATCACCACAATGTTAACCGTGCACGTATGAGATACTATATACAAAATTTTATAAATAAATAAATAAATATTAAAATAGATAAACAGATCCATCAGCACGGGCATCTATAAGTGACAAGTGCCTGTAAAGTTGAACATGATGTTACATAATACTCCTGAAAACTTTTGACAAATTGATTACACTTATGTCCGATACAGCAGAAACAAGACAAAAGACAGTCTTTGACATGACAAACACCAGGAAATGTGACATTATTAGTCAATGAGAATCATCTCCATGTTGAACCAGGTGTCATTCCTCATTCCTTAATCTTTCCTACAAGTTCGTTGGTAAAGAAAAGGACCTCATGATTTCTGCTCTGACAATGTCCCAGGCAGATAGAGGGTGATTCTCTGGAAGTATTTCCTCACGGCCAGAACGGAGTCCTCATTCACCAGGGGCGTCCCTTCCACCCCCACCTCATGCGTCAGGCTTCCAGGTCATTCAGCTGCTGATAAAGCCCAGCACAGAATTTGACTAGGAGGGTCTTGTCCCAAGCAGCAAAGGATCCCTCCCTCCATTCTGAAGAGGTCGAAGGTCTGCTGGGTCATCTCATGGATGACAGAGATGGCTTGAGCCTTCTGCAACTGGTTGCCACCAAACTCCTCCCGGGGGAATCCAAAGTCACGTCTGTCCTCCAGTATTTTGATTATACAATACACAAAATGAAATTACCCAGTGGCAATTATTTCTGAGAGCCTAAAATGTGATCAACAAAATTAATTCTAATAAGAATTATAAAAATAACTATATTTAATAGGCCTCCAGATGGTTCACATAGGTTGCTCAGTTAATTCTCACCATAAATTTATAAGATGCGTGGAAAACAAGACCCGTGAGAGTCATGGTCCTTTCACCAGAGAGTGACTGAATGACAAACATTTCCGTTATTCCTGTGCAGAAAACACTGAGCTAGTGGCTCTTGTTGATTAAAAAGAAAAAATACATATGCTACCAACGTAGATGAATATGGAAATGATTGGAAAAATATAAGACAGCATATACAAAACGGGCAAAATGTGAGGGATGGAGCAGATGGTCACCACTGGCCTCAGCAAACAGACCCAGGAATTCAGAAATTCAGCCCTTCACCCAGACCTCAGTGAAACTGAGCGCGCAGACACCGCTCAGCGGCGCGCGCAAAGCTCCCTTCGCTGCGCCCCAAACGGCCGGAAGGGGGCGCCAGAACTCGCCGTAACGGACCAACCGACGCCGCCGACCCAGAGGGACCAGCCTCCCGGTCCAGCGCGACGGACTCTGGCGCCGCATCCACCCGGGCAACTTGGGCTTAGCTGTCCGCTGGAACCCCGGCCCGGGCGAGGAGCCCCGGGGCCGCGGGAACTGCGAGTAAACTCTTCCTTTTGGGGCCTGACTGCGGCGGGGCAGCTCTGCCGGGCTTTGCACGGAGACTTTCGTTTTCTGGACCTGCCCCTGCCGGGATTCTCTCCTTTATCGGAGAATATTTTAGCCAGACCGGTTTACAAAAGTGCCCATTCATTCAGGGATCGCCGGCTGGAAATCAGAGCGTGCAGTGGTAAGTATTCGGATTCAGGATTATTTCTGGAAAGCAAGACAAGAATTCAAGGGAAGGGTAAATACATCTATTATACAATATGGACGAGAAACTAAGAAATATTAGGACCCTCCAGTGGAATGATTTTAGGGGAAAAGGCTGAGATTTAAAGAAGCCCCAGGGAAAGGAAAAATGTGTGCCTATATGTATACATTAGGATATACATATCCATATATATATCCATATATATATACATATTAGGATATATATGGATATATATACATATTAGGATATATACATATGATAAATATATATGATTTCATTCAAATTTAATGGTTAATTTCTCCCTCAAGTTTAGTTATCAAAAAATGTTTTAATATTTAAAAGTAAATAATAGAACTCACATTAAGTTTAAATGATTTGTTTATGCCAAAACCAAACTTCATTATAAGTTTCCTGGCTTTAATGGAAGTAAGCTTATCAGTAATATTTTCAAAATTACTTCTCTGCTTATCTCATTTTCAGTCAAGAGAATTGCCATATATGACAATATCTGATGACCCAGTAACTATTTTAAATAGTTAATTTCAACTAAAAAAAATCTTTTTTCCCCTCATTTGTTTTAAGTAAGCGTCTTCTACTAAGCATTTAGCTTTATACAGAGGGTGCCAAAAAAATGTATACACATTTTAATAAACAAAAAAGCTGTGTTAAAATTTGTAATAATACTGTGGGTGCCAATAAAAGGTACACATTTTAAGAGAGGTTATCTATGTATTACTTTTGAAGTTGAACTGAGTTACAGTAGCAATGTGTAGTATGACATTCGCTCAAAAGATGGCATTAATCAAATGAATGCTAGCATTATTCATTGTATTACAATTTTAATACAGTTTTTTCCTTCTCAAATGTGTATACATTTTTTTGGCACTCCCGGTATACACTCGTAGTCCTGGTTTTTCATTGGAAAGTTTTATCAACTTTTTCAAAATGTCATCCTATATGGATAAGTTACATAAAACTTCATGATCTGTTTGCATCAAGATACTTTCCATTTCAGCGTAATGTAGGTCTGCACTTAATATATCATTAATAAATATGTGCCAAATGCACTGTTAGCATTTTATTTTGATGCCTACTGGATATCCTCGGGTGTTTTTAAAGCATTGTTTAGTATGGACATGAGAATATTTCACTCGCTGGTTGAATTAAAAATTTGTGAATACCCTTTGTACAATACTAAAAAGGATGATCCTATTTTAATTCAGAGGTAGAATTTTTGCATAATAAAATTATGAGCTGAGCAAGGCACAACTATGCCTTAATCACCTTTTCGGATGGCATGAAATAGTGGCTTTTACACCTTTGTATACACCTGTCACGGTAGCAACGACCATAACTATATTTAATATGTCTCTAATGCTTTATATAATTTAATAAATTATGATAACTTTGAGTTGTTATAGAGACCATGACATGAGATGGTATCTTGCATAGAATATAGTATTCTAATTATCCCTATTTTAAAGCTGATGAAAACAATTGCCCTAATCATAGAGCCAGCTGAGGGAAAGACTAAGCAGATGCCTGGTTAGCAAGTTTACAGGCCACCTGAGAAGACATGAGTAACCCATGAGAGAAAATGCAGCAAGACAGTCGTTTTCAAACAGTTTTCCTGGCACAACAGTATTAAGCTTATTACATTTATCACTTTTATTAACAACCCTGAGGAGCTACAATAACCCTAACACTGTTCAGGTTACGGGGTGGGTATAAGAAATGTGGAAGTGCTACTGCTCTGGGGGGTCCATTAATCACAAGCATTTGAGTGGCTCTGTTATAAGGCCCTGAGAGAGTGGGGGCGGGGGGCAGATAAAAGTAAAGGGCAACACCTTGCCCTGGAAAAGTACAGACCATAGGAAATAATTGGAATAAAGTTGGAATATATTAAATATATAAACCTTCGGTGGGATTTTTGTCATTAAATGAACCCTGACTCATTATTGTAGGAACTTGGATATACCTCAATAACAATATTTTCTGTGCAGTAGTTTGACATACTGATTTTTTAAAATCTCTCCTAGAATACCATACTTCTGAGGACAGGGAGCACATCTTATTTTCAGTAATTAACCTGATGCTCAAATCTCAGCCAAAGCTCAGTCCATGGTGGTGAACAAGTGCTGTGCTGGCTACAGATGATAAGCTTTGACATATTCCAGATTTTTTTGGATAATTTTTTGGATAATTCCTCAATTATCAAGGTTTGGGGTTATAACTATACTTTGACATCTCATTTATTATGTTTGATCTGCAAAATATTTGAGTGTCATCTATATAAGTGTCTTGATAGACAAGGAAACAGAGGAGCATAGACTGGATTTAAAGGTAAGATTTACATAGATAAGCTGAAAAGGTGTTTAGAAAAAGTGTTTTCATAACAATTATGGGCATTCCTGCTCTTTCCTAGGGTCACTTTCAGCATGTAATTTTACAATTAACAGACAAATTCTCTAGGGAAGTACTTTAAAGAAGCGGTAAAGTAGGAAATTTATCAGAAAACACCAGCAAATATGTTAAAAATATTTTTAACATGTCATGGAAAAAAGTGAAAAGTCATCCACCTTCTTTTGTGAGAATAATGAAATCTGATTCATTTTGAGAGGTTTAAATAAGAAAAGAAATTCATTGTAAAGATATGGTAGGATGTCAGATGGGCACTTGTCTTATTAGGAGACCACTTCATGGACAGTGTAGGTGCCTGACCACTGCAGAGTACACCTGAAGCTCAAGTTATATAACATTGAATGTCAACTATAATTTATGATGTATATAGTCACAGGATGTGGAGTGCAGCATAAGGAATAGAGTCATTGGAATTGTAACAGCTATATACGATGTCAGAGGGGTAGTAGTAATGGCCCCCCCAGAGCAGTTATCATTTTGTGTAAATGTGTAATTATTACATTGTTTTGTACACCTGAAACTAATTTTAAAAAAAAGATACTCAGATTATAAAAAATCCTGGGTGTATAACAAGTAAATTACCAGTAAAATAATTCAGAAGGCATGTTAATAATTCATAGTTCATAATCAAGTAGAATTGATCGAGTAATTGAAGGATACTTACACCATAGATATTAATATAATTACGTAGATTTTAGAAGTGTTGTGCTCAGATGCTTTACCATGCTCCGGGATGAAAACCCTCAGTGATGAAAAACCTCAATTATACTCAGATGGGTGTATGATGAGAAAGAAAGAGAGGAGGTGAGAATGATTTCATGTTTTTTAACCGGAGAACCTAGAAATATGGAGTTGCCATTAACTGAATGGGAAACAATATGATAGGGTTATTTGTTTTTTGTGTTTTTGTGTGTGTGTGTGTTTTTAAGCAGATTTCACTTATGAATAACCTAAATTTGAGATGCTTGTTAGATACCAACCATTAAGTAGGCAATTGGATATATGATTCCAGAATTTATCTTTGGAATACATCAGCATTAAAGTTATTTCTAAAGCCCTGGAAACTAGATTAAATCAGGACCAAGTCTATAGATTTAAATTTGGAAAGAATTGTAGGCACTGAACACAGGAAAACCACAAATTTAAATGTCACAAGTGAAACTCAGACTGGGCAGGACAGAGAGAGGGGAGGGACTCAGTGTGAGTATGGGATCTGGGATCTAACTGAAGACCTGACACCGTGTGTGTGTGTGTGTGTGTGTGTGTGTGTGTGTGTGTCTATGTACTACTTGCATAAAACAGTTTGTATTAAAAAATGAACAACAGATTTTGTTAAATAGGAAAAAGATGATACACAAGCCGTAGGTACATTGTTCGTGGATAGTAAATTCACAGAAAAAAGTATGAATTTCTAATAAATATGGGAAAAGCTCTCAATTAGACTAGTGTGCTGGTTTTGAAGTTAAGTCTCACCTTCAAATCTGTCCTTCTCAACTCTGCTTCGTGATGCTGGAGCTCCACCTCATTCCATTACATTTCTCCTTTGTCAGCAGATTATTTTTTGCATTTTGACTTCTTTTATACCTGTTACAGGAGAGGAACTAGAAGGCCGCAATACACTTTCTGTTTTCCTGACTGGACTGTGACTGATAACTACCACCAATTAGGAAAAGCAGAACTAATGGTTGCTGCTAAATGTTATTGGTTGCCTATAAGATGGGGAAAAGCTAAAAATGATAATATCCTGTGTTGGTCAATGTGTGGGAACATCTCTATAAACTTATACACTCTTGAATAATGTAGATTAATATAGCCATTTTTATTCGTGGACAATTGGCAGTACGTATTTGTAATGTGCATATATTTTGACCAATAAAGTTTACTTCATGGCACCTTCTTTAAAGATTTCCACTTGGTATAGGACACTTGGATGACACTTACGTTGACACAGTGTTTAAACTTAAAAAAAAACCCAAAAAACTGTCAAATCGTCAATGTGGGCAAAAGTTAGATAAAGAGAAAAGGAAACAGCTAGAAGCAGAGCTAGTGTGAGGGATCCATCCTGTGATGTGCCCCACCTAATCTGGGCACATCTCTTAGTAGCCCCTCTGTATATACACATGTTGTCTGATTGCTTCACCCCTCGTGTGTTTCTGGAGAAAAGTACAGATCTGGGAGCAAGACGTGACTTGTTGTGTGACCCATGGCCAGTCATTCACCCTCTCTGTGGATGAGTAGTCTTTGGCCATGGGACATAAGAAAGGCCACTGTCCTGAGGGTCACGTCCTCTGAGTTCTCTAGTGCTGGCTTTTCTGCCTATTCAGTTATTCATCCTCTCTTCAAGCTGAGAGACTCAAATGAAAAGATGAATGTGCAACTTATTCATTAATTTTGTAATACAAAGCAGACATTAACCTTCCCAAGCTTTGCTGTGTAAGTGTGAACCTCGCGGTAGAAGGTAAAGTTGCTTCTCTAGGCCCTGAGTATGGAAGTCAAGGCAGGTGAAGAGACTAGAGTGGAGCCAGGATGAGCTACATCTACCCTCATGTCTTCTCTCCTCCAGGTGGAAATGGTACAACACGTGGCTCCAGTGGCTCTTTTCTTAACATCATGAGGACTCTGCACCTATTGGTGACTCCATTTCATGGTTCTTCTTTTTCAGCAGTCACTGCACTCAGCCCTTTAATGATGGTGACCCAGATATCTCATGGATGTAAGGAATATGGAGAATGATTGAGAACACCTGGCCCTGGTGACATCAGTGAGCTGAGTAGGGATCCAAGGTGAGCCAAGCAACTAACTACTTTTATCACAAATTACAGGACCTGCTCCTGCAGCATTAGCGTGTACATCCCTGAAGGACCTACACCATCACTCTACCAAGCACGCAGAGACCACAGAGGACTCAGCACTGAGAGGCCAGCTCCTTGTACCAAGGACAAGATTGTACCTTGTACCTTGTACCAAGGACAAGATGTCCTAAACCATGACCGTAAGGAGGGCACTTACCCATAAAGGGATTTTCCAGGCCTGAAAATATCTTTGAAGACATTGTCTTTGTGCTCAAAGACATGCCCCACCCCTGCACTACTGGTGACATGGCACCCATGTGTGCTGCAGTGTCCTTGGGAGGGACCTGGATCAGGTGTGTGCATGGATGTTTACATGGAGAGTGGTAATTGTCTTGGTTACCGACGGTGGGAATATTCCCGTTCCGTCCTAATAGCTAGATTACTTTTTCCGTCTTCCCTGGCTTTCCTCATTGTCCACATACTCAACCTCCAAACTTTTACTCACGATCAGCCTCATTGCCCACAGGCACGGTGTGACTGCCCAGTGACACCTCCTGTCGCTGAAGGCTGTGTGACCCTTTCCCTGCAATGATGTCATCAAGCCAGGCACCGTGTGGACTCTCTGTAGGGAGTGGCTTCTCTTTCTTAGGGTACCTCCTCAGTGGGAAGAATTCCTTGTTGAATTCAAATTTTGTTTCGAGGCCAATGAACACCACAGACAGGGAAGATCCTTAAGTCGCACTTACCTTGTTCCTTGGCCTTGCCATGTCCCTCTGATAATGCACGTCAACCATATCCTCCCAAACATCTCCCTTCTAAAGCTCACCCAGCTTTGTCCACTAGGCGGTGGGACTTTTTCCGACATTCAAAAAGTCACTGTTTTCTGGACAATGCTCTTATCCCTGAACACTTTCAGAGCTGAGCTGTCATGAGCAAGGTGACCCAAGCTGTCATATCCTCAGCTTGGAATCCAACTGTCTTGAAGTAGCTGGAGAGTGAGCTGAGTGCTACTTGATGTAGATGGGGATTTCTTTCCCAAGCCTGATAAACCGTGTTCTTCCACTCCCAGGTTTGGTAAGACCTTCTACCTGCTCTACCTTCACTTTGGCCTCCTCCGGGCCCTGCCTGCTCAACTACAAACACAGCCAGGAGTTCTGTGTCCTTGCTTCTCCAGAGCCTGTCACACAAAGAGAGGAGTGGGGAAAAGTGCTCACTTGTAAGCTTCCATTGAAGCTAAACTATGAATTGGGAGCTGAGCTGAGCTGAGCTATCTAGCCTTCGTCAGGAATGGAAGGCGGCCTTGGATCAGATGGAAGGTGTTCGCCATTAAAATATTCAGGTTGTGGGGTTTGCTCCTTTTGAACTCAGGGCCTCAAGACTGAGAAAGTCTAGTTTTGTTCTTGGGATATGTGAATTTTCTTGTCTTACTCTTCCTACAGACTGAGGGGGACGTTTTTGGCACTGTGGCCCGTGTGACCCCAAGCTGTCCACCCCATGGCTGTTTACAGTTCAGAATCACGATGGAGCTCGCGGAGGGACTGATCAATCCAGTTCCTGAGGCACAGTCTGTAATGGAGTTTCTCAGATTTTTCGAGCCTCTAAACAAATGTCAAGTTGTTAGGCTTTTGTATTTGTTTTTGGAAGAGCGATATTCAGAATGACACGTGAAGGCACCTGAGATGGTAGTGGGTGTGCAATGCCTCTGTCAAACTCCCTCACTCAGCCTCTGAAGCCCAAAGGCAACTCTCAGTAAGAGCTGCAGCCAATGTCTTCTTTTCTCTAAGCCCCCATTACTGAAATACTCTAACCTTCTCCCAAATGCAGCAGAAACTAAAGAAAGCACTCTGTTTAGAAAAAAAAAAATATGTTTGTGAAGAATAAGTTTCACTGTTTTTGAGAAACACAGACCATCCTTTGTAGGGGATGAATAATGTAAGAAGCAATGAAGTTTCTCTAATTTTATGGAAACATTTCTTTGAGGGAATTTTCTTAGGAGTAGAGGGTAAAGGACTTTGTCAGTGAACCTGAGGAAACACACTCCCGAGAGATAGAGCCTGGGGCTGGTGTGAAGATGGCCTGATGGACCAGCCATTCGTGGATGAGATTGTTGTGTCCTGGCTGCGGACACTGGTTCTCTAGGGAGCATGAAAGTGGGATATCTTTGTTCCCTCCTTTTCAGTACCAGAAAGCATGGAAAAAAATGCCTCATTCTCTTCCTGATGTTACACTTTGATGGAACTGGGGCCTTGTGCCCAGGAGCCCTCACTAATCTCCTGCCTTGAGCAGGGGTCTCTTCTTGAGGTGGGTGGTCTACAGTCCTGCATCCTCTATTTCATTTTCTCCTGCTACGAGTCTCCTGGAATCCTCATTCTCATTGTTGATGGATTTTGGTCCTGTTTGCTGTCCTCTCCAGACAGGGGCCTTCCCCAGCCTCTGAGCAGAATTGGAGGGGGTTCGTCTCACGGCCATCTAGCATTCTCTTACCCACAGGTGGGGGTGGAGGGCAAGGCCAGGGACTGGATCTTTTGTGGTTGCCCCTTCTCCCTGACCTGCTTGAGGGTTTTTTCCAAGGAGCTTTGCAGGCATGGCTCTAGAGTAAGCCCTTCCTCATCCCTAGATGAGAAGAAAAAGTCAGAACTGGGTCTTCTTCATGTTAAAGTGTTTTATATTCATGATTCTCCAAGAGTGGGCCCCACCCCCGATGCCCCAAAACTGCCTAACATGGGCTTCTAAAATCTGTCAAAAATCTGGATGAAGGAAAGAAAACCTCCAAGAGGAATTCTGGTAATATCTTGACACAGTAAGGGAGCGCATTTTTGTTTTGTGCGTGGATGTGGCGCTTCCCAGGACAGAGCAATGCAGAGTGGGGGTGCTCCTCACAGTATTGAACCTTTTCATCTTCTTGCCCAGCGTGTGTCCTAGACAAACACCCAGGACCCTTCTAGTCCAGCTTCTCCTTTAGGCCTCTTGGTAGTTCATTCTGTGAGTGACTCACCAAGCCACATCTGTCTCTTTCTCAGAGCCTCCCCACACAAAGCTACCCTCACAAGGGAATTTACACAGGTGCCGGTGAAAGACAAGAGTTTAAAAAGCGCATCCAGGAGGAGAATGGGGACAGCCTGGCCAGGCAACCATGGGAGGTCACATGCTTCGTGTCCCCAACTTTATGATACTCTTTTCATCCTTCACCCCAAGGCTTCCTTTCATATTCTTTTCCTATGGTTCTCCTTTATGTCAACTTCCTGTTGCCCTGGGGCCCTGGAATTGCAGAGGACAAACTAGCAAGAGGGATGCCTGAAGTCACCTTTTCTGAAGAGAAAGTAGGTCTGGTTAGTGCCTTTCTGGTGAGCTCTCCAAACTGGGAAGATAGGAGCCTGGGTGTGTCTAGTGAAAGTCGGAGCAAAGAGCCTATGTAGGAGGCTAAGTAGAATGTTCCAGTGGGAATAGACTCTTTCAAGACTAATGCCCAGGCATTAGGATTCAGGGTCAAAGTTTCAATGACAGCAACAGTGAGATCACTTATGTGTAGGGCTATTTCATTTTAAGGTGTTTTCACACACATTTGTCCCAGGTGATTGTCACAAGGTTTGTGGGTCACGTTCTCTCTCCAAGGAGTCTGGAACTTAGGGAAGTTCATTTGTCCAAAGTTCTAACCCCCAAATTTTGCCATCACAATAATGATTCTTCCCCTACATCTCACACTGTCACCTAGTGAGTAAGACCCATGGTCCGGCTCCATCAGTGTTTCTTTCACATGGAGGAGCAGATAATGGATTAGGGAGGTGTCTTGTGTTCTGATTTCTTTGCTTTCTTGCTATGAGTCTCTCCTCTGAGAGCCCACCTGCTGTAAGAGGTGACATTGTCAGCAGTTATGGACCTGGGACTTTATAGAAAAGAGAAATAAGATTAAATCTGGGGGAGCCCAGGGTTGAATAGCAGAACCTTACCTTTCAGGGATCCCTCTGTTTTCTTCCTGCCTCTGGATTGCTGCGGAAAGACTAAATGACAAAAAGAGTTCAGAAGCTATGTTTTACCCTTCTCGTTCTAGAAGAGCAACAAACATTATTAATGAATATGTGTGACTTTCTACATGAATCTCTATCTGTTCCATATTATTCATGTTTAAAGTTGATCAAAATATTGTCTACTGATTCTTCTTTGTCAAACTCAAATAAAAAAAAAAGAAACAGGTTTTGTGCCTGTGGTCCTTTACTGATATCTCAGACAGGGGTCCTGTTGAAAAGGGGCACAGACGCTCAGATCGTCTACGACACATCTGCTGCTCTATCCCAGAGGATTCTGCTCCCTGACAACAAATCAGGTCATATCTGATCAGAGTATTTCAGAGGCTCAGTGTTGCTCTCCATATGTCAGATCCAACACAAGGGAGAGACGTGGCCCAGAGACCCCTGAGATGGGAAGGTGGCTGACAGACAAGGTTGAAGGTCTCTGCCCCTCGGGTGGCCTGAATTCTTTTAAGCCATTCCGTGGCCCTGAATCCAAGCTTTGGGGATTTTGCCCTGGAATCTTCTACCACACCTAAGTATATGGTCTGTGAGTTTTGGATAGAAGCCCTAGTCTCCCCTTTACCCCAGGCCCTGACCTTCCAGTTCTCATAGATGGATGATGTGCTCATCTTTCCAGAGAGTTCCCTCTGATGAGAGACATTCCTGATGTCTCTCCATTCTAATAATTGGTTTAGAACAGTGGGAAAAAGGGAAGGAAAAGCAAGATTCAGTCTCTTTCCTGGGCTGTATCTCGGGTTCCTTTACTTCACTATTGTCTGTGTTTTTTTTTAAACATTGGTATATCTGGACACCACGGAATGCAGTAACATGACAAAGACGATGCCACCTGTATAGAAATAGGAGATGGGAGGGCAATGGAAACAAAGATTTACGGTTTATTAAAATGCACAATAAACTAGGCAAAGTTCTCCATCTAAAGCACACTGCTGGGGCAGCCAGTTAACTCAGTTGGTTAGAGCGTGGTGCTCATAACACCAAGGTTGCCAGTTCAATCTCCACATGGACCACTGTGAGCTGCGCCCTCCAGAACAAGATTGAAACAGCTACTTGACTTGGAGCTGATGGGTCCTGGAAAAACACACTTAAAAAAATAATAAATTAAAAAAAGTAAAGCACACTGCTGCCCAATGCAATTGAAAACAGAATTCCAGCCACATGTCACAGTTACGTGGCACTCATAAAGTTCATGAGTGTGGGGAAGGGATAATAACAGGAAGGTGAATCCAAACCCCCCGCCCCATCCCGCCTAGCAGATGCCACCACTTGTCATGGCCATTGGAATGCGTTCACTGGTCCTTATTATCCAACAATAACCCTTGAGCGTCTCATATATATATGTGGTAAACGTTAATACATACGCACCTAAAATATCCGTGGGATGTTTATAGATACATGTGTGTGTGTTTTCAAAGATTCTAAGTGGAAAGTAGGAAAGACCATCAAAGAGTGGAGGGATGTTTATATTCTTTTAGTGCAGTTTTTCCACTCCAGTTTTTCCCCAGACACTAGCTTTTTTCCTTATAAGCTTGGACCCTATCACATCCTCAGCTTTTAGAGGTCTGAAAATCTCTCGATACTTTTCACTATACCCCAGGAATACTTCTGAAAGTATTACACTTTCAGAAGTGTAATACACAGAAATTGGAACTATCCTCAGCAAACAGCACAAGGAATTTTCACGTACTGCAGACACTATGAAACTAGCACCTATATTAAAAAACATAAAAATAAATGTGCCCAAGATCTAGAAGCCTCCCCAGTATTGCCTTCCAGCCATTGCCTCAGCCCAGCTCTCCTGGCTCTTCTCTCAGGACAGCCACCCTGACTTCTAACAGTCCTGATTAGTTTTACCAGGCACACTTTCATGCCTTTTGTGTGTATTGACTCATTTCATCCTGACAAAAATCCTATGAAAAAATACTCTTATTGTTCCCATATTGAAGAGAGGAAAGTCAGGAGCATAAGCGCTTATATTAATTTGTCAAGGTCACACTGCTATTAAATAGCAGAGCTGGGATCCAGCCCAGGAACTCTGGCTGCAGAGTCACATTCTTTAACCAACAAACAATGCTGTGAAAAACATGACGAACTGGAAGCACAAGCCAATTCCATACAGTTAGGTGTGTTGAAGAATAACCACTAACCTTCACCATAGCACTTTTCAGATGGTTTCTCATGTGTTCTTACAATTCCTATTTTCAAAGTTGTGTCTCAAAAGGCAATGGGGAGGCCTGAGGCTCAGAGAAGAGAAGGGACTTACCCAAAGGCCAGAGCTGGTGAGGTACAGTCAGATTTGCGTACAGGATGGACTAGGAACCATTATTTTTTCCTCCTCATCACAGGACCCGGGGAACCTGAGGCCAAGGGGGTTGAACAACTTGTAGTCTCCTCTTTCCTGCAGGCCTGTCTTAGTGTACCGCATGTGGCTGGGGCTAAACGTACATGAAGCTCAGTCACTCCATGTTTTCTGGACTTGTTTTAGATGCTCCTGGAACTCTCAGCTTCCCTGGGGGGACTGGGGTCTGAAGGGCCCTTGTGCTGCAGATTTGCTTATGACCTCACTTCTAGAAGGATGGGAGGAGAATTAGTGGGAGGAGTGAGACAGACACAGGGTGAACAAGGCAGAGGCTATCTATGAATGTGGGGATCCAGTTAGGGGCACATTGGCACTTGATCTGTCCTGATAATACACAACCACCTTGGGGGAGGGAATCATGGTATCCATCAAGTCCATGCAATTTCACACAATATAGACCTTTTGGGTGATCTTGTCAAAAAATATTGTATATAAACCTTGTGCTACTTTCTCATTGTAACGGGCAAGGATATTTTTGACCAAAACAAAACTTACTTAAACGCTTTCATCACTCCCATGGTGTCCCAGAGAATATTCATACATGGCTTTATGTCAGGTTGAAATCATATAACCTAATTCAATCAAGCACGTGGGGTTAGAGAGATACAGGGTTTCCCAATCCACTAGGCTTCACAATATTTTAAACTCTTGTGATGGTGAATTTTCTGTGTCATTTTGATCGGACTACGGGGTGTCCAGATATTTGGTCAAATGATCTAAGTGTATGTGAGGGTGGTTTGAGATGAGCTTAACATTTCAGTAGATGGACTGAGGAAAGCGGAATGATCACCCTTCCTGACCTGAGTGGCCCTCATCTAACCATCTGAAGGCCTGAATAGACCAAAAGGCTGACCCTCGCATGTCAAAATAACAAAATATAATTGAACCATATGATTTCACTGATATGTGGTATATCAAACCAAAAACAACAAAAGAACAAGACAAACAAATGAGAAACAAAAACTCATAGACACAGACAACAGTTCAGTGGTCACCAGAGGGTAAGGGGAGAGGGGGATGGGAGATGAGGGTAAAGGGGATCCAATATACGGTGATGGAAGGAGAACTGACTCTGGGTGGTGAGCACACAATGGGATTTATAGATGATGTAATACAGAATTGTACACTTGAAATCTATGTAATTTTACTAACAATTGTCACCCCAATAAACTTTAATATATACATATAATTGAGCTAAATTCACTGCAACGGAACTGGAGTCTAAGGCTTATAGCAAAGGGAATGATGAAGGGCCAGTAGAAGGAAACAAGGAAAGAAAGAGCCGATTACTCGGCGGGGACTTAAAGGAGAGTGATTCTAGTCCGGAGGCCAGCCGTCAGCTGTGCAAAACCAGCCGCATGATTCCTCTGTCATTTTGTCCCCCAGATGTAATCATTTTGGGGACAAGGAGGAGAAATCGTGCCAACAAACTCACTGGAGACTCATTTGAAACAACACCACCAAACTTCTCATTCCCTAATTCGATCTGGCAGAATAATGGATATTAGTCCTTTTCAATGTGCATTTAAAATGATTAGTGGATCCATTCGAAACGTGAGTCATCTCAATATCATTAATACTCAAGAAGATGAGATAGCTGGAAAGTTATCTGACTATTAAAAATCAGGATGACATTATTGAGCACCTTCTATGGACGAGGGTCTGTCCTAAGCACTTGCCATTATAATATATTAAAGAAGATTAGAAATCAAAGACAGATAAAGAAGAAGTGCAGAATTGGTAAGACTTTCTCCTGCTGCTAAATTCGTCCACGCAGAAGACGTAGTAGAGAAGAGGAAGATAAAGGACAAAAACGTATTAACATATTACTACGATCTCCCCACCCACAATTTATAGAGAAACAAACTACAGCATTGGCGAGGTCAACTGAGGCAAAGATTCAAGAAATCCTCCCAAAGTGACATTTCTCCTCGCTATGTGAACAATTCACACGCCCACACACTCACACACACACACACACACACACACACACACACACAAAATCCCTGGGCAACTATGTTAAGTACAACACTGTGCAGGTTGTAGTAATATCTCCGGAATTCTACCACTATTCTTACACTTCAATGAAAAAGCCTCTGCTTGTCAGTTGGCAATATTCGCTGAGTTTCCCCGAAAATAAGAGCTCATTGGACCATCAGCTCTAATGCATCTTTTGGAGCAAAAATTAATATAAAACCAGGTATTATATTACACTATCTTATATTATGCCCAGTCATATTAAAATAAGACTGGTTCTTATATTAATTTTTGCTCCAGAAGATTCATTAGAGCTGATGGTCCAGCTATGTCTTATTTTAGGGGAAACGCGGTAGAATTCTTTATCAGTTCAGAAAATATATCTGAACTCTGACTACTTGGAAGAGCTGCCAATATCATCATTCCATATAATGATGAGTATATTTTCTAGTTATACATTCAGACAGGATCAGATATTTGGAATGAGTTTGTGAAACTGGAAATTTAGTGTTCACACTGATATTTAACCATCAACTAGAACACTTCCTGTTAATTAATACACCAATGCAGTTCCGCACCCAGCTAGCCCAGCTCTAGACACCCGTGTTGATAAGGATAGTTAGCAGCTCATTGGAGCAGGAAATGCAGTTTGATCCTTTTCTCTCTTTATAGCTGCCCATTGCAGAGAGAAGCTGCACACTTGGCACACTTGTTCTTTTTGTAATGATATAATCAAAATAAAAACCAACTGTTATATTCAAGTATGAGGTCCATTCTTGACCCAGACAGCCTGTTGTTCATTTTGGAAGTGAATCTCCCGGGTGGAGTAAGAGGGGATTGGAAGAAAAGCCTGCCCTCCAACATTCGATCTGGCCATGTCCCAGGTGGCCAGCGGAGGGCGCACTTCCTAGGTGAGGACTTGATTAGCCCACGCAGTGAACTGAGCTCAGTTGATTCCTTTGACTTTTAGCACCAAGTTCATCATTGTAACGATAGCATTCAGTCAGGTCCCCCAAATAGTCATCAGAACGCTCATGGAAACGAAACTGCCTACAGCGACTTTGAAAAACAGCGCCTTTTCAGTTTTTATTCTTTGTGGTTTTCTACTCTAACGAGAAACCTTGAACCTAAAACCACAAGGGAACCGGAGCACTTGTGAGGGTGGGTAGCAGGGTGGAGGGAGTGAAGCGATTGTATAAGGGACTGACTGCGTTCAGGAAAGCAGGACTGGGAGGAGGGTGGGCGGAAGACACCAGGGGCAGGGATCAGCCAATCATACCGCTCATCTTTCCCACTTGATTCTGGATGACTCCTCTCACGTGTCTCTACCCACCGCTCTTTAATGAGGGAGTGTAAATCCGCTACACTTCTGACGTGGGTACTGAACGTTTTCCATGTGTTCCAGAACTCTTCTCAATTCCACAGAATTCCGGCTTTTGGCAGGCATTTTATGACAAGTGGTAGAACTGTTCCGTAGGACTTAACAATAACTGTTCTCTTAGGACAAAATCTATTTTGAAGTAGATTTACATAAAAAATAAGATTTACGAGCTCAGAATTTTAAATACTCAACAAGTTTTCTTTGACAAGTAATTAATACAAACAAAATGCAAAATAAACATGGAAATGTAAACATGTTTTGTAAATTTTAATACAATGTAAAAATGAACATGTAATTACATATGGTTTTAAATATTATAAATATGATAGACTCTAGAAGAAGGAATAAATAGAGAATAAATTAAATAAATAAGTAAACAAACAAACAAATAAGCATAACAGCAGTCACTTCTTCAGGGCTGATGACACTGGAGCTGAATTTTTTAACACATTCTAGCTTAATGTTCTGACAAAATATTTGCTGAATTAAATACAATCAATTCTGTGACTGAAGCAGAAAGAAGAGCCCTTTGAAAGGACCAAACACATGTGCATGTATGATGTGGCACAGTCATCGGTGAGAATCATTTCAAGGTGAGCCCAGGTCTCCATCCTTCTTTCTTAACCCTTCTTGCAAACTTGTTGATGAAGAGAAGGAACTCATGATTTCCTCTCTGACAACCTCCCAGGCACAGTCACTGTATTTCTTCTGTTTCAGGTAGAGACGGATGCCCAAGAAGTACCTCTTCACGTCCGCTGTAGGGTCCTTCCCAGCGGCAGATTCTTCCTGTCCCACCTCCTGCACCAAACAGGGTTCCAGGTCTTCCAGCTGCCGATGGAGTCCAGTGAGGAGCTTGTCCAGCAGGGTCGTGTTCCAGGCAGCAGAGGACTGCTCTGTGAGGAAGACTCTGGAGGTCTGCCCTAGCATCTCGTAAAGGACAGAGATGGCCTGGGTCTTCTGGACCTGGCTGCCATTCACCGCCTGCTGGGGGAATCTGAAGTCTTTTCTGTCATCCAGACACAGGGAAGGGGAGATTCTCCTCATCTGATCCAGAAGCAAGAAGTTCTCCCTGCTGACCAAATCGTGGTTCACAGTCAGGTTGCAGCCCAGAGACCCACCGTGGCCATAGCTGAACACCACCAGGGCGGAAAGGAGAGAGAGCATGAGGGCCATGGAGAAATGTGGGTGCTGCTGCTGGCCTGGCTCAGCTGAGCGTCGGATGAATCTTGGCCTCTAGGTCCTCTGATGACATTCTTTCTGAGCATGGCCATTAAATAGGGAACACAATCCTTTTCATTTTCTAAACATTTCACTATGCTTTCACTTGCTTGTTTTGTTTTCATTTATGTCTTCTCCATGTGGTCTAAGAAGATATCAGTCTACACTTAATTTTGCAATGGAAGTTTAAGTTTCCCAGTAAACTTCAAATGTTCCCATCGAAATGGATACTTACCAGTAAAATGAGAACCGTCTTTGTCCAAAAGTCAGAACTGTATTTTCGTATGTAAATACCGGAACACATGCACATACTCATGTACATTTTTAATATATAAATACTGCTTTCTCAGCGTTAGAAACAAAATTTGGCCTTGAATCTGGGCAACATTTTTACCTCCTTCCTTTATTTACAGAGGGAGACAGGCTTCCTCAGCCCCGAGGATTTGCGTATTTTGTTAGGTACTTACCACACCGTGTATAGGAAATAAGCTCTGTAGCACCCAGGACTGGGATTTGTTACTATTTTATTCACAGCGGAGGCTGATGATCATTAGTGAGTAAGTTCCTGGGATGTTTCTGTTCCTGCTAGAACACATTCATGCAGGTCCATGTGGTTACGCTTCACTGAGGCCACAAGGTCACGACTAACAGAGACATTGCCCTGCTTTCCACCATTGTGTGACGGGTCTATAGGGCTCCTCAGGTCGTGCCAATACTTGCAGCAGGAATCCTGGTTCTTTCTGGTGCATGTAGGTTGGCGATTCTAACACCAAGATAATTTTATTTTCCCAGGAGCACCTACCTCACTCACAAGGGAGGTATCACCTCTAGAAACGCTTTCCCTCTGAAGTGACAGAGAGTCCCCAACCCTAACTCCCCCCACTCACTCCCTGAGGGCAGGCTGACTACATCCTGAGGACTTTAGGACTCCCCTGCTATGGAGAGACTGTGTCTCTGTTTGCAAAATAATGAATTTTCTAGCATCCTGGCCCTACCCACTGGATGTGCTGAGGACCCCTCGTTCTCACTGAGGACCTCGTTCTCATAGGTCCTCCTGACCTATGTCCCCAGGTATCAGGAGTGAAACAAGTCCTCAGTGCTGATACCAAAGTTTATTTTTTCTAAGTAAGTGGAAGAAACAGTTATCCAATTGTAATCATTTCACCTTTAGTAGGCAAATAATTTTTATTTTTCCAGTATGGCTTTTATTGTTCAATTTTTTTACTTCAATTATTGGACACACGTTATGCTCAAAATTTGTGAGCTGGGCACAGGAGATCGAATGGCGACATCTCCCAGTAGAAATTTATAGGACATAAATTAGTGAACTTCAGTTGTACATTCAGTCTGCGTATTTCAGTTGGACTTCTTTGTTCATCCTTCTCTGTCTCATGTTAGGAAGACAATGAGGCCCAGGCGATTATGTCAGGGAGACATAGCCTTCTTTCCTTTACTTATTTGTACTATTTCATTTTGAATTCAAAAAAACAATACCAAGAATCTTAATATCTTATTTCTTGGCAGAGCAGTTTACAGGGCGTAATCTGCCTTGCTCCTCTGGCATAATTTCTGTTTCAGCCTGTGGTTAATACAAACAAAGGAAAGTAAAACAAGGGCAAAGGGGCTTCACTGTGTTTCTCTATAATTTTCAAGACTTCAGATTTTTTGTTTCTCATTTCAACTTGCCCAGAAAGGAAAACTTGACAGTTGTGTGTGGGCAAAAATAAAACAAATATAATTCTGAATGTCATAAAAGTGCAAGAAGGGAAGTGACTTTTTGGGTGACAAAATGACAAAGTGTAAGTTAGCAAAATTCAGGGTAGCCAAGTTGGGACCTGATCTATGGCAGCGGAAGCAGGGAAGCCAGTGTTGAATGACACAGAATCAGGACAGGGCTGCTTCTGCCAGAGGCTCACAGAACGGTTCCTCCCGGGACAATGACCAGCCTTCGGGTTGCAAGACCAGCCACTTCATTTTTCTTTCATTGAATTCACGTGTGATGAGCTCTGAGGAGAGAAAGGAGGAATCACACCAACCAACTCTCAATGGACTGACCCCCTGAACCCCAGTTGCCAGAACACTAACCCTCTCTGGCAGGATTGTGGATATGAGCCCTAGCCTGAGCACTCTCCCCACTTAAGAAATCCACGCAGGCAATTAAATGTTTGCCTTGAGAAATCTAGAATTAACGGAGGGAATTAAGAAAAGATTCTGCTCTTAATCTGGATAATGACAGTGGTATTTTAAATATTAACATCAAAATTTATTGCACACTAACTATGTACCAGTCCCTGTTCTAAACTCTGAGATTATTAACTCAATCTTCTCAACCCAATTTGGATTACACTCATTTATGAATCTGTTTGGAGAGAAATATAAATCAGGAGGAGTTTATTTTTCTCAAGGTACCAAAGATTCAAGGTCAAAATCTTAAGGAGATTGAAATAATGACTTGTGTAGAAGGGCCTGTAAAAACAAGTGAAGGACTGAAATGGGCATGAAATGTATGAACCATGGAGAGGCAAAGCCATGAAATCACAAGAGCAGGGAAGGTGAAGTGATGAAGTATTTCCAGCTCCACTTCAAATGCCAAAGAATTGCTGTCTATTGTTTTCTATGTCAACAGGGTTGTGGTTTGTATAAGTATCTGAGCTGTCTGACTTCTAAGGAAAAGTAGACAAAATTCCTTTTAAATAGTTATAAGGGAGTAGATTTTTCTGTCAACTGAAACAGAAGTTTGCACCTGGCACTGGAGTAACGCGCGTCCCTTCCTATGCTCAGCACGCTGCTGTGCTATCAGAGCAAAGGGTGCTGGGGACACTGCTGTTGGCCATGTCTCCGTGGGAGAACTCCGTGCTCTTCTCCCCTCTGAACTGGAATGACCTGGAGAAACAGCTGACTCAGTGCTGTCCATTCCATTCGATTGTTCCTCCTCCTGAGGACCTGCCTGCTGCAGTCCACGCTTTAAACATCTCTGTTCTCCTTCCACGTGCTGGAGCTGCTGCTGACTTTCAACTCCTTCACGTTTCCACACGTGCATGGTGGTTTTGGGAGCAAATGTGAGACCCGCGCCTGGTGAAGCCTTCTATTAGAATCAGAGGTGGAACTGCCTACCAGATGCCCGAATGATTGCCTGGATTCTTTCCCAAGTCGTGGGTGTAGACGGGTGGGCAGAGCTCCGTGTCTTTACTGCGTTTCTGTGCGCGACTGGACTGACGTCAGGGGGACCTGGACCGCTGCACGCGGGACTGAGCTGGCAGGGACGGTGGAGGCGGGGCCGTGTTCACAATCTTGCTTGGGAGGCTGGAACACCCCCAGGGCTTTCAGCTGGGGCTGCACGGTGATCCCTCACACCCCATCCTTGGCACTGAGCGTCCCTTCTCTTGCCTGGGGGTGTAAAGACCCGCTCAGCTTCTCGACCCGTACCTGGCGTGCGGGCTGCGCAGCGCCCACTCCCCCTTCCCCAGCCCTCCAGCCCTGCAGCTTGGTCCTCCAACGCTTTAGAATATTTAGTAACTCTGGGATGTGAAACAGGACAGGGCTATAGAGATTTTCAGGGCACGGTGACAGTATGGAACCAAATTATCACCTTTTACACTTCAATAGCACAATGGAAAAACAGCAAAATAGTTGCAGTAAAAAACAAACAAACAAAAACAGCAACCAAAGGGTGGAAGGAATCATAAGCACGAACATTTGAAAGGTGTAAGGCAATCACAAAGTCAGAGCCAGGTGAATCCAAAAAAACGTTCTTGTAGGCCTGCTTCTACAAGGTCCCCAACAAGAGGTGGAGGAATAAAGAACATCGTTTAACATGGAAACTAGAGCCCTTTAACCCATCAATTGGAGAGGAGCAACCTAGAGATTGAGTCTATAAACTGAAGCAAAGATTTAAGAGAATCCTGCTACCTGAGAAATTAATTTCCGCTTCCTGATCAACCAGTTCATTTACAATTTTGGATAACCTTAATACGTCTCAGTTCTACCCAGATGGATACTTGGCAGGCTGTTATTTGGCAACAACTGTATTCTCTGAAATTCCCTTATTTAAGTTGTCTTCTCTCTTACTACTGAGTCACAGTGGAAGGGAAGCAAGTGGAGTCATTACTCAAAGTAACAATGAGAATTTTCTCCTGATTATATTATGCAGCTGGGGGGATTCTCCCTCTCCAAGATACAACAGCTAAGGAAGTGGGCTTAGTCAAGTATGGGGTGGGAATCTTTCCAGGACAGAGCCTCTTTGTAGCTCTGAAGAAATAGGTGAGGATCAGACTCTTGCAGGAACAGAAAGAAGCCTGCCGTCTGCAGCCTTTGGTGATTGTCGTTGTCCCTCTTGGCCAATAGGTGGCGATCTTCCTCTGTAAATGCTTTAATCATCCCCAGGGTAAAATTGACCGGACTTTCTAGTTCCTTTTAGTTGTAGCTGCTTTTACATCATGGTAACAGGGACATTCCGCAGTCCCAAAAATATTCATCTGAAGGAAAAAAATAGTCTATTATATAGGAGTTGTTTCTGAAACACCTAGAACTCTCATTCAACTTTTGCTTTTAATTGATGGCTTTGTACCCTAAAGGGAAATTGGTGACCAGAAACCATAATGGGGCAGGAAACAGCTGTATGGGTGGGCAGTGCAGGTGAAGGAGGCGTGAGTGAGGAGAGCACGCTGGGAATTTCCACACTGAAGAAAGAGGAAGTGATTGTGATATGGGGACAAAAGAAGGGGATTCATAAAAGCAAGGCGGGAAGGCAGAAGAGTGCCACATACTATTATTCGTACCTTATAATATTCATTTCTGCTTAGAGACTAACTTCTCTTTCACCTATTTATGCAAGCCACCATTTCCTTACTGTACATAAAAATCAGACTTATCTTTGATGTGAGTAGTGACTCATAACACTTTCCAGAATTCCATTTTTTTTTGTCTCTCCCCCCACCGCTGGATTTTTAAGCCTTTGTTTCACAGTCCAGTTGTAGGACACAGCTCCCTGGCCCATGCTGGTATTAATGAGCCTTGCGCTCCCCCCTCTGAGGCAGGCATTTGTTAGTCATCAGTTGGAGGCTCACAGCAACTCACAGCAGCTCTGGCTTGCTGCCAGCCACTCACAGCTGCTGGCCAACGTGGGCACTGGCCAATCACGGTAGCCCACGTCAGCACACAGCAGCCCATGGCAGCTCACAGCAGACCACACTGTCCCGGTTGTTCATGGCAGCCCAGCTCCAGGAAGAGCCGTTGTTCACAGTCTTAGTTGTGGAGAGCTCAGCTCACTGGCCCATGTAGGAATCGAACTGGCGGCCTTCGGCGTTAGGAGCAGGCCGCTCCAGCCGCTTGAGCCATCAGGCCGCCCCAGAATTCCATTTCTTTAGACTGTCATGTTTTTGCAGGTATGTATTTACTGAGAGATGGTAGAGTTCACTGTTCTGCTAAATGAGACGGGACAATTAAGTTCATGAACACACCCTAGAAAAAGGGCTGACATACCTCATTGCTGAATATCACTATGGTCACCTTCAAAGTACTCCTGTTGGGAAGCTATGCACCAATGTCAGTGCCTAGTCCACCCTTAGAAGCAATTTTGGATCTCTTTTTCTGGAATGGCCAACAGAGCTGGGTCGTGTTACTCTTGATATCCTGAATGTCATCAAAATTTCTTCCTTTCAATATTTCCTTTACCTTCCAGTGAAGAAAGAAGTCATTGGGGGCCAGATCAGGTGAGTAGGGAGGGTGTTCCAAAACAGTTATTTGAATGCTGGCAAAAATCTCCCTCACAGACCGTGCCGTATGACCTGGTACATTGTCGTGATGCAAGAGCCATGATTTGTTGAGAAAAAGTTGAGGTCATTTTTGTCTAACTTTTTCACCCAGCCTTTTCAGCACTTCCAAATACTCATAGTAAACTTGGTTAACTGTTTGTCCAGTTGGTACAAATTTTTAATGAATAATCTCTCTCATATCAAAAAGTTTAGCATCACCATTTGGACTCTTGATTTGGACTGATGGAACTTTTTTGGTCCTGAAGAATTGGCTGACTTCCATTGTGTACTTTGATGCTTTGTTTCAGGGTCATATGGGTACACCCAGGTTTCATCACCAGTGATAACACAGCCCAAAACATTATCTTGCGTCTCCAGAAGGTCTTGGCAAACTTAGACTCTCATTTCCTTTTGTTCATCAATGAGATCCTTCAGGACCATTTTTACACACACCTTTCTCATGCCAAGATTTTCACTTTAGATTTTCCTAATGTTTTTCTATCAATGTTTACTTAGTCTGCTATGCTTCTCACAGTCAGCCAATGATTTTGATGTACAATTCAACAAATATTTGCAATATTTTTGTCAGTTCTGCTCATTACTGGCCACCCTGACCTTTCTTCATCACTGTTGAGGTCTATCTCCTCAGAAAAATGTTTAATCAATTTTATACTGCAGTTTTCTTTATGACATTGTCCCCATAAACTTGGACTAACAGGTCCCTGATTTCACTTCCACTCTTGCCAAGTTTAACAAGAAATTTAATGTTTGTTTGATACTCTAATTCAAGACCAGACATTCTCATGACAACACACAAAAAGACACAACAATAATGAACGCCACTCAGCAAGACACCGCCACACGTCGACATGAACACAGTTGAGACACTGATATACCAAGGTTATGAAACCTTACCGAGCTGTTGGTACAGTGCTGACAATGTAAGCGCACAGTGGTAAGTTTGCGAACCTAATTGTTAGGCCTCATAAATTTAATCAGGAAGAATGGAAATAATGTTAACGAACATGAGAGTTCTTGACATATCTATCTGGTCTAGAAAACAAAGTGAGATAATAGTAGTAGCACTAAAAGCAGTGTGATAAAGGGAGAAATTAGGTAAACGAATTACTAAAGCACATGATCTCTGAGACTCTATTATCTGTATTAATTAGATTTAAGATTTGGTAATATCTGATATTACTATTGTGGAAAGACATTTTCAGTAAGTACTTCTAGGATGATTTCTTGGCATTCTAAGACGATATCAATGTCAAATCTCATCTCATTCCATAGGCAATAATAAAATCTTGATGAAATGGAGAACTGTAAGATTAGATTTTTAAAAAGAGAGAAAACCAGAGGTACCATTGTAATCTCATGTAAATAGTTAACCTACAAAATAAATGTTCATTCCTTTTAAATATATACAAATTTCTAACTTCTTCATACAAAACAGGACATGACTACAGAGATTTTCCTGTCAAAGTCACTGAATAGAGCATGATTTCAGCATGTCCTCATGCACAATCCAACAAAATAAGGAAAATTAAGTAAAATATATAAAATACATATGCAGCGGTGAAAGAACAGTAGACAAAGAATATTTGAAAAGTGTTAGGATACCAATTAGGGAAGAGCCGTGTGATAGTTAATTTTATGTGTCAACTTATCTAGGCCATGGTTCCCATATATTTGGTCAAACGTTATTCTAGATGTTCCTGTGAAGGGGTGCTTAACGTGACATTACAGGCATTTAACATTTGTATTAGTAGACTTTGAGTAAACAGATTCCCCTCCATACTGTGGGTGGGCCTCATTCAATCAGTTGAAAGTCTTAATAGAAAAAAGCTGACCTCCCAGGATGAAAAGGAATTCTGCCAACGGACTGCCATTGGTCTGGAAAAGCAAGTCTTCCTAGGGTATCCAACCTGTTGGTCTTCTTTCTGGAAAACCCTGACAAATACTGTGGGAAGCCAAATGTTGCCAAGCATTGTGCATCTCCTAAAATTTTCCGTCCTTCCATCCTCCCGAGGGAAGGATAAAAATCTATTAAGATTTAACTAAGGTCCTGGCCAACCCCAAGTTGGAGAGCAGCAAATCCAAATGTGGAGCATGTTACCTCAGGAAAAGATGCTGACCCCTCCACCATCACAGGCGCTCCCTGCTACCTGAGCAATCACACATGCTTCCTGGTGAAATGCCTCAGGGAAGATATCGTACTGATGATAGAAATTCCTCTTAACATATACCACAATTGATACATTTGAATACATAAAATGTCACTAGTTCACAAGGAACAATGATACTATTCATTAACAATCCTTAGTTTATATCAGGCTCCTCCATTTTGCTAAGTGAAAGAGATTTCAAGATCATTCTTCAAAGTGACAATGAAAATATTTCTCCATTTCATAATAGTTGAAGTCTGATATTAGGAGTAAGTCTGTGAAACTAATGTTGTACTATTGAGAGTTGTATGATCAATGTTTCAAGAGATTGTCCTGATTAGCACTGAGTTCCATTCCCGGATTGGCAGCTCTACCTGCCCCCAGGGTCCTGTAGTGTGTGGAAGGGGTGATTCACAGGGAAGCTCTGCTCTGCACAGTAGGTTGTAGGCAGGGAACACACCTTTCTCTGTCCTTTTAACTGCCCGGTCCAAACAGTCCAGCAAGCCTGGAACCAGAGACTCACACTCTTTCTCTTTGTAATAGACACAGGGGAAGGCAACAGGCAGGCTCATGACGGCATTAGAACGTATCATTACCAAGAAGTAGCCGTGTTTAGTAGCATGAAGGGACATCCCCAAGAAGTGGTAGCATCTGCCAGGATCAGAAGCCTGTCCCCCAGTCTTGGTCTCTGCACTTGTTCCACTGGGTCACCAGGGAGCTGTTTCTCCTGAGAGGAGTTTCCTTTGCCCACCCCCAGGCTGGATCCACTTTCTGTTTTCTTCTAGCTACAGCTACTATTGCATCACACTCAATGGACATTAAGGAAAGCCTCTCATGCAGATGTTTCTGCAAAACCTCGAAATGTGATGCCCTTTTGCTTTCTTTTTGTAATGGGAAACTTTTAAGCTGAAACCACAATGGAACAGAAAGCAATCGTGTGAATGGGCTGAGAGGTAAAGAGTGAATGACAAAGGGCTGTGGGGCTTTCTACCCTGGAGAGGAAGGAAAGTGTTGTGCTATGGGAGCATATCCTGGAATGTGCCAGATGCTGGAGCCATTAACTACCCTGCTGCTCTGCCTTTTGCTAGATATTTATTGCGCTCTCTCAGATATGAGTACAAGCCACCATTTCATCACTGAAAAAATAGGACACTTCTGTGAAATGAAGAACGACCATTTGTCAGCCTTCTTCAGAATTCATGACAGAATTCTGCTTTGTCCGGCTGCCTCTTTTTAGGTCAGTTACTGAAAAGTAGGATACAGGTCCTAAGAATTTGATAGAAAGAGACAGCGTTTATATTCTTATATATAGCTGTCTGGGGGAAAAAAAAACATGAAAATACCATATTGTAACTTCTTTTTCTATGGAAGATGTGATACTAAATACATGCCTTAAATGCAGGAGTGCATTTAATATTCACAAAAACATATAAATATTTCGAACTAATTTTATTGATGGGACAACTGAGGCTTAGACAGAGAAAGTGCGTTACTCAACATCACACATATGTCCAAGCAGAATGGAATTTCAATGAAAATTTCTTTATTGTGTGTTACAGGTGATTTTGTGAATTTCGTATTCTGGATTTCTGCTAGCTGTTCAATCTTTTATACTCCTGAATTATATACAACTCTCTCTTGCTCTATGGATTTCCATTTTCATTTTATATTTCCAGCTGTTTTTGAGCAGTTTATTTTAACTTTAATTATTAAGAAAAAGATTGTGTGATTCACTTCCCCACTTTCACTTTTAAACAAAGTCTTTCAGTCTTTTTGTCCTTGCTAATTTGGTGATCTTAGGATTCACATGCAATTGTGATATTCATAAAATTAAGAAAAATCACCAAAGGTATTATAAAATCCTTATCATGTCTAGCTCTACCAGAAAATCAGATGTGTTATAAAGCTGCTATAGTAAACCAGTGTCACAATGATGGACGTTAAGCAACATAATTAGTAAAGCCAATGATTGCAGGGATCATTACAGTATCAGTATTAATTAGCTATTCTGATGAAAAATTGAGTTAGTTATCTATTCCTGCCTAACAAATTAACAATAATTGAACAGCTAACTTATTTACAAAGTAGTATTACCAAGACGTGATAAATTATCGTTGTAGGTAATTAAATAACTCATATTTAAATACAAACAATATTAAATACAACAATATGAATTACTAGTACACTGATTATATGAAATCATCCAGAAAAAATACATATACTGCATAGAAGGGAAAACTATTCACAGGAAAACTAACCCACATTCTTTTCCAGATCCCACAATATTTCCTTCTCCACTTCAGAGTCACTGACTTCTCTTATTTACACTTCCATCTACTTTAATATGGTCACCAATGCCATTTGTTTTCCAGATGTAGTGGGCAGTTTCAATCCACATTTCCATGAATCCCTATTTTCATTTAAGCACATTTATTTTCTTAAGTACAATCTTACCATCTTTCCCTCTTGTCCTTCTAATGTACAAGTTCTGACATTTAAGTTCTCAGACTAGCCACCATGAGCTTACACTGGCAGCTCGGTAAGGTTTCATAACCTTTGTATATCAGTGTCTCACAGCTGTGTTCATGTCAACATGTGGCGGTGTCTTGCTGAGTGACATTCATTAATGTTGTGTGTTTTTGTGTGCCATCGCGAGAATGTCTGAGCTTGAATTAGGGCAATGAACAAACATTAAATTTCTTGTTAAACTTGGCAAGAGTGGAAGTGAAATCAGGGACATGTTAGTCCAAATCTATGGGGATAATGCCATCAAGAAAATGGCAGTGAACAAATGGAATAAACGTTTTTCTGAGGGGAGAGAACGCAACACTGATGAAGAGAGGTCAGGGCGGCCAGTAACGAGTAGAACTGACAAAAACATTGCAAAAATTCATTGAATTGTGGGTCAAAATTGTCTGCTGATTATGAAGCATAGCAGACCAAGTAAACATTGATAGAGAAACAGATAGGAAAATCTAAACTGAAAATCTTGGCATGAGAAAGGTGTGTGCAAAAGTGGTCCTGAAGGAACTATTGCATCACCACAATGCACCAGCTCGCACAGCTCTGTCTGTGAGGGAGTTTTTAGCCAGTAAATAACTGTATTGGAACACCCTCCCTAGTCACCTGATGTGGCCCCCAATGACTTCTTTCTTTACCTGGAAATAAAGGAAATACTGAAAGGTAGACATTTTGATGACATTCAGGACATCAAGCGTAGTACGACGACAGCTCTGTTGGCCATTCCAGAAAAAGAGATCCAAAATTGCTTTGAAGTGTGGACTAGGCACTGACTTCGGTGCATAGCTTCCCAAAGGGAGTACTTCTAAGGTGACTGTAGTGATATTCAGCAATGAGGTATGTAACACTTTTTCTAGGATGGGTTCATGAATTTAATTGTCAGACTTCATATGGTCAATCTAATCTGTTTTGTTTGGAGCTCTTCTCTTCCCTCCCATTAAAGGGCCTCAGAATCAAGGTGAAGTCTTTTTCTCAATCTGCACTGTCTCCCCACATAACTAACTACATTTCTGGCTTTCCCTTGCCGCATGTGGCCCTCCAGCCAAGGCATTGATTGTACTGGGCAAACTCACATATCCAACTGACAATGGAACTTTGTAGTTTGATGTCTGATAGTCAAGTGTACCGGAGACCTACTGTTTACATTTTTATTTCCTGGCATTCTTCACTCTAGCTGCTGGTGAGAGAATTCATTTGTTTTTCCTTCTTCTCAATAAAGCATTTAACATAATTGATATTAATTTTTACCATTGCTTTTAGGTTTCTTTCATCACAAAAATCAAAGATAGAAGAGAGCAGGAACTGTATTTGTTATGTTCACGTCTGTATCCTGAGGGCCACACAAAACCTGGCATAGAAAAAGTCAATAACTACCTGAAATTTGAATATAATTTGATGGGTAAATGAATTGTGTGCTCCATTTTTTAAACCAAGTTGCACAATGAACTTTGGTGTTTCTTTTTAAAATAAACTAATACATGAAGTTTACTATGGTAAAGTTTTAATAAACAAAAATATCACACATGTAAACAATTAAATAGAACATATTTTAGTATATCACCATAATGTACAAGTGCATGTGTGAGACACTATATGAAAAAATTCTTATAAATAAATCAGTAAATATTAAAAGAGATAAACAGATCCATCAGCGCGGGCATCTGTAAGTGACAAGTACCCAGAAAGTTGGACGTCATGTTGCCCAAAATGCCTGAAAACTTTTGACAAATTGATTACATTCATGTCATGATTACAACACAAGATAACAGACAGTCTTTGCCATGAGAAACACGAGGACGTGTGACATTATTACTCAGTGAGAATCATCTCCATGTTGAACCAGCTGTCATTCCTCATTCCTTCATCTTCCCCACGAGTTCATTGGTAAGAGAAGGATCTCATGATTTCTGTTCTGACAATCTCCCAGGCACAAGGGCTGTATTTCTTCTCTTGCAGATAGAGGGTGATTCTCTGGAAGTATTTCCTCACGGCCAGAACGGAGTCCTCATTCACCAGGGCGTCCCTTCCACACCCACCTCCTGCGTCAGACAGGCTTCCAGGTCATTCAGCTGCTGATAAAGCCCAGCGCAGAATTTGTCTAGGAGGGTCTTGTTTCAAGCAGCGAAGGAGCCCTCTGTTCTAAAGAGGTCCAAGGTGTGCTGGGTCATCTCCTGGATGATAGAGATGGCTCGAGCCTTCTGCAACTGGTTGCCACCAAACGCCTCCGGGGGGAATCCAAAGTCACGTCTGTCCTTCAGGCAGGAGAAAGGGGACATTCTCCTCATTTGTGCCAGGAGCATCAAGGCCCTCCTGTTAAGCAGGCTGTGGTTCTGAGGCTGGTCACAGCCCAGAGAGCAGCTGGAGTGGCAGCTGAGCACCAGCAGGGCCATCAGGAAGGAGAAGGGCAGGGCCATTGGGGGCTGTCAGATGCTGCTGGCCTGGCTGAGCCCGGGGCCTACACACCTTGTCTCCAGGCCCTGAAGCCCTTCCTTTGTACATGTGTCTTATGTAGGGGACATGCAAATTTCCAATTTCTGAATGTCCCCTTTCTACTTCTGCTTTTCTTTTCCTTGATGCACTTTCTACATGTTTTAGATCAGCGCCATGCAAACTTTTATTTTTCATATTACTCCTTGCCCACAGAGTCTTCCATATGTTTTCGTAAGTGAATCGCGAAAGAAAAGTTAACACAGATGTACGATATATATGTATGTACTGCATGTATATCTGTGCTTTACACATAAAAAAAGAAAGTGTAAAGTTTACTCTACTTATTCCGTGAAGGATTAAGAATGAATAAGTAAACATTTTAAGCTGCACGTTAAATTTAAAAGCTATTGATGTTTCCTTTAACGTAATTCAAGTTAATTTCACTTTATAACTAAGTTTGCTGAATGACTTTTAACCCAATATCTTTACTCATATAAATAGTAACATATCCCATGTCGTGTTCAAATAAAAATGTATGCAATACGTCAAAATAATACCAACGTGTAGGTGTAATTTAAAATCATTCAAAACTACTAAACGTCATTGAAAAATTAGTTATCCTACATTTCTTTTTTTGGTACTTAACTTTTAATTTTGCTTCATATCAGAAAATAATTTTTAACTTTAGTAGTTGGTAAATATTCATCTATATTGTCAACCCTTTTTTGGTTTACTTTTGACATAATTATTGCTGACTTGAATAACTTTAGAAGAACTAAGTAATAAAATATAAACTGTTTGCATTTGATTGTCAAGAACCACGTCACCCTGAGGCTCAAACATGAGGAACATCCCCAAAACAGCCAGTGGCAGCTGGTAAGTAAGCAAAGGCGCCCTCTCACAATACGACTCGGAAATCAAGCCAATGATGGAGGGAAAGTCCTCCAATGAGCCATCAAGTCACCGGAGGTTTGGAGCACTGATTTTGCATACGTTTTGCCTATCTTCATTGAACCAAGGAGTCTCATATGATACTCGAGAAAAATGCATACTAATGAATAAGATTTTGTTGGATAGGGTTGGGCTTTGGAAGGCCACAAACCGTTGTCATAGCTGAGATTTGTTCACAGTCACAAGAACTAATTTTTGCACCCTTGGGGGCAATATTATCCCCAATGAGAGTACGTGATTTAGACATCATCAACTGGAATCTTTCATTGTATTTTTGCATTCAATTTCAAAAGTCCTAAAGGACTTTCAGTGTTTCCAATCAAGTCGCTTTTCTCAAACATAAAGGAAACCATCTTTCTAAATAATGGAACTGGATAAATATTGATTATTATCATGGAAAGAATTACCGTTCAGCTTTGATCCTAAACTCTTTTTATTTTGCATAAGAAGTTACAGTGCTTCAGCCTGCCAGACTCCTACCCTTTAAAAGGCAAGTATGAGACCTTCTTTGGTCAATCAGCTCTTTAATAACTGGACTCTGTGTTATTCACCGTGCTGTGCTCGGCACCTGGCCCAGTGTGGTCAGCCATTAAGTTACTTTTACTAAAAAGTTTTTCAGATTTTCTCTTCCTACTGGGAGGTACTCACGAATGACCAAGTTATGTTGCTTCATCATGGCCATATTTGGTAGCATTACAATAGACAATGGCTAATATTTCCACTCTACTCATACTGTGGTCACTAATGTCTCCTGAGTTTATTGCTAAAACCACTAGGATTCTATTTCCTATAAGGTGCATATGGCTCTGGCAGGCAAGTTGCAAGTGCAGCAGCCTAATTTTCAACTTTTGCCTAGCAAGTATGACCTCAGCTGCAAACTGCTTTCTACTATATCATAAGAGAAAAATAACTGGCCTGGTGTCATATACAGAGCCACGTATCTGAACACAAACTCTCCCTGATTCACGCAGCTCACAGAACCAGACAATTTGCCACATTACTATTTGGTGGAAATTTCCTGAAGTGGCTATTACCTACCTTGATCCTGAGACAGACTCTTGGGAAACCCCACACAAACAATGATGAATGGTCATATGATTTCTGTGATCTCCATTCATTTCCGTGGGTTATTGGGCTCCATTTCGGTTTGAATTCCGAAACTTAGCCATGTATAATTAAAGCAATACATCAAGTCAAAAAGCAAGATTTGGATTCTGAATCCTTAGTCACTGTTATTCGCCTACTGACAAGTTCATTCTTCTTTATTTTCTAAGCATGGCTGTATTCTCTCTTCTAGATGCCAGGCGTGTAGCTACAGTGACCTGCTATGGTCTCATGATTATGTTCCCATAAAATTTACATGTGGACGTCTGAGCCCCTGAAGTGATGACGTAATGTGACGAGGAAATTTGGAAATAATGAGGGCCTGAGGGAGGGACCTGGTGAATGGGATTAGTGCCCTCATAAAAGAGGCCTGAGCTAGATCCCTCCCTCTCCTGCCATGTGAGGATACAGGAGAACTCGGCATTATGTCCCCAGGAAGCAGGCTCTCCTCCAAAGCCAACCATGCTGACACCCGCATGTTCATTTCAGCCTGTAGACCTGTGAGCAAGAGATGTCTGCTCTTTACAAGCTGCGGACTCTATGCTCTTCTCTTAAAGTAACCTGAATGGCCTAAGACGTACTCGACCTAATTTCTTCTCAGAATACATCCCCGGGGTCTGTAAAATAACTGAAAAGAGAGAAATCATTTTCCTCAACCTTGGCATCTTTTCCAGTCCCTATTATTTCAGGAGCACAGTCAATATTCATGAAGAGAATAAGGATGGTAACTACGGGACAAGGAATAATACCAATATACACTAGATTGACATGAATTGAGTGAACTATAGATCTAAATACTTTGTAAATTCTTCATGGTTCTCTGAAGGAGATTATAATTGGATATTGCCTGAGGCAGTATTTTAAAAGATTGTTGGGTCTAGGAGGTAATTTACTTCAAGTTTGTATTTTCAATATATAGACTATCAGAGTGAGAATCACAGGCCTCGTCCTAAATAGAAGATTCACGCTCTGCTTTTATTTCAGGGATCCTTGAGAACCTGCAAGGAGCTACCAGATCAGACTTTCCTCGTCTCCCCGGGTAGTAAGGAAACAACTTGCACTTTACACTGTGTTCTGAGACCTCGTCTACACACTTGTGGCCATTCTTTAACTTTAGCTTGTGCCTCGAGAGAATCAACCTAAATGCTTCTTTCGCAGGATCAGTGATGCTATGAGGTGTAACTAGTGACATCCATGCTATGTCCCCCAGAGTTTCATTTGTAGAATCAAACTTGCAGTTGTATTGATAAAGTTAGGGCAGCACATTGGTAAGAATAACACATGGGTTATTTTTTTCACCTACAAGAGCATTAGGACAAAGAGCAGAAAAACGAACAGTGGTGTATGCACTGAACTTGTCTCCTCTCCCCATTAGTCCCTAGAGTAGAGTCCGTTTCTGAACTTATTGCACTTAGACATCCCAGGAGAATAAATTCAGAACAACTACTGTGAGTGTAACTCATATTGCCCTGCAGAGACCTGGCCCTTGAAAACACCCCACGTGATCTGCCATAATTCTCCCTTTACAACTGAGTGGTACAGACTTCAGTACCACAGACAAATGTGGCATAACATGTTGAATATGGCAAAGTCACACAATAGAAAGTACCCATGACCTTGAATCACTGCAGAACAACCAACCAGGGAGTCCTCTGTTGAGGAAAGATTGCATTGTGTTCTTATACAAAGGAAAGGTAAATTTTTATAAGGATCAATTTCTGAATGGTTTTCTGTTCATCACGTAGAACAGCTACCATTAACTTAACTGACAAATGTGTTTAACAAAACACTATCCTGATGAACCTTCCTCCCCCCAAAAACGGACTTTACACTTTGGACAGCAAATGCTGTCCTTACCCCCAAACTTCCCCAGAAAACACCGTTAAACAGATTATCGAAATTATATTATAAAATTATTTATTTGAAAAGGTAGTTCTTTTCCCTAAGTATAATTTTGTAGAATCATGATTTAAATTGATTTTCTTAAATAAGCCCCTGATTTTGGTTTCAGGAATTTCTCAGCTGGTGCAGAAAAGTGAATTGTGAGTGTTTGGAGGCTTAGCAAACAGTGTCATCTAATAGTCACGAATATAACTTTCTTCTTTGTTTGTGGACTTTGCTTGAGGGTTGTTACATGAGAAAAAGGCGCACTTGAATTTCACTTCTGACAACCTCCCAAGCACAGGAGCTGTATTTCTTTTTCTTCAGATACTTAAGGATCCCGAGGAAGTACCTCCGGATAAGAATTCCCAAACTGTCGGGACAAACCAGAGTTTCTTCTTTCGTCTGCCCCAGCTCTTCCACACTGTGATGAAGGCCAGAGAGCAGTTTGTCGAGGAGCAAGTGGTCCCAAGGTGCAGGGCTCTTGTCTGTGCTGAACAGGTTGAAGATCTGCTGGAGCATCAGGAGACACAAACAGGTGCGTTGTGTCTTCTGCATTCGGGTGATGTTCCCTCTTTCCCAAGGAAATCGGAAGTCAATTCTGTCGCTCAGGCACAAGTGAGGGGGGATGCTTTTCAGCTGTCCCATAAGACTGAAGATTTCCCGTTTTACTAGGCTGTGGATCCAAGGCAGGTCCCCGCCAAGAGAACAAGCCGGGATGGAGCCCAGCATCACTCCTGCCACTAGCCACCAACAGATCCGGGCCATCGCGAATTGGACGATTCGCTAGACGTCCTGCAGGGGGAGCGCGGGCACCGCTCCACAGCGCAAAGGGTCCTCCGTGGGTTCTCTGAAAAGCGTGCTTCTCGAGCTGGCCGCAAGAGGGCGCGCGAACGCAGACTCGGCAGCCTTTCTGTCGGTCGGGTCGCGCAGAGAAAAGTCCACGGCCCCATTGAGGAAGTAAGTCCGTGCTGCTTTAATAGTGCAGGAAAGAAAAGTCCCTTTCGGCGGCCCGGAGGGCTGAAGACGGAGCTTTGCCGTGGCCTCGCCGGGGACATGTTTCTTAGGGACCGAGCACAGAACCTCGCATTTGCTGCGCTTTCCCCCAGTTTTGCGCTTTCCTTTCGCACAGAAACTCTAGCGAGGCCACTTTTACAAAGAATCCGTTTACTGAGGGATTCGAGGCTCGGAATCCGCACACGTTGAGTCGTTTTTACAGCTTCGGGACAGTGTCTGTGCGAGATGCTGACAGATTCAGAGACGGAGGAACACGGAAACCAAGGGATGTAACAGGACAGCGTTGGGGACGCCATCGGAGTGAGTCGGGGCGCGGCCACCCTGGGGGCCCGAGCCCGGGAAGGGTGTGCGCCCGGGACAGGCTTTGTGACTTTCATGGTGACTTTTCAACGTTACAGCGTTACAAGGTGGTGGGGTAAAGTATTGAAAAATGAAAAGTGGGAACATTAAATGAGCATTTTACTACTAAGCTTTCAAAATATTAAAATATTTTATCATTAAATAAAAATATCAAAGGTAATATGCTAAAAATTTTTTCACAGTAAAAGTTAAAATGTAATTTAAACTTTTTAAAAGATTAAGATTTTTTAATAGTCAATATAAATATCAACATAACATTTAAAAATATCTTTAACTGTGAGACTATTAAAACGGCATTTCATTTAACTTTTTTTAAACTGTATTTTACGTACACCAAAACAAGAATTTAAGATAATTTTCCTTTCTTGGCTTTTGGGGAAGCGAACTCATTAATATTTTCAGGACTGCTTCTTTACTTGTTTATATGTTTGACAATTTGTTGTCATTCCCTTACAATCTTAAATAATTTTTATTTAATTTTACGTTACTAAAACAGCTTTCACAGGACTCCAACTTGACTATATTGTTAAAAAGAAAAGGTATGTTGTGTACAAGCAGTTGAGGACAGTTTAATTTTCTTTTGACAGAATGGAGACAATATAGGAATTAACCCGTGGTGTTCAGAATTTTAGCAACTGAATAGAATTTGTCAAAATTTTGCTTATACTGGGCCCCCTTTCTCTGTAAGACACTCAGTTACTTGCAATGCCAGGTCATTTCATGTCTTTTAAATTTTGATATTTTTTTCATCACGGATGTGTCAGCATTAATTTTCAATTTTAGTGTTGCTTTATAATATTATTTATCTTGATTGCTTAGATTGGTGCCTTCTCAATTCAGTACCTGAGGGAAGTAATAACTTTATCGCCCCATTAACCCAGGAGATAGCTTTTGAATTAGAATGTTGTGATCTTCACTGACTGAATATCTAGGAATGTCTCTTTTCCCATCATTTCTCCCCACCCCCTTTATTGTTTTACTGTTTTCCTGGTCTTTAGAACTTTTTAATTTAATCTGTGCCTTAACATAATATCATCAGGGATAGTTTGAATCTCAGGAAGAGGGAAGGGATATTTAGCTCATTTATAGGATTCATAGAACAGCCGTTTATTTGTTTGTTTGTCTCCTGACAACTTTCCCTCATGGTTTTCTGCAGAGAGTTTCAAGTGTGCTGTAAGATTTCCCTCATTAATGTGCCTGGCTCTGATCTAAGAATGGAAACTGGGGCTCTGTTCCTTCAAAGTCATACATACAAGCCCCTCTCCTAGAGTTTCCAATGGGGGACCTCAACAGGCACACCCTTGAGAGTGTTAAAAGAGCTGCAATCAAAGCTTCTCTTGGCTTGGCTGAACATGGACTTTACAGATTATCACGTTACGTTAATACAAAAAGCAGTGATCACTCAATATGTTCCGATTCTCAGCTTGTAATTTGCAAATTTTTGTTTAATCTTTACAATTTCCTGTGTGACCACTAGTAAAGTTGTCTGTGTTTCAGAAGCGGAAATGAGAATCTGATGTCATTTCAATTCAGGAGCCACAGATTTTGTCAGCTGCCTTCGAGTCCCTCCTCTTTTGTCAGTTCTTTGTTCTGAGCTGCACTGAGCATGCTGGGATTTCATTAAACCTAATCGTGCCTTTAATGTCTGCCCTCCCTGCTCCCTGGAGGCCAGTCACCCGTCCCTTACTCTCTCTGAATCCACATTGCCAAGCACATTAAACCACCTAAGTGCAGTCCATACCTCTTGGGTGACACAATGAAGAGAACTGTGTGAATTAACCCTTAGTGTTCAGTTGTACTAGGCAGCTATATCTGCAGACTGTGTCAGAGAACATGAGCTATGGTACCTGTAAAGCAATGTGGAAGAATTGAAACCGAGTGTATTAGCCCCTTAAGAGGAGAGTTCAGAGAGGGGAGACAACTTCTAGCAGTGCAATTTCAGAAGTGTTCAATGGAGTCCAGAATCCAACCTCTAAGTACTCTTATTAGAATTAAAAACGGAGATTGATTGAGACTCAGGTATTTATTTTATTTAAATGGGCTCATTTAGGTGAACACGTCTTATTGAATTGAGACTTGTGTCATTTTTCCACTAATGAGTTTAAATTCCTTTGTAATGATACTAAAGAAATATTGAGGTTAGGTCATTATCTGAGGCCCATAAGTAGAAGAGAAATTGGAAACAAGTGGAAACAGAATTGGGACAAGTACAGAAAATGATAACCCGGGCCCATTTAAGAATCTCATTTGCCAGAAGGTACACAGGGCAGCTGGGCCAAGGCTCCTAAGGCCAGACCACTGCATCACTAATTTCTTGGGGGCCCACCAGCCTCTTCACTGATGATGACACAGAGAATGTTGTTCTTCAGCTCCGTTCTGCACCAGATGGGAGAATCTTCCTTGTGTGTCTGCCTAAAGGACAAAAATGTTTTCAGGTTCCTCCAGAGGCAGTGGCATGGCAGCCAGTTTGAAAAATGTGAGGCTACCCCTTTCTCCACATGATGACAGTCCAGAAGATCTTCAGCCTCTTCAGCACAAACAGCTGAAATTCCTCATTGGGTCCGAGCAGCAGCTGGGAGATGTAGAGACCAGTTTGGTGCAGATGAGGGAGGAAAAGACCATGCTGGGCAATGAGGATTCCAGCCAGGCTGTCAAGAGGTATCTCCAAAGAACCAGTTTCTATCTGAAAAAGGAAGTGTACAGCTGCGGCGCCTATTATTATCAGCTGGACGTGAAGAAATGAAAATGGTTAAGTGCTTTCTGTGTATCATCAAGCTCACAGAAAACCCAGGGAGTTGGAAAGGAGATGTAGGCCCAGTCTTTCCTGGTTGAGTCTTGTCGACTAAGCCTTATCTACATATAAGCCTCAAGGTTGTAAATAGTCACTCAATTCAAAGACTTATTTTCTACTTCAGTTGTAAAATGCATTGTCATTTTTGGCCATTGTTTTTCTATAAAAAGAGGAAACTCCCTTTGAATCAAGAGAAAATGCATTTCTACTTTGTAATAATTAGAATTTATCTACTTATCTAGGATGATTGTTGTATTTACCAAATTTATTCTTCATATTATTTTATGGTCAACTTGGTCTTGTTTTCATTTGCCTTGGAGGTGTAAAATCTATACCTTAAATGTAAGCTCTTACTCATACTCTTATTAAAGATCTTATTAAAGATACTCTTATTAAAGATACTCTTATTAAAGATACTCTTATTAAAAATCTTAGTAAAGATACCCTTAACCTATAATCTGCCTTCAAATCCAAAAGGAACATAGTTTTATTCCATTCATTGATTTATAAAATATTTTGAAGTATTCTGCTGTAGGTAATTTACCTGTGTTTGTAAATATATTGGTAAATATAAAAAGACATTACTTTCTTTAATGGAGCACTCTGGCAGAGAAGACAGGCCTTAAAGAGTAAGGAGGGCCCGCCGGTGGCTCAGGTGGTTGGAGCGCCATGCTCCTAACGCAAAGGTTGCCAATTCGATTCCCAGCCAGTGAGTTGCGCCCTCTACAGCTAAGATTGTGAACAGCTCTCCCTGGAGCTGGGCTGCCGTGAGCAGACGGAGGTCAGGTCGGTATGAGCTGCCATTGGGCCAGCATGAGTGGTTGGCAGCCATCGTGAGCGGACAGCAGCCGGAGAGAGCTGCCGTGAGCTGCCGTGAACTCCCGTGAGCGGTCGACCGAGGACCGCTGACTAAATGCCTTGGGGTGGGGGGCAGTGCAAGGCTCATAACACCAGCCTGGGTCAGGGAGCTGTGTCCTACACAACTAGACTGAGAAACAATGGCTTCAACTGTGGGGGGGGGAGGTGAAAGAAGGGGGGGAAAGATATGAAATAAATAAGAAACAAGGTTTTTATACTATGCAGGTAATGATTCTTTACAGGTGATGATTCTTTAAGGTGAAAAATACAAAAGAATCCACTCAAAAAACTAAGAATCAAGGAGAGTAATGACAGAAAACCAAAATGCTAAAACCATGTATTTCTTACTATTGCAATAAAGTTTGGAGTATATGAAAACAAAATCCCATTTGAAACAGCAATCTATCTAATAAAGACAACTTGAATAAAAGATCATTGAAACGGAAGAAAAATACCCTAAATTGCCCATATTATAAATAAAATTTTATTATAATTTTAAAAAGCTTAAAAATTCAGTAAGAAAGTGAAGATTATTCAAAAAGTGGTGATGGAACAACTAGATAATTTGAAAACATATATTAAATTTTATACCAGAAGTCTAGTAAAAAATCATCTCCATAATAATAACAAAATACTGGGATAATTATACCATCTCATGATGGGGAAAAAATAAGCCAAGAAAGCAGAAAAAATGACAAAGGAAAAACTAATTTCACTATATTACAAAAAAAAAGTGTATGTTAAGACATAATCAAAGAAAAAATGATAAAATATTTGCTGTAAATAAAAGTTAATAGTCTTACTAAAACAAAGATTAATATTGTTAATATAAAAGTAATTTTTATAAATTTGTAAGAAAATTCATCTCCATTTCAACCAGAAAGCTACTTAAAGGAGACAAATAGCAAATGCCACCATAGCAGGTTAAGAATTAGTACTGACAAAGGGCTAAGATAAAGGACAAGGAATGTGGTATCAGTACTACATAAAAAAACAGCAAAATTATCCCTAAAAGGTCAAAATGCAAAAAAGACAAATTTGATCTCAAAAATTAACTGAATTGGCCCTGCCTTTGTAAAACTGTGATTGAGAAAAAAGAAGAAATTCAAGCAAATGCCAGTTAAATTATATTTATTATATAAAGAGACCCTATAACTTGGTATGAAAAACAACGCAACTCCAATAGGTATTATTACAAAGGCAAAGTACATGAACATATTTGCTCAATGAGGAAACACAGCTACTCACAAACTCACTAATAATGAAATGATTGGGATGCCATTACTCATTCAATGCACAAGGTTAACAGCAATTTCTACTTTTTATATTTTCTAAATGTACTCAAATGTTTTTAGTAAAAAATTGAATCATTAAAAAAAAAAAAAAAACACAGAAAGTATGAAAACTTCTGCCAGTGCAGAAATCATAAAAAGCATTAAAATGAATCAACACTTGTATGGGCAGTAAGATTCAGATCCCTGGAAGCCAATTGCATTTGTCTTGGTTCCTGAGTTTTATTATGAGATCATCAATAAAGAGAAGGTTGTTCCTGATTTACACTATGACAATCTCCCAAGTATAGAGATATACATATACATATATATGGTAAAAGTATGTATGTAAATTTTCTCTTCAGGTAGACATTCCAGGAAAGTACTTCTTGAAAATCACTCACTATAGAGGATTCCTATGGTTCTCAACCAGTAGGGATGCCAGGATGCCCTTGGTATTGAAAAGGCTGAAGATCTACTTTAGTATTGCCTGCAAGACAGCAATGTCCTAGGTTTTCTGTAGCTGGCTCCTTAGGGAATCTGAAGTTGGTGCTGTTCTTTAGAAATAGCCAAAAGGACATTTTTCTGATTTGATGCAGAACAGAGTACATTTACTGCTTGCTCAGCTCATAGCCTTGAGGCAGATCACACAAAGTTCAGGATGCACAAGGGCAGGAGCAGCACCAGAGCAACCACCGCAAATCAAATAATCTTGTTAGAATGACTTAAGTTGGGAGACTGAACTTAAAATCCTATAGCTCTGTTCAGCATATTTCTTTGCTTTTATAGTATCGTAAGTTTTACTGAACACAAAGGTAGAAAATAGCAGAGCCTAAATTTAGAGCAAAAGCCAAGTCTCTGAAACCTGAACTTTGCTAAATAATATGTATAAAAGCAACTCTACGGAAAATAATATACAGGCAGAAAAAGTCGTATGTTTCATCTGCAGTAACGATTTAGTCAAATGACAAACTTGGTTTGTCAATTTACTATGTAGTGCTTCTATCTCAATTCAGTATGACTATACAGACATTTATTCTCTGCTATTGAATTCCCATTTGAATAGAAATAGCTGCTAGATAAAAGAAAATAATTTAAATTTAGAAACAATTTCACTATGCCTGAAATTCCAATTTAAAAATTATATATGTGTATGTATGTATATACATATGTATGTGTGTGTGTGTGGGGAGAGAAGTCTCTCCTCCCTCTCTCTAGCGATACAGACTTAGGGCTATACTGTTTTTTCAAGTTAGTATTTTTAAATTTACTATTTCTCCTTTCTGCCTAAGAAATTTCACACATTCTGAGTGCACCAACACAATCTGGTGAGTTGGCAGCTATGTCAAAAACTATGAAAAAAGGGAGGTAGCTAATAATACTTGGCGACTTTTTGTTTAATATTTTAGGTTAGAGCTGGCAGCCTCCCTTTGATGTTTTGCAGTCAAAAGATGAAAACTATCAACTTTGAAGCATAATGAACATAATTATACATTTACTACAATCACCTACAATTTGACTTACACAACACCACAAAAGGACATCTAACCTTTTTTTTTCACAGATCTTTTTACATTTTTTAAAACAGCTGGCTGTGTTGAATACATTTTCAGAATGCATTTAACCATTTGATAAACATACTAAGTCAAACAATACAAATAACATCAGTTACCTTTTTAATCTAATAACTGTACTAATCATTGAAAGAAGATACAGCTGAGGGGGAATGATAAGATCGTCCATATGCACTGCAAAAACATTAAGACCTTAGTCCTAAGAATGATCTGAAGGTGCTGAAAGAGGTGATTCTCTAGAAGGTGACCCAGGGTTTTCTTCAGGTGGAAAAACTGTGAGAGTACAAGCTCGAATGCCACCAAGTGACTCTGGAAGGTCAAAAACTTTATGCCACTCATCCTTTTCTGGGTCATATTTCTGGACAATTTCTACCATACAACGATTATTCCAAGAATATCCACCTACAACATAGATTTTATTTTCAAAGACGGCAACTCCAACATCACTTTGACCCCTTAACATCGCAGCAATTGGTGTCCACTGGTCAAGGGTTGGTGAATAGTATTCACAGCTTAGTACATCATCATAATCACTTGTTCCTCTGAAGTGATTGCCACCAATGACATAGAGCTTGTCTCCAACTGTACACATGCAATGCAGACCTCTGACTGTAGTCATTGGAGCCTTCTGTGTCCATTTGTCTGTGTCTGGATCAAAACACATGAGCTCGTTTTGGAAAGTGTCATGAGTAATTCCTCCTGAAATATACATTAAGCCTCCATACACTGTTCCAGCATGGCCATAGTGGGGTTCACTCATTTTTGCAACATAGCTCCACTCATTCATTCTTGGGTTGTAACATTCTACTGTGGCCAGTTCACCAGCTGCACTTCGCCCACCAACAGCATACAGATGTCCTTTGAGGGCACTCAAGTGGAAGAACGTGCGCTTTTCATTTAATGAGGCAACCTGCATCCATTTATTATACCGTGGATCAAATCTGAAAACTGTATCAACAGCAGTTTTTCCTTTCGTATCATAATTACTTTGACCACCAACTACATAAAGAAAGTTTCCAATGACAGCAATGCCATGCTGGTAACGAGGAGCATCCATAGGGGCTAAAGATCTCCACTCTTGTGCCCTTTCATCATACATCCTTAATTCTTTACTGACAACCAGCTGCTGCCTCAGAACTCCTCCTAATGTAACCAAATGTGTTGAGTCCGATCGAATGGCAGTTCTATCTGACTGCATCACTGGCTGCATATATGGCATCATTTGGTAATTGCTAGCTTCCAAAAGCAAATTCACACAGGTATTGTCCGTTCTCATGAAATCCACTGTCTGCACATAATTGATGAGGTCCTGTGGTGTCATCAGTGGAAATCGAATATTCTTCATTAATTTTGCAGCATAATCCATTCGAGGGTCTTCCAACCTTAGCCAGCGACAGGCAGCCTTGAAGAGCTCAAGTTCCGTACAGTGCTTAAGACTATTACTGGAAAGCACAAAGGCAAGCCGTTCAAAAGGGAGTTTTAGAAACTCCCCAGTACTCAATAATGCAGGAAAATTCTTCAGGATAAAATTATTGACATATTTATCCACTTCTATAAGGTTATAAGTGTTAGCTATTCGCCCAACTTCAACACAGTTATCTAAAGAGACTCCTGAAATAAGAAACACTTTACAGAAGTCCAAAACAGGTAAAATTTGTAAAAAGCTGGCAGCTTCAAGTGTGTCCTGAAGATTGTCCATATTAAGAGAAAGTTTTGCAGTATAAATAAAATCAATTATTTTCTTCAGACCAACCTTGTTCACGCCATGAAGCTTAATGCACATTAAATCTTGTTCTTTCATTCCACCTGTAAACATAGCTTTGAAATAATCACTAGCAGACGCCATCATAGCTCTGTGAACAGGGAAAATTTCATCTCCATCACCTGGTACCAAAGTCACATCACAAAGCAATCCTTCTATTCTAAGCTGATCAAAGCCTTGCAATACCACCGAACTGTGCGTATTGCTGGTAAAAAATCGTGTGGTTCCTGCCTTGCAAGGCTGTAAATGGGCGGAAACGCCCATTTCGCCGTTACCAAGAGACACTTTCATGGGAAAGCCTCTTGCACAAAGATGCCAGAGAAAGAAGTTAAAACCGGAATGCTTTCAAGGAACCGAGGATGTCCAAAGCGCAGGAGATCCGCTTTCCTTGTCAAGGGCAAGCAGTCACCGTGGCACCCTTCTGAACACACCAATCAGTCATCCACTTAAAAGGGTTCTGCAGCAGGACCACAAAGGGCTGCGGACATCAAATCTGATTGTTATGCAGATGATTCATCATCTGAAGGCAGTTAATTGACCCGGTTCACCTTGTCTGGCCTGCGCTGCCGCTCCTCCAGCAGTTCCGCTCCAGGCCAAGGGGGAGGCACCGCCACGTACTGCGGCTCCGCGGCTCGCTCGCCGGCGAGGCCGGGCACCTCAGCGAGCAGCCTGCTGCGTCCTCCGCCGTCACTAGAGCTTCGTCGTGGCCCGGGCTTTCTTGGAGCAAGGGCCTGGAACACGGGTCTGGAACACGGGCCTTAGCCCCCGACGCCCAGCCGGTCCTTTCCGGAAAGGCCTAGTCCCAGGATCCCCCGGGCTAGGAGCGGCCGCAGCACTTACTGCGGCTGCGCGGCGGCGCGGCCGTCCAACTCGCCAGTGGGCGGGGGCGGGGGGAAGGGGGAGGAAGTGCGCTGGGGACTGGAAGGGTAGGGGGCGGGGGAGCGGAGCTGTGCCGGGTGGGCGCGAGCCGGCCCTCTTTGGGTCATATTCTAGGTGGGACTAAATAGGCCAGCACGTAGGTTATGCTGCACGTTTGGTATAAACTGCACAGCTTCTGAGCGCTCCACCCCCCACCCCCACCCCAGGCACACTTTTTGTTTAAGGTTTACACTTCCTGGCTTCTGCCCTTTGAATAACAATGAATTACGGCTTTTATATAAATTGAAGTAAAACATAGCAGAGGAGGGCGGGGGGAGGGGGGGAACGATGCTTACAAGTTTTCCTCTTTAAAAGACTTTTTCATTTATATCCCACACCATTTAATTGACACTTCAATTATAACTGTTTTCAATCATTTAAAACACATATCATCTGTCTCTTTAAATACCAAATTGTGACTGTGCTATGTAAATAATATAGCCTGTATTTTTGCCTTCCAGTGGAATTCCACCATCAGTAATTCTCCATGCTTTTGTTTTCCATTCAAATTTTTAAACGGCTACACAATTGTCCGATAACTATACATACCGGTGCTGTCCTTTCCTTTGCCCATTATTTGTTCCTGAATTCTTGTCCTCCATTGTTTTATAGAATCTGTAATTTACAGAATCTGGGCACAAAACTTTCCCATTTTGGGATAAATTCTAAGACATAAATATTTCTTTCCAAAACTCACAATAGATGTTTTGAATGTGCTTTTCCCTTCTATTTATCTTTCCTTTTATAGATATTTTATTAACTTGAATTTCTTTAATTACTAGTAAATTTAAATTTGTCATATGAATAAATGTATACTTTGACAAAATTCTTCCAACATTTTCCTCAGTTGGAAGTTACAACTGTCTTTTAAATTCTTCTAGTTTCTTTTATGCATATGCAAACTAATCAGAGTATAGCTATATTCTTTTTACACTCTCCCAATTTTTATGTAAAAGATACTTACATACCATACTCACTGTTCTGCACCTATCTTTTTTTCACTGGAAGATCTTCCCATATAATAGAGAACTTTTTTTTTTAAGTTTATTGGGGTGACAATTGAGAGAACTTTTTAATCTTTTTTAAGCAGTTCTATTTTTACCCACGAATAGGTGTGTCATAAATTATTTACTCATGGACAGTTAGCTGTTCCAGTTGTTTTCTGTTGTTTCTGAAGGATGGCAGCAAGATCCCAAAGGCTCAGACCACTGCTATCCTCCACCAGATGTCTCAGCAGATCTTCAATCTGTTCAGGATAAGAGGTTGGCTAGGATGAAACTGTACTGGATAAATTCTTTACTGGACTTTATCAGCATCGGGAAGTCCTAGAGACCTGCTCGATGTCTGAGTTGGGGATGGAAGCACTCTCCTGAGCTATAAAGACTCCATACTGGCCCTGAAGAGGTACTTCCAAGGAATCAGTCTCTGTGTGGAAGAGAAAACAGAGCTGCTGTACCTGGGAAGTTGTGAGAGGAAGAAATCATGCTATCTTTCTCTTTATTATCAAGCTTAACAAAAATGACTAAGAGCTAAGGAACCAGACCCATGCTCTTCACGAAACTATTATGGACAGATATAATTCATCATACTCCCAAATGTTTAGCTACTTCAAAAGACTGGTTTTTTTTTTCTGCCTGCATCATGAAATAAGTTGAATCAAATTTGTCACAACACTTATTGGTAGTGTTACTGAACCACCTCCCAAAATTCAGGTCCATGTCATTGATGTGCTAGTAAACAAACATTGAGACACTGGAGCTTGGAGATACAGAAAGGTTTATTCCATTTGTCCAAAGCAAGAGGATGAGAGAGCAAGATCTCTCAACTCTGTCTTCCTCAAAAAGCAAAAGTAGGGAGTTTTTATGTGGCTAGGGAGCAGAGGAGGGGGAATTTCATGGAACCAAGGGGAGAGTCTGTATTTCTTTAGTCATAGATAACATTTTGTGCAACCAGACTTCTGGGTGTCAGCAGCTGGTTGTAACTTTTATTCCTTCTGTAAAATAAACTCATAAATTCTTCTTGTGACCCTGGAGTTATCTCCTCTTGCTTGACAAAGAAACAGTACGTCAGCAACTTAAAATTATATTGTGAGAACGAGATGAGCTGGATTGAAGAACCAAGATTCTGCAAAAACATCTCATAATTGTGCATCAGTGACGTTCTCTTTAAAGCAAAAAGCAAAAATTGGACATCTTGTGACCATCACCATTGTTTAAGGTATCATTGTTTTGTGCTTAACTAGCTGTATTTTCTATAAAAGTGTACTTTTGAACATTTCTCCTGGAACTTGCTTTACAGGCAGGCCTTAATCTTTGACTATACGCTGTGTGACAACCAAAGCAATTGAAACATTTAGTTAAAGCCTATACCTATATCTTTAGAGTCTCTGATCTACCTAAACATGTTAATTGTTAACTGATGGTTTCAGTAGTATTAAGCCACTCTAAGTTAAAGCATCCAGTTCCTAGGGCGCCCATCCTAGGTGGCCTTTTTAATGTGCTTACTCGTATGTACTTAACTATCTATTTTACTATATTTATTGTATTTCAATATTTGCTTCCATATCATGTTCACCTGTACATTGTGCTAATTACATAAAAAGCATTCACCTTTATATTTTTTAATTATTCTCTTAATTATTTCAAGTTTTACTTTCAAATCTTTTTTGAAATTTTATTTTAGGTATTTTTTTAAGGAGGGTACAGCTCACAGTTGCCTATGCAGGGATCAAACCAGCAACCTTGGTGCTACCTGCACCACGCTCTAACCAACTGAGCCAACCGGCCACCCCTTCAAATCTTTTTAGGTATGTTTATTTTTAACCAATGCCAAGACTGATTTTGCAACCCCAGTTGAAGGATGGAGTTGAATTTCATTCATTCATTTCATTCAAGCTATATGTAACACTTGAATCTAAATCACAGGCTCTACACTCCCTTCACAGGATAAAAAGGTGAAGAAAGAAAACAAAGGGACAGCTGTCTTGGAATCATAGAATGTGTAAGCTTCAGTTGCTAAGGAAGAAAGAGGAAACAAAAAAATTATAAAGTACAGGTTTACTTTCTAGAATGACTGCCAAAGGCTTGGCATGACTCTCTGCCTTCACTGTGTGCCTCGGGAGCTCCTGAGTGTGTACAGGAGAGCAGAGGCTTAGCAGCTAGGACACCTCAGAGCAGAAGAGAGTTGATTGCAATGATACGTCTCACATTCTAACCCAGTTTCCCCAAGCCGTTAGTCTTGAGGTTCCCCACACTCTTTCGTTATAAAGTTAGCCAACAATTGACGCTTGGGCTCAACTTGCTTCTGAAACAGAAAAACAGTGTGGTGGGTAAAAGACGGCCACAGCTTCTTTAACACTCTTTCTACTCCTTTTAACCTGAGGGGCCCCTGTGACTACTTAGACCAATCTGTTTAGCTCAAAATGTATTCACAAATGATCTGATAAAGTCTTATAAAAAACTCTGGGAACTTGGGCTGGATTGAAGTTGATATCTTTATTTTGTAAATAGGAGCTTAGATACGACGGTCACACAGTAGGCATGTCTTCTCTCCGGTCAGGGCTCCTTCTCCTGCATCACTCGTTCCCTTTGCCCTTCTCTAGGATAATCACAGCAGGAGGGTGCTTACTCACCTAAGGTCTAAGGGTCAAGACTTCCCTCTAGCCGGCCCTAAAATGCCCACTATGGGGATAACTGCCTTGGGAGAGAAACACAAGTGAGTGCCGTGTCTCTAGAACGCCATTGTTATTCTTCCCTAGAAGGCCAAGAACCTGGAGTCTTTCCTCAGCAAATGAGTTTGTAAAATGAACTAATGATCCCCTTGGAAGGTCAGAGAGCCTTGAGGCCACAATAAAAGGGGAGATGTCAGGAGCTCACAGAGAAGCACCAGCTGCTTAGGCAGAACGGAAGCTGATGGCGTGGAGCCAGAAGGGGCTTTAGAGGGAAAATTTGGAATGGGGATCCCATGTTGTTTGGAGACATGCTTGCTGATTTAGGACTAGGTGTTGAGAGGCAGCTAGCGGTCTATAAGAAGGAAATAACTACCACGTGATAGTAAAAAACAAAACAAATAAAACCGGTTCCATTCACCTGAACCTGAGATTTTTTTGCCATCAGCCCGCCTGAGCCTCAATATCCCTATCTGTGAAATGAAGATAATTCCCCCTTTTTGGGATGCCTCGTGATACTCTGGGAATCAAGAGAGATGTGTGTGTACACTTGGGAAGAGTCAGGGTGCTCTGCCCCTATCAGGCATTTGTTAGACGGAGCAGGATGATGTAGCAGAAAGACCTGTTAAGTAGCTGTCAAAAGGCCTGGCGTCCTGCCCCACCTCTATTTCTTGCTAATCATTAGACACCAGACAAAATGCTCAATTGCTTTATTTTCTATAAAATGAAATAATAGTTGCCGCTATCCCTAGAGATGTGGAACACCAATGAGAAGCTCGTGGGGAAGTGCAATACAAACTCTTGCTATTAAGTGTAAAGTAATATTAGGATTACAGCCCATGTGCCTGTCCAGACACACCCTTTCAATGGAATATTGCCTCATTTGTGGACTTGGAGCTCTTCAAAACGACCTTCGTCATGATCTTATCATTGTTCATAGTGGTCTACTTTTATTTACAATGTGAACGCATTACCTTGAAGTCCTTGTGACTGGCTCCCCAATATCTGCTCCCTCCCACATAACTTGCCCACACTATACACAGCAATCTCGTTCTCTTCACCAGTGGCTGGTGCAGGAGTCGGCGCGTGGTCCAAGTCCCGGTCAGTGAGGCTTGTGGTAAAGTTTGCAGAGGGCTCTGCACAAGGCGGCCTCGCTCTCGGTCAGCAGACAGAGGAAGGTTAGTCCCTTTCTGCCTCTGCCCACTGTGGTCCATGGCTGCGATGCCTGGACCAGCAGCAGCATCTTGAGTCCAGGAGCGAATGTGCTTCAGAGTACAACCGATGCATTGTGGGTGGCAGAGGAAGACTTAGAAAGACGCTTAGACCCTTGAGAATCATTGAGTTGTTGAATCAACCATCCCTGGAGCCATCCTACCTCTAGACCTCTTGTCTCCAAAATAATAATACATTTCTTTTTTTATTTGAGTCAATTTTAGAAGGTTTTTCAAATTGCTACCCCCAAAGCTATCCTAACTGATAGACCTTGTAATTTGACCAATAAGGTTGCATATTTCTTTCTTTCTTTTTTATTAAGGAGGGCGCAGCTCACCGTGGCCCATACAGATATCGAACTGGCAACCTTGGAGCTACCAGCACCACACTCTAAGGTTGCATATTTCTTGATACTTACTTTTCCTTATTAATATTTTTTCTTTGTGAAAAATAACATCCTCCCTGTTATAAAAGTGATGATTGTTAATGATAGTAGATGTGGCAAATATGGAAATATTTAATGAAGAAAATATAAATCATAATGGCCTCCCAACTTAGAAAAACTCACAGCTAACATTTTGGTCAATTTCTTTTTGGTGTTCGCTTTAACTTGATTTTACTTGTTTGAAAAGTTTGGAGGGAGGAGGAAACTCATAATAGAATTTGCTGGACTGTGTCCTTCTAGAAGGAATGCCAAAAAAGGGATAAAAGTAGTTGCAAATCTGGGAAGTCTTGGTGGAAGGAAATAGCAAAGAGTGGAAGAGCTTTGGGAAGAGAGAGAAGTAGGGAGGAAATGCTCAGAGACAAAATATCACCTTCAAGATTTTCCCAAAGGTTGGTCATGGCCCTCTCTCTGGCTTTCCTTGCCATGTGAAGGAAGAGAGTTCTTTCCTTTTCCACTATCCTCTCCTTCCCTGTGTGCTAAGCTTCGCAGAGACCAATCCTGACCCCTCTGTCTGGAGGAGGCAAGCACTGGAGCCAGCTGGCGCCTTGCATATTTTGGTCAGCTCATCCAGATGCATCTTGGTGATCACATTAATGGAGGTGAGAGCTGTGCTTCCAGGAATCAGGCCATGAAACCTACACACATGATGCTCAGAATTCAGAGAAAGGCAAGAATTGCAAGAATTGGTTTATGGCAGAGGTTACAAAGTGACAGTGTCTGAGCTGTGTGTGACCCATACATGCATTTTGTTAGATTGCATAGTATTGAAAAATTGGGAGATTTTAGATACATGTGCAGATTTCACTTTCGTTTTCTTTGAATATGAAGCTGTGGCAATGTTGAGCTTGCACTTCGACATAGGAACTTGGCTGCTTCTTCATCCAGGACATATGCTCGTGTATTCAGCACATTCGTGTGAGGTGTGCAGATCCTGACATCCCACCGACTTATTTCCATGACCATCCTGGCCCCTGTTGGAGGGATTTGAGTTTTTATTCTGTAAAGTCTAGGCACCTCACTTGCCAGATTTGATCAAGTGGTATTGGCTCCTGAACAGCTGTGTTGAAAAAGGTTCTGGAGCTCATTAGAAAAGAGCCACGATTGATTGATGATGTCTGCCGGGGCACCAGACGGGGTGCTCACTGTCATCTGTAGTTTAAAGGTCAGCCACCACACATTTTGTGGAGAGGACCTGTAGGACTTCTTAAGTCAGGTAGAAAGTCGTTTCCAGATAGTTTGGAAGAAACACTGGGCCAGGCTCTCTGTGTTCTAATTCTGATTCTACCACTACTTAGCCTGGGCAGGATGATTGATAGTTCCCAATTGTTTTACCTGCAAAATGGGGTCAGCGGTCCTTTTTCTAGCTACGTCACAGGGTTGCTGTGTGAATAAAGTATGATGCTGTACATAGAATAACCTGGTTAGAATAATCCATTCCAGCTCAGGAATCTGAGTCTCAGAGAAGTTGAGTTTATCAAAGACGTATGTTTGATTTAGTTTCTGAATCATTAAGGAAATTCTGTAATACACATTTCCTTTTATACGAATGTGGAACGGTGGGGAGAATCTATATGGATCAGTCTATGTCTGTGTAAGGTCTATTTCCTGATTCCAAGAAGTCAGTGTTGGGAGTCAGCTCAGGTGCTGACCACCTCTTCCTCACTTCCTATTAGATAGAATAATAATAATCATATTAAAGTGAGAATGCAATGGTATTTTCTCAGTGCTCACTAGCAGTGAAAACATTTCTGAAGGATTATCTCATTTAATCCTTATAATAAACCTATAAAGTATCTATTGCCCCCAGATTACAGATGAGGAAACTGAAGCTCAGGTAATTTAAGTAACCTGTCCATAATTCATGGCTATAAAATGGCAGAGCTGTGATAATTATAATCACAGCTAACATTTATTGAACACTTACTGTATGCTTGGCATTATCCTAAGTGTTGACTTGCATGATTTCATTGACCTTTGAGGTAACAAGGTTAGGTAGATAATTTATTACTTGTATTTTTATCCCATGAGAAAACCGAGGCTCAGAGAGGTTAATTAATTTGCCCAAGGTCACACAGCCTGTGTGACTCCTAGGCAGGCAGGCAGGCTAACTCCAGGGTTCACTACACTCTGTTGTCTTGGCCTTGAGACAGGACCACTTGATCTGAGTCTGTGCTGTCTCCACTCTGCTCCCTGGCCTGTGGCTCTACACTGAGCAGCTTCTAGGAGGAGAGGAAAGCAGGAAGAACCATGAACAGATCTCTGGAGGAAACGACTGTTTAGAGGATCCTTTCTTGTTTGTGAAGGTCCTAGAGGAGCTCTGCCATGTAGGGGCCTCAGAAAAGTGAATGTCACCAATACAGTTGTACGCCAGATTGCAGTTGGATAGTCATTTCACTCCTCATGAGATAGGAAATGAATTCTCAGAATTCTGTTTGTGAGGCAGAGCCAGAGAAATGCTCTTTCTTTGGGGGAATTTTTGTGCAAGATGGAAACATTCCTGATCTGTAAGATCCACACTGTGGACTGGCGGGAGTATCCACGAGGGTCCATTGCATTCACCACTGGTCCCAGCTGCAGCCACCTCCCCAGAGCAGCCACTTAGAATAACCCGTTCCAGCTCAGGAATCTGAAGCTGAGCCTCAGAGAGATTGAGTTTATCAAGAACATACATCTAGCCGGTGTGAGAGCTGGTCTAGCACCCAGATTTCCTTACATCCACTTTCATGCTCTTAGCTTCACACACATGTGGACAGACTTCTCAAGCCCTATTTCTTGAGGTCTTACAAAGTGCCAGCACCATCCAAACACTGTGTGTGTAATAACTCAATTCTCGCAAGCATATTGGGCGGCACTGTTATTATTCCCATTTTACAGATGAGGGAACTAAGTCTCACGGAAGTTGGAAAACTTTTCCAAGTTCACACAGTAAATGAGTTTGGCTTCAAGCCCCTGCTCTTAACTGTTATGCTATGTGGCCCCTTGGCTCTTTGTGACAGTCACCTCAACAGGCTCTGAATCTGGAAAACACTTTATGGTGAGAAGTATGGAGTAGGTGGGAGAGGCAAGACTGTGCTCTGTGTATTCCAAGTTTCTGATGAGGGTCTGTTGCTGCTGACGTGAGAATGACACCACTATGGGATCTGCTTGAAAAGAAAATGACCTGTTGATTCTCCAGTGGGTGAACATGTCAATCAATGCTCTCACGTGGGGCGTATATTCACAGAAATGCCTTGATGTTTATGCCACTGCTGAAAAATATTTTTAATATTGAACTCTGTGAAGATTTAATGAGATAATAAACTCAGCTGAGCTACTTAGCAGAAAGTGCTATTGAAGTTGAAGACACAAATTGTCTCAAATGTTTTTTCTGTGAAAGGAATCTCATTTTACAGTAACGAAGCACACTGTGTAACGGTCTCTTGGCACAGAAAGACAATACAAGAAAGCTGTGTTCTCTTGAAATGTGGGTATCCTGGGGCTGCCCTCCCCTTTAGAAGGCTGAGCTGCAGCAGATGTCACTCAGCGGCTGTGTTTGAGGGTGGCCGGTGTAGCTGGGTGACGTGTGAATGCCAGGGACCGTCATGGGCACTCCTGCTAGGCCACCAGGTCTGAGGCGTCTGTGAACGGCGTACCTGGTTGTGCAGATAGTGTCACTGAGGCCCAAGGACCAGGGCAGGCCAGAAATAGGCTGACGTTCCCTTCCTCCCAGTGATCTTGAACTTCATGATGGAATTTCTTCTCTCTTTTCCTGAGGGGGATCTGCATTCTGTTTACCTGTGGGTAACCTTTCATTCCTGTCGTCTTCCTGTTAAATTCTATCAACACAACTGACTGAGATACATTTATTTTATTATTTCCTGAGCCCAACACATGTGCTAAGTGGTTCATAAAATTAAAATGAGCTCTTTATTCCTGACTGAATTTTTACACTTTTATTGGGTGTTTTGTTTTAAGAAAAGCCAATATGAGTAATTCCAAAATTGCAAAAACAGGTATTTAAAGGGTGATGTATTTGTTTTATACAAGGAGCTATCCATGAGTTATTTTAAAGAGAATGTGTTCAGCGAGGTGACGAAAATTATTTGCTTGACTAAAATTTGATACACATATACTTTGTGTTGTGGGGGCTTAGTAAATATTTTGATGATGTCATAACTCCAGCACTGACACAGGACCACGTACGTTAATAAGCACTTAGAAAATATTTGTTGAAGAATGAGTCTTTCTCCAAGTACCAGACCTATTTTTCTAACTATTTATTGGATATCTGTTTTGATATTCTACAGCAACCTCAAAATTTACCTACACCCATGATCTCATTTCTTTCCCTGAAATATCATATCTCCTTCTCTGTGAGCAATGTATCTGGTGAGTGTCCAGGGAAACTGCACGGCGTTCTTTTGAATCATGGCTTCCTCATTTCCTAACCTGAAACCGCTCTTCGCCTCATTTTCCTCATCTGTAAATTGCTATAATAATGGTTAGTGTGAGGACCAATTTAGAATGGTTAGCATGGATTGGGCACAGAACACACAGTAAGTGTCCGCTAATATTATTTCCAATTTTAGCCAAGCTCCTGCTTAGGAACTTCGTTAGGAGCTGTGTTGTCAAGCTCACCTCCTTTTTTCTCCCCAGAGCTAATCTGACTTCATCTCTCCTTGGTTTTGTCCACTCTAACACTGCCAGAATGCAAGTGGTCCCTATTGCAAAACTTGATCCCCTTTCTCTTACAACACAACATCTGAAGACCAGGATGTTCTTTCTAAACTGGCGACGCCCCTCCCCATGGCTTGGGACTCCACCTTCCTTAGTACAGCAATCCAAGCCTTTGAGGAACTGCTCTGTGGCTCCAAACCCACAATCCCAGCTCATCCTCAGCCATCACTTGCCTCCCCCTGTCTCCGTACTCTAGCCGCCCTGGACCCCCTATTGCTTCTGGAAAATATCACAGACTGCCACTCCTCTTGGCTTTACCTCTCTCTGGGTGAGACTCCCTTATCTTTCTTGTTTCACCAGTGTCATGTAGACGTAGTTTTCCTTGATGCAGTTAGAGTCCTACAGAAATAACTGCTCCTTCACATGCGCCCCACAGCACCTGATTCCTAACTTGATGACAGCACCTATAATTTTGTGTTAAATGCAGTTATTAGAGTACCTGCCCCACTCCACCTTCCTTACTTTCCCCTCTTGAGGGCAGGAACTGTAAACAATGAGATCTTTATCCATTTTTGTGTTACTAGGGTCTAATACATGATTGCAGTTCAATAATTTTTTTCCTTTTATAAAATCAAAACATTCTCATGGCAAAAACAAACAAAAAACAGAAACCCTCCATGGGAATAAATGACTTAAAATATGAAAATCCTCCCTAATCTCTGCACCCAGTGCTAACTCCTGCCAAGGTTTATGGACATCGTTTCAGACATTTGCCTCGCAAACACAACACAAACAAATGTTTGAAAACGGAAGGGAAGTGCCTAATCATGATGACACCCTACCAAAACCACAGATTGTTTTTTGTATAAGAGAGGAAAATTGTACTGTGTTTAGATAGACTTTAAAGCAAATTACATTTCTCTGTTTTAAAGAAAATATAGAAACACTTGCTTCAATAAGAAGCAATACTGTTATTCTGTAATACCTTCTGTTTTTATATAATGCCTCCCATCATAATTTCTCCTTTTCACTTGAAGGAAAATAGTATGGATGCACAGAGAGATGGTGGGATATTAATTTCTCTTTTGAACCTAAGGAGAAAGCACATGCTTCTACCAAACTCCCATTTAGCTTTGAAGGCAGAACAATTTTTCATTTGGAGCCCAAGCAGAATTTCAAAGGTGTTCAGCACCAGTGCCCTCTCTCTGAGTTGCTGCTAAAGGCGGGTATAAATCTGGCTGGACCTGAGGGCTGCACACGTGCATTTCACAGGAGGGCATTTCACAGGAGGGCAGTGCGTAGGGCTGGGCGGGTCCTCTGGCTGGCCTGGGGGTGAGGGCCATCTGGTCTCCTTTCTCCATCACTCTGGCTTCCAGGCGCACTCTCTGATACTGCTCCCTCGTTTCTGGTTTTTCCAATGCTGAAATGATCATCTGATTCTTCACTTGTTCTCACTTCCCTTAATTGTCTCCTTGGAAGCTCATAAAGACTCATTTTGATGTCTGGCTCATAGCTGTTTCAAAGCACATGCTTTAACCTGAGAGTTTATTTCTTCTTTTTCTCTTTCCCCCTGAGTTCATTGTTCTTCGAAGCTGCCTTGGCTGGACTACAAGCGTGAGGGGTGCCTCTCAAAGGCATAGGTCCAAAGCTGCCCAGACTCCCTGGATTAACTTAAGCCGTCCTGCACGGCAGGCTGGACAGCCGCAGGGCATTCTGCTGGAGGTTACACATCCCTGCTTAGTCCCTGCTTCCTCTTCCCTTCATCCCCGGTCCTTCCTCCTGTCCACCAATCAATAAAGAACCTGAGAAACAACCTCTGAAAGAAGAGACTCCTCAGGCCTTGATTGTCGCACTGGCCTGGAGCCAAGCCTGAGCCTGCCTCAGGTGAACCCAGGAGGGAGCGACTGCGAGGCAGTCCGACCCCCAGTGGCCACCCACCCTCAACAAACCCATGTGCCCTGCCTTCCTTTCATTTAAAGGGAAAACGAAGTCTTCTAAGACATTCTCTAGGCTAACAGTAAAATTCCAGAACACCTTATTCATAAACCATGTTTCCCCAAAAATAAGACCGGGTCTTACATTACGGTTTGCTCCAAAAGACTCATTAGGGCTTATGTTCAGGGGATGTCATCCTGAAAAATCATGCTAGGGCTTATTTTATGGTTAGGTCTTACTTTGGGGGAAACGCAGTATACAACAAAATCGAGAGAGAATGTGTGTGTGTGTGTGTGTGTGTGTGTGTGTGTGTGTGTGAGCTTCTCTATAACCTGGCTAGTATTCTCCTAGGTCAAAGTTCTCCTCAGTTAATTACTGAAGGTGATATTGATCTTTTCCAAGCATATTTAAATAATTTTACTACTGATGTACTTATGTACCCACAAACAGTATCATATATTATGAGTATGCTATATAATTTTTAAAATAGCATTTCATTATATGCATTAAATATTTCATAAATATAATCATAAAAAGGAAGGAAGGAGCTAGTATGTCAGCGTTCTTTGTAATAGTCTCATAAAAGGGGGTTTTAACGCATTCACACTTGAAATGCCACAGATGCCAACCATGAGGGAATGAAGGTGCTAATTTATAATATTTTAAAAATTGTGCAAAGAGAAAGTTAAAAGAATGTAAGTGCAAGCTTAGCAATAAAAGAAATGAAAGCACTCACAATATAGGGGTGGGAGTGGAATCCTTTCGGCTGTAACCAAGGAGGTCTGTAAGAAACCACGACAGAAGCTCCTGCTAACTTGAAGTTCCACCAGCTGAGAAATAAAAACTCTACTGGGTTACTGAAAAATGTTCATGGCAACTTAAGCACAGGAAATGAAACTTTTGATTTTGCAACTGGCTTGTAGATTTGTTTTAACCCCCTCCAATCATCTTTCAAAGTCTGAAGTTAGAGATGTGATTTGCATATATTGCCTAGTTGACAGCAGCAGATCAACAGTGGAAGACTAATTAAGCAGCCATTTTGCACACCTTGTGGTAACACTGAGGTTTTCTTGCACCTATTCATATTAGAATCTATGAGAGATGACTCCCTTAAATCAATGCACAGCTTTTCAGCTTGAATGAGTGTGAGCCAAATAATTAAGCAACTACTACATGCAATAAAATAAACACTATATAAATTACCAGTTCAATTCAGCAAATATTTATTGAGGGTCCACTAGGGAAGTGGGCAGCAAATGAATAAGAGCATGGGCATAGAAGGAGGGTGGATCTTAAGGGAGAAGAGGGAGGCAAGAGAAAGCATCACTTTTGAAGAAGATTCATAAATCTATGCCTCGACTTACATGTATATGGCAGAGAGGCCATCAATACAGTGGCCTTTCAGGGGCGGACACTCTGTACCTGGTTAAGAGAGCCCCGCAGAGGTGCGAAAGAGGCTGGTGGAAGCATTGCTATCACATTCACCAACAGACTCTCATCAGCACTCCGGGTGACCCCCTCTTCAGAACCCCTTTCCCTGGGATTCCCCCCTTACCACCACCATCTGCTTGCCCTCAGGGCAGAATCACCCTGGACCTTGTCAGGTACAACCCGAGGAATGAGTCACGGGAGACCAAAATTGATCTATTAGAATTCATTTGGCATGTTTGAGCTGCAGAAGGTCAGAATAGAACAGACCATAACCTCTCCGAGCAGAAAGGGGTATGGAGTTTTATAGGAGGGGGTAAACGGGGTTGTTCCCCCTTTAATGCTTCAGGTGGTTTTCGTTGCATTGTCTCCAGCAACCAAGGGTTTCGGGGCATGACCAAGCCCTCGGGCTCCACACCCTGGCCCCCAGGTCTCCATCTGGACCACCCAGGCCTGCCCAGGCCCGTTGATCACAAGCCCCTAGGAGACAAAGTACAAAGCAAGACAGGATAAGGTGGTTTCTACATTCCGGGCGCCTTCTCCAGGCCTAAGACAAACACAAGCCGGCAGGTACAAGGTACAAAGCAAGACAAGATGGTTTTTAAGATAAGAAGGTTCATGTTTCTGGCCTATATATGGCCTAACAGCTGTGAGACAGTCCAAGCCCTCTAGGAACTCCACTGTTGTTTCAGACCCTAGTCGTTTTGAATCCTGTTATAATCTGAAAGACAGGAACCCGAGTGCCTTACTTAGAGTTACAAATTCTACTCCCATTAAATCACACATTAAAAAGGAAGATGCTCAATTTTGTCCTGGCCCAGTTTGCTGTCACCTCCTACTTTTCACTCTTGACTTTTAAGCAGAAAGACGCCCCGAGTAGGATTCCATGGGGCTGTGGTTAGGAACCAGACTGTGAAATCGAGGGAGGACTCTTAGCTTTCCTGAGTTCCAACTTCATTTACATCCTTCCTCCAACACTCAGCACTTTGCCTTGGGGCAAGCTTTGCCCCCTGTGTGTGCACCCCTGCAGCTCTGAGTTACCATCACTGGGATTAAATTCTCCTCCGAGGCAGGCTCCTCCCAAGACCATTAAATTTTAATAAAATCATATATATATTTATCTATGTACATATATGTGTGTGTGTATATATGTATATACATATACATATATGATTCATCTCCAGATTGTAGATGCGTTTACCCTTCCCCTGAATTCGGGTCATTCTCCCCAGAAACAATCCTGAATCCGAACACATACCACTGCACACTCTGATTTCTAGCCATCAATCCCTGAATGTAAACCGGTCTGGCTAGAATATTCTCCGAGAAAGGAGAGGATCCCCGCAGGGGCAGGTCCAGAAAATGAAAGGCTCCGTGCAAAGCCCGGCAGAGCTGCCCCGCCGCAGTCAGGCCCCAAAAGGAAGAATTTACTCGCAGTTCCCGCGGCCCCGGGGCTCCTCGCCCGGGCCGGGGTTCCAGCGGACAGCTAAGCCCAAGTTGCCCGGGTGGATGCGGCGCCAGAGTCCGTCGCGCTAGACCGGGAGGCGGGTCCCTCTGGGTCTGCGGCGCCTTATGGTCCTTTAACAGGGAGTTAGGGCGCCCCCTTCTAGCGGTTGAGTGGCTGCGCTCTCAGTTTCACTGTGGTCCAGATAAAGGACTGAAATTCTCAACTTCTGGTCTCCGTTAATGGCAATGGTGATGCTCTGCTGTAACTGTATCTGTTCCTTTGGTCGGGATATGCCTTGGATTCAGAGCCTGGAAAATAAGGAAATCATGCTTTTAAGACATCTAAAAAGGAACGCCTCTAAATTACTCTGGAATGCAAAATCCACTTCAATTTTCCTGAGAAAAGTGGAGATGCCATCAAAATCCAGAAGACATAAACTCCCTGTATCTACCATCAGATTCTCCAGCAAGTCTTCAACCTGTTCTGCAGAGAAGACTACAGCGCTGCTTAGAGTAAGATCCTCCTGGATACATTACCCTCTAGTCTTGACCATAAAGTCAGGAACAACTGGAGCAAAAGACGAAAATGAAAATCCTTCAGATTTGTCTTATTTGGGTATTGCAGTCCAAAGTTTCTTTCAGGGCATCGTTCCCTATTTGAAGGAGTAGGAAGTTGTCAGAAAGGAAATTGAAGTGCACTGCTCCCTTATTTAATAATCCCCACAGAAAAAATCAGGAAATAAAGAAGAACGTTATGCTGGATCATCTCTAATCAATTATATTATTGTTTACCAAGCTGGAAAAAAGCAATCAATAGTTCTTTCCAGGTACTTATAGAAAAGGCAAAAAGAAGAGAGTGAATATTTCAATAAGAACCAGGAATTTGTTTCTCGTTTCAATATTCTACATTTTGCAAATACAAACTTGATGAAAATATTCTTGAAATCAAAACAAATTTTTAAAAATACTCTTCAAAAATCTTTTATAGCTTCCTTTGAACCAGAAATAATTCACACTTGTCTTCTGATCAATTTTTACATTCTCCAAAGTTAAGTGTGTGTGTGTGTGTGTGTGTGTGTGTGTGTGTGTTGGTATTATTCTGTTTTTATTATTACCATGGTTATTCTCTTCATGAATATTTCCTGAACTCCTCCAGGCTAGGTGCCAAGGAATCAAGGTTGATAAGGTACTTTCTTGCCCCACAAGTATCTTATAGACTCCTGGGAAGCTCTTCTGAAGACAAAAAGGGACATATCTTCAAAGGTTATATCGATGGCCACTGGATGCGAGAACATAGACATGCTTAGTTTGTACACAGAGCACATTAGCAGGCAAAAAGAGTGGACCTGAAGTAGCTATTAGATGCCATAATATTGGAAGTTCAAACTGAAATGCAGCCCACTATCCTGTGCTTTGATGTGAATGGATGAAGAAGTTTAGTACAAGGTCAATATGCAAAATCAATTGCACGTGTCCCGCGACAGCGGCAGACTTTACACACTTAAGTGCTTCTGGTCTGCCTGAGGGAGGGCACACGGGAGGCAGGGATCTGCACCAGGGGACCAGGGATGGAGTGTGAGGGATCACCGAGCAGCCCCAGCCGGAAGCCCTTTGGAGGTGTTCCAGCCTCCCAAGCAAGATTGTGAACATGGCCCCGCCTCCACCGTCCCTGCCCGCTGATTCCTGCGCTGCAGCTTTTAATTAAGGTCTCTCTGACATCTAGTAAAGACACAGTAACGCAGTAAAGGCACGGAGCTCGGTCCACACGTCTACACCCATGACTTGGGAAAGAATCCAGGAGCTCATCTGGGCCTCTGTTCAGGCAGTTCCACCTCTGATTCTACGTACTTGGAGGAGGTTGCACCAGGCGCGGGACTCACATTTGCTCCCAAAACCACAGTGCACATGTAGAAACGTGAAGGAGTTGAAAGTCAGCAGCAGCTCCAGCTCGTGGAAGGAGAACAGAGACGTTTAAAGCGTGGACTGCAGCAGGCAGGTCCTCAGGAGGAGGAACAATCGAATGGAATGGACAGCACTGAGTCAGCTGTTTCTCCAGGTCATTCCAGTTCAGAGGGGAGAAGAGCACGGAGTTCTCCCACGGAGACATGGCCAATAGCAGTGTCCCCAGCACCCTTTGCTCTGATAGCACAGCAGCGTTCTGAGCATCGGAAGGGAGGAGGGTTATAGTGCAGAGAAAATTATTCCTGGGACCAATCCAATCCAAGGAATCTCTTAAATTCAGGTCATGATGCAGCCTCCTTTAAAAACGAACAATGTGAAAACAATAGTTGAACAAAATGGTCACAGTTATTTGAGTATATTTAGCAACAAGTAGGGCAGAGCCTTCCCAGCCCAACATATATTAGTAATGTGCATATTAGAAGATCACAAGTTCTTTTTTTCCCCCCTTCTTCCGCCCCCCCCCCCCCTTCAAGCCATTGTTTCTCAGTCTAGTTGTGTAGCACACAGCTTCCTGGCCCATGCTGGTACTATGAGCCTTGAGCTCCCGCTCCCGGGCTGAGGCATCGGTCGCAGGTGGTAAGTCAGTCAGCCAATCACAGCAGCCCAGCTCCAGGGAGAGCCTTGTTCACAATCTTAGCTGTGGAGGGTGCAGCTCGCTGGCTCACGTGGGAATCCAGACGGCGACCTTAGCTTTGGGAGCACAGTGCTTCAACCACCTGAGCAACCAGCCGGCCCCCGAAAGATCACAATATCTAATAGTAGCAAATACCTTTGTGAAAGTTCATTTGTTTAATTTATGTAATTGAAAAGAGGGCATTGGTGAATCAATTCTCCTTTTTTTTTTTTTTAACAGATGGTGAACACTGCATTGAGCAGGTGCATTTAAAGTTGGAGCTTGGAATCCTCCTATGGATTAGGGTCCAAAACACAAAAATCATCAAACCTATATAAATAAAAAAATTAGAACCATTAGTCATTAATGTGAATATTTAAAAAGCTATTATAGTGTACCCTGTGACAATTAATCATGAATGGATGATAGAGTCTATGAAAACCAAATTAGGAAACATACAAACAAACAAAAAAAATTAATTTCTTGTCATACATACCAGGAAACCCCATGAAGTGTGTTAAGATGGGGTCACATGCTCAACTTTCTGTGGATTCTGTTGGAAGTAAGGTAACCTTATCCTGCACTGATAGCTCTAGGGCAACAAACCTAGACAGCTATCCAGACTCCTGGACAGTGAGGTGACAGCCCAGGCATGACGGCCTTTGCCACTCAGACTGTGGGTGTAGAGTCTGGGGCCAGCGGAAAAAGCTTTATGTGTCCCTGTGTGGGTCATAGATGTTGGGCAGGCCAACATCTGAGCCAAGAGTTTTTATTTCAGACTTTGGTAATATTTTCCAAAATCAAAATGACATCTTGTTGCTCTTTGACAGGAGGCTTTCACACCTCTGCCATGTCTCTAGTGATCCCTGAGAAGTTCCAGCAGCACGTTTTACAAGAACTCAACACCAGTATCAATGGGTGGCAGAAAATAGCCTTTGTCATCACTGCAATTAAGGGTGTGGGGCAAAGATATGCTCATGTGGTGTTGAGGCATGCAGACATCGATCTCACCAAGAGGGCAGGAGAGCGCACTGAGGAGGAGGTGGAACGTGGGGTCACCATTATGCAGAATCCACACTGGTACAAGATTCCAGACTGGGTCTTGAACAGACAGAAGGATGTGAAGGATGGAAAATACAGCCAGGTCCTGGCCAATGGTCTGGACAAGTTCCATGAAGACCTGCAGTGACTGAAGAAAATTCAGGCCCACAGAGGGCTGAGCCACTGCTGGGGACTTTGTGTTCGAGGCCAACACACCAAGACCACCGGCCACCAAGGTCGCACTGTGGGTGTGTCTAAGAAGAAATAAATCTATAGGCCTTGTTTGTTAATAAAGAATTTATACACCTAAAAAAATAAATAAATAAAATAAACGACATCTTGCTAAAGCTTACCCCTAAGAAAAATAGATGACACGGGTCAAAATGTGGGAAAATCATCTATGTTAATGTATTACTTAACAGTATTAAAAGAACTCACTCCTAGCTCTTTACTATGCACGAAATTAATGAGGTTGGGACTAGGTAAAAGGTCAATGGTAATGTTTTTAGTTTATTTTTAAAAACATTACCCTTTACCAGGTTTGAACTCTTTTGGTATCACTAATAGACACACCATCACAATTTACATAGGTAAGTTCAGTACTCATTTAAATGTAAACATTACTTCTATTTTCCAATAGTTGTGTTTCTCAAAGTGGTTCGGGGACTCTTGAGACACTTTCTGTGAGTCCACAACGTCAAACTATTTTTATTATACTATTAAGATGTCTTTTTCCCTTTCATTCTCCCATATGTGTCTGGTGTACTTTTCCAGATGTCAACTGATATGTGATGATGTCATCTCACTAACAGTTCATAGAATGCGTGTGTGTATAATCTTATGTATTGAAAGTTTCTCAGGGGGTGGCCAGATGTCTCAGTTGGTTAGAGCAAGAGTTCTTAACAACAGGGTCACCAGTTTGATTCCCACATGGGCCAGTGAACTGAGCCCTCCACAACTAGACTGAAGACAACAGGCTGCCACCGAGCTTCCGGAGGGGCAGCCGGATGGCTCAGTTGGTTAGAGCGCGAGCTCTTAACAACAAGGTTGCTGGTTCAATTCCCGCATGGGATGGTGGGCTGTGCCCCCCTGCAACTAAGATTGAAAACAGTGACTGGACTTGGAGCTGAGCTGCGCCCTCCACAACTAGATTGAAGGACAATGACTTGGAGCTGATGGGCCCTGGAGAAACACACTGTTACCCAATATTCACGAATAAAAAAATTAAAAAAAAGTTTCTCAGTTTACATATATTGTGTGGGAAATATTGGTAGATACTATTCACATAAATGAAAACTTACCAGGTCCTCAATAATTGTTCGTAGGGTAAAGTGATCCAAAAGTGTAAGAAATGCTATCCTATCAAAGTCTTTCTCCCCGTCCTCATGCTTCTATTACATAGGACATGTTTATTCTTAAATATTTCAGAGATGTTATTTGCATTAAAGTGGAATTTCTAGTCTGTTTTTTTGATGATGAATCTTTCGTTTGCCTTTATTCCATGATTCCCATCTGGATCCTGTCCTCTTTCCAGGAACTTTCTTGGAGACCTCATCTCTGGCTGATTGTACTTTGTAGACCTAAAGTTATTCACCTAATCTTTATTTCCAATACAAATAATACTTCTATAATTTTTTATTAATGGGGATTTTAATGGTATGCTTATTTCAGCCTGAAGTTTTATGTTGATTTTTCAAATAAGATGAGGCTAGAAAATTAAAGATAACTAAACTAAGCAATGTGGCTGAGTTTGGGGTTCAAGCCAGACTCTCCTTGGTAAGTAGTCCTTGAAAAGCATTCACTGCTTCTGTCTAGGAAGCGCATAATGCTCCTCCATCTTGCTCACACGTAAGGTCTCTTCAGTGCTCACATCAAAACCATTGGTTGCAAAGATAGAGAGAAGAAGAGATTCTTCATTGGACTCCATCTGTAGACAACAGGAAGTCCAGTTTAAGCGGCTGGTGAGAAACAATTATCGTCTTTGGGAATGAGAACCACTGGCTGGCCTGCAGAGGTCTACTGTAGAACCAGTGAGGTCCTGAAGAAGAAAAGTCAGAGCCTATATACTGGGTTACTACTTTTAGAATGGAAAGTTTTTGGTGCTTTTTGTTTATTCACAAACTCACAAGAAAAACCAAGAGTCCAAAATAATAATGTCCAGAGTCAGCAGTTAATGGGTTAAAAAAATTATTTCAATATATTTAACTGAAGAAATTCTGGATTTTTTTTTTCAGTTGGCAGGAAAATGTATTCCCTTATGACTATTTAAAAGGTATTTGTCTACTTTTCATTAGTACTTAAAGTCAGTCAGTTCAATTCCCTTATACCAAACTCTCTATTATCCTAAAAAATAATAGCAATCCTTTGCCATTTGAGGTGGACTTCAGAATCCCTGAACATTTCACTCTCTCTGCTATACTGATTTAATCTCCTGGCCTCTCTTTGTTCTTAAGTTCCGTGTCATTTCCACCTTTTCTTTCTTTTAATGGGCCCTCTTAGACAAGCCATGATCTCAACTATCCCTAAGGTTTTGGGTACATTTCAAATACAGGCAGACCTAGGAGATATTGTAGGTTCAGTTCCAAACCACCTCAATAAAGCAGTATTTCAGTAAATTGAGTCAATCGTTTTGCTGGTGGAGGGCCTTGCCTTCACTTTGTAAAAAAATACATCTGTGAAGCACAATAAAATGAGATACGCCTGTAGTTCATCTCTCCAAATTTCTAATTCTCTCCAAAGAGTTTTATGAATGAGTAGTAATATAAATAGGTGTGTTAGAAAGATTGAGTCATTGTTTGTGATCTTCAAATACATTTAACGTTATCATTTTTTTTAAAGATTTTACTGAGGAAGGGGAACAGGACTTTATTGGGGAACAGTGTGTACTTTCAGGATTTTCTCCAAGTCAAGTTGTCCTTTCAATTGTAGCTGTGGACGGTGCAGTTCAGCTCCAGGTCCAGTTGCCATTGTTAGTTGCAGGGGGTGCAGCCCACCATCCCTTGTGGGAGTCGAACTCGCAACCTTGTGGTTGAGAGGATGTGCTCCAACCAACTGAGCGATGCGGGAGCTCAGCATCAGCTCAGCTCAAGGTGCCGTGTTCAATCTTAGTTGCAGGGGGTGGAGCCCACCTTCCCTTGCGGGAGTTGAGGAGTCCAACCGGCAACCTTGTGGTTGAGAGCCCACTGGCCCATGAGAGAATCAAACTGGCAGCCTTTGGCATTAGGAGCACGGAGTTCCAACTGCCTGAGCCACCGGGCCGACCCCAAATGTTATCATTTTTAATATCACGATTATTATTATTATCCAGAGTAACAGCAGAATCTTATGGAATCATCATTTTCCTTTCTTTTAATTCTGGGTTTCTCAGAGAAATCTTCCTATTGTTTTGAGTAGATTTATCAATTAGGTAGAGTGCTCAGGCAAGGCTAATATCAACTATTCTGGCAGAGAGGGGTAGTGTTCTAGCAACTGGGGTTCTGGTTGTCAGTTTTTATTAAGTCGATTGGTGTGATTCCTGCCTTCCCTCTTCCAAGTTTATCACCTGTGGATTAAATAGAAGACCAATCAGGTGGCTTGGTCTTGCGAGGTGAGGGCAGTTCCATTGACCCAGGAGAAGAGCATAGAAGTTCTTGTTTGAGCATCTGGCAAGAGCAGCCATTTTTCTGCCTCTGTGTAATTCAATATTGGCATTTATCCTTCCCCTCTTCGATAGTCCCTACCAATTTGGTTGCATGAAATTTTGCTAACTTACACCTTTTCATTTTGATAGTGGAAAAGTCACTTCCCTTCATTCATTTTCATGACATTCAGACCTAATTTGTTTTCTTTTTGCCCACACATGTTGAGTTTTGCTTTCTATGAAAGTTGAAATAAGAAACAAAAAATCTGAAGTCTTGAAAATTGTAGAGAAAAATGGTGCAGCCCTTTGCCTTTCTTCTATTTCTTTTTGTTTCCATTAACCTCAGGATGAAGTAGATTGTAATGGAGGACCGGCATGACAAAACATGCCCCATAAACCACTACATGAAAAAAAAGTTACAAAAATATTAAATGAAAAAATTATGAATGAATAAAGAAAAGAAGGTTGTTTCTCCCTGACTTAATGCCTGGGCCTCACTGCCCTGTTGTCTCAGCATGAGACAGAAGGAAGCAAAAAAAGAGAAAGTCAACAGACTCCTGAACACTGAATAACTAAAGGTACTAAAATTTGTAATAAAAGCATTTATCAGGAGGTATTTTGAGCATAACAAGGGATCAATAATTTAAATAAACAAGTTGAACAATCAAGCTGTACTGGCAAAACAAAAATTATTTGCCTACTAAAGGTGAAATGATTACAATTGAATAACTATTTCCTCCACTTACTTAGAAAAAATAAACTTTGGTATCAGCACTGAGGACTTGTTTCACTCTTGATACCTGGGAACATGGGTCAGGAGGTCACCAGTGAGAAGGAGGGTCCTCAGCACATCCAGTGGGAAGGGCCCGGAACCTAGAAAATTCCTTATTTTGCCAATAGTCTCTCCACAGCAGGGGAATGCTAAAGTCCTCAGGATGTGGTCAGCCTGCACTCAGGGAGTGAGTGGGGAGAGTTTGGGTTGGGGACTCTCTGTCACTTCAGAGGGAAAGGGTTTCGAGAGGTGATACCTCCCTTGTGAGTAAGGTGCTGCTGGTAAAATAAAATTATCTTGGTGTTAGAATCGCCAACCTAACATGCATCAGAAAGAACCAGGATTCCTGCTGCAAGTATTGGCACGACCTGAGGAGCCCTATAGACCTGTTACAAAATGGTGGAAAGAATGGTCAATGTCTCTGTTAGTTGTGACCTTGTGGACCCAGTGAAGCATAACCACATAGACCTGCATGAATGTGTTCTAGCAGGAAGAGAAACATTCCAGAAACTTACTAATGATCACCAGCCTCGGCTGTGAAGAAAATAGTAAACAAATCCCACTCCTTGGTGCTGAAGAACTTATTTCCTATACACGATGTGGTAAGTACCTAACAAAATACGCAAATCCACAGGGCTGAGGGAGCCTGTCTCTCTCTGTAAATAAAGAAAGGAGGTAAAAATGTTGCCCAGATTCAAGGCCATAATTTGTTTCTAACGATGAGAAAACAGTATTTATATATTAAAAATGTACAAGAGTATGTGCATGTGATCGAGTAGTATATGCCTACATACAGTTCTGACTTCTGGACAAAAATGTTTCTCATTTGATTGATAAATATCCATTTTGATTGGCACATTTTAAGTTTACTGGGAAACTTAAATTTCCATTGCAAAATTAATAGTGTTGACTGATATCTTGTTAGACCACATGGAGAAGTCATGAATGAAAACAAAAAAAGCAAGTGAAAGTGCAGGAAAATGTTTAGAATATGAAAATGATTGTGTTCCCTATTTAACGGCGATGCTTAGAAAGAATGTCATCAGAGGACCTAGAGGCCAAGGTTCATCCGACGCTCAGCTGAGCCAGGCCAGCAGCAGCACCCACATTTCTCCATGGCCCTCATGCTCTCTCTCCTTTCGGCCCTGGTTGTGTTCAGCTATGGCCACGGTGGGTCTCTGGGCTGCAACCTGACTCTGAACCACGATTTGGTCAGCAGGGAGAACTTCTTGCTCCTGGATCAGATGAGGAGAATCTCCCTTTCTCTGTGTCTGGATGACAGAAAAGAGTTCAGATTCCCCCAGCAGGCGGTGAATGGCAGCCAGGTCCAGAAGACCCAGGCTATCTCTGTCCTTTATGAGATGCTCGAGCAGACCTCCAGAGTCTTCCTCACAAAGGAGTCCTCTGCTACCTGGAACATGACCCTGCTGGACAAGCTCCTCACTGGACTTCATAGGCAGCTGGAAGACCTGGAATCCTGTTTGGTGCAGGAGGTGGGACAGGCAGAATCTGCCGCTGGGAAGGACCCTACACTGGCCGTGAAGAGGTACTTCTTGGGCATCCGTCTCTACCTGAAACAGAAGAAATACAGTGACTGTGCCTGGGAGGTTGTCAGAGGGGAAATCATGAGTTCCTTCTCTTCATTAACAAGCTTGCAAGAAGGGTTAAGAAAGAAGGATGGAGACCTGGGCTCACCTTGAAATGATTCTCACCGATGACTGTGCCACATCATACATGCACATGTGTATGGTCCTTTCAAAGGGCTCTTCTTTCTGCTTCAGTCACAGAATTGATTGAATTAAATTCAGCAAATATTTTGTCAGAGCATTAAGTTAGACTCTGTTAAAAAATTCAGCTCCAGTGTCATCAGCCCTGAAGAAGTGACTGCTGTTATGCTTATTTGTCTGTTTGTTTACTTATTTATTTAATTTATTTCTCTATTTATTCCTTCTTCTAGAGTCTATCATATTTATAATATTTAAAAACCATATGTAATTACATGTTCATTTCCACATTGTATTAAAATTTACAAAACGTGTTTACATTTTCATGTTTATTTTGCATTTTGTTTGTATTAATTACTTGTCAAAAATAACTTGTTGAGTTTTTAAAATTCTGAGATCGTAAATCTTATTTTTTATGTAAATCTACTTCAAAATAGATTTTGTCCTAAGAGAACAGTTATTGTTAAGTCCTACGGAACAGTTCTACCACTTGTCATAAAATGCCTGCCAAAAGCCGGAATTCTGTGGAATTGAGAAGAGTTCTGGAACACATGGAAAACGTTCAGTACCCACGTCAGAAGTGTAGCGGATTTACACTCCCTCAGTAAAGAGCGGTGGGTAGAGACACGTGAGAGGAGTCATCCAGAATCAAGTGGGAAAGATGAGCGGTATGATTGGCTGATCCCTGCCCCTGGTGTCTTCCGCCCACCCTCCTCCCAGTCCTGCTTTCCTGAACGCAGTCAGTCCCTTATACAATCGCTTCACTCCCTCCACCCTGCTACCCACCCTCACAAGTGCTCCGGTTCCCTTGTGGTTTCTAGGTTCAAGGTTTCTCGTTAGAGCAGCAAACCACAAAAACAAAAATTGAAAAGGCGCTGTTTTTCAAAGTCGTTGTAGGCAGTTTCGTTTCCATGAGCGTTCTGATGACTATTTGGGGAACCTGACTGAATGCTATCGTTACAATGATGAACTTGGTGCTGAAAGTCAAAGGAATCAACTGAGCTCAGTTCACTGCGTGGGCTAATCAAGTCCTCACCTAGGAAGTGCGCCCTCCGCTGGCCACCTGGGAAAGGCCGGGACATGGCGAGATCCAATGCAGGAGGGCAGGCTTCTCTTCCAATCCCCAATCTTATTCCATCCTGAAGATCCACTTCCGAAATGAGCAACAGGCTGTGTGGGTCAAGAATTGACCTCATACTTGAATACAACACTTTTGTAGCTTATATCATTACAAAAAGAACAAGTGTGCAGCTTCAGGCAGGGCAAGGCTATTTTTGCTCAACGGGCCGCTCTAAAGAGAGAAGGGATAAAACTGCATTTCCTGCTCCAGCCTGCTACTAACTATCCTTATCCACACTGTGGGCTAGAGCTGTGCAAAATGGGCGTGCAACTGCTTTGGTGTTTTAATTAACGGGAGATGTTCTAGTTGATGGTTTTAAATATCAGTGTGAACAGTAAATTTCCAGCTTCATCAATTCATTCCAAATATGTGGTTCTGTCTGACTGATTGGAAAAGATAATCATTATCACATGGAATGATGATATTGGCAGCTCTTCCAAGTAGTCAGAGTTCAGATATATTTTCTGAACTGATAGAGAATTCTAGTGTTGCCGCCTGACAAGCAGAGGCTTTTTCATTGAAGTGTAAGAATACTGGTAGAATTCCGGAGGTGTTTCTACAACCTACACAGTGTTGTACTCAACATAGTTCCCCAGGGATTTTGTGTGTGTGTGTGTGTGTGTGTGTGTGTGTGAGTGTGTGTGCATGTGAATTGTTCACGTAGCGAAGAGAGATATCAGTTTGGAAGGATTTCTTGAATCTTTGCCTCAGTTGACCTCGCCAATGCTTTAGTTTGCTCTCTATAAATTGTGGGTGGAGAAGATCGTCATAATATGTTAATACATTTTTGTCCTTTATCTTCCTCTTCTCTACCACTTCTTCTGCCTGGACGAGTTTAGAAGCAGGAGAAAGTCTTACCAATTCTGCACTTCTTCTGTGTCTGTCTTTGATTCCTAAACATCTTTCAAATATTATGATCCTTTCTAAATGGGGTTTTGAAGAAGATCCTCATATGGTACATATATCATATCCATGACTATGTATATGCAGACTTAGATGTGTATACATAAACATCTACACATACATACATATGTGCATAATTTTATTTACTTTCATTCACTTTGTTCAATTATTATATTCAGTGTGGAAAGCTTTCCTAGCAATTCCTGTACTGTCACTTTCTCCTAAAAACCTCCAGAGTAGCCATATCGTGTTCACTCTCTGGGAGTTACTAACATACTTTAATGATAATGTATTAGAAGTTTACATATGGTGGAAAGTGTTGGAGACCCGAGAGGCAGAGCTGGCTGTGGCCGAGGCGGGGGTGAGAGCCGAGCCGCGTTGCCCTGAGCTAGCTGCCCAGCCCTCACAGGTCCTGCCTTGTCCCTGGACTTCAGCTGCCCCAGATACGTGTGGCTGGGGCAGGGGACCAGGGAGACCCAGGCCACAACTGTGGGGGCTGTGGATGTCTGTGGAGAATCCCTGAGCAGTGTCAGCTAGAGGCAGCCTGGTGTGAATGTATCCACTCCTGATCCTCCCTTCCCATCTAGGGCAAGACAGCACGTGTGTGAGTGTGTGTGTGTGTATGTGCGTGTGTGTGTGCGCGCCCAACCAGGCACAGAAACAGTAACTAAAGGTAGCTGCAGCACAAACACGGCCCACACGTCTACACCACACAAGCTGATACGGAATCCAGGAGCACATTCCAGACGTTTAGGTGGTTTTAAGTTCCGATTCCACTAGGAGGAGACTGTACCAGTCACATGAGCTCATTGGCTCAGTAAACCAAAGCAAGCATCAAGATCCGTGAAGTGTAAGAGCCAGCAGCAGCTGGAGAACTTGGAATGTAAGAACTGGGCACACTTTGGTGCACAGGGCTCTTACATTTCAGGTTAAACAGAAGATGTCAAGTGTGTTACTTACAAGAAGTTACAGACGTGTTGTTTGTCGACGCTGGTGGTCTGCTGGTGTAAACTGTGATCCTGGTAGGCGGTTCCCCTTATGGTTGTCTCCCTCCAGCTACACTTTTAGGCCACTTGCAGGGTGGCTGTCTGTGGACCTAGCCAAGTTGCTCCGTGAAAGTCGCCACCACAGACACTGTCCTGGAGAAAGGATGTTCAGATCCTCAGCAGCCTCTTTGGTTCTTAGGAACAGTGAAATCCCTAGACGGTTGTTAAGAGCTTGGACTGGAGTCAGAAGGCCTAAATTCCAAACTGTTGCTACGATTGGGGAAAGTTCTTTCATCTCCCTGTGGCTCTGTTTCCTTCTTCATAAACTGGGGTTAATAAAAGGACCTGTATCCGCCCATTCTGTTAACTGATATGCACTAGAGTGACTAGAACAAGACGGACACGTGAAGGTGCTTGACAAACACCTATTTTATAAATGCATGTGCATTCAAAGGAGTGTTCAGAGCCATGAATCGCAAGTGCTTAGGACAGACCCTCGTCCATAGCAGGTGCTCAATAATGTCATCTGATTTTAATAGTCAGATACCATTTCAGCTATATCATCGTCTTGAGTATTAATGATATTGAGATGACCCACGTTTCTGAGTGGATCCGCTAATCATGTGAAATGCATATTGAAACGGACTAATATCGGTTATTCTGCCAGATCGAATTAGGGAATGAGAAGTTTGGTGGTGTTATTTCAAATGAGTCTCCAGTGAGTTTGTTGGCATGATTTGTCCTCCTTGTCCCCAAAATGATTACATCTGGGGGACAAAATGACAGAGGAATCATGCGGCTGGTTTTGCACAGTTGACGGCTGGCCTCCGGACTAGAATCACTCTCCTTTAAGTCCCCGCCAGAGTAATCGGCTCTTTCTTTCCTTGTTTCCTTCTACTTGCCCTTCATCATTCCCTTTGGTATAAGCCTTAGAGTACAGTTCCGTTGCAGCTAAATTATATTTTGTGGTTTTGACAGGCGAGGGTTAGCCTTTTGGTCTATTCAGGCCTTCAGATGGTTAGATGAGGTGATCTCAGGTCAGGAAGGGTGATCATTCCGCTTTCCTCAGTCCATCTACTGAAATGTTAAGCTCATCTCAAACCACCCTCACATACACTTAGATCGTTTCACCAAATATCTGGACACCCCGTAGTCCGATCAAAATGACACAGAAAATTCACCATCACAAGATTCTAAAATATTGTGAAGCCTAGTGGATTGGGAAACCCTGTATCTGCCTAACCTCACGTGCTTGATTTAATTAGGTTATATGATTTCAACCTGACATAAAGCCAAGTATGAATATTCTCTGGGACACCGTGGGAGTGATGAAAGTGTTTAAGTAAGTTTTGTGTTGGTAAAAAATATCTTTCCCCGTTACAATGAGAAAGTAGCACAAGGTTTATATACACTTTTTTTGACAATTAAGATCACGCAAGACATCTATATTATGAGAAATTGAGTGGACTTGATGGATACCATGATTCCCTCCCCCAAGGTTGTTTTGTGCTATCAGGACAGATTAAGGGTTAACACTAAGGGTTAATTCATGCAGTGCTCTTCATTCTGTCACCCAAGAGGTGTTGCCTGCACAGAGGAGACAAAGTGCTTTGCAATGTGGATTCAGGGAAAGTAAGACAGGGATGCTGACTGGTCTCCAGGGAGCAGGGAGGACAGACGATAAAGGCTCCATTAGGATTAATAAAGTGCGAGCATGCTCAGTGCAGCTCAGAGCAAAGGGAACTGATGAAGAGGAGGGACTGGAAGTCAGCTGAAAGCTTCACTTGCTTCAAAAATCTGTGGCTCCTGAATTGAAATGATATCAGATTTTCATTTCCGCTCTTAAAACACCGAAAGAACTTTACTAGTGGTCACATAGGAAATTGTAAAGGTTAAACAAAAAATTTGCAAAGGACAGGCTGAGAATCTGAACATAGCGAGTGATGGCTGCCTTTAGTATTAAGGTAACATATGGTAATCGTATAGTCCATGTTCAGCCAAGCCAAGAGAAGCTTTCATTGCAGCTCTTTTCACACTGTCGGGTGTGTGCGTGGTGAGGTTCCCCAGTGGAAACTCTAGGAGAGGGGCTTGTATGTAGGACTTTGAAGAAACAGGCCCTCGTTTCCACCCTTAGATCGGTGCCTGGCACGTTAATTGAGGGAAATCTTACAGCACACTTGAAACTCTCTGCAGAAAACCAGAATGGAGGAAAGTTGTCAAAGGCAAACAAAAAAACAAATGGCTGCTCTATGAATCCTATAAATGAGCTAAATAATCCCTTTCCTCACCCGCAGATTCAGAATACCTCTGGTGATATTATGTTAAGGCACAGATCAAATTAAAAAGTGGTAAAGACCAGGAAAACGGTAAAAGAATTAAAAGGGGGAGGGGTGGAGAGGATGATGGGAAATGAGACATTCTGAGATTTTCAGCCACTGAAGATCACAACACTCTAATTCAAAAGCCATCTGTTGGATTAATACTGGGGTAAAGTGATTATGTTCCCCGGACACGGAAGTTGAGAAGGCACCAAATCTAAGTAATGAAGATAAATACTATTTTCATTCAATGCTAAAAAATGAAAATTAATGCCGAAACGTCCATGATGAACAAAATATCAAAATTTAAAAGACAAGAAATGACCTTGTATTGCGAGGCCCTGAGAGTCTTACAGAGGATGGGGGCCCCATACAAGTAAAATTCTGGCAAGTTCCATGCAGTTGCTAAAATTCTGAATAACAAACGTTAATTCATATAGTTCTCTTCATTGTGTCGAAAGAAAATCTAACTGTCCTCCACTGCTTTTACACAACTCTAACTTTCCTTTTAAAGAGCATTGTCAAGGTGGAATCCTATGAAAGCTGTTCCAGTAATGTCAAATTCAATAAAAATTATTGAAAATTGTCACGGACTCACCAGAAATTGTCAAACACGAAAACAAGTAAAGAAGTAATCTTGAAAATAGTAATGAGTTCACTTCCCCTAAGGCTAAGAAAGTAAAATTATCTTCAATTCTTGTTTCGGTGTACATAAAATACAGTTTCAATGAAGTTAAGTAAAATGCTGTCTTAATAGTCTTAAGGTTAAAAAATATTTTGTAAATATTACGTTTGGATCTTAAACTTTTTAAGATTAAAGGATCTTAAACTTTTAAAAAGTTTAATTAAACGCTGTTTTAAGTTGAAATGTGAAAAATATTTTCAACATCTTACCTTTGATATTTTTCCTTAATGTTACAATATTTCAGTATTTTGATAAAACGCGGATTTAATGTTCCAACTTTTCATCTTTTCAATACTTTACCCCACCACCTTGTAACGCTGTAACGTTGCAAAGTCACCATGAAAGTCACAAAGCCTGTCCCGGGAGCAGTTTCTTCCCGGCCTCGGGCCCCCAGGGTGGCCGCGCCCCCACTCACTCCGATGGCGTCCCCAACGCTGTCCTGTTACATCCCTTGGTTTCCGTGTTCCTCCGTCTCTGAATCTGTCAGCATCTCGCACAGACACTGTCCCGAAGCTGTAAAAACGACTAAACGTGTGCGGATTCCGAGCCTCGAATCCCTCAGTAAACGGATTCTTTGTAAAAGTGGCCTCGCTAGAGTTTCTGTGCGAAAGGAAAGCACAAAACTGGGGGAAAGCGCAGCAAATGCGAGCTTCTGTGCTCGGTCCCTAAGAAACATGTCCCCGGCGAGGCCACGGCAAAGCCCCGTCTTCAGCCCTCCGGGCCGCCGAAAGGGACTTTTCTTTCCTGCACTATTAAAGCAGCACGGAGTTACTTCCTCAATGGGGCCGTGGACTTTTCTCTGCGCGACCCGACCGACAGAAAGGCTGCCGAGTCTGCGTTCGCGCGCCCTCTTGCGGCCAGCTCGAGAAGCACGCTTTTCAGAGAACCCACGGAGGACCCTTTGCGCTGTGGAGCGGTGCCCGCGCTCCCCCTGCAGGACGTCTAGCGAATCGTCCAATTCGCGATGGCCCGGATCTGTTGGTGGCTAGTGGCAGGAGTGATGCTGGGCTCCATCCCGGCTTGTTCTCTTGGCGGGGACCTGCCTTGGATCCACAGCCTAGTAAAACGGGAAATCTTCAGTCTTACGGGACAGCTGAAAAGCATCCCCCCTCACTTGTGCCTGAACGACAGAACCGACTTCCGAAATCCTTGGGAAAGCGGGAACATCTCCCGAATGCAGAAGACACAACGCACCTGTTTGTGTCTCCTGATGCTCCAGCAGATCTTCAACCTGTTCAGCACAGACAAGAGCCCTGCAGCTTGGGACCACACGCTCCTCGACAAACTGCTCTCTGGCCTTCATCACAGTGTGGAAGAGCTGGGGCAGACGAAAGAAGAAACTCTGCTTTGTCCCGACTATTTGGGAATTCGTATCCGGAGGTACTTCCTCGGGATCCTTAAGTATCTGAAGAAAAAGAAATACAGCTCCTGTGCTTGGGAGGTTGTCAGAAGTGAAATTCAAGTGCGCCTTTTTCTCATGTAACAACCCTCAAGCAAAGTCCGCAAACAAAGAAGAAAGTTATATTCGTGACTCCCTATTAGATGACACTGTTTGCTAAGCCTCCAGACACTCACAATTCACTTCTCGGCACCAGCTGAGAAATTGCTGAAACCAAAATTAGGGGCTTATTTAAGAAAATCAATTTAAATCATGATTCTACAAAATTATACTTAGGGAAAAGAACTACCTTTTCAAATAAATAATTTTATAATACAATTTCGGTAATCTGTTTAACGGTGTTTTTTTGGGGAGTTTGGGGGTCAGGACAGCATTTGCTGTCCAAAGTGTAAAGTCCATTTTTGGGGGGAGGAAGGTTCATCAGGGTAGTGCTTTGTTAAACACATTTGTCAGTTAAGTTAATGGTAGCTGTTCTACGTGATGAACAGAAAACCATTCAGAAATTGATCATTATAAAAATTTACCGTTCCTTTGTGTAAGAACAGAATGCAATCTTTCCTCAACAGAGGACTCCCTGGTTGGTTGTTCTGCAGTGATTCAAGGTCATGGGTACTTTCTATTGTGTGACTTTGCCATATTCAACATGTTATGCCACATTTGTCTGTGGTACTGAAGTCTGTACCACTCAGTTGTAAAGGGAGAATTATGGCAGATCACGTGGGGTGTTTTCAAGGGCCAGGTCTCTGCAGGGCAATATGAGTTACACTCACAGTAGTTGTTCTGAATTTATTCTCCTGGGATGTCTAAGTGCAATAAGTTCAGAAACGGACTCTACTCTAGGGACTAATGGGGAGAGGAGACAAGTTCAGTGCATACGACCACTGTTCATTTTTCTGCTATTTGTCCTAATGCTCTTGTAGGTGAAAAAAATAACCCATGTGTTATTCTTACCAATGTGCTGCCCTAACTTTATCAATACAACTGCAAGTCTGATTCTACAAATGAAACTCTGGGAGACATAGCATGGATGTCACTAGTTACAGCTCATAGCATCAGTGATCCTGCGAAGAAGCATTCAGGTTGATTCTCGAGGCACAAGCTAAAGTTAAAGAATGGCCACGAGTGTGTAGACGAGGTCTCAGAACACAGTGTAAAGTGCAAGTTGCTTCCTTATTACCCGGGGAGACGAGGAAAGTCTGATCTGGTAGCTCCTTGCAGGTTCTCAAGGATCCCTGAAATAAAAGCAGAGCGTGAATCTTCTATTTAGGAAGAGGCCTGTGATTCTCACCCTGATAGTCTAAATATTGAAAATACAAACTTGAAGTAAATTATCTCCTAGACCCAACAATCTTTTAAAATACTGCCTCATGCAAATTTCAATTATAACCTCCTTCAGAGAACCATGAAGAATTTACAACTTATTTAGATCTATAGTTCACTCAATTCATATCAATCTAGTGTATGTTGGTATTATTCCTTGTCCCGTAGTTACCGTCGTTATTCTCTTTATGAATATTGACTGTGCTCCTGAAATAATAGGGACTGGACTAGATGCCAAGGTTGAGGAAAATGATTTCTCTCTTTTCAGGTATTTTACGGACCCCGGGGATGTATTCTGAGAAGAAATTAGGTCGGGTACGTCTTAGTCCATTCAGGTTACTTTAAGAGAAGAGCATAGAGTCAGCATCTTGTAAAGAGCAGACATCTCTTGCTCACAGGTCTACAGGCTGAAATGAACATGAGGGTGTCAGCATGGTTGGCTTTGGAGGAGAGCCTGCTTCTTGGGGACATAATGCCGAGTTCTCCTGTATCCTCACATGGCAGGAGAGGGAGGGATCTAGCTCAGGCCTCTTTTATGAGGGCACTAATCCCATTCACCAGGTTGCTCCCTCAGGCCCTCATTATTTCCAAATTTCCTCGTCACATTACGTCATCACTTCAGGGGCTCAGACGTCCACATGTAAATTTTATGGGAACATAATCATGAGACCATAGCAGGTCACTATAGCTACACGCCTGGCATCTAGAAGAGAGAACACAGCCATGCTTAGAAAATAAAGAAGAATGAACTGGTCAGTAGGCGAATAACAGTGACTAAGGATTCAGAATCCAAATCTTGCTTTTTGACTTGATGTATTGCTTTAATTATACATGGCTAAGTTTCGGAATTCAAACCGAAATGGAGCCCAATAACCCACGGAAATGAATGGAGATCACAGAAATCATATGACCATTCATCATTGTTTTTGTGGGGTTTCCCAAGAGTCTGTCTCAGGATCAAGGTAGGTAATAGCCACTTCAGGAAATTTCAACCAAATAGTAATGTGGCAAATTGTCTGGTTCTGTGAGCTGCGTGAATCAGGGAGAGTTTGTGTTCAGATACGTGGCTCTGTATATGACACCAGGCCAGTTATTTTTCTCTTATGATATAGTAGAAAGCAGTTTGCAGCTGAGGTCATACTTGTTAGGGAAAAGTTGAAAATTAGGCTGCAGCACTTGCAACTTGCCTGCCAGAGCCATATGCACCTTATAGGAAATAGAATCCTAGTGGTTTTAGCAATAAACTCAGGAGACATTAGTGACCCCAGTATGAGTAGAGTGGAAATATTAGCCATTGTCTATTGTAATGCTACCAAATATGGTCATGATGAAACAACACAACTTGGTCATTCGTGAGTACCTCCCAGTAGGAAGAGAAAATCTGAAAAACTTTTTAGTAAAAGTAACTTAATGGGTGACCACACTGGGCCAGGTGCCGAGCATAGCACGGTTAATAACACAGAGTCCAGTTACTAAAGAGCTGATTGACCAAAGAAGGTCTCATCCCTGCCATTTAAAGGGTAGGAGTCAGGCAGGCTGAAGCACTGTAACTTCTTATGCAAAATAAAAAGAGTTCAGGATCAAAGCTGAACGGTAATTCTTTCCATGATAATAATGAATATTTATCCAGTTCAATTATTTAGAAAGATGGTTTCATTTATGTTTGAGAAAAGCGACTTGATTGGAAACACTGAAAGTCCTTTAGGACTTTTGAAAGTGAATGCAAAAATACAATGAAAGATTCCAGTTGATGATGTCTAAATCACGTACTCTCATTGGGGATAATATTGCCCCCAAGGGTGCAAAAATTAGTTCTTGTGACTGTGAACAAATCTCAGCTATGAAAACGGTTTGTGGCCTTCCAAAGCCCAACCCTATCCAACAAAATCTTATTCTTTAGTATGCATTTTTCTAGTGTATCATATGAGACTCCTTGGTTCAATGAAGATAGGCAAAACGTATGCGAGATCAGTGCTCCAAACCTCCGGTGACTTGATGGCTCATTGGAGGACTTTCCCTCCATCATTGGCTTCATTTCAGAGTCGTATTGTGAGAGGGCGCCTTTGCTTATTTACCAGCTGCCACTGGCTGTTTTGGGGATGTTCCTCATGTTTGAGCCTCAGGGTGACGTGCTTCTTGACAATCAAATGCAAACAGTTTATATTTTATTACTTAGTTCTTCTAAAGTTATTCAAGTCAGCAATAATTATGTCAAAAGTAAACCAAAAAAGGGTTGACAATATAGATGAATATTTACCAACTACTAAAGTTAAAAACTATTTTCTGATATGAAGCAAAATTAAAAGTTAAGTACCAAAAAAACAAATGTTGGATAACTAATTTAAGTTTTCAATGGTGTTTAGTAGTTTTGAATGATTTTAAATTACACCTACACGTTGGTATTATTTTGACATATTGCATACATTTTTATTTGAACAGGAGATGGGATATGTTACTATTTATATGAGTAAATATATTGCGTTAAAAGTCATTCGGCAAACTTAGTTATAAAGTGAAATTAACTTGAATTACGTTAAAGGAAACATCAATAGCTTTTAAATTTAACGTGCAGCTTAAAATGTTTACTTATTCATTCTTAATCCTTGACGAAATAAATAGAGTAAACTTTACACTTTCTTTTTTTATGTGTAAAGCACAGATATACATGCAGTACATTCATATATATCGTACATCTGTGTTAACTTTTCTTTCGCGATTCACTTACGCAAACATATGGAAGACTCTGTGGGCAAGGAGTAATATGAAAAATAAAACTTTGCATGGCGCTGATCTAAAATGTGTAGAAAGTGCATCAAGGAAAAGAAAAGCAGAAGTAGAAAGGGGACATTCAGAAACTGGAAATTCGCATGTCCCCTACATAAGACACATGCACAAAGGAAGGGCTTCAGAGCCTGGAGACAAGGTGTGTAGGCCCCGGGCTCAGCCAGGCCAGCAGCATTTGACAGCCCCCAATGGCCCTGCCCTTCTCCTTCCTGATGACCCTGCTGGTGCTCAGCTGCCACTCCAACTGCTCTCTGGGCTGTGACCTGCCTCAGAACCACAGCCTGCTTAACAGGAGGGCCTTGATGCTCCTGGCACAAATGAGGAGAATGTCCCCTTTCTCCTGCCTGAAGGACAGACGTGACTTTGGATTCCCCCGGGAGGCGTTTGGTGGCAACCAGTTGCAGAAGGCTCAAGCCATCTCTATCATCCGGGAGATGACCCAGCACACCTTGGACCTCTTTAGAATAGAGGGCTCCTTCGCTGCTTGGGACAAGACCCTCCTAGACAAATTCTGCGCTGGGCTTTATCAGCAGCTGAATGACCTGGAAGCCTGTCTGACGCAGGAAGTGGGTGTGGAAGGGACGCCCCTGCTGAATGAGGACTCCGTTCTGGCCGTGAGGAGATACTTCCAGAGAATCACCCTCTATCTGCAAGAGAAGAAATACAGCCCTTGTGCCTGGGAGATTGTCAGAACAGAAATCATGAGATCCTTCTCTTACCAATGAACTCGTGGGGAAGATGAAGGAATGAGGAATGACAGCTGGTTCAACATGGAGATGATTCTCACTGAGTAATAATGTCACACTTCCTCGTGTTTCTCATGGCAAAGACTGTCTGTTATCTTGTGTTGTAATCATGACAAAAGTGCAATCAATTTGTCGCAGATTTTCAAGAGTTTTAGGTAACATGATGTTCAACTTTAGAGGCCCTCGTCACTTATAGATGCCCGTGCTGATGGATCTGTTTATCTATTTTAATATTTATTTATTCGTAATAATTTTTTCATATAGTGTCTCGCACATGCATCTTTACATCATGGTGATACAATAAAATATGTTCTTTCTATTTAGTTCTTTACATTTGTGATTCTTTTTGTTTATTATGATTTTACCATAGTAAAATTCTTGTAGTAGTTTATTTTTAAAAGAAACACCAAGCCTGAACGTGCAACTTGGTTTAAAGAATGGATCTCACAAATCATTTACCCATCGTATTACATTCAAATTTAAGGAAATTCTTGACTTTCTCTATATCAGGTTGTGTTTTACGCTGAGGATTCAGAGGTGAACAGAAGGAATAAGGTTCCTGCTCTCTTGTGTCTTTGATTCTTGTGGGGCAAGGAACGTAAAAGCAATGGTCAAAATTAATGTTATGTTCAATGGTGTATTGAGAAGAAGGAAAAACAAATGAATTCACTCACCAGCATATACTTATATAACGTGTCTCTTTCTAGCAAATTCTTAGGACCTGTATCCTACCTTTCAGTAACTGACCTAAAAAGAGGCAGCCGGACAAAGCAGAATTCTGTCATGAACTCTGGAGAAGGCTGAAAAATGATCGTTCCTCATTTCACAGAATTGTCTTATTTTTTCAGTGATGAAATGGTGGCTTGTACTCATATCTGAGAGAGCGCAATAAATATCTAGCTAAAGGGCAGAGCAGCAGGATAGTTAATGGCTCCAGCATCTGGCACATTCCAGGATATGCTCCCATAGCACAACACTTTCCTTCCTCTCCAGGGTAGAAAGCCCCACAGCCCTTTGTCATTCAGGCTTTACCTCTCAGCCCATTCACACAACTGCTTTCTGTTCCCTTGTGGTTTCAGCTTAAACATTTCCCTAAAGAGTAGAACATTACAAGTAAAAAGCAAAAGGGCATCACATTTCCAGGTTTTGCAGAAACATCTGCATGAGAGGCTTTCTTTAATGTCCATTGAGTGTGATGCAATAGTAGCTGTAGCTAGAAGAAAACAGAAAGTGGATCCAGCCTGTGGGTGGGCAAAGGAAACTCCTCTCAGGAGAAACAGCTCCCTGGTGACCCAGTGGAACAAGTGCAGAGACCAAGACTGGGGGACAGGCTTCTGATCCTGGCAGATGCTACCACTTCTTGGGGATGTCCCTTCATGCTACTTAACACGGCTACTTCTTGGTAATGATACGTTCTAATGCCGTCATGAGCCTGCCTGTTGCCTTCCCCTGTGTCTGTTACAAAGAGAAAGAGTGTGAGTCTCTGGTTCCAGGCTGGCTGGACTGTTTGGACCGGGCAGTTAAAAGGACAGAGAAAGGTGTGTTCCCTGCCTACAACCTACTGTGCAGAGCAGAGCTTCCCTGTGAATCACCCCTTCCACACACTACAGGACCCTGGGGGCAGGTAGAGCTGCCAATCCGGGAATGGAACTCAGTGCTAATCAGGACAATCTCTTGAATCATTGATCATACACTTCTCAATAGTACAATATTAGTTTCACAGATTTACTCCTAATATCAGACTATTACGAAATAGAGAAATGTTCTCATTGTCATCTTGAAAAACGATCTTGAAATGTCTTTCACTCAGTGGTAAAACCTCTGCATACGTAGCAAAATGGAGAAGCCTGATAGAAGCTAAGGATTGTGAATGCATAGTGTCATTGTTCCTGCGAGCTAGTGACATTTTATTTATTCAAGTGTCTCAATTGTGGTAGATGTTGAGAGGAATTTTTATGAGGAGCACAATATCTTCCCTGAGGCATTTCACCAGGAAGTATGTGTGATTGCTCAGGTGGCAGGGAGCCCCTGCGATTGTGGAGGGGCCAGCCATCTTTCCTGAGGTAACACGCTCAACGTTTGGATTTGCTGCTTTCCAACTTGGGATTGGCCAGGGCCGTAGTTAAATTTTCAATATATTTTGTCCTGTGCGGTTTTGTTCTCCCCTCTGGAGGACAGAGTATTTCAGAAGATGCTCAATGATTGGGAACATTTGGATTCCCAGAGTATTCGTGAGGGTTTTCTAGAAGAGGACCAACAGGTTGGATATCTTAGGAAGGCTTGGATTTCTGAGTCCAAAGGCAGTCTGTTGGCAGAATTCCTTCTTATCTTGGGAGCTCGGCCTTTTTCTGAAAGGAATTTTAAAATATGAACTTTTCAATTGCCTGAAATATGCAATATAGGATTCAGTATTGAATCATATTCTGCCAGCAATTATGTGTGATCCTGGGGAATTTAGAAGTTCTTTGAGCATCAACTTCCTCAAATGTAAAATAAGGTGGAAATATTCCTAGAGTTATTGTGAACATAAAACAAACTAACACATCTTCAAACATGTTCACAGTGTTAAGGCTTAAATATGGTAACTGTTTTCTCATCGTTTTTTAAGTATAGGTATACGAAGATCTGACAATTAAATATGCACATTTATTGCAACAATTTATTGCAACAGACCTTTTTTTGACATGGGTGGGCTATTCATTATGAATTTGTACCAACTGGACAAACAGTTAACCTAGTTTACTGTTGAGAGGTGCTGAAAAGGCTGTGTGACAGAGTTAGACGACCTGAGCTTTTCCCAAATAATTCATGGCACTTGAGTAAGGACAATGCACCAGCTCACATGGGGACTATCTGTCAGGGAGTTTTTAGCCAGTCAACAAATAAGTGTATTGGAACATCCTCCCTAACCACTTCATGTGGCCCCCTGTGACTTCTTTCATTACTCGAAGATAAAGAAAATATTGAAAGGAAGACATTTTGATAACACTCAGGACATCAAGGGTAATATGACAACAGCTCTGATGGCCATTCCAGAGAAAGAGTTCCAAAATTGCTTTGAAGGGTGGACTAGGCGATGGAATCGCTGCATAGCTTCCCAAAGGGGAGGACTTGGAAGGTGACGGTACTGATATTCAGCAGTGAGCTATGTAGCACTTTATCTAGGATGACTTCACGACTTACTTGTCCTACTCGAGTGTCAGAATAGTGAACTCTCCCATCTCTCAATAACTATCTGCAAAACAAGACAGTGTAAAAAACAGAATTCTGGGAAGTGTTACGAAGACTAAAGTATAGTCACTACTCACATCAAAGTAAGCATGTCCAGTGTGGAAATGGCAGCTTGCATAAATGGGTGGAAGAGTAGTCTGTAAGCAGGAATGAATCTCCTATGGTACGTGTAATAATACGTGGCACTCTTCTGTCTTCTTTCCTTGCTTTTCTGAAGTCCCTTGCCCTGTTCCCATAGCAGAATCACTTCCTTTTTCTCCAATGTAGAAATTCCCAGCGTGCTCTCCTCACTTACTCCTTCTTCAGCTGCACTGCCCACCCATACAGCTGTTGCCTCCCCCTTTGTGGTTTCTCGTCATTCATTTCCCTTTAGAGTATAAAGCCACCAATTAAAAGCAAAAGTCGAATGAGAGTTCTAGGTGTTTCAGAAACAACTGCTATATAACGGACTAGTTTTCTCCTTCGGATGAATATTTTTGGAACTGTGAATGTCCCTGTTACCATGATGTAATGGTAGCTGTAGCTAAAAGGAACTAGAAAGTCCGGTGGATTTTACCCTGGGGATGATTAAAGCATTTACAGGGGAAGATCGCCACCTATTGGCCAAGAGGGACAACGACAATCACCAAAGGCTGCAGACCGCAGGCTTCTTTCTGTTCCTGCAAGAGTCTGATCCTCACCTACTTCTTCAGAGCTACAAAGAGGCTCTGTCCTGGAAAGATCCCACCCCAATATTTGACTAAGCCCACTTCCTTAGCTGTTGTATCTTGGAGAGGGAGAATCCCCCAGTTGCAGGCAGGGCCCGTCCGCCCTCTTTGGACAATGGGCAGCTACCTGCACAGAAATGGTCAGAACATGTTTCTTGCCTCCAGGCTTCAGCTGGCAACGCCTCCTGAATCATCACTCCTTTGCTGTCCTTTCAGGGTACTTGGCACTGAGAGCCTGCCAGTGTGGGTGTGCCGAAGAGAGGAAATTGAGAAATATCTCCTTTTGGAAGGGGTATGATCACTTCCTTAAAAGTAAGTTGGCAGTTTTTCAAATTCATTCCCACTATCAGATCACGTCGCTTGACTTTATTATAATCAGGAGAAAATTCTCATTGTCACTTTGAGTAATGACTCCACTTGCTTCCCTTCCACCTTGACTCAGTAGTAAGAGAGCACAACTTAAAGGAGTGTCAGAGAGTATAACTGTTGCCAAACAACAGCCCGCGGAGTACGCATTTGGGAGGAACAGAAAGGTATTAAGGGTATCCAGACTGTGAATGAACAAGTTCATCAGGAAGTGGGTATGAATTGCTCAGGCAGCAGGGGTCTCTCAAATCTTTGCTTCAGTTTACAGACTCAATCTCTAGGTTGCTCCTCTCCAACTGACGGGTTAAAGGGCTCTAATTCACATGTTAAACGATGTTTGTCTTGGTTTTTCTTTATTCCTCCACCTTTTGTTGGGGACCTTACTGGAGGAGGACTACAAGGACATTTTTTTGGATTCACCTGGCTCTGAGTTTGTGATTGCCTTACATCTTTCAAATGATATGTATGATTCCTTCCACTCATGGTTGCTGATTTTTTTTTTTAACTGCACCTTTAATTTTTGTGGTACTTGTTATTTCCATTATACTACTATTAGGGCGTAAAAGGTTTGGTCTCATAGTGTCACCTTGCCCTGGAAATCTCTATAGCCCTGTCCTGTTTCACATCCCAGAGTTACTAAATATTCGAAAGCGTTGGAGGACCAAGCTGCAGGGCTGCAGGGCTGGGGAAGGGGGAGTGGGCGCTGCGCAGCCCGCACGCCAGGTACGGGTCGAGAAGCTGAGCGGGTCTTTACACCCCCAGGCAAGAGAAGGGACGCCCAGTGCCAAGGATGGGGTGTGAGGGATCACCGTGCAGCCCCAGCTGGAAGCCCTGGAGGTGTTCCAGCCTCCCAAGCAAGATTGTGAACACGGCCCCGCCTCCACCGTCCCTGCCAGCTCAGTCCCGCGTGCAGCGGTCCAGGTCCCCCTGACGTCAGTCCAGTCGCGCACAGAAACGCAGTACAGACACCGAGCTCTGCCCACCCGTCTACTCCCAAGACTTGGGAAAGAATCCAGGCAAGCATTCGGGCATCTGGTAGGCAGTTCCACCTCTGATTCCATCACGAGGACGCTGCGCCGGCCGCGGGACTCACATTTGCTCCCAAAACCACCGTGCAAATGTGGAAACGTGAAGGAGTTGAAAGTCAGCGGCAGCTCCAGCTCGTGGAAGGAGAACAGAGACGTTTAAAGCGTGGACTGCAGCAGGCAGGTCCTCAGGAGGAGGAACAGTCGAATGGAATGGACAGCACTGAGTCAGCTGTTTCTCCAGGTCATTCCAGATCAGAGGGGAGAAGAGCACGGAGTCCTCCCACGGAGACATGGCCAATAGCAGTGTCCCCAGCACCCTTTGCTCTGATAGCACAGCAGCGTGCTGAGCATAGGAAGGGACGCGCGTTCCTCCAGTGCCAGGTGCAAACTTCTGTTTCAGTTGACAGTAAAACCTACTCCCTTATAACTATTTAAAAGGATTTTTGTTTACTTTTCCTTAGAAGTCAGACAACTCAGATACTTATACAAACCACAACCCTGTTGACATACAAAACAACAGACAGCAATACTTTGGCATTTGAAGTGGAGCTGGAAATACTTCATCACTTCACCTTCCCTGCTCGTGTGATTTCATGGCTATCCCTCTCTATGGTTCATACATTTCATGCCTATTTCAGTCTTTCACTTTAACAGGTCCTTCTAGACAAGTCATTATTTCAAGTCTCCTTTAGGTTTTGACCTTGAATCTTCGGTACCTTCAGAAAAATGTATCCCTCCAGATTTATATTTCTCTCCAAACAGATTCATAGATGAGTGCCATCCAAACAGGGTTATTGAGATTATTGAACTAATAATCTCAAAGGTCTTAGAATAGTGGCTTGTCCATAGTTGGCCTGAGATAACTTTCGGTGTTATTATTTAAAAAGCCATCATCATTCTTATCCAGATGAAGAGCTGAACTTCTTCTTAATTCCCTCCGTTAATTCTAGATTTCTCAAGGCAAACATTTAATTGCCTGCGTGGATTTCTTTAGTGGGTAGAGTGCTCAGGCTAGGGCTCATATCCACAATCCTGCCCGAGAGGGTTAGTGTTCTGGCAACTGGGGTTCAGGGGGGCAGGCTCTTGAGAGTGGGTTGGTGTGATTCCTCCTTTCTCTCCTCAGAGCTCATCACACGTGAATTCAATGGAAGAAAAATGAAGTGGCTGGTCTTGTAACGCGATGGCTGGTCATTGTCCCGGGAGGTACCGTTCTGTGAGCCTCTGGCAGAAGCAGCCCTGTCCTGATTCTGTGTCATTCAACACTGGCTTCCCTGCTTCCACTGCAATAGGTCAGGTCCCAACTTGGCTACCCTGAATTTGGTAACTTGCACTTTGCCATTTTGTCACCCAAAGAGTCACTTCCCTTCTTGCACTTTCGGGACATTCTGAATTACTTTTGTCTTATTTTTGTCCACACACAACTGTCAAGTTTTGCTTTCTAGGAACGTTGAAATGAGAAAGAAAAAATCTGAAGTCGGGAAAATTATAGACAATCACAGTGAAGCCCCTATGCCCTTGTTTTACTTTCCCTTGTTTGTATTAACCGCAGGATGAAACAGAAATTATGCCACAGGAGCGAGACAGACCATGCCCAGTACACTGCTGTGCAGAAAAATAAGATATTTAGATTCTTGTTACTGTTGTTTTTTAAAATTTAAAGTGAAATAGCACGCATAAGTAAAGGAAAGAAGGCTATGTCTCCCTGGCATAATAGCCCAGGCTCATGCCCTCTTTACATGAGACAGAGCAGTATGAACAAAGAGGCCCAATAGAAACATGCGGACTGAATGAACAGCTGAAGTTCACTAATTTCTGTCCCGTAAGCTTCTGCTGAGAGACGTCATCATTCGATCTCCTGTGACCAGCTCACCAATTTTGAGCATAACGAGTGTCCAATAATGGAAATAAAAGAATCAGACAATAAAAGCCATACTGGAAAAATAAAAATTCTTTGCCTACTAAAGGTGAAATGATTACAATTTGATAACTAGTTCCTCCACTTATTTAGAAAAAATAAACTTTGGTATCAGCACTGAGGACTGGTTTCACTCTTGATACCTGGGCACATGGGTCAGGAGGTCACCAGTGAGAAGGAGGGTCCTCAGCGCATCCAGTGGGAAGGGCCCGGAACCTAGAAAATTCCTTATTTTGCCAACAAAGACAATCTCTTCACAGCAGGGGAATCCTAAACTCCTCAGGATGTGGTCAGCCTGCACTCAGGGAGTGAGTGGGGAGAGTTTGGAGTGGGGACTGTGTCACTTCAGAGGGAGAGGATTTCTAGAGGTGATACCTCCCTTGTGAATGAGGTGCTCCTGGGAAAATAAAATTATCTTGGTGTTAGAATCGCCAACCTACATGCACCAGAAAGAACCAGGATTCCTGCTGCAAGTATTGGCACGACCTGAGGAGCCCTATAGACCCGTCACACAATGGTGGAAAGCAGGGCAATGTCTCTGTTAGTCGTGACCTTGTGGCCCTAGTGAAGCGTAACCACATGGACCTGCATGAATGTGTTCTAGCAGGAAGAGAAACATCCCAGGAACTTACTCACTAATGATCATCAGCCTCGGCTGTGAATAAAAGAGTAACAAATCCCAGTCCTGGGTGCCACAGAGCTTATCTCCTATACACCGTGTGGTAAGTACCTAACAAAATCCACAAATGCACAGGGGTGAGAGAGCCTGTCTCCCTCTGTAACTAAAGGAAGGAGGTAAAAATGTTGCCCAGATTCAAGGCCAAATTTTGTTTCTAATGAGAGGAGCAATATTTATGCATTAAAAATGTACATGATATGTGCATATGTTTGTGCATTTACATACTTACTCACAGTTCTGACTTCTGGACAAGACGTTTCTCAATTGATTGATAAGTATCCATTTCTATGGGCTCATTTGTAGTTTACCAGGAAACTTCAACTTCCGTTACAAAATTAATAGTGCAGACTGATATTTTCTTAGAGCAAATGGAGAAGACACAAATGAAAACAAAATAACGGAAGTGAAAGCCTAGTGAAATGTTTAGAAAATGAAAAGGATTGTGTTCCCTATTTAATGGCCATGCTCAGAAAGAATGTCATCAGAGGACCTAGAGGCCAAGGTTCATCCGACGCTCAGCTCAGCCAGGCCAGCAGCAGCACCCACATTTCTCCATGGCCCTCATGCTCTCTCTCCTTTCGGCCCTGGTTGTGTTCAGCTATGGCCTCGGTGGGTCTCTGGGCTGCAACCTGACTCTGAACCATGATGTGGTCAGCAATGAGAACCTCCTGCTCTTAAAGGAAATGGGGAGAATCTCCCCTTCCCTGTGTCTGGATGACAGAAAAGACTTCAGATTCCCCCAGCAGGCAGTGAATGGCCGCCAGGTCCAGAAGACCCAGGCCATCTCTGTCCTTTATGAGATGCTCGGGCAGACCTCCAGAGTCTTCCTCAGAGAGCAGTCCTCTGCTGCCTGGAACACGACCCTGCTAGAAAAGCTCCGCCATAGACTCCATCGGCAGCTGGAAGACCTGAAACCCTGTGTGGTGCAGGCGGTGCGACAGGCAGAATCTGCCGCTGGGAAGGACCCTACAGCGGACGTGAAGAGGTACTTCTCGGGCATCCGTCTCTACCTGAAACAGAAGAAATACAGTGACTGTGCCTGGGAGGTTGTCAGAGGGGAAATCATGAGTCTCTTCCCTTCATTAACAAGCTTGCAAGAAGGGTTAAGACAGAAGGATGGAGACCTGGGCTCACCTTGAAATGATTCTCACGGATGACTGTGCCACATCATACATGCACATGTGTTTGGTCCTTTCAAAGGGCTCTTCTTTCTGCTTCAGTCAAGAATTGATTGTATTTAATTCAGCAAATATTTTGTCAGAGTATTGAGCTAGAACGTGTTAAAAAATTCAGCTCCAATGTCATCAGCCCCGAAGAAGTGACTGCTGTTATGCTTGTTTTTCTGTTTGTTTACTTATTTATTTAATTTATTTCTCTATTTATTCCTTCTTCTAGAGTCTATCATATTTATAATATTTAAAAACCATATGTCATTACATGTTCATTTTTACATTGTATTAAAATTTATAAAACTTGTTTACATTTCCATGTGTATTTTGCATTTTGTTTGTATTAATTACTTGTCAAAGAAAACTTGTGAGTATTTAAAATTCTGAGATCGTAAATCTTATTTTTTATGTAAATCTACTTCAAAATAGATTTTGTCCTAAGAGAACAGTTATTGTTAAGTCCTACGGAACAGTTCTACCACTTGTCATAAAACGCCTGCCAAAAGCCGGAATTCTGTGGAATTGAGAAGAGTTCTGGAACACATGGAAAACGTTCAGTAGCCACGTCAGAAGTGTAGCGGATTTACACTCCCTCAGTAAAGAGCGGTGGGTAGACACACGTGAGAGGAGTCATCCAGAATCAAGTGGGAAAGATGAGCGGTATGATTGGCTGATCCCTGCCCCTGGTGTCTTCCGCCCACCCTCCTCCCAGTCCTGCTTTCCTGAACGCAGTCAGTCCCTTATACAATCGCTTCACTCCCTCCACCCTGCTACCCACCCTCACAAGTGCTCCGGTTCCCTTGTGGTTTTAGGTTCAAGGTTTCTCGTTACAGCAGCAAACCACAAAACAAAAATTGAAAAGGAGCTGTTTTTCAAAGTCGTTGTAGGCAGTTTCGTTTCCATGAGCGTTCTGATGACTATTTGGGGGACCTGACTGAATGCTATCGTTACAATGATGAACTTGGTGCTGAAAGTCAAAGGAATCAACTGAGCTCAGTTCACTGCGTGGGCTAATCAAGTCCTCACCTAGGAAGTGCGCCCTCCGCTGGCCACCTGGGAAAGGCCGGGACATGGCGAGATCCAATGCAGGAGGGCAGGCTTCTCTTCCAATCCCCAATCTTACTCCATCCTGAAGATCCACTTCCGAAATGAACAGCAGGCTGTGTGGGTCAAGAATTGACCTCATACTTGAATACAACACTTTTGTAGCTTATATCATTACAAAAAGAACAAGTGTGCAGCTTCAGGCAGGGCAAGGCTTCTTTGCACAACGGGCCGCTCTAAAGAGAGAAGGGATAAAACTGCATTTCCTGCTCCAGCCTGCTACTAACTATCCTTATCCACACTGTGGGCTAGAGCTGTGCAAAGTGGGCGTGCAACTGCTTTGGTGTTTTAATTAACAGGAGGTGTTCTAGTTGATGGTTTTAAATATCAGTGTGAACAGTAAATTTCCAGCTTCATCAATTCATTCCAAATATGTGGTTCTGTCTGACTGATTGGAAAAGATAATCATTATCACATGGAATGATGACATTGGCAGCTCTTCCAAGTAGTCAGAGTTCAGATATATTTTCTGAACTGATAGAGAATTCTAGTGTTGCCGCCTGACAAGCAGAGGCTTTTTCATTGAAGTGTAAGAATACTGGTAGAATTCCGGAGGTGTTTCTACAACCTACACAGTGTTGTACTCGACATAGTTCCCCAGGGATTTTGTGTGTGTGTGTGTGTATGTGTGTGTGTGTGAGTGTGTGTGCATGTGAATTGTTCACGTAGTGAAGAGAGATATCAGTTTGGAAGGATTTCTTGAATCTTTGCCTCAGTTGACCTCGCCAATGCTTTAGTTTGCTCTCTATAAATTGTGGGTGGAGAAGATCGTCGTAATATGTTAATACATTTTTGTCCTTTATCTTCCTCTTCTCTACTACTTCTTCTGCCTGGACGAGTTTAGAAGTAGGAGAAAGTCTTACCAATTCTGCACTTCTTCTGTGTCTGTCTTTGATTCCTAAACATCTTTCAAATATTATGATCCTTTCTAAATGGGGTTTTGAAGAAGATACTCATATGGTACATATATCATATCCATGACTATGTATATGCAGACTTAGATGTGTATACATAAACATCTACACATACATACATATGTGCATAATTTTATTTACTTTCATTCACTTTGTTCAATTATTATGTTCAGTGTGGAAAGCTCTCCTAGCAATTCCTGTACTGTCATTTCTCCTAAAAACCTCCAGAGTAGCCATATCGTGTTCATTCTCTGGGAGTTACTAACATACTTTAATGATAATGTATTAGAAGTTTACATATGGTGGAAAGTGTTGGAGACCCGAGAGGCAGAGCTGGCTTTGGCCGAGGCGGGGGTGAGAGCCGAGCCGCGTTGCCCTGAGCTAGCTGCCCAGCCCTCTCAGGTCCTGCCTTGACCCTGGACTTCAGCTGCCCCAGATACCTGTGGCTGGGGCAGGGGACCAGGGAGACCCAGGCCACAACTGTGGGGGCTTTGGATGTCTGTGGAGAATCCCTGAGCAGTGTCAGCTAGAGGCAGCCTGGTGTGAATGTATCCACGCCTGATCCTCCCTTCCCATCTAGGGCAAGACAGCACGTGTGTGAGTGAGTGTGTGTGTGTGTGTGTGTGTGTGTGTGTGTGTGTATGTGCGTGTGTGTGTGCGCGCCCAACCAGGCACAGAAACAGTAACTAAAGGTAGCTGCAGCACAAACACGGCCCACACGTCTACACCACACAAGCTGATACGGAATCCAGGAGCACATTCCAGAGGTTTAGGTGGTTTTAAGTTCTGATTCCACTAGGAGGAGACTGTACCAGTCACATGAGCTCATTGGCTCAGTAAACCAAAGCAAGCATCAAGATCCGTGAAGTGTAAGAGCCAGCAGCAGCTGGAGAACTTGGAATGTAAGAACTGGGCACACTTTGGTGCACAGGGCTCTTACATTTCAGGTTAAACAGAAGATGTCAAGTGTGTTAGTTACAAGAAGTTACAGACGTGTTGTTTGTCGACGCTGGTGGTCTGCTGGTGTAAACTGTGATCCTGGTAGGCGGTTCCCCTTATGGTTGTCTCCCTCCAGCTACACTTTTAGGCCACTTGCCGGGTGGCTGTCTGTGGACCTAGCCAAGTTGCTCCGTGAAAGTCGCCACCACAGACACTGTCCTGGAGAAAGGATGTTCAGATCCTCAGCAGCCTCTTTGGTTCTTTGGAACAGTGAAATCCCTAGACGGTTGTTAAGAGCTTGGACTGGAGTCAGAAGGCCTAAATTCCAAACTGTTGCTATGATTGGGGAAAGTTCTTTCATCTCCCTGTGGCTCTGTTTCCTTCTTCATAAACTGGGGTTAATAAAAGGACCTGTATCCGCCCATTCTGTTAACTGATATGCACTAGAGTGACTAGAACAAGACGGACACGTGAAGGTGCTTGACAAACACCTATTTTATAAATGCATGTGCATTCAAAGGAGTGTTCAGAGCCATGAATCGCAAGTGCTTAGGACAGACCCTCGTCCATAGCAGGTGCTCAATAATGTCATCTGATTTTAATAGTCAGATACCATTTCAGCTATATCATCGTCTTGAGTATTAATGATATTGAGATGACCCACGTTTATGAGTGGATCTGCTAATCATGTGAAATGCATATTGAAACGGACTAATATCCGTTATTCTGCCAGATCGAATTAGGGAATGAGAAGTTTGGTGGTGTTATTTCAAATGAGTCTCCAGTGAGTTTGTTGGCATGATTTCTCCTCCTTGTGCCCAAAATGATTACATCTGGGGGACAAAATGACAGAGGAATCATGCGGCTGGTTTTGCACAGCTGATGGCTGGCCTCCGGACTAGAATCACTCTCCTTTAAGTCCCCGCCAGAGTAATCGGCTCTTTCTTTCCTTGTTTCCTTCTACTGGCCCTTCATCACTCCCTTTGCTATAAGCCTTAGAGTCCAGTTCTGTTGCAGCTAAATTATATTTTGTGGTTTTGACAGGCGAGGGTCAGCCTTTTGGTCTATTCAGGCCTTCAGATGGTTAGATGAGGGCCACTCAGGTCAGGAAGGGTGATCATTCCGCTTTCCTCAGTCCATCTACTGAAATGTTAAGCTCATCTCAAACCACCCTCACATACACTTAGATCGTTTCACCAAATATCTGGACACCCCGTAGTCCGATCAAAATGACACAGAAAATTCACCATCACAAGATTCTAAAATATTGTGAAGCCTAGTGGATTGGGAAACCCTGTATCTCTCTAACCCCACGTGCTTGATTGAATTAGGTTATATGATTTCAACCTGACATAAAGCCATGTAGGAATATTCTCTGGGACACCGTGGGAGTGATGAAAGCGTTTAAGTAAGTTTTGTGTTGGTAAAAAATATTTTTCCCCATTACAATGAGAAAGTAGCACAAGGTTTATATACACTTTTTTTGACAATTAAGATCACGCAAGACATCTATATTATGAGAAATTGCGTGGACTTGATGGATACCATGATTCCCTCCCCCAAGGTAGTTTTGTGCTATCAGGACAGATCAAAGGTTAACACTAAGAGTTAATTCATGCAGTGCTCTTCATTCTGTCACCCAAGAGATGTTGCCTGCACAGAGGAGACAAAGTGCTTGGCAATGTGGATTCAGGGAAAGTAAGACAGGGATGCTGACTGGTCTCCAGGGAGCAGGGAGGACAGACACTAAAGGCTCCATTAGGATTAATGAAGTGCGAGCATGCTCAGTGCAGCTCAGAGCAAAGGGAACTGATGAAGAGGAGGGACTGGAAGTCAGCTGAAAGCTTCACTTGCTTCAAAAATCTGTGGCTCCTGAATTGAAATGACATCAGATTTTCATTTCCGCTCTTAAAACACCGAAACAACTTTACTAGTGGTCACATAGGAAATTGTAAATGTTAAACAAAAAATTTGCAAATGACAGGCTGAGAATCTGACATTGCGAGTGATGGCTGCCTTTAGTATTAAGGTAACATATGGTAATCGTATAGTCCATGTTCAGCCAAGCCAAGAGAAGCTTTCATTGCAGCTCTTTTAACACTGTCGGGTGTGTGCGTGGTGAGGTTCCCCAGTGGAAACTCTAGGAGAGGGGCTTGTATGTAGGACTTTGAAAAAACAGGCCCTCGTTTCCACCCTTAGATCGGTGCCTGGCACGTTAATTGAGGAAATCTTACAGCACACTTGAAACTCTCTGCAGAAAACCAGAATGGAGGAAAGTTGTCAAAGGCAAACAAAAAAACAAATGGCTGCTCTATGAATCCTATAAATGAGCTAAATAATCCCTTCCCTCACCCGCAGATTCAGAATACCTCTGGTGATATTATGTTAAGGCACAGATCAAATTAAAAAGTGGTAAAGACCAGGAAAACGGTAAAAGAATTAAAAGGGGGAGGGGTGGAGAGGATGATGGGAAATGAGACATTCTGAGATTTTCAGCCACTGAAGATCACAACACTCTAATTCAAAAGCCATCTCTTGGATTAATACTGGGGTAAAGTGATTATGTTCCCCGGACACGGAAGTTGAGAAGTACCAAATCTAAGTAATGAAGATAAATACTATTTTCATTCAATGCTAAAAAATGAAAATTAATGCCGAAACGTCCATGATGAACAAAATATCAAAATTTAAAAGACAAGAAATGACCTTGTATTGCGAGGCCCTGAGAGTCTTACAGAGGAAGGGGGCCCCATACAAGTAAAATTTTGGCAAGTTCCATGCAGTTGCTAAAATTCTGAATACCAAACGTTAATTCATATAGTTCTCTTCATTGTGTCGAAAGAAAATCTAACTGTCCTCCACTGCTTTTACACAACTCTAACTTTCCTTTTAAAGAGCATTGTCAAGGTGGAATCCTATGAAAGCTGTTCCAGTAATGTCAAATTGAATAAAAATTATTGAAAATTGTCACGGAGTCACCAGAAATTGTCAAACACGAAAACAAGTAAAGAAGTAATCTTGAAAATAGTAATGAGTTCACTTCCCCTAAGGCCAAGAAAGTAAAATTATCTTCAATTCTTGTTTCGGTGTACATAAAATACAGTTTCAATGAAGTTAAGTAAAATGCTGTCTTAATAGTCTTAAGGTTAAAAAATATTTTGTAAATATTACGTTTGACATTTTTTTCAACATTAAAGGATCTTAAACTTTTAAAAAGTTTAATTAAACGCTGTTTTAAGTTGAAATGTGAAAAATATTTTCAACATCTTACCTTTGATATTTTTCCTTAATGTTACAATATTTCGATATTTTGATAAAACGCGGATTTAATGTTCCAACTTTTCATCTTTTCAATACTTTACCCCACCACCTTGTAACGCTGTAACGTTGAAAAGTCACCATGAAAGTCACAAAGCCTGTCCCGGGCGCACTTTCTTCCCGGGCTCGGGCCCCCAGGGTGGCCGCGCCCCCACTCACTCCGATGGCGTCCCCAACGCTGTCCTGTTACATCCCTTGGTTTCCGTGTTCCTCCGTCTCTGAATCTGTCAGCATCTCGCACAGACACTGTCCCGAAGCTGTAAAAACGACTCAACGTGTGCGGATTCCGAGCCTGGAATCCCTCAGTAAACGGATTCTTTGTAAAAGTGGCCTCGCTAGAGTTTCTGTGCGAAAGGAAAGCACAAAACTGGGGGAAAGCGCAGCAAATGCGAGGTTCTGTGCTCGGTCCCTAAGAAACATGTCCCCGGCGAGGCCACGGCAAAGCTCCGTCTTCAGCCCTCCGGGCCGCCGAAAGGGACTTTTCTTTCCTGCACTATTAAAGCTGCACGGAGCTACTTCCTCAATGGGGCCGTGGACTTTTCTCTGCGCGACCCGACCGACAGAAAGGCTGCCGAGTCTGCGTTCGCGCGCCCTCTTGCGGCCAGCTCGAGAAGCACGCTTTTCAGAGAACCCACGGAGGACCCTTTGCGCTGTGGAGCGGTGCCCGCGCTCCCCCTGCAGGACGTCTAGCGAATCGTCCAATTCGCGATGGCCCGGATCTGTTGGTGGCTAGTGGCAGGAGTGATGCTGGGCTCCATCCCGGCTTGTTCTCTTGGCGGGGACCTGCCTTGGATCCACAGCCTAGTAAAACGGGAAATCTTCAGTCTTATGGGACAGCTGAAAAGCATCCCCCCTCACTTGTGCCTGAACGACAGAACCGACTTCCGATTTCCTTGGGAAAGCGGGAACATCACCCGAATGCAGAAGACACAACGCACCTATTTGTGTCTCCTGATGCTCCAGCAGATCTTCAACCTGTTCAGCACAGACAACAGCCCTGCAGCTTGGGACCACACGCTCCTCGACAAACTGCTCTCTGGCCTTCATCACAGTGTGGAAGAGCTGGGGCAGACGAAAGAAGAAACTCTGCTTTGTCCCGACTATTTGGGAATTCTTGTCCGGAGGTACTTCCTCGGGATCCTTAAGTATCTGAAGAAAAAGAAATACAGCTCCTGTGCTTGGGAGGTTGTCAGAAGTGAAATTCAAGTGCGCCTTTTTCTCATGTAACAACCCTCAAGCAAAGTCCGCAAACAAAGAAGAAAGTTATATTCGTGACTCTCTGTTAGATGACACTGTTTGCTAAGCCTCCAAACACTCACAATTCACTTTTCGGCACCAGCTGAGAAATTCCTGAAACCAAAATCAGGGCCTTATTTAAGAAAATCAATTTAAATCATGATTCTACAAAATTATACTTAGGGAAAAGAACTACCTTTTCAAATAAATAATTTTATAATATAATTTCGATAATCTGTTTAACGGTGTTTTTTGGTGGAGTTTGGGGGTCAGGACAACATTTGCTGTCCAAAGTGTAAAGTCCATTTTTGGGGGGAGGAAGGTTCATCAGGATAGTGCTTTGTTAAACACATTTGTCAGTTAAGTTAATGGTAGCTGTTCTACGTGATGAACAGAAAACCATTCAGAAATTGATCATTATAAAAATTTACCGTTCCTTTGTATAAGAACACAATGCAATCTTTCCTCAACAGAGGACTCCCTGGTTGGTTGTTCTGCAGTGATTCAAGGTCATGGGTACTTTCTATTGTGTGACTTTGCCATAGTCAACATGTTATGCCACATTTGTCTGCGGTACTGAAGTCTGTACCACTCAGTTGTAAAGGGAGAATTATGGCAGATCACGTGGGGTGTTTTCAAGGGCCAGGTCTCTGCAGGGCAATATGAGTTACACTCACAGTAGTTGTTCTGAATTTATTCTCCTGGGATGTCTAAGTGCAATAATTTCAGAAACGGACTCTACTCTAGGGACTAATGGGGAGAGGAGACAAGTTCAGTTCGTACGACCACTGTTCATTTTTCTGCTCTTTGTCCTAATGCTCTTGTAGGTGAAAAAAATAACCCATGTGTTATTCTTACCAATGTGCTGCCCTAACTTTATCAATACAACTGCAAGTCTGATTCTACAAATGAAACTCTGGGGGACATAGCATGGATGTCACTTGTTACAGCTCATAGCATCAGTGATCCTGCGAAGAAGCATTCAGGTTGATTCTCGAGGCACAAGCTAAAGTTAAAGAATGGCCACAAGTGTGTAGACCAGGTCTCAGAACACAGTGTAAAGTGCAAGTTGCTTCCTTATTACCCGGGGAGATGAGGAAAGTCTGATCTGGTAGCTCCTTGCAGGTTCTCAAGGATCCCTGAAATAAAAGCAGAGCGTGAATCTTCTATTTAGGAAGAGGCCTGTGATTCTCACCCTGAAAGTCTAAATATTGAAAATACAAATTTGAAGTAAATTATCTCCTAGACCCAACAATCTTTTAAAATACTGCCTCATGCAAATTTCAATTGTAACCTCCTTCAGAGAACCATGAAGAATTTACAACGTATTTAGATCTATAGTTCACTCAATTCATATCAATCTAGTGTATGTTGGTATTATTCCTTGTCCCGTAGTTACCGTCGTTATTCTCTTTATGAATATTGACTGTGCTCCTGAAATAATAGGGACTGTACAAGATGCCAAGGTTGAGGAAAATGATTTCTCTCTTTTCAGGTATTTTACAGACCCCGCGGATGTATTCTGAGAAGAAATTAGGTCGGGTACGTCTTAGGCCATTCAGGTTACTTTAAGAGAAGAGCATAGAGTCCGCAGCTTGTAAAGAGCAGACATTTCTGGCTCACAGGTCTACAGGCTGAAATGAACATGAGGGTGTCAGCATGGTTGGCTTTGGAGGAGAGCCTGCTTCCTGGGGACATAATGCCGAGTTCTCCTGTATCCTCACATGGCAGGAGAGGGAGGGATCTAGCTCAGGCCTCTTTTATGAGGGCACTAATCCCATTCATGAGGTTGCTCCCTCAGGCCCTCATTATTTCCAAATTTCCTCGTCACATTACGTCATCACTTCAGGGGCTCAGACTTCCACATGTAAATTTTACGGGAACATAATCATGAGACCATAGCAGGTCACTATAGCTACATGCCTGGCATCTAGAAGAGAGAATACAGCCATGCTTAGAAAATAAAGAAGAATGAACTGGTCAGTAGGCGAATAACAGTGACTAAGGATTCAGAATCCAAATCTTGCTTTCTGACTTGAAGTATTGCTTTAATTATACATGGCTAAGTTTCGGAATTCAAACCGAAATGGAGCCCAATAACCCACGGAAATGAATGGAGATCACAGAAAGCATATGACCATTCATCATTGTTTGTGTGGGGTTTCCCAAGAGTCTGTCTCAGGATCAAGGTAGGTAATAGCCACTTCAGGAAATTTCCACCAAAAAGTAATGTGTCAAATTGTCTGGTTCTGTGAGCTGCATGAATCAGGGAGAGTTTGTGTTCAGATACGTGGCCCTGTATATGACACCAGGCCAGTTATTTTTCTCTTATGATATAGTAGAAAGCAGTTTGCAGCTGAGGTCATACTTGCTAGGCAAAAGTTGAAAATTAGGCTGCTGCACTTGCAACTTGCCTGCCAGAGCCATATGCACCTTATAGGAAATAGAATCCTAGTGGTTTTAGCAATAAACTCAGGAGACATTAGTGACCCCAGTATGAGTAGAGTGGAAATATTAGCCATTGTCTATTGTAATGCTACCAAATATGGTCATGATGAAACAACACAACTTGGTCATTCGTGAGTACCTCCCAGTAGGAAGAGAAAATCTGAAAAACTTTTTAGTAAAAGTTACTTAATGGGTGACCACACTGGGCCAGGTGCCGAGCATAGCACGGTGAATAAGACAGAGTCCAGTTACTAAAGAGCTGATTGACCAAAGAAGGTCTCATCCCTGCCATTTAAAGGGTAGGAGTCCGGCAGGCTGAAGCACTGTAACTTCTTATGCAAAATAAAAAGAGTTCAGGATCAAAGCTGAAAGGTAATTCTTTCCATGATAATAATGAATATTTATCCAGTTCCATTATTTAGAAAGATGGTTTCCTTTATGTTTGAGAAAAGCGACTTGATTGGAAACACTGAAAGTCCTTTAGGACTTTTGAAAGTGAATGCAAAAATACAATGAAAGATTCCAGTTGATGATGTCTAAATCACGTATTCTCATTGGGGATAATATTGCCCCCAAGGGTGCAAAAATTAGTTCTTGTGACTGTGAACAAATCTCAGCTATGACAACGGTTTGTGGCCTTCCAAAGCCCAATCCTATCCAACAAAATCTTATTCATTAGTATGCATTTTTCTCGTGTATCATATGAGACTCCTTGGTTCAATGAAGATAGGCAAAACATATACGAGATCAGTGCTCCAAACCTCCGGTGACTTGATGGCTCATTGGAGGACTTTCCCTCCATCATTGGCTTCATTTCAGAGTCGTATTGTGAGAGGGCGCCTTTGCTTACTTACCAGCTGCCACTGGCTGTTTTGGGGATGTTCCTCATGTTTGAGCCTCAGGGTGACGTGCTTCTTGACAATCAAATGCAAACAGTTTATATTTTATTACTTAGTTCTTCTAAAGTTATTCAAGTCAGCAATAATTATGTGACAAGTAAACCAAAAAAGGGTTGACAATATAGATGAATATTTACCAACTACTAAAGTTAAAAACTCTTTTCTGATATGAAGCAAAATTAAAAGTTAAGTACCAAAAAAAGAAATGTTGGATAACTAATTTAAGTTTTCAATGGTGTTTAGTAGTTTTGAATGATTTTAAATTACACCTACACGTTGGTATTATTTTGACATATTGCATACATTTTTATTTGAACACGAGATGGGATATGTTACTACTTATATGAGTAAAGATATTGGGTTAAAAGTCATTCGGCAAACTTAGCTATAAAGTGAAATTAACTTGAATTACGTTAAAGGAAACATCAATAGCTTTTAAATTTAACGTGCAGCTTAAAATGTTTACCTATTCATTCTTAATCCTTGACGGAATAAATAGAGTAAACTTTACACTTTCTTTTTTTTATATGTAAAGCACAGATATACATGCAGTACATACATATATATCGTACATCTGTGTTAACTTTTCTTTCGTGATTCACTTACGAAAACATATGGAAGACTCTGTGGGCAAGGAGTAATATGAAAACTAAAAGTTTGCATGGCGCTGATCTAAAACGTGTAGAAAGTGCATCAAGGAAAACAAAAGCAGATCTGGAAGACTATGGGCAAGGAGTAATATGAAAAATAAAACTTTGCATGGCGCTGATCTAAAACGTGTAGAAAGTGCATCAAGGAAAACAAAAGCAGAAGTAGAAAGGGGACATTCAGAAACTGGAAATTCGCATGTCCCCTACATAAGACACATGCACAAAGGAAGGGTTTCAGAGCCTGGAGACAAGGTGTGTAGGCCCCGGGCTCAGCCAGGCCAGCAGCATCTGACAGCCACCAATGGCCCTGCCCTTCTCCTTCCTGATGGCCCTGCTGGTGCTCAGCTGCCACTCCAACCGCTCTCTGGGCTGTGACCTGCCTCAGAACCACAGCCTGCTTAACAGGAGGGCCTTGATGCTCCTGGCACAAATGAGGAGAATGTCCCCTTTCTCCTGCCTGAAGGACAGACGTGACTTTGGATTCCCCCGGGAGGCGTTTGGTGGCAACCAGTTGCAGAAGGCTCAAGCCATCTCTATCATCCGGGAGATGACCCAGCACACCTTGGACCTCTTTAGAATAGAGGGCTCCTTCGCTGCTTGGGACAAGACCCTCCTAGACAAATTCTGCGCTGGGCTTTATCAGCAGCTGAATGACCTGGAAGCCTGTCTGACGCAGGAGGTGGGTGTGGAAGGGACGCCCCTGGTGAATGAGGACTCCGTTCTGGCCGTGAGGAGATACTTCCAGAGAATCACCCTCTATCTGCAAGAGAAGAAATACAGCCCTTGTGCCTGGGAGATTGTCAGAACAGAAATCATGAGATCCTTCTCTTACCAATGAACTCGTGGGGAAGATGAAGGAATGAGGAATGACAGCTGGTTCAACATGGAGATGCTTCTCACTGAGTAATAATGTCACACTTCCTCGTGTTTCTCATGGCAAAGACTGTCTGTTATCTTGTGTTGTAATCATGACAAAAGTGCAATCAATTTGTCGCAGATTTTCAAGAGTTTTAGGTAACATGATGTTCAACTTTAGAGGCCCTCGTCACTTATAGATGCCCGTGCTGATGGATCTGTTTATCTATTTTAATATTTATTTATTCGTAATAATTTTTTCATATAGTGTCTCGCACATGCATCTTTACATCGTGGTGATACAATAAATATGTTCTTTCTATTTAGTTCTTTACATTTGTGATTCTTTTTGTTTATTATGATTTTACCATAGTAAAATTCTTGTAGTAGTTTATTTTTAAAAGAAAGATCAAGCCTGAACGTGCAACTTGGTTTAAAGAATGGATCTCACAAATCATTTACCCATCGTATTACATTCAAATTTAAGGAAATTCTTGACTTTCTCTATATCAGGTTGTGTTTTACGCTGAGGATTCAGAGGTGAACAGAAGGAATAAGGTTCCTGCTCTCTTGTGTCTTTGATTCTTGTGGGGCAAGGAACGTAAAAGCAATGGTCAAAATTAATGTTATGTTCAATGGTGTATTGAGAAGAAGGAAAAACAAATGAATTCTCTCACCAGCATATACTTATATAACGTGTCTCTTTCTAGCAAATTCTTAGGACCTGTATCCTACCTTTCAGTAACTGACCTAAAAAGAGGCAGCCGGACAAAGCAGAATTCTGTCATGAACTCTGGAGAAGGCTGAAAAATGATCGTTCCTCATTTCACAGAATTGTCTTATTTTTTCAGTGATGAAATGGTGGCTTGTACTCATATCTGAGAGAGCGCAATAAATATCCAGCAAAAGCAGAGCAGCAGGGTAGTTAATGGCTCCAGCATCTGGCACATTCCAGGATATGCTCCCATAGCACAACACTTTCCTTCCTCTCCAGGGTAGAAAGCCCCACAGCCCTTTGTCATTCAGGCTTTACCTCTCAGCCCATTCACACAACTGCTTTCTGTTCCCTTGTGGTTTCAGCTTAAACATTTCCCTAAAGAGTAGAACATTACAAGTAAAAAGCAAAAGGGCATCACATTTCCAGGTTTTGCAGAAACATCTGCATGAGAGGCTTTCCTTAATGTCCATTGAGTGTGATGCAATAGTAGCTGTAGCTAGAAGAAAACAGAAAGTGGATCCAGCCTGGGGGTGGGCAAAGGAAACTCCTCTCAGGAGAAACAGCTCCCTGGTGACCCAGTGGAACAAGTGCAGAGACCAAGACTGGGGGACAGGCTTCTGATCCTGGCAGATGCTACCACTTCTTGGGGATGTCCCTTCATGCTACTAAACACGGCTACTTCTTGGTAATGATACATTCTAATGCCGTCATGAGCCTGCCTGTTGCCTTCCCCTGTGTCTATTACAAAGAGAAAGAGTGTGAGTCTCTGGTTCCAGGCTGGCTGGACTGTTTGGACCGGGCAGTTAAAAGGACAGAGAAAGGTGTGTTCCCTACCTACAACCTACTGTGCAGAGCAGAGCTTCCCTGTGAATCACCCCTTCCACACACTACAGGACCCTGGGGGCAGGTAGAGCTGCCAATCCGGGAATGGAACTCAGTGCTAATCAGGACAATCTCTTGAATCATTGATCATACACCTCTCAATAGTACAATATTAGTTTCACAGATTTACTCCTAACATCAGACTATTACGAAATAGAGAAATGTTCTCATTGTCATCTTGGAAAACGAACTTGAAATGTCTTTCACTCAGTGGTAAAACCTCTGCATACGTAGCAAAATGGAGAAGCCCGATAGAAGCTAAGGATTGTGAATGCATAGTGTCATTGTTCCTGCGAGCTAGTGACATTTTATTTATTCAAATGTCTCAATTGTGGTAGATGTTGACAGGAATTTTTATGATGAGCACAATATCTTCCCTGAGGCATTTCACCAGGAAGTATGTGTGATTGCTCAGGTGGCAGGGAGCCCCTGCGACTGTGGAGGGGCCAGCCATCATTCCTGGGGTAACACGCTCAACGTTTGGATTTGCTGCTTTCCAACTTGGGATTGGCCAGGGCCGTAGTTAAATTTTCAACATATTTCTGTCCTGTGCGGTTTTGTTCTCCCCTCTGGAGGACAGAGTATTTCAGAAGATGCTCAATGACTGGGAACATTTGGATTCCCAGAGTATTCGTGAGGGTTTTCTAGAAGAGGACCAACAGGTTGGATACCTTAGGAAGGCTTGGATTTCTGAGTCCAAAGGCAGTCTGTTGGCAGAATTCCTTCTTATCTTGGGAGGTCGGCCTTTTTCTGAAAGGAATTTTAAAATATGAACTTTTCAATTGCCTGAAATATGCAATATAGGATTCAGTATTGAATCATATTCTGCCAGCAATTATGTGTGATCCTGGGGAATTTAGAAGTTCTTTGAGCATCACCTTCCTCAAATGTAAAATAAGGTGGAAATATTCCTAGAGTTATTGTGAACATAAAACAAACTAACACATCTTCAAACATGTTCACAGTGTTAAGGCTTAAATATGGTAACTGTTTTCTCATCGTTTTTTAAGTATAGGTATACGAAGATCTGACAATTAAATATGCACATTTATTGCAACAATTTATTGCAACAGACCTTTTTTTGACATGGGTGGGCTATTCATTATGAATTTGTACGAACTGGACAAACAGTTAACCTAGTTTACTGTTTAGAGGTGCTGAAAAGGCTGTGTGACAGAGTTAGACGACCTGAGCTTTTCCCAAATAATTCATGGCACTTGAGTAAGGACAATGCACCAGCTCACATGGGGACTATCTGTCAGGGAGTTTTTAGCCAGTCAACAAATAAGTGTATTGGAACACCCTCCCTAACCACTTCATGTGGCCACCAGTGACTTCTTTCTTTACTCAAAGATAAAGAAAATATTGAAAGGAAGACATTTTGATAACACTCAGGACATCAAGGGTAATATGACAACGGCTCTGATGGCCATTCCAGAGAAAGAGTTCCAAAATTGCTTTGAAGGGTGGACTAGGCGATGGAATCGCTGCACAGCTTCCCAAGGGGAGGACTTGGAAGGTGACGGTACTGATATTCAGCAGTGAGCTATGTAGCACTTTATCTAGGATGACTTCACGACTTACTTGTCCTACTCGAGTATCAGAATAGTGAACTCTCCCATCTCTCAATAACTACCTGCAAAGCACGACAGTGTAAAAAACAGAATTCTGGGAAGTGTTAGGAAGACTAAAGTATAGTCACTACTCACATCAAAGTAAGCATGTACAATAAGGAAATAACGACTTGCATAAATGGGTGGAAGAGAAGTTAGTCTGTAAGCAGGAATGAATCTCCTATGGTACGTGTAATAATACGTGGCACTCTTCTGTCTTCTTTCCTTGCTTTTCTGAAGTCCCTTGCCCTGTTCCCATATCAGAATCACTTCCTTTTTCTCCAATGTAGAAATTCCCAGCGTGCTCTCCTCACTTACTCCTTCTTCAGCTGCACTGCCCACCCATACAGCTGTTGCCTCCCCTTTTGTTTTGTGGTTTCTCGTCATTCATTTCCCTTTAGAGTATAAAGCCACCAATTAAAAGCAGAAGTGGAATGAGAGTTCTAGGTGTTTCAGAAACGACTGCTATATAACGGACTAGTTTTCTCCTTCGGATGAATATTTTTGGAACTGTGAATGTCCCTGTTACCATGATGTAATGGTAGCTGTAGCTAAAAGGAACTAGAAAGTCCGGTGGATTTTACCCTGGGGGTGATTAAAGCATTTACAGGGGAAGATCGCCACCTATTGGCCAAGAGGGACAACGACAATCACCAAAGGCTGCAGACCGCAGGCTTCTTTCTGTTCCTGCAAGAGTCTGATCCTCACCTACTTCTTCAGAGCTACAAAGAGGCTCTGTCCTGAAAAGATCCCACCCCAATATTTGACTAAGCCCACTTCCTTAGCTGTTGTATCTTGGAGAGGGAGAATCCCCCAGCTGCAGGCAGAGCCCGTCCGCCCTCTTTGGACAATGGGCAGCTACCTGCACAGAAATGGTCAGAACATGTTTCTCGCCTCCAGGCTTCAGCTGGCAGCGCCTCCTGAATCATCACTCCTTTGCTGTCCTTTCAGGCACTTGGCACTGAGAGCCTGTCAGTGTGGGTGTGCCGAAGAGAGGAAATTGAGAAATATCTCCTTTTGGAAGGGGTATGATCACTTCCTTAAAAGTAAGTTGGCAGCTTTTCAAATTCATTCCCACTATCAGATCACGTCGCTTGACTTTATTATAATCAGGAGAAAATTCTCATTGTCACTTTGAGTAATGACTCCACTTGCTTCCCTTCCACCTTGACTCAGTAGTAAGAGAGCACAACTTAAAGGAGTGTCAGAGAGTATAACTGTTGCCAAACAACAGCCCGCGGAGTACGCATTTGGGTAGAACGGAAAGGTATTAAGGGTATCCAGACTGTGAATGAACAAGTTCATCAGGAAGTGGGTATGAATCGCTCAGGCAGCAGGGGTCTCTCAAATCTTTGCTTCAGTTTACAGACTCAATCTCTAGGTTGCTCCTCTCCAACTGACGGGTTAAAGGGCTCTAATTCACATGTTAAACGATGTTTGTCTTGGTTTTTCTTTATTCCTCCACCTTTTGTAGGGGACCTTGCTGGAGGAGGACTACGAGGACATTTTTTTGGATTCACCTGGCTCTGAGTTTTTGATTGCCTTACATCTTTCAAATGATATGTATGATTCCTTCCACTCATGGTTGCTGATTTTTTTTTTAACTGCACCTTTAATTTTTGTGGTACTTGTTATTTCCATTATACTACTATTAGGGCGTAAAAGGTTTGGTCTCATAGTGTCACCTTGCCCTGGAAATCCCCATAGCCCTGTCCTGTTTCACATCCCAGAGTTACTAAATATTCGAAAGTGTTGGAGGACCAAGCTGCAGGGCTGCAGGGCTGGGGAAGGGGGAGTGGGCGCTGCGCAACCCGCACGCCAGGTACGGGTCGAGAAGCTGAGCGGGTCTTTACACCCCCAGGCAAGAGAAGGGACGCCCAGTGCCAAGGATGGGGTGTGAGGGATCACCGTGCAGCCCCAGCTGGAAGCCCTGGAGGTGTTCCAGCCTCCCAAGCAAGATTGTGAACACGGCCCCGCCTCCACCGTCCCTGCCAGCTCAGTCCCGCGTGCAGCGGTCCAGGTCCCCCTGACGTCAGTCCAGTCGCGCACAGAAACGCAGTACAGACACCGAGCTCTGCCCACCCGTCTACTCCCAAGACTTGGGAAAGAATCCAGGCAAGCATTCGGGCATCTGGTAGGCAGTTCCACCTCTGATTCCATCACGAGGACGCTGCGCCGGCCGCGGGACTCACATTTGCTCCCAAAACCACCGTGCAAATGTGGAAACGTGAAGGAGTTGAAAGTCAGCGGCAGCTCCAGCTCGTGGAAGGAGAACAGAGACGTTTAAAGCGTGGACTGCAGCAGGCAGGTCCTCAGGAGGAGGAACAGTCGAATGGAATGGACAGCACTGAGTCAGCTGTTTCTCCAGGTCATTCCAGATCAGAGGGGAGAAGAGCACGGAGTCCTCCCACGGAGACATGGCCAATAGCAGTGTCCCCAGCACCCTTTGCTCTGATAGCACAGCAGCGTGCTGAGCATAGGAAGGGACGCGCGTTCCTCCAGTGCCAGGTGCAAACTTCTGTTTCAGTTGACAGTAAAACCTACTCCCTTATAACTATTTAAAAGGATTTTTGTTTACTTTTCCTTAGAAGTCAGACAACTCAGATACTTATACAAACCACAACCCTGTTGACATACAAAACAACAGACAGCAATACTTTGGCATTTGAAGTGGAGCTGGAAATACTTCATCACTTCACCTTCCCTGCTCGTGTGATTTCATGGCTATCCCTCTCTATGGTTCATACATTTCATGCCTATTTCAGTCTTTCACTTTAACAGGTCCTTCTAGACAAGTCATTATTTCAAGTCTCCTTTAGGTTTTGACCTTGAATCTTCGGTACCTTCAGAAAAATGTATCCCTCCAGATTTATATTTCTCTCCAAACAGATTCATAGATGAGTGCCATCCAAACAGGGTTATTGAGATTATTGAACTAATAATCTCAAAGGTCTTAGAATAGTGGCTTGTCCATAGTTGGCCTGAGATAACTTTCGGTGTTATTATTTAAAAAGCCATCATCATTCTTATCCAGATGAAGAGCTGAACTTCTTCTTAATTCCCTCCGTTAATTCTAGATTTCTCAAGGCAAACATTTAATTGCCTGCGTGGATTTCTTTAGTGGGTAGAGTGCTCAGGCTAGGGCTCATATCCACAATCCTGCCCGAGAGGGTTAGTGTTCTGGCAACTGGGGTTCAGGGGGGCAGGCTCTTGAGAGTGGGTTGGTGTGATTCCTCCTTTCTCTCCTCAGAGCTCATCACACGTGAATTCAATGGAAGAAAAATGAAGTGGCTGGTCTTGTAACGCGATGGCTGGTCATTGTCCCGGGAGGTACCGTTCTGTGAGCCTCTGGCAGAAGCAGCCCTGTCCTGATTCTGTGTCATTCAACACTGGCTTCCCTGCTTCCACTGCAATAGGTCAGGTCCCAACTTGGCTACCCTGAATTTGGTAACTTGCACTTTGCCATTTTGTCACCCAAAGAGTCACTTCCCTTCTTGCACTTTCGGGACATTCTGAATTACTTTTGTCTTATTTTTGTCCACACACAACTGTCAAGTTTTGCTTTCTAGGAACGTTGAAATGAGAAAGAAAAAATCTGAAGTCGGGAAAATTATAGAGAATCACAGTGAAGCCCCTATGCCCTTGTTTTACTTTCCCTTGTTTGTATTAACTGCAGTATGAAACAGAAATTATGCCACAGGAGCGAGACAGACAATGCCCAGTATACTGCTGTGCAGAAAAATAAGATATTTAGATTCTTGTTACTGTTGTTTTTTAAAATTTAAAGTGAAATAGCACGCATAAGTAAAGGAAAGAAGGCTATGTCTCCCTGGCATAATAGCCCAGGCTCATGCCCTCTTTACATGAGACAGAGCAGTATGAACAAAGAGGCCCAATAGAAACATGCGGACTGAATGAACAGCTGAAGTTCACTAATTTCTGTCCCGTAAGCTTCTGCTGAGAGACGTCATCATTCGATCTCCTGTGACCAGCTCACCAATTTTGAGCATAACGAGTGTCCAATAATGGAAATAAAAGAATCAGACAATAAAAGCCATACTGGAAAAATAAAAATTCTTTGCCTACTAAAGGTGAAATGATTACAATTTGATAACTAGTTCCTCCACTTATTTAGAAAAAATAAACTTTGGTATCAGCACTGAGGACTGGTTTCACTCTTGATACCTGGGCACATGGGTCAGGAGGTCACCAGTGAGAAGGAGGGTCCTCAGCGCATCCAGTGGGAAGGGCCCGGAACCTAGAAAATTCCTTATTTTGCCAACAAAGACAATCTCTTCACAGCAGGGGAATCCTAAACTCCTCAGGATGTGGTCAGCCTGCACTCAGGGAGTGAGTGGGGAGAGTTTGGAGTGGGGACTGTGTCACTTCAGAGGGAGAGGATTTCTAGAGGTGATACCTCCCTTGTGAATGAGGTGCTCCTGGGAAAATAAAATTATCTTGGTGTTAGAATCGCCAACCTACATGCACCAGAAAGAACCAGGATTCCTGCTGCAAGTATTGGCACGACCTGAGGAGCCCTATAGACCCGTCACACAATGGTGGAAAGCAGGGCAATGTCTCTGTTAGTCGTGACCTTGTGGCCCTAGTGAAGCGTAACCACATGGACCTGCATGAATGTGTTCTAGCAGGAAGAGAAACATCCCAGGAACTTACTCACTAATGATCATCAGCCTCGGCTGTGAATAAAAGAGTAACAAATCCCAGTCCTGGGTGCCACAGAGCTTATCTCCTATACACCGTGTGGTAAGTACCTAACAAAATCCACAAATGCACAGGGGTGAGAGAGCCTGTCTCCCTCTGTAACTAAAGGAAGGAGGTAAAAATGTTGCCCAGATTCAAGGCCAAATTTTGTTTCTAATGAGAGGAGCAATATTTATGCATTAAAAATGTACATGATATGTGCATATGTTTGTGCATTTACATACTTACTCACAGTTCTGACTTCTGGACAAGACGTTTCTCAATTGATTGATAAGTATCCATTTCTATGGGCTCATTTGTAGTTTACCAGGAAACTTCAACTTCCGTTACAAAATTAATAGTGCAGACTGATATTTTCTTAGAGCAAATGGAGAAGACACAAATGAAAACAAAATAACGGAAGTGAAAGCCTAGTGAAATGTTTAGAAAATGAAAAGGATTGTGTTCCCTATTTAATGGCCATGCTCAGAAAGAATGTCATCAGAGGACCTAGAGGCCAAGGTTCATCCGACGCTCAGCTCAGCCAGGCCAGCAGCAGCACCCACATTTCTCCATGGCCCTCATGCTCTCTCTCCTTTCGGCCCTGGTTGTGTTCAGCTATGGCCTCGGTGGGTCTCTGGGCTGCAACCTGACTCTGAACCATGATGTGGTCAGCAATGAGAACCTCCTGCTCTTAAAGGAAATGGGGAGAATCTCCCCTTCCCTGTGTCTGGATGACAGAAAAGACTTCAGATTCCCCCAGCAGGCAGTGAATGGCCGCCAGGTCCAGAAGACCCAGGCCATCTCTGTCCTTTATGAGATGCTCGGGCAGACCTCCAGAGTCTTCCTCAGAGAGCAGTCCTCTGCTGCCTGGAACACGACCCTGCTAGAAAAGCTCCGCCATAGACTCCATCGGCAGCTGGAAGACCTGAAACCCTGTGTGGTGCAGGAGGTGCGACAGGCAGAATCTGCTGCTGGGAAGGACCCTACAGCGGACGTGAAGAGGTACTTCTCGGGCATCCGTCTCTACCTGAAACAGAAGAAATACAGTGACTGTGCCTGGGAGGTTGTCAGAGGGGAAATCATGAGTCTCTTCCCTTCATTAACAAGCTTGCAAGAAGGGTTAAGACAGAAGGATGGAGACCTGGGCTCACCTTGAAATGATTCTCACGGATGACTGTGCCACATCATACATGCACATGTGTTTGGTCCTTTCAAAGGGCTCTTCTTTCTGCTTCAGTCAAGAATTGATTGTATTTAATTCAGCAAATATTTTGTCAGAGTATTGAGCTAGAACGTGTTAAAAAATTCAGCTCCAATGTCATCAGCCCCGAAGAAGTGACTGCTGTTATGCTTGTTTGTCTGTTTGTTTACTTATTTATTTAATTTATTTCTCTATTTATTCCTTCTTCTAGAGTCTATCATATTTATAATATTTAAAAACCATATGTCATTACATGTTCATTTTTACATTGTATTAAAATTTATAAAACTTGTTTACATTTCCATGTGTATTTTGCATTTTGTTTGTATTAATTACTTGTCAAAGAAAACTTGTGAGTATTTAAAATTCTGAGATCGTAAATCTTATTTTTTATGTAAATCTACTTCAAAATAGATTTTGTCCTAAGAGAACAGTTATTGTTAAGTCCTACGGAACAGTTCTACCACTTGTCATAAAATGCCTGCCAAAAGCCGGAATTCTGTGGAATTGAGAAGAGTTCTGGAACACATGGAAAACGTTCAGTACCCACGTCAGAAGTGTAGCGGATTTACACTCCCTCAGTAAAGAGCGGTGGGTAGAGACACGTGAGAGGAGTCATCCAGAATCAAGTGGGAAAGATGAGCGGTATGATTGGCTGATCCCTGCCCCTGGTGTCTTCCGCCCACCCTCCTCCCAGTCCTGCTTTCCTGAACGCAGTCAGTCCCTTATACAATCGCTTCACTCCCTCCACCCTGCTACCCACCCTCACAAGTGCTCCGGTTCCCTTGTGGTTTTAGGTTCAAGGTTTCTCGTTACAGCAGCAAACCACAAAACAAAAATTGAAAAGGAGCTGTTTTTCAAAGTCGTTGTAGGCAGTTTCGTTTCCATGAGCGTTCTGATGACTATTTGGGGGACCTGACTGAATGCTATCGTTACAATGATGAACTTGGTGCTGAAAGTCAAAGGAATCAACTGAGCTCAGTTCACTGCGTGGGCTAATCAAGTCCTCACCTAGGAAGTGCGCCCTCCGCTGGCCACCTGGGAAAGGCCGGGACATGGCGAGATCCAATGCAGGAGGGCAGGCTTCTCTTCCAATCCCCAATCTTACTCCATCCTGAAGATCCACTTCCGAAATGAACAGCAGGCTGTGTGGGTCAAGAATTGACCTCATACTTGAATACAACACTTTTGTAGCTTATATCATTACAAAAAGAACAAGTGTGCAGCTTCAGGCAGGGCAAGGCTTCTTTGCACAACGGGCCGCTCTAAAGAGAGAAGGGATAAAACTGCATTTCCTGCTCCAGCCTGCTACTAACTATCCTTATCCACACTGTGGGCTAGAGCTGTGCAAAGTGGGCGTGCAACTGCTTTGGTGTTTTAATTAACAGGAGGTGTTCTAGTTGATGGTTTTAAATATCAGTGTGAACAGTAAATTTCCAGCTTCATCAATTCATTCCAAATATGTGGTTCTGTCTGACTGATTGGAAAAGATAATCATTATCACATGGAATGATGATATTGGCAGCTCTTCCAAGTAGTCAGAGTTCAGATATATTTTCTGAACTGATAGAGAATTCTAGTGTTGCCGCCTGACAAGCAGAGGCTTTTTCATTGAAGTGTAAGAATACTGGTAGAATTCCGGAGGTGTTTCTACAACCTACACAGTGTTGTACTCGACATAGTTCCCCAGGGATTTTGTGTGTGTGTGTGTGTGTGTGTGTGTGAGTGTGTGAGTGTGTGTGCATGTGAATTGTTCACGTAGCGAAGAGAGATATCAGTTTGGGAGGATTTCTTGAATCTTTGCCTCAGTTGACCTCGCCAATGCTTTAGTTTGCTCTCTATAAATTGTGGGTGGAGAAGATCGTCGTAATATGTTAATACATTTTTGTCCTTTATCTTCCTCTTCTCTACTACTTCTTCTGCCTGGACGAGTTTAGAAGTAGGAGAAAGTCTTACCAATTCTGCACTTCTTCTGTGTCTGTCTTTGATTCCTAAACATCTTTCAAATATTATGATCCTTTCTAAATGGGGTTTTGAAGAAGATACTCATATGGTACATATATCATATCCATGACTATGTATATGCAGACTTAGATGTGTATACATAAACATCTACACATACATACATAGGTGCATAATTTTATTTACTTTCATTCACTTTGTTCAATTATTATGTTCAGTGTGGAAAGCTCTCCTAGCAATTCCTGTACTGTCATTTCTCCTAAAAACCTCCAGAGTAGCCATATCGTGTTCATTCTCTGGGAGTTACTAACATACTTTTATGATAATGTATTAGAAGTTTACATATGGTGGAAAGTGTTGGAGACCCGAGAGGCAGAGCTGGCTGTGGCCGAGGCGGGGATGAGAGCCGAGCCGCGCTGCCCTGAGCTAGCTGCCCAGCCCTCACAGGTCCTGCCTTGACCCTGGACTTCAGCTGCCCCAGATACGTGTGGCTGGGGCAGGGGACCAGGGAGACCCAGGTCACAACTGTGGGGGCTGTGGATGTCTGTGGAGAATCCCTGAGCAGTGCCAGCTAGAGGCAGCCTAGTGTGAATGTATCCATGCCTGATCCTCCCTTCCCATCTAGGGCAAGACAGCACGTGTGTGAGTGTGTGTGTGTGTGTGTGTGTGTGTGTGTCTGTGCGTGTGTGTGTGTGCGCCCAACCAGGCACAGAAACAGTAAAGGTAGCTGCAGCACAGACACGGCCCACACGTCTACACCACACGAGCTGGTACGGAATCCAGGAGCACATTCCAGACGTTTAGCTGGTTTTAAGTTCCGATTCCACTAAAAGGAGACTGTACCAGTCACATGAGCTCATTGGCTCAGTAAACCAAAGCAAGCATCAAGATCCGTGAAGTGTAAGAGCCAGCAGCAGCTGGAGAACTTGGAATGTAAGAACTGGGCACACTTTGGTGCACAGGGCTCTTACATTTCAGGTTAAACAGAAGATGTCAAGTGTGTTAGTTACAAGAAGTTACAGACGTGTTGTTTGTCGACGCTGGTGGTCTGCTGGTGTAAACTGTGATCCTGGTGGGCGGTTCCCCTTATGGTTGTCTCCCTCCAGCTACACTTTTAGGCCACTTGCAGGGTGGCTGTCTGTGGACCTAGCCAAGTTGCTCCGTGAAAGTCGCCACCACAGACACTGTCCTGGAGAAAGGATGTTCAGATCCTCAGCAGCCTCTTTGGTTCTTAGGAACAGTGAAATCCCTAGACGGTTGCTTAGAGCTTGGACTGGAGTCAGAAGGCCTAAATTCCAAACTGTTGCTATGATTGGGGAAAGTTCTTTCATCTCCCTGTGGCTCTGTTTCCTTCTTCATAAACTGGGGTTAATAAAAAGACCTGTATCCGCCCATTCTGTTAACTGATATGCACTAGAGTGACTAGAACAATACGGACACGTGAAGGTGCTTGAGAAACACCTGTTTTATAAATACATGTGCATTCAAAGGAGTATTCAGAGCCATGATTCGCAAGTGCTTAGGACAGACCCTCGTCCATAGCAGGTGCTCAATAATGTCATCTGATTTTAATAGTCAGATACCATGTCAGCTATATCATCGTCTTGAGTATTAATGATATTGAGATGACCCACGTTTATGAGTGGATCCGCTAATCATGTGAAATGCATATTGAAACGGACTAATATCCGTTATTCTGCCAGATCGAATTAGGGAATGAGAAGTTTGGTGGTGTTATTTCAAATGAGTCTCCAGTGAGTTTGTTGGCATGATTTCTCCTCCTTGTGCCCAAAATGATTACATCTGGGGGACAAAATGACAGAGGAATCATGAGGCTGGTTTTGCACAGCTGACGGCTGGACTCCGGACTAGAATCACTCTCCTTTAAGTCCCCGCCAGAGTAATCGGCTCTTTCTTTCCTTGTTTCCTTCTACTGGCCCTTCATCATTCCCTTTGCTATAAGCCTTAGAGTCCAGTTCCATTGCAGCTAAATTATATTTTGTGGTTTTGACATGCGAGGGTCAGCCTTTTGGTCTATTCAGGCCTTCAGATGGTTAGATGAGGGCCACTGAGGTCAGGAAGGGTGATCATTCCGCTTCCCTCAGTCCATCTACTGAAATGTTAATCTCATGTCAAACCATCCTCACATACACTTAGATCGTTTCACCAAATATCTGGACACCCCGTAGTTCGATCAAAATGACACAGAAAATTCATCATCACAAGATTCTAAAATATTGTGAAGCCTAGTGGATTGGTAAACCCTGTATCTGCCTAACCCCACGTCCTTGATTGAATGAGGTTATATGATTTCAGCCTGACATAAAGCCAAGTATGAATATTCTCTGGGACACCGTGGGAGTGATGAAAGCGTTTAAGTAAGTTTTGTTTTGATCAAAAATATCTTTCCCCGTTACAATGAGAAAGTAGCACAAGGTTTATATACACTTTTTTTGACAATTAAGATCACGCAAGACATCTATATTATGAGAAATTGCGTGGACTTGATGGATACCATGATTCCCTCCCCCAAGGTAGTTTTGTGCTATCAGGACAGATCAAGGGTTAACACTAAGGGTTAATTCATGCAGTGCTCTTCATTCTGTCACCCAAGAGGTGTTGCCTGCACAGAGGAGACAAAGTGCTTGGCAATGTGGATTCAGGGAAAGTAAGACAGGGATGCTGACTGGTCTCCAGGGAGCAGGGAGGACAGACACTAAAGGCTCCATTAGGATTAATGAAGTGCGAGCATGCTCAGTGCAGTTCAGAGCAAAGGGAACTGATGAAGAGGAGGGACTGGAAGTCAGCTGAAAGCTTCACTTGCTTCAAAAATCTGTGGCTCCTGAATTGAAATGATATCAGATTTTCATTTCCGCTCTTAAAACACCGAAAGAACTTTACTAGTGGTCACATAGGAAATTGTAAAGGTTAAACAAAAAATTTGCAAAGGACAGGCTGAGAATCTGAACATAGCGAGTGATGGCTGCCTTTAGTATTAAGGTAACATATGGTAATCGTATAGTCCATGTTCAGCCAAGCCAAGAGAAACTTTCATTGCAGCTCTTTTAACACTGTCGGGTGTGTGCGTGGTGAGGTTCCCCAGTGGAAACTCTAGGAGAGGGGCTTGTATGTAGGACTTTGAAGAAACAGGCCCTAGTTTCCACCCTTAGATCGGTGCCTGGCACGTTAATTGAGGGAAATCTTACAGCACACTTGAAACTCTCTGCAGAAAACCAGAATGGAGGAAAGTTGTCAAAGGCAAACAAAAAAACAAATGGCTGCTCTATGAATCCTATAAATGAGCTAAATAATCCCTTCCCTCACCCGCAGATTCAGAATACCTCTGGTGATATTATGTTAAGGCACAGATCAAATTAAAAAGTGGTAAAGACCAGGAAAACGGTAAAAGAATTAAAAGGGGGAGGGGTGGAGAGGATGATGGGAAATAAGACATTCTGAGATTTTCAGCCACTGAAGATCACAACACTCTAATTCAAAAGCCATCTGTTGGATTAATACTGGGGTAAAGTGATTATGTTCCCCGGACACGGAAGTTGAGAAGGCACCAAATCTAAGTAATGAAGATAAATACTATTTTCATTCAAAGCTAAAAAATGAAAATTAATGCTGAAACGTCCATGATGAACAAAATATCAAAATTTAAAAGACAAGAAATGACCTTGTATTGCGAGGCCCTGAGAGTCTTACAGAGGAAGGGGGCCCCATACAAGTAAAATTTTGGCAAGTTCCATGCAGTTGCTAAAATTCTGAATACCAAACGTTAATTCATATAGTTCTCTTCATTGTGTCGAAAGAAAATCTAACTGTCCTCCACTGCTTTTACACAACTCTAACTTTCCTTTTTAACAGCATTGTCAAGGTGGAGTCCTATGAAAGCTGTTTCAGTAATGTCAAATTCAATAAAAATTATTGAAAATTGTCACGGAGTCACCAGAAATTGTCAAACACGAAAACAAGTAAAGAAGTAATCTTGAAAATAGTAATGAGTTCACTTCCCCTACAGCCAAGAAAGTAAAATTATCTTCAATTCTTGTTTCGGTGTACATAAAATACAGTTTCAATAAAGTTAAGTAAAATACTGTCTTAATAGTCCTAATGTTAAAAAACATTTTGTAAATGTTACGTTTGGCATTTCTTTTCAATATTAAAGGATTTTAATCTTTTAAAAAGTTTAATTAAATGCTGTTTTAAGTTGAGATGTGAAACATATTTTCAACATTTTACCTTTGATATTTTTACTTAATGTTACAATATTTCAATATTTTGATAAAATGCGGATTTAATGTTCCAACTTTTCATCTTTTCAATACTTTACCCCACCACCTTGTAACGCTGTAACGTTGAAAAGTCACCATGAAAGTCACAAAGCCTGTCCCGGGCGCACACCCTTCCCGGGCTCGGGCCCCCAGGGTGGCCGCGTCCCCACTCACTCCGATGGCGTCCCCAACGCTGTCCTGTTACATCCCTTGGTTTCCGTGTTCCTCCGTCTCTGAATCTGTCAGCATCTCGCACAGACACTGTCCCGAAGCTGTAAAAACGACTCAACGTGTGCGGATTCCGAGCCTCGAATCCCTCAGTAAACGGATTCTTTGTAAAAGTGGCCTCGCTAGAGTTTCTGTGCGAAAGGAAAGCACAAAACTGGGGGAAAGCGCAGCAAATGCGAGCTTCTGTGCTCGGTCCCTAAGAAACATGTCCCCGGCGAGGCCACGGCAAAGCTCCGTCTTCAGCCCTCCGGGCCGCCGAAAGGGACTTTTCTTTCCTGCACTATTAAAGCAGCACGGAGTTACTTCCTCAATGTGGCCGTGGACTTTTCTCTGCGCGACCCGACCGACAGAAAGGCTGCCGAGTCTGCGTTCGCGCGCCCTCTTGCGGCCAGCTCGAGAAGCACGCTTTTCAGAGAACCCACGGAGGACCCTTTGCGCTGTGGAGCGGTGCCCGCGCTCCCCCTGCAGGACGTCTAGCGAATCGTCCAATTCGCGATGGCCCGTATCTCTTGGTGGCTAGTGGCAGGAGTGATGCTGGGCTCCATCCCGGCTTGTTCTCTTGGCGGGGACCTGCCTTGGATCCACAGTCTAGTAAAACGGGAAATCTTCAGTCTTATGGGACAGCTGAAAAGCATCCCCCCTCACTTGTGCCTGAACGACAGAACCGACTTCCGATTTCCTTGGGAAAGAGGGAACATCACCCGAATGCAGAAGACACAACGCACCTGTTTGTGTCTCCTGATGCTCCAGCAGATCTTCAACCTGTTCAGCACAGACAAGAGCCCTGCAGCTTGGGACCACACGCTCCTCGACAAACTGCTCTCTGGCCTTCATCACAGTGTGGAAGAGCTGGGGCAGACGAAAGAAGAAACTCTGCTTTGTCCCGACTATTTGGGAATTCTTATCCGGAGGTACTTCTTCGGGATCCTTAAGTATCTGAAGAAAAAGAAATACAGCTCCTGTGCTTGGGAGGTTGTCAGAAGTGAAATTCAAGTGCGCCTTTTTCTCATGTAACAACCCTCAAGCAAAGTCCGCAAACAAAGAAGAAAGTTATATTCGTGACTCTCTGTTAGATGACACTGTTTGCTAAGCCTCCAAACACTCACAACTCACTTTTCGGCACCAGCTGAGAAATTCCTGAAACCAAAATCAGGGGCTTATTTAAGAAAATCAATTTAAATCATGATTCTACAAAATTATACTTAGGGAAAAGAACTACCTTTTCAAATAAATAATTTTATAATATAATTTTGATAATCTTTTAAGGGTGTTTTTGGGGGGATTTCGGGGGTCAGGACAGCATTTGCTGTCCAAAGTGTAGAGTCCATTTTTGGGGGGAGGAAGGTTAATCAGGATAGTGCTTTGTTAAACACATTTGTCAGTTAAGTTAATGGTAGCTGTTCTACGTGATGAACAGAAAACCATTCAGAAATTGATCATTATAAAAATTTACCTTTCCTTTGTATAAGAACACAATGCAATCTTTCCTCAACAGAAGTCTCTCTGGTTGGTTGTTCTGCAGTGATTCAAGGTCATGGGTACTTTCTATTGTGTGACTTCAGATTTTCATTTCCACTCTTAAAACACCGAAACAACTTTACTAGTGGTCACATAGGAAATTGTAAAGGTTAACCAAAAACTCGCAAATGACAGGTTGAGAATCTGAACATAGGGAGTGATGGCTGCCTTTAGTATTAAGGTAACATATGGTAATCGTATAGTCCATGTTCAGCCAAGCCAAGAGAAGTTTTCATTGCAGCTCTTTTAACACTCTCGGGCGTGTGCGTGGTGAGGTTTCCCAAGGGAAACTCTAGGAGAGGGTCTTGTATGTAGGACTTTGAAGGAACAGGCCCTAGTTTCCACCCTTAGATGGTGCCTGGCAGGTTAATTGAGGGAAATCTTACAGCACACTTGAAACTCTCTGCAGAAAACCAGAATGAAGGAAAGTTGTCAAAGGCAAACAAAAAAACAAATGGCTGCTCTATGAATCCTATAAATGAGCTAAATAATCCCTTCCCTCACCCGCAGATTCAGAATACCTCTGGTGATATTATGTTAAGGCACAGATCAAATTAAAAAGTGGTAAAGACCAGGAAAACGGTAAAAGAATTAAAAGGGGGAGGGGTGGAGAGGATGATGGGAAATGAGACATTCTGAGATTTTCAGCCACTGAAGATCACAACACTCTAATTCAAAAGCCATCTCTTGGATTAATACTGGGGTAAAGTGATTACGTTCCCCGGACACGGAAGTTGAGAAGGCACCAAATCTAAGTAATGAAGATAAATATTATTTTCATTCAATGCTAAAAAATGAAAATTAATGCCGAAACGTCCATGATGAACAAAATATAAAAATTTAAAACACAAGAAATGACCTTGTATTGCGAGGCCCTGAGAGTCTTACAGAGGAAGGGGGCCCCATACAAGTAAAATTTTGGCAAGTTCCAAGCAGTTGCTAAAATTCTGAATACCAAACGTTAATTCATATAGTTCTCTTCATTGTGTCGAAAGAAAATCAAACTGTCCTCCACTGCTTTTACAGAACTCTAACTTTCCTTTTTAACAGCATTGTCAAGGTGGAGTCCTACGAAAGCCGTTTCAGTAATGTCAAATTCAATAAAAATTATTTAAAATTGTCACGGAGTCACCAGAAATTGTCAAACACGAAAACAAGTAAAGAAGTAATCTTGAAAATAGTAATGAGTTCACTTCCCCTACAGCCAAGAAAGTAAAATTATCTTCAATTCTTGTTTCGGTGTACATAAAATACAGTTTCAATAAAGTTAAGTAAAATACTGTCTTAATAGTCCTAATGTTAAAAAACATTTTGTAAATGTTACGTTTGGCATTTCTTTTCAATATTAAAGGATTTTAATCTTTTAAAAAGTTTAATTAAATGCTGTTTTAAGTTGAGATGTGAAAAATATTTTCAACATTTTACCTTTGATATTTTTACTTAATGTTACAATATTTCAATATTTTGATAAAATGCGGACTTAATGTTCCAACTTTTCATCTTTTCAATACTTTACACCACTACCTTGTAACACTGTAACGTTGAAAAGTCACCATGAAAGTCACAAAGCCTGTCCCGGGTGCACATTCGTCCCGGGCTCGGGCCCCCAGGGTGGCCGCGCCCTGACTCCCTCTGATGACGTCCCCAACGCTGTCCTGTCACAACCCATGGTTTCCGTGTTCCCTTGTCTCTGAATCTGTCAGCATCTCGCACAGACACTGTCCCGAAGCTCTTTATTTGTTTATTTGTTTATTGCAGTTCTAGTATCTCTCATTTTTATATTTGAAAATGATATGTGATTACATGTTCATGTTTACATTGTATTAAAATTTAAAAGCTATTTTTACCTTTCTGTGTTATTAAGTTTGCAATTTATTTATTAAATTATTATCAAAGGAAATTACTTGAATTTATTATAAAATAATAAATAATTTACATGCAGAAGTCTTATTGGCAGTTGGGAATATGGGTCTAGAAATGCTACGGGGACGTATTAATTTGGAATTCCTTACTGCATATCTGCTCATGAGGGCATCAGAATGCATGCGGTCACCTATCGAGTGGACAATGAGACGATGACCTAAACCTAGTCTTGCAGACCCTAAGCATTTCAGGGTTGGGCAGAAGAGAGTCTGCAAAGGACAGTGAGGTAGAGGGGCAGTGAAGCTAGAAGGATAAATAGGGAAGAGTGGGGTGACACGTTACTGAAGGGAAGGAGTGTGTTTACAAGACTGAGTGGTACTTGTAGGGCAGGTGTGGAAGAACTATCCCAGTGGGCCTGAAAACAGACACCATTGGTGACCTCAGGATGATCTGCTTTAGTAGAATTAATGGGACGGAAACCAGGAGGGAGTAGGTTGACAAAGAAACACAAGAAAGAGAATTAGAGATACTGTGTATAGAAAATTAGCTTCCTAAGCTTGTTTGCGAAGTGGAGCAGTGCAGTAGATGGTACCTGGAGGAGAATGTGGGTTAACATGCCCGTGCACATTTTCGTTCATGTTTTCTGAGAGTAATTTGCAAAGAATAGATGAATTGGCACAAAACATCTGAACATTTTCAATGGCTGACTTATTTGACTTAAAACTATTGCCTTCTTAGGTATTTAATACATTGCTTATTTGGTTAAAAGGTAATTTATCATTGTTTTAATTAATATCCCTTTGTAGCGAATTTCAGTGGTAACCCATCATTTATTCCAGTTTTTTTTGTTGTTGGCCGTTTACATTATTTATAATTTTATAACTTCTAATGATCAACATAAATACTTTTCTATAAATTATAGCCATATTCTTTTGATGGACACTTGCTTTTAATTTCACCTGCCTACAAAGAGCTGGACAGTTCCTTGTGCGTTTCTCCAAGCGCTCCTTAGGATGTAGGACCAGGCCTCTTCCTAGTCATATTCCTCTTCTGATTTTATACATATTGAGACCCCTTTCTTATTAATCCATTTTTACATTAAATTTGCTATTCCATTGGCAGTTTTAAAAATCTATGGTGTGAGATGATAATCTAAATTGCTTCCTGTTAGAGTGTCAAATTTCCTAGAATGTTATACTGATTGTTAATTCTTTCCTTATTAGCAACAGATACATCTTCACTCTAAATCTAACTAATTCTGATAATATAACTATTTCTTAGATTGTTTGCTTTATTAATATGATTAATATGATTAATATGATTAATATGATTACTAAACTGTATTCATTTTTATACTTGTTTTACTACTGATATTTTAAAACATTTATAGTTGAGGTAGCTAAGATTAAGAATTCCTTTCTATTTTTAGTATTATTGCTTGCATTATTTCCTGCTTAACTTTAGAATTATTCTATAAGGTTGAGAGCACTAACTTCACTAAAGTCATAAACACTTGTGGAACCCCAAGTGGTTATTTATAACAAAGAATGAGACAGCTAATAAAAATGAATGAAACTGGATCGGAGAATTTTTCTTCCAAAACTGAAGGTAAGAACAATATTTAAATAACATGCAGGAAAAATTACATTGCCAAAATAAATAAATAAGTAAGTAAGTAAATAAATAAATAAAATGAAATAATAATAATAAACACCCCAACAACCATGGAGCAAAAGGGAGTTTAGTGACTGTATAAATTCAAAATTTAAAAATGTTGACAGAAAGCTATAATCGGAGACTTAAGGTGTCATCCATACCTCACAATATAGGATTTAGCATTGACTTACCCATTCGGCCAGCTGGTATGCACATATATGCATAATTTTACCTTTTGTTCATTTTGTTATATTGTTATATTTAATGTGATAACTTCTAGGCAGTTCTCTTCTTTCACCTCGACCTGAAAATCTCTATAGTCATGCCCTATTTAATATCTAGAAGTTATTAACGTGTTGTATTGGAGAATGGAAAAGTGGGACTGGCAAAGTAGAGCTGGGGGTGAATGAGCTGCCGCTGCTCTGAGCTGCTGGCCCGCCATGCTCAGGACCTGCCCAGGCTCTGGACTGTAGCTGCCTGCCACACATGTGGTCACCTGGGGAAGAGAATGAGGAGATAGGGTCATGGCTATGGTGACCATGAGCTTATGCAGGGGATCTCAGTGTAGTTTCACTGAGAGGCAGCTGATTTTTGGGGGCTGCAGGAGCAGCCCAAACATGAGCAGTTTGTACATGGCCATACCTGGACCCTCCCCACCTGCTATGCCCTCTGCTCAGGTCAAGGCACCCCTGTTCAGCCAGGCACAGAAGTGCAGTAAATAGAGGTAGCTGCAGCACCAACACTGCCCCCATGTGTATACCACACAAGCTGGTAGAGAATCCAGGAGCTTATTGTGCAGGTGTTTACGTGCTTTTAAGTTCTGATTCTACTAGGAGACAGCACCAGTCTCTATAAAGCAAGCATCGAGGGGTGGCTGGATGGCTCAGTTGGTTAGAGCGCAAGCTCTGAACAACAGGGTTGCCGGTTCAATTCCCTCATGGGATGGTGGGCTGCGCCCCCTGCAGCTAAAGATTGAAAACGTGGACTGGACTTGGAGCTGAGCTGCGCCCTCCACAACTAGATTGAAGGACAACTACTTGGAGCTGATGGGTCCTGGAGAAACCCAATATTCCCCAATAAACTAATTTTTTAAAAAATCTTTAAAAAAAAGGAAAAAAGAAAGCATCGAGAACTATGAAAAATTTGTGAGAACCAGCAGCAGCTCAAAAATATGAAATGGAAGAGGGTCCAAGATGGTGGATCAGGTAAATACTATTCCTAATGTATCCCAGGATCACACCAAAATTACAAATAAATTATAGAACAATCAACTTCAAGAATAATCTGAAGTCTACTGAACAGAACCACTGTAACTAAGGATATAAAGAAGAGGCCACATTAAGACTGGTAGGAGGGGCGGAGATTCGAAATGGGCTGACTCCATACCCATAGATAGTGGTTGCACACCAGAGGGACACCTCAGTGGCAGAGGTCTCCCTGGAAAAGGGATGGATCCCAGCCTCACACTGGGCTCCCCAGCCCAGGGGTTCTGTGCTAGGAAGAGGAGTTCCCACAACATCTGGCAGTGAAAATTAGCGAGGATTCTGTCTGCCCATCGCAGTGAGACGGAAGGCGACTGGAAACCCAGAGGCCCTATTAAAAGGCCCGCACATATACTTACTTGCAAATACTCACCTGGTCTCCAGTGGAGAAGTAGTACTCAAGAGGCACCAGAGACATATGGGGAAAGACTGAGTTGTGTAGCTTTGGCGCGAGTGCTGGAGGGATAGGAGCCATTATCTATGTGTGGAGCCTGCCTCATGTGTAACCTACAGGAGGGCAACATCTTTCCTATGTTGAACTCTCCTCCAAAACGTCAAACCTGAGACCACACTGGTCTAATAAAATCTGAGCGTGTGCTCCATTTTGGTAATGCCCTTAAACCCTTCCCTGCAAAGCTAGAGCTGAATAATGGGGGTACTCTTGGTGCCTGGGAGCCGGCACTGCCAGAAAAGCTGCAGAAGCCTTTTATAGAAATGGATGGCCAGTGGCTGCCTGGGGAATTTTGGGCAGTGAGCCACAACTTGTGCCGCAGCCTCTCTTAGGTGACACTCAGGGATCTGTGAGCCCGAGGTAAGTGGTGACTGGCTGCAATGTTCTCAGGGCGTTTTGTGAAATAGGCACAGGCTAGGAACAGGTGAAAGAACTGAATCTGCATTAACCTTGTAAAAACCACTGGCCACACCTTGTGACTCCCTGGGAGCCCCCCTCCTCCAGCCCCTTCCAGCTAGGGCCACAATGCCCAGGGCACTCTCAACCCCAGGTCAAATAGGCCTGCTGATGTACCTAAGGAGGCTCTTTCAACAGCTGAACCTTACAGGCGGCTGGTGGGTGGCAATAGGCCTAGGGGGCCCTAGGCCTTTTACTAAGCTGCTCCAGGCCCAGAACTGGTGGCAGCCAACCTGGGTTCACAGAGAGGCCACCCCCACATGCCTGCAGGTCCAGCAAAGGCAGCAGCCAACCACATATATCTTTGTGGATCCTACCATGTAGCCCCGGGCTGGTCACAGGCAAGGCTGAAATTGACCTGCATGGGAGCCCCTCCCAAGAAACACCAGAAACAACACACCCAGAGACCAACTTCAGATCACACCAGAGCACTACCTGGTTAGCCCCACAAGTGGCATACCCAAAGTGTGGTTTCAACAGGTACAAGATCCTGCAGGGGTGAACCCCTTTCTGAGAGATCAGCCCCCACACAGCAGCTCATACATTTTGGGTGTAGTCAACCCCCACAGTCAGTCAGCTTGGGAGTCAATCTCACTCTCTGATGCAAAAGCAATCAAGGCTCAACTACAGCAGAAGAACACACACTACACACTCAAGGGACACTCCTGGAAGTCACCCACAGGAGACCAGGGAGACGGCGCCATTGGACCACACAGGACACATATACTATATAAGGCCACCCAGCAAAGACTGAGAGACATAGGAGGTCTACCTAATACATAGACGCAAACACAGAGAGGCAGCCAAGATGAGGAAACAAAGAAACATGTCCCAAATAAAAGAACAGGAGAAACCTCCAGAAATAGAACTAAAAGAAATGGAAGCAACCAACCTAACAGAGACAGAGTTTAAAACACTGATTATAAAAGAATGCTTAAGAAACTTAGTGAGAATTTCAACAAAGAGATAGTCAGCATGAAGAAGTAAATAGAAACCATACAAAAGAACCAGACAGAAATAAAGAATACAATAATTGAAATGAAGAATACACTAGACGGAATCAATAGCAGATTAGATGAAGCAGAGATTTAGATGCATCAGTGATTTACAAGACAAGATAGCAGAAAATACCCAATCATAACAACAAAAAGAAATAATAATGAAGATAGTTTAAGGGACGTGTGTGACAACATCAAGTGTAACCTTGAGACAAACGCACATGAACACAAGATGACCCCAAATCTATGGGATACAGCAAAAGCAGTCCTAAGAAGGAAATTCATAGCAATGCAAGCCTATCTAAAGAAACAAGAAAAATCTCAAATAAACAACCTAACTTTACACCTAAGGGACCTGAAAAAAACCCAAAACAAACAGCAAACAAAGTGCAAAGTGAGTACAAGGGAGGAAATAATAAAGATTGGAATAGAAATAAACAAAATAGAGATGAAATAAACAATACAAAAGATCAGTGAAACCAAGAGTGGTTTTTTTAAAAGATAAACAAAAGTTGACAAACCTTTAACCAGACTCATCAAGAAAAAAAGAGAGCACCCAAATAAATAAAATCAGAAATGAAAGAGAGAAGTGACAACATACACCACAGAAATACAAAAAATTTTAAGAAAATACTATGAGCAACTATAAGCCAACAAATTGGACCATCTGGAAGAAATGGATAAATTTCTAGAAGCATACAATCTTCCAAAGAAGAATAAAAAAGAAATAGAAAATCTAAACAGACTGATTACTAACAACGAATTCAAGTCAGTAATCAACAAGCTTCCAACAAACAAAAGTCCGAGATGACTTCACAGGTGAATTTTACCAAACATTCAAAAAAGAATTAACACTGATTCTCCCTAAACTATTCCAAAAAATCCAAGAGGAAGGAAGGCTCCCGAGCTCATTTTATGAGGCCACCATTACACTGATTCCATAGCCAGACAAAGACATTACAAAAAAAAAAAAAAAGAAAAAAAAAAAAACAAAAAATAAACTATAGGCTGAAATTACTAATGAACATAGTGAACAAAAGTCCTCAACAAAATATTAGCAAACCTAATTCAGCAATACATTATAAAGATCACAATCAAGTGGGATTCATTCTTGGTATGTAAAGTTGATTCAATATTTGCAAATCAATTAATGTGATACCCCACATAAACAAAATGAAAAATAAAAACCATATGGTCTTATCAATAGATGCAGAAAAAGCGTTTGACAAATCCAGCATCCATTTATCATAAAAACTCTCAGCAAAGTGGGAATAAAGAGAACATATCTCAACATAATAAAGGCCATATATGCCAAGCACCAGCTAATATCATACTCAATGGGGGGAAATCAAAAGCATTCTCCTCAAGATCAGGAATAAGAAAAGGATGCCCACTTTCACCACTTTTATTCCACCACTGGAAGTCCTAGCAACAGTAATCGACAAGAAAAAGAAATAAAAGGCATCCAAATTGGAAAGGAAGAAGTAAAACTGTTATTGCTTGCAGGTGACATGACACTATATAGAGAACCCCAAAGATTCCACCAAAAAACTATTAGAACTGATAAATAAATTTATTAAAGTAGCAGGATACAAAATTAATATTCAGAAATCAGTTGCATTTTTATACATCAATAACAAACTATCAGAAAAAGAAATTAAGAAAACAATCCCATTTTCAATTGCATCTGGAAAATAAAATGCTTAGGAATAAATTTAACCAAGGAAGTAAAAGACCTGTACTCAGAAAATTATAAGACATTGAAGAGAGAAATTAAAGAAGATACAAATAAATGGAAACCTTACCATGCTCATGGATAGGAAGAATTAATATAGTTAACATGTCCATACTACCCAAAGCAATCTGTAAATTCAATGTAATCCCTATCAAAATATCAATATCATTTTTCACAAAACAAGTACAAATAATCCTAAAATTTATATGGAACCATGAAAGACCCTGAATAGCCATGGAATTCCTGAGAAAGAAGAACAAAGCTGGAGGTATCACGCTACCTGATATCAAATTATACTACAAGGGTATAATAATCAAAAGAGCACGGTATTGGCATAAAAACAGACACATCAATCAATGGAACAGAATGAGAACCCAGAAATAAATCCATGCCTATTTGGTCATTTAATCTACGACAAAGGAAGCAACAATTTACCTTGGGGTAAAGATAGTTTATTCAATAAATGGTGCTGGGAAAACTGGACAGATACATAAAAAAAAAAAAAAAAAAGAAAAGAAAAGAAACTGGACCACCTTCTTATGCCGTATAGAAGAGTAAACTCAAAATGGATCAAAGACTTAAATATGAGACCAAAAACCATAAAACTACTAGAAGAAAATATGGAAGTAAACTCTCAGACATTACTCCTAGTAATATTTTTACTGATATATCTCCTTGGGAAAGGGAAACCAAAGGAAAAATAAACAAATGGGACTACATCAAACTAAAAAGCTTTTTCACAGCAAAGGAAACCGTCAACACAACAAAAAGATTTCCAACTGAATGGGAGAAGATATTTGTCAACAATACATTTGATAAGAGGGTTACTATCCAAAATTTATTAAAAAAAACTCTTACAATACCAAAAACCAAACAATCCAATTTAAAAAATGGGCAGAGGACCTGAATAGACATTTCTCCAAAGAGGACATACAGATGGCTAATAGACATATGAAAAGACGCTCAACACCACTAATCATCAGAGAAAAGCAAATAAAAACCACAACGAGATACCATCTCACTCCTACCAGAATGGCTTTCATCAACAAATCAACAAACAACAAGTGTTGGCAAGGATGTGGAGAAAGGGATCCTTAGTGTACTGTTGGTGGGATTGCAAATTGGTGAAGCCACTATGGAAAAACAGTATGGAGGTTCCTTACAAAATTAAAAATAGAACTACCTTATGACCCAGCAATTCCATTCCTGGGTATTTACCCAAAGAAATCCAAAACACTAATTCTAAAAAATATATGCGCCCCTATGTTTACTGCAGCATTATAAAAAAATCACAATAGTCACAATATAGAAGCAACAAAAATGCTCTTCAATACTCCATTTATACAACTCAATTTATAGCTGTTACAATACCATTGACTATACTCTCTATGCTGTACTTTTTATCTCGTAAATATACACACATATATACATAATATAATTATACTTGATATTCATATTAGTTTCAGGTGTACAGCGCAGTGGTAAGGCATTCATATAATTTAAGAATTTATCCTCCCGATAAGTCTAGTACCCATCTGACACCATAAATAGTTTTTACATCATTGATTATATTCCTCATATTGTATTGCACATCCCCATGACAATTTTGTGATTATCAATTTGCACTTCTAATCCCTTCACCTTTCTCACCCATCCCCCATCCTCTCCCATCTATCCCAATCATCACAATAATCAAGATAATGAAGATAGCTGTCACCCCCAAGTTTCGTCATGCACTTTCTGTCCCTCTCTAACCTTACTTCCACACTCCTAGTCAGTCTTTTCTGTCCGGATATATGAGTTTTCATTTCGTAGAATTTTATGTGACTGGGAAAATACAGTATGTACTCTTTTTCTTCTTTCATTCAGCTTCAACGTTTTAAGATTCATCCATATATATCATGTTTCAATAGTTCATTCTTTTTATTGCTGAATCACATTCCATTTTATGGATCCATGACAATTTATCATTTCACTTGTTGATGGGCAGTTTTATCCCCAGGGTTCTGTAATACAAATAAAGCTGCTTTGAACATTTGTGTATAAGTCTTTATGAGGACATATGTTTTCATTTCTCCTAGGTAAATATCTAAGAGTGGAATGGCCAAATCATATTGAAGGCATATGTATTTACATTTCAGGGAGCTGCCAAACCATTTTCCCAAGGAGCTGTACCATTTGACATCCCCACCAGCAATGGAAGAGAGTTCCAGTTACATCACACTTTTCCCCATCACTAGTTATAGACAATCTTTTGAATTTTAGCCATTCCCATAGACAGAAAGTGGTATTTAATTGTGCTTTAAATTTGCATTTCCTTAATGACTAATGATGTTGAGTATCTTTTCATATCTTTATTTCACATTCACTTGTCTTTTTTGGTAAAGTGCCTGTACAAATCTGTCAAATCTGTCCAAAAATATTTTACAGGAAAAAATTTAAAGAATTTAAAGAACTTCCATCCATCAGCCCCAACTTTTTTCTGAGTTGTGATGTGACTCAAGTCATAGTCTAGACAAGAGGCTCATCTTAATGTTTCTCCAATGAAAAATGACTATTTGACGTGTCAATATAGACCACTCAATAGTAATTAGAATCCCCCTCTCTCAGTCTCCTTGTCCATACCTCCAAAGCTGTTGACTGGCTGAAATAAATCTGAGAACGATAAGCCCCCACTTTAATGGTAACAGGATTGGGGACATGGACTAATAAAGAGCTGGGCATGCTTTTATGGAAAAGAACTAGGAAAGGAGACTGTGTATTATAACAGCACTCCTTGAGTCATAGACCTGGGGAACTCTCATCTGCTGTCTATTGATACTGATTTGATCTTACTTCTTATTTAAACTTATTCCTTTGGTTACAGCTACAAAAGAAAGATGGAAATATGTTCAAGCAAGCTGAAATTTAGGGAGCACCGTTAAATAGCACATATGTTTATAGCCACATTCATCCTAAGTGGGAAAATGCTTAGTATAGGAGAACATCCTGCAGAAAGAATGCACTGGATAATGGGAACACCGTCAGTGCCACTTGAGTGTTCAGATGGTCAACAAATAACCTTGGTTGAAATGTGTGTGAGGACTGGTAGAATCTGGGTTAGTTGGTCAAGAAACCATTCTGTATCATTCATACATGGATGCCTCTGTGTGTGTGTGTGTGTGTGTGTGTGTGTGTGTTTTGCCTGAACTAGGTGGAAGCTATTGGGCTGCAGCAGCAAAAATCTTAGTGTCTACAAAGAAATAGTGTATAAAAACCACTTAGAATATTAAAACTTTGTCAGCATTATTTATGTCTGGATATGTTGCATGTTCCATTTTTTTCTGCTCTTGAAAAACGTTACTCTCTTATGGTTTGAAGATAAGGAACTTTATTCAGAAAATGGCGTGGGAAGTCATTGCTGAACTCTACTGTTGATTGTGAATGCACAAAATCACCTTGAAGTGTTGCAGTTTTGAAAGCTTTTGAATGACGTAATGAACTAAACAATGCACATATGAAATATAACGGGATCAAAATATTTCTGCTCTAATTATTTAATGACATATATATCAAGTTTTCCATATTGTTTTATTTATTTTTGGCCTGTTTTCTATTTAAGGGGAACACTTGACAAAGATTCTACCTTAAAGCTATTTTCCTGGGACATACCAAAACACATTTCAATTTGAACCAGTAGAGGGCAGAATAACATTAGTTACTAGAATGTGTTTGCTCAGTGTGTCAACAGTAAGCAAATAAAGTAACTAGGTATTCATATGTCTTAGTGTATTTGGTTAATTAACATAATGCCATATTATGTTCATCCTTAATGAACACAGCTAAGGCTTTTGTTTTTTTACCAGCACTCAGCCATTCAAATATGCTTCTCAGTAAAGAGACACCAGAGGACAAAGCTAAGTAATGAAAATTAGGATATAAAAAAAAATTCCAAAAATTCCCTTAGAAAAAAATTGTATTGAGTGGTCCGATGCAGTCATATCAGATAGTAAATATCAACACAGAACTATTATTAGGCTGACATCACAATTTTAAAGCTTACCTTTTGCCTTTTATTTTGCATTATTTACTTATTCTAGATTTCCATAAATATATTTGCGGTTTAAATAGAATGACACTTGGAAAATTTTTGTACAAATTGTTTCTAATCTAGTTACCACAATGGATAATACGATGTGTAACACGGATTTTTGATCCAACTACTGGGAACAATTCAAAGCAATCCATCAGTATGTAACATGAGAAAAATAAACTGCAAATATTTTGATGTGATATTTGTAAAAAAGAAAAAAAGGAAATAATATACATCATAACTTTTAAGACTTCAAACTAATGAGAAATAAACAGATACATGTGGATAACATCAAGCACTTTTAAATGAGAAATTGTAAACCAGAATATTTTTTAAAAACTTAGGCAAAAGGCAACAATGCTTATTTCCTCTCCAGTTTATAATATTGTGGTGGGGTAACAGTAAATTGAAAAGTTGTAAGACAAACAAGAGGAATAGAAGTTATAATATGTAGATAACATGGTTCCTTAAGGTAAAAGCAAGGCCCCCTTTATGCATTCTTAATAACATCCCCCCATTAGTCTAACCACCTTTGTGTCCTCTACCACTATAGATTAGTTTTGCTAATTTCTGAACTTCCTATACATGAAAAGACTCTTCAGGTAAAATTTTAATCTAGCGTTTTCACTCAGTGTTATGTCTGCAAAACCGTCCATATTGTTCCATGTATCAGTAGTTCATTACTTTCATTGCTATGTACTATTGTAGTTTGACTAGTTCCAATATTGTCAATTCTAGTATTAATGTACTTTTGCTTTGTTTCTTTGGCATGTGTGGGGCTATAATTAAAGCTTCTGTGACTATATTTGGAAATTTCTTTTGGTGGACCTACAAAATAATTTTTGTTGGATATATACCTAAGAATGAACTGGTTTTGTCACAGGGTATATGTTTACAGATTTATCTTTATAGATACTGCCAAACACTTTTCAAAAATTTTAAGAATTTGAAGTCCCATTATCAACAATTGCATGTCAGTCATTTAAATTTTTTAACTTAACCTTTTTAGTTTTAGCCATTCTGGTGTGTGTGTTGTGGTATGTCATTTTGGTTTTAATTTGCACCCCATGAGGAATAATTAAGTTGAACACTTTCCCCCCCCCCCCAAGATTTATTGATCATTTGGACATCCTCTTTTGTGAAGTGCCTATTCAAATTTTTGACTGTGTTTAACTGGACATTTTCTCATTGATATTGAAATCCACATTTTAAAAGATATACAAGAAAGCTACAGCTTCTCCCAAGGAGTAAGAATTAGAAGCTGTTACTAAGAAAAATGTCTGCTATACTGAATAATACACCAGCTAAGAATTCAGTTCTTAATGCTCTCAAATTAACTATTTTGATCAGATTGATAACCACCTTGTTCGTCTGACATGAACCCAAATGAATTTCTGTTATTTGAAATATCAGTAATTTCTCCCCAAAGATCTATACCCAAAGATCTATAAGGGATATATTGAAACTTAACTTGGAATAAATTTCACTAAAACAATGTACATTTAGCTCTTTTATGTAGAAAAAGTTACATGATTCATGGGTCAAGAGAACCCTGGCTTTTGTTTCAATCAGACCTTGCTTCATTCTTCCCAAGAGGAACAGATGTCTACCTTCAGTGACAAAGACTTGATTGAACAGGTTTCCACACTTATAAGAAGCTGGAGTCTTCTTGCATTGAAGGTAAACCCACGGGACTGTTTCTGTGTTATGATCCCTTCTCTGCATACCTGCAGTGTGACTCTGGCTATGAAACCCTCACTACCTGCTGGCCATCTTCTGCCTACCCATAATGTTTCAAGTATATGATCCAAGAAATGAGGGACGTTCCTATCAAGTCCTTACTAATCACTGGCAGAAAAACTAATCCAGTGGCTACCCATTTTGGACAATAAGACAATGGGAAGGCACTATACTTTGTACAATTGAGCCATTTACACTATTGGCATGTATTGTTTTCATAATTTACCCAATATATTAAATTTTTTATAAACTTGAACCAAAAATAGATCCCCCAGTGGTTTCTATATAACTTGGCAGTTGAAAGCTTAACTGACTATCATCTGGTTGACAAAGACCAAAGGCCCAAGAGTTCTTTAAAATGACCAGAACAATCAGAAGAGAGGTTCCCATCTGCATCTCAGCCCTACATATCATGGTCTTATTAGATTGTGCCCTTACAATGCAAGGATAAAAAACACCCTTTTATCAGAGAATGATACCTTATTTTTTACTCCAAGAAGTAGCTTATCCAAATGGCCTATCCTGAAAGAGTAGAGATACCAAAAATTAAAAATAGGAACTTAACCTCTTAGCAGACACATGTAGTAAACAAAACTTCCTCATCTCTAGAGATGTCCTCACATGTATAACACACCATGACAGTATGGTGCTGGTACATCCCTTTTTCAACACTGCATTTTAAATTTCTCCATTCACTCAGTACCTAGATTGTCCCTATTATGTGTTGAAGAATGTGCTAGTTAAAGAGTTAAGAAGCCACTTTCCTACCACAAAGTAGGTCATGCTCTAGTTGGAAGAAAGAAAAGCAATCCATTATAGTACAATGTGTTTTGTGACATGATAAGAATTATGCTCTGGAGGGGCAAATAGATTCAGACAAAATAGCTGATAAGGTCTTCCTGTGAAGGGAAAAATTTTAAGTGAGTCATGAATACCAAGAATGATCTATTAACGTATTAGGAAGAGAATATGTACTTGGTCAAGGAAATAGCATGTGTGTGTGTGGGTTTTCTATGGCTTTACATGGCAGGTCTGTAAGCTATCCTACCGGAGGTCAGTTGCCAAGAAAGCAGACTCTGAGATGAAAATTACCATGCAAGGAGTTTACTAGGGCGTGCTATGGAATCAACACTTAGGGGAAAGGAAGGCAGGAGGATTGAGTAGAGGGGAAGGTGACCTGCAGTACAGTCAGGAAGTGGCCTTGGCCAATTACAGTGGGGTGAAGAGGGGCTCTGAAGCTGGGATGACCCTTCAGAGGTGGAGTGAGGAGTCTTAGCCTTTATACTTCCATACTTACGAGTCACTGGACCCCAGGAAGTGGGAGAAAACTTGGGCTAAATGACTCATTTCAGCAATTCCAAGAATGACCCTAAAATCTCTTTATCAAATACCTAAACTTCTCAATAGAGATGACTGGATCAGTTTACCGTCTTTCACCTTGGAATATTGTCTTTCAGCGGTTTGGTTTCTTTGTGTCTACAACATATTCTTTGTGCAAACCGTTACTGGTATAGCTGCAGTTTTGATTTCACTCAACCAAGGGCATGAGGATCAGAAACCCTTACAGAAAAAAAAATTGGTTTGGATGATTTTCCTTAAAAGGCCCTTATTGTTATAGGGTGTACATGGAATATGAGTCTCTACATATAGCTTCTTTAAGAAGGAAATAAACCATTGAATCTGCTGATGTGAAAGGGCAGTGACAGAAACTATATTTACTAACTCTCTCCTATCTAGGATGCTTTCTTCCCTCCAGTTATCATGAGAAAATATAATATCAGTAACCTCAAGGAGACCATGTCTGTTAAGTCTACTAAGGCTATCACTAAATAGGGGTGTGGTTTATAATGTCTAGTCACAGGACTAGCAGCATCAGTGTCATTTAGAAATTGTTAGAAATGCAAATTCTCAGGCCCCACTACAGACCTGTTGAATCAGAAACACTGGGGGTGAAGCCATTCCATCCATATTTTAACAAGATTTCTAGATGATTCTAATGCATGCTGGAGGTCGGGCTTAATTTACTGCTGGTGATAAGCATCCTAAAACCAAATCTCTACAAGGGGCCATATTTGTTGTTTTCTTAAATTTCAAAAATATAATAATTTTATTTTTTTTCTGGTTCTAAATGAATTCATATTTCTGGGGGAAATCTTTAATCCAAAGAGTCAGTGTGAGAGAATGGAAATTCTATTGCTCATATAGTACTACTGTGAACATTTTAGTGCATTTCTTTTCAGGTGTTTTCCATGCATGATTTATTTATAGAAAATATGATATCACATTTATTTCATAACCCGTTTGTTGGCTTAATAATCTATTTAGCTCACTACATGGAGCTAAAGCAAGGATAACTCAGATGACCCAGTCTGTGAGTACAAATGAACTTACCTTTATTCTGAATCCACCCATGTATTACTAGCAGAGAGTCTAGTCTTTTAAATATTTCTCTTTCTCAATATTTCCAAGTTTAGAATGCTGGTTTTAAAGTTTTAAAAGGGCACATATATTTAAAAGCAAGCAATTTTTATTTTGTATTAAGCAGTTAAGACAATTATACAAGCAGGACATCAACTTAATAAAACTCAATGTTTGGGGACACATTAGCATGTAAAGTATTGTTTTTAGCTTCTAATTAGGAGTATTGTCTGCGGTAAGTTTCCCCTTGGCAGCTCCTTCATTCTGTTCTTAGTTCTTAAGAAAGAAACGTCCAGGTGGAGAAAATGTCCTTTCTTTAACCGAGGACTGCAGAGAGTGTGTGAAATTGAATAAGAAAAATCAAGATGAAATTATTATCATTAGTGCTATCATTACTTTGCAGTGATATAGTATGATGTCGTTGAGGTTGGTGGTGTTTAGAACATAGTGCTGGCTTTCAAGTCAGGCAGACTTGGGAGGGAATCTTTCTCGGGCATTTGCTATCTCTGTGGCTTGCTGTTACTTTGAGCAAATCATAATACTTAAAGTCTTCTCTTCACCTGAGAAAAGAAGATAATAATAAAACTACCTTGCACAATTAATTTGAGAATTGAATAACATGTTAAATGAAGTATTTGATTCTGAAAATTTCCTAATTTAAAGAAAAATTTCCTAATTTTAATGGAAATTCTACAGACCACGGGTAGCAAATGACTTGTATTTGCATTTGAGTGTTGGTAAATATTTCGGTTCTTTCCACTGCCCTACCTCCGTGTGAACTTGAAGGTAAATAGGTCAACCCTTAGGCTGAAATATGAAGTCAAAGACTTCCTCCTGACGCCCGGCCTCCGCTCCCTTGTCCCCTTCACTATTGCAGCACACCCTACCTCACGCTCAGGATCCTATTTGGTTCTTCCTCCTCCCTTTCCAGCCAATTCTGCAAGTATCAGCCACAAGTTAATACACTTACTCACTTACACTAATTAAACTGAAATGGAATATGTTTTGTTCCGCAGCAAGTCTACATTCAGTGATAACTTTGATCAGTATACCATGAATCTGAAGCAGACCACAGCCAAGTAGTAGAACGAGTTCCAGAATTTTGGGCCATGGCTCTGCTTCTTACATTGGGCAAAAGTCACTGTGACTACAGGAAAGTCACCAAACTTCAGTGAACTTCAATTTCTCCGGCTCCACATTTGTTCCATGATGATGTCTGGGAGCTCTTAGCTGGAGCAGAAACCCTGTACGTTGGTATGGGTACGCTTCTGACCAGCCCTCCTCCTTCCAGCCACCCCAACCAAAGTAAGGCTGGCTCAGTCCTGCTTCTTCTAACCTTCACCTAGCACTTCCTTTCACCAAGACTCCATGCATATTTTTGATAACTGTGACTTGCTAGATACATTTTAATTCATTATTTTAGTTGGTAAAATTCACATTAAAAATTAAAATATAAAAATATGCTATAAAACCTCTCTCACCCTGTCTTTCTCCCTTAGTCTCTCCTTCTCACCCCCATACAAGCAATCATTGTAATTTATTTCTTATACCGGTATATTTTTTATTTATTCATGCACAAGTAAGGTCAAATACCAAATTTATTTTATGCTGTAATCTCAAATACAGCATTTTAAACACACTGTTCTGCATCTTGCTATTTTTTTGCTCTTTTACTTTATTTTTTACTTTTTTATAGGAAGAGAACCCTCATGTTTTTTCTCCAGCTGAATAGTGTTCCTTTGTTTGAATATACCTTTATTTGTCTCTATGTAAAAGAATTTGGATGTATCCAGTCTGTTGATATTATAAATAATACTGAAATGAATAATATTTTATATAAGTCATTTCACACACGCGCCAGTAATTTTATAGGGTACATTTCCAGACCTCGAATTGATGGATCACAGACTTACACGTGTGTAACTGTGATAGATACTACCAAACTGCCTCCACAGTGACTGTACCAATTTCCAGTGCTCTGGAAAATTATAAGAGCATCCCTCAGCAATGTCTCTGCAAGAATGTTTTTCTCTGTTTTAAATCAAACTTTGGGCTTTTACCTGATAGGTAATAAATGGCATATTATTCGCTTTTAATTTGTACTTTCATTATTTGAGTGAGGGTGAACCTTTTCTCATGTTTTTCCATCTGGGCACTGTTTGTTCATACATTTTGGCTATATTTCTATTGTGCCACCTGTAACAAATATTCAGTGATATTTCAATAATGATATTTTCAAATATTGCAATGCAAATGATTCCTAGTATTTCTCATTGTTTCTACCAATTTCTGGCAAATGAGAAAATCATTGGAATGGATGTTCTATATCTAGGAAAGTATGATTACAGTGGGGACATATTTCATTATATCTACCTAGCCTACTTGTATGAAAACATATCCATTTGAAGAACCAATTATGAAATATTAACTGATCAATTTCAGCTCAAGAATTGAAGATGGATGGAAAATATAAAGTGACATTACAAAATAAAAACCTATGTTGTCAATATGCATCAAGTACAGATAAATATATGTGTATACACACAAAACCAAAAAAATACTACCATTTTATGACAGAAAGAAATAATAGTGTCTGGAGAAGCCCTCCCACCCCTCCACCTACCCTATGCTTTTAAAGCCTGCAGTTGCCTCTTGCTTCACATGGTTCAAGGGTCCATTTCTTGTTTGCTCAGCTTTCCTGTGAGTCGGAACACAAAGAATAGACACCGGTTAATTTCTACTCGGACAATGGTCCAGGCACAGCTGCTGTATTTTTGGTTTTCCAGGTAATCGTGGATCCTTCGGAAGTACATTTTAACCTGCAACCTAAGGTTCTCACTATCTATGGTGCCACTTTTCTGCTCTGCTTGCAGTCCCATGAGCACTTCTAGGTATTCCAGCTGTTGATGAAGTTCAGTGAGGAACTTCTCCACGTGGCTCTCCTCCCAAACATCCAGAGAAGTATTTGTCCTGAAGAGGTTGAAGATCTGCTGAAGTATCTCATGAAGAATGGCCAGTGTGTGCTCTTTCTGGTACTGGTGAGGATTCACCAACTTCTGGGGAAGCAGGAAGTTTTTCCTGTGTGGTAGACACTGCTGCATTGATGAGGTTGGCAACTTATTCAAAAGTTTTACACTTTCTCTGTTCACTCTTCTTTGTTGAAAGAGAACCATTTTCAGTTCTAGGGAAAAGACAGTGGAAGTGGCCAGCAGCACCAACATGATTTCAAAGAAGTGCTTGTTAATCATAGTGAAGGTCAAATATGCCACTTATCCCTGTGCACCCTTAGTAAAGCTCCAACTCTAGTGAACGTTTGCGTTTCATGCATCTCAGGTTGTTCTGGAAGGTGTTCTCTTTTGTTGGTTTGTTTTCTAAAGCTGTCATTTCTCTAAATTTATACCTTAGGCTTTTTGGTTCCCTATTCATAGTATTCACGGGACATTTCCTCCACTTTCCCATTGTGTTGGCTGTTTGAGTAAGTAACCAAAAGAATTTGTTTCATTGTATGCTTTCCTTGAGACAATTACAGACTAGTCATCCAGTAAGATCTTCTATTACACTTGTTATTTATCATATAAAGTTTCCCTAAACGCAATATGCTTTCTAAATATTTAGTCAAGCTTGTTAAAGCTCTTCTATTGAGAGTAAGATTATTTTTAAAGGGGTAGTCTTTCACAGAGTAATATTTATCAGAGACTTAGCAGTATTTAAATGGTACTCAGGAGCCAAAATTAAAATCCACATAGACTACTAAATTTAAAATCTCAAGGGGAACTGTAAATTTGCAAAGATGCTTGAGCAAGTTTATTTTAAAATATGCACCAGGAATCTTAAATTGTTTTATACCTATCCAAGCAGTTTAATATCTAAGATTCTAGCCTATGGAAGTAATGTGAAAGAGAAAAAAATGAGCAAAAGGTCATTAAAAATTATTGCAATTGCAGAACATTAGAGACATCCTATAGACCCAGCAATAGGGTAATGGTTAAATAAGTGTTGGCAAATCCACATAATGAAATGCTTTATAACCATTATAAATGATGAAATTATGTGAGAAGATATTGGAGGCAGTTGGTTAGTCTATATTCCCAAGGGTACCAATAACTATGGTAAATCAATGTGACTATATTTACATCAATAATGTCTCTTGAATTACAAATACCCAGTTCTATATTCTAAGTCCTCCTGAATAAGACCCTAATCTACTTTTCCAACCTTATCTCCCACTGTTGCTCTGAATGTAATGTGAGAGAACCTGAATTCCACATAAAGTTAATGATTCACTATTTCCTTAACATAGCTAGTACTATGTGTGTTTACTGATGATGCTTTCTCTCTCTGAAACATCACCTGGTGCCTCCTTCACCCTTAGTACCTGTCTGTCTAAGGACTAAGGACTACTTCTCTTTTAGGGCCTAGATCTCCTCCCAAGGAGCTATAATTTCTCCCCTGGATCCTGACAGCACTTTGTATCTCCTTTAAGACACCTTCCTTGTTCTGTCTTATATGTAACTATTACTTGTCTTACAACCTTCCAACATTAAAACTTCTTAAGATGTGGAATAAACACTCATCTTTTTCTTTTTAACTGTCTATACAGTTAAAACTGTCTATACAACTATAGTAGGAGCTTATTAAACACGTGTTGACTTGGAGTGAACCAATGCGCTCTACCATAACGTTATACATGATGTTACATCTTTGACCACTTCTGTGCAGGCAGTTGGTGAGTGAAATCTTGTGCTGGCACTCCGTAAACGTGTACATTCTCATTATCTCCAAGTTCAGCTCTATATTGGTGTCACTTAGTCTGGTATTAATTAGTTGAAATAAACTGAGTCAACATGCTCCACAGAGGAGTCTGTTCCCATACAAAAGTTTAATTGCATTCATCAAAAGGTTTCTAACACTTTGGTTGTTGTGGAATTTGAACTTTCAGATCCATGAGAGACAAACTACAGAAATCTCTTATCCGAGCTAACAAGGTAAACAGACTTTAAACTGATGTCAGCAAGTGGGAGTTGTAAAGAAAAGAAGACTTCATATAGAATTGAACAGAGCGATGATTCTGTGCAAAGGTAGGTTATAGCTTGTGTCCATGACTACAAATTTAACATCTAAGCTATGCACTGGATATTGTACTGTAAAGCATATCCTTTTTGAAAGTTTTTAAACTTTTCACTTGATCAAAAATTACCTAATAATTCTATTAGAGTTACTAGTTATTTGATATTTGCACATAGCATTCCTCTACTTGAGATGATGGTTTTGGTCAGGATGACAAATATCTAAATGCCGCATTCATGTTTTCATACCACCTAGGGAACCAGTAACTTTACAAAGTGATTCAGGGACGAAAGGGCTCTGTTCTTTCCCACTGGCTGCTAGTCAATGGTGCTGTAACAGCTATATATGATGTCAGAGGGGTAAGAGATCGGTGGGGACAAGTGTAAAAGCAACATAATAGTTAGACTTTTACACCCCTCACAAAGTGAGGGGTGTAAAAGTCTAACTATTATGTTGCTTTGTACACCTGAAAGTAATAAAATAAGAGAGAAACTAAATGTTTAATGAAAGGATAGAGAAAAAGAAGGAAATCTGTTATCTTTTGTCATCCAAATTATGGAATTTGGGTATTGCAATCATAAAGATCTGGATTGGAGTATTCTGTCTACCATTTACTGGTTGTGTGACTTTGTGCAAGTTACTTTTTAATCCCTTTCTGCTTCAATTTTTTCATCTCTAAACTCTAACTTATAAAACACTTTTGAGGATTAGCAGATAAAAAGATTATAAATAAAAATCTATGCTGCCTAAACCATGGTAAATAGCTAATGCATATTAGTTCCCTCCCCCTAACAAATGCCTAAATCAGTCACATTCTTCCTGGGGGTTTATAGTTAGAATAAAGTATTTTTATAGACAGAAGATTGAATTAAAAATTAGACATTTTTATCTTCTTGTGGCTCTTCTAAGGATACAACGAATTGCTCTGGGCTTCCGGAAGGGTATATTTCTTTATATCTGAATAGTTTTTATTGTGGCAGCAACTCCAATAATATTTTTGAAATCGCTCTCTCTCTCTCTCGCTCTCTCTTTCTCTCTCTTTGAAAAGACCTATGGTAATTTTTAATATATGAAAGAATAATACTTTTTTCCTATAACACTCTGCTTAATCTATTTGGACAACAGAATTTTAACCTGGTCTCAACATTAATCTATAAACCTTTCATGCAGAGCTTCAGAAAGACACCATAAGGATAATTAAGAATTATCTCTAATCTGCAGTCAAGACCTTCACATCATTTTCATGCAACTGGCAATAATAATGTAAAATTATGTTAATTTCCAAATATTGGGGATTTTATAGATATCTTTTTGTTATTGTTTTCTAATTTGAATCTGTTGTGGGTCAAAGAATATAGTTGAAATTTATTGAGACTTATTTTATGGCTCAGAATATGGTCTACCTTGGTTACCATTCCATGTGAATTCAAAATAATTATATTTTGCTTTTGTTGGTTGGACTGTTCTATAAATGTTAATTAGGTCAAGTTATTGTTGAAATTTTCTATATTCTTTCTGGTTTTCTATTTGTTCTATCAACTACCAAGAGAGAAGCACTGAAATCTCCAACTGTAATTTTGGATTTGTCCATTTCCCTTTTCAGTTCTATCAGTTTTTGCTGCATGTATTTTAAAACTCTGTTATTAGGCACGTCACACTTAGGATTATTATGTCCTGTTGATGAATCGATCCCTTTACTTTGAAATGTCCCTCTTTATCTCTGGTAATATTCCTCATTCTGAAAACTTGTCTCATATTATACAATCATACTTTCTTTTTGATTAGTGTTAGCATGATGTATCTCATTGCATCCTTTTTCTTTTAACCTACACGTTTTACATTTCTGTTCTAATTGAAAGTTAGTTTCTTGTATATGGCATATAGTTGGATCTTGCTTTTTTCTCCAATCTGACAATTTTTGCTTTGTGTTGGAGTGGTTGGGCCACTTACATTTAATGGAATTATCAATATGGTTGGGTTTGCATCTACTATTTTGCTATTTGTTTTCTAATTACCTGTGTGTTCTTTTTTCTTTTTTTGCATTGATTTTTAAAAAGTTATTCCACATTAGCTCCACTATTAGTTTATTAGCTATATTACTTAATTTTATTTTTATAGTAGTTTCTCTAGGATTTAAGTCATATCTTTATTTAGCATATTATAGTTTACTTTTAAATATTATATACCACATATAGTGTAAGGACATTATGACAATATGCCTTTTCCTCACTCATCCTTTGTGCTATTGTCATACATTTTTATATGTCTTAAACCCCACATACGTTGATATTTTGTCTTAAATAGTCAATTATATTTTAAGAGATTTTTTTTAATGAGGAATTTTTTTCTATATTTATTCACATATTTACCATTTAACCAAACATACTTACCATTATCATATATTTACCCACATAGTTACCCTTTCTGGTGCTCTTCATTCCTTTCTGTAGATCTAAATTTCTATCTGGTATCATTTTCTTTCTTGAATAACTTCTTTAATGTTTCTTGTATCTCAGGTCTGCTGGCAATGAATTCTCTCGGCTTTTGTTTATCTCAAAAAGTATTTTGCTTTCGTTTTTGAAATATATTTTCTCTGGGTATAGAATTCTAAGTTGATATATTTTTTCTTTCAGTAAAGATATTGCTCCACTGTCTTTTGGCTTGCATTATTTCTGAAGAAAAGACTGCTATCATTTTTAATTTTATTTCTCTCTGCATAATATGTCTTTTTCTCTGACTGCTTTTAAGATTTTCTATCATTATTTTTCAGTGATTTGATTGTGATATGCCTTGGTGGGATTTTCTTCTTGTATCTTTACTAGGAGTTTCTTGAGCTTCTTGAACCTTTTATAATTTCCATCAAATTTGGAAAAATAGTATACCTTATTTTTTTCAACATTTTTCATCTTCTGGGGCTAATACAGAAATGTCAGACCATTCAATATTATCATACTGATGGCCACTGATGCTATGTCTTCAAGTTCTTTGATATTTTCTTCTGCAATACCTTATCTAATGTTAATCACATCCAATGTTTTTATCACTTTATGTATTATATTCTTCATTTTCTAGAAGTTCAATTTGTTCCTTTTTGACATTTCATTTGTTTCTTCATGTTCATCTTTTGTTGTACTTTCTTGAGCTTATGGGGTGTATTTATGTGTTTTAACTTCCTTGTCTGCCAGTTCTATCATTTGTCATTTCTGGGTCTGGTTTCTTGATTATTTTTGCTACTGCTTACGGTCCTATTTTCCTGCTTCTTTGCATGCCTGCTAACTTTCTATTAGATTCTGAACATTGTTAAGTTTTACTTTACTGGGTCCTAGATTTGTTAAGTCCTTTGTATATGGTTGGGCTTTTTAATTTTTTTATGTTCATCTATTTTTTTTATTAGTTTCAGGTGTATGAAACAATGCAATAGACATTTCACCCCTCACAAAGTGTTAACCCCCCTCCCCGTCTATTGTCCTCTGACATTGTATATATCTATTACAATTCCATTGACTCTATTCCCTACACGAGATATACTCCATATCCCGTGATTATATATATTAAATTATAGTTGACTGGACTTTGTTTTAGGACATAGTTAAGTTAGCTGGAATCTGTGTGGTTCTTCTGATGCTTGCTTTTAAGCTTTGTTAGAATGGATGGAGTAGACTTTACAGTCTAGGGCAATATCATCCCACTACCAAGGGAATACCCTTGTTAGGTCTCTCTTCAATGCTCCCTGTATTAGGAAGTTTTTGCACTTTGGCTGGTGGAAAATGAAATATTTCGAGTCCTGTGTCAGCCCTGGGGATAGCTGGCCTGCTCCTTTTAATATATTCTTTCCCAGTTTAGGATAATTTAAAGATCACAAATCAGCTTCTGACTCCAGCAGTCCCTGCTACAGATCTCTTTCTCTCTCTCTCCCTACCCTTTCTGTCTCTCCTCTCCTCTCTTCTCCAATATTTTGCCCTGCAATATCTAGCTACCTCTCTGAACTCCAATCTCTGACTTACTAACTCAGTGAGACCCCTGGTCTGTCTGGGTTTCCTTGTCTTCCTCCTTGTATTGTAGCCTAAAAACTCTTTCCACACAGTAAACTGGAGCAATCGTAGGGCTCACTATCTTTATTTATCTTTTCTCAATGATCATCATCCTATGCTGCCTGTTGCCCATTGTCTGAAAACTATGGTTTCATGTGTTTTATTCCATTTTCTATTTGTTTCAAGTAGGAGGTTGACTTTAGTCATCCATCATGGCTGGAAGTGGAAGCTCTTTCAACATCAATAATCTAAAGTAGCAGTTTGAAATCTATGTAATTTTACTAACAATTGTCACCCCAATAAATTAAAAATAAATTTAAAAAAAATAAAAATAAAAGATATTTAGGTAAAAAAAAAAATCTGACAATATTCAGTGCTGATGAAGATATGAAGCAACTGGAACTCTCATATATTGCTGGTGGGAATGTAAAATGGTACAGCCCTGTAAAAAAGTACAATCAACAGCCTGGTAATTTCTTTTAAAGTTAAACATGTACTTGCTACATGACTCAGCAATCCCACTTCTAGGTATTTACACAAATAAGCCGAAAATCTATGCTCACACAGACGTCTGTATACAAATGTTAACAGGAGCTTTAATCATAATGGCCCAAAAAACTGGAAGTAATTCAAATGTCTTTCAACTGGTGAATGGAAAAACAATGGAATGGTCTATCCACACAATGAAATACTACTGAAGAATAAAAAGGAATTAACTATTGATGAGCACAAAAAAAATAAAAATAAAAATAAAGTAGCAGTTTGTAAACTACAGCCTGTGGGCCAAACCCAGCCCACTGTCTGTTTCTGTACATCAAGTTTTATTGGAAGACAACTGTGTCCATTGGTTTATATATAGTATACAGCACTTTCCTGCTACCATAGGAGAGTTGAGTAGTTGTGACAAAAATGGGCTTTGCCAGTGACTTATAAATTTATTGCATAAATAACATTGCATAAATAATATTGCATAAATAGAATATTACATATTCTATTTGTTCACTTTTCTCACAATTTACCATTAATGTCAATCTAAAAAATGTAATGCTATAATTGAAATTCTGATTACTTCTCTGTTAAAAACATACAAAAATAGTTCTGTAGTAAGGAAGCATTTTAAATTCAACCAAAGGAGGGCAGCATAACATCAATTAATTAGAACCTGGTACCAGCTTTTACACTGTTGGCATGAGAAATAAAAATGTTCATGAAATCTATTGGTCTAATAATGTGCAGTCAGCAACGCATTATTGCTTTGACCCAATGAATTTTTGCGTTCCCAAAATGCTTATGATTTAATCACTCTAACTCATACTAAGATACTTGCCGGTTAGTGTTGTTAAATATTTTCCTTTTTTGCCTTGACTACTCTAATGGACATTTGTTGCTTTTTGACCACCCACTGTCATCAACCCTCTCTTTTGTGGGGGCTATGGGTAAACATACCCTGACTTCTCTACCTACTCTTGGATCTTGTGCTTCTGGCTAGACTCCCCAGTGTGATACATTTAGCCCTAGGTCCAAGCTACTCACTGCCTCACTTTGCCCTGGCCTCAGTTATTATTCAGGCATGATCATTGCCCCAATGATGTCAACACACCTCTGCCCCCATTTTCTGAGCATAAACTTGCAATATTTAACCATACTAATTAATCATAAAATGTTGCAGTTGGAAGTGATTTTAAATGATATTTAATCTGTAGTTCCCCTTCCCTTCCTGAAAAATTTAGTTCTAAAGCCAATAGTTGGGCAGAAGTAAGTAAGCAGTGTGTTGGAAGAAGCAGGGACCCACGGTGGTTGAGAGTGGCTAGAGTCAAGGAGAATTAAGCGCATGTCCATGTAGAGAGATAACTTGTCATGCGACACTGGAGCTGAGGAGAGTGAGTAGGTATCCTGGGGCAGAGGCAGCTGCTGTGAAGAGTCGTAGCCTGAATGGGGTAAGAAGAGCAGTTTCTTGTGGACAAAGCTTTCAAAGTTCTGTCCTATAATATACTTGAAAATTTTATTTAATTATAAAAGCTGTATATATTTAAGGATACAATGTTATATTTTGATACACATGTACATCGTGAAATAACGACTTCAGTCAAGCTAATTAAAGTATCCAGTACCTCACATAGTTTCCTACATACGTATTAGTTTTAAGGAGTGAAAGAGTAACATTACAGTGGAAAAGTCCAGCACCCACAACCTTCTTCAAAGGATCAACGCGGATCTCATCAATTATGGGACAAATTAAAATCATGGACCACCAGATAAGATGCAACTCAACAAACACAACATTCTTTCTGTGCTGTTCCTGGAAAATGTAAATAAATTCAATCTAATCATGAAGAACCATTACTTAAACCCAAGTGGAGCAACGATCTACAAAACAATTGCCCTGTAATATTTCAAGGTCATGAAAAATCAAAGAAAACCCAAGGAACTCTTCCAGGTTAAGAGACTAAAGGATTTCTGGTTTCCAGTTCTGCATGTAAAGAGCTTGGAAGTTGTCATTCTGTCCTAACAATAAGTAAAAAACTGAAAAGACTGAAAAATCAACAACTGTTTTTGGATCCATAAGAAGGGAGGACACAGGGCAATCCACTGCCCCCAAAATTGGAGAGAGAGATAGGAGAATACAGGAATAACAGTTTCCTGGAAGCTCATGAGAAGAAACCCCTGTGGCAACCAGTGCCGGGGTAGGTAACCTTAATTGGTGAATTGCTGAGACTAAAGGATGTGCCAACTGAATACATAGTGTGATTTTGAACAGTGTCCATTTGCTATTAAGGATATTATTAGTATAACTGGACAAATTGGAATATGGAGGCTGAATATTATATGGTATTAGGTTGGTGCAAAAGTAATTGCGGTTTAAAAGGTTAAACATTGCTAAAACCACAGTTACTTTTGCACCAACCTAACATTAATGTAACAGTGTTAATTTCTCAGCTCTGATGATGGTGTTGCATTTGCATGGGAGAAATCGCCGTGTAATCACACATTACAGTATTTGAGAGAATTAGAGCATCAGATTGCTAATTTACTGTGAAATGATTCTAAAAACGAGGGTCTCTCTCCTATATTGGCAACTTGTTTGAAAAGGAAAAACAAAGCGTGTGTGAATTTTTAAAAAATTAAGTAACCCATTTTTGAGATGTGATAACTGAGTCCTCATAGGGCAGAGTATCCTTCTTCTAGCATACTATCACCACCTATACTACTCTTTCCACCCCTCTTCATAGTTTAATTTAGGCCAAGAATGGCAAAAACCAGGGAAAAAAAAGACCACCACTCCTTATTATGAGTATAATAGCATATGCTTAACCCAAACCCAAGGCCTCAAAAGTATGACAGATTAGACTTAAATCCTAACTCTACCATTTGTTTGCTCTGTGGTCTTGGGACAAGCTATCAACGTCTGTCTCAGTTACATTAATGTAAAGACAAGGGTAATAATGATAACTCAAGGAGCTGTTGGAAGATCTAATGGAGATAATCCAGTTAATGTGCCTCTCACCGTGTATGGCCAATGGTCCGTGTTCAGTAAGTGGTATTATGATGTTATTTGTATTAAGCATGGCAGCGCTAATAGATTACAGCACTCTTTCTCACTGGCTAAGTACTTTCAACACAGATCTCCAAGCAGACCCCTATTAATCAATCACAGCTACACATAAGATGAAACCTATCTCTCATCAATGGTTTTTCAGTAAATGTCCATTAATCCAAAGAAAGAAAGACCAAGTCATACAGGCTCTAGAAGCACTTACACAACATGTACTGGTCCTCATGGTATTAACTCATTCAACAAATTTTTATTGATTGCTCATTATCTTCTAACCACTGCTTTAGGCCTGCTCAGTGAGCCAGAGATAAACATCCCTGGAACGGAGTTTAACTGGATTAGGTAGGCTGAAAAGGGAGAAATAGTAAAATGTAAGCAAATTATGTAGCATAATATAAAAGTAGATTAGAATAAGATCAGTTGGGAGCATCTTTTCTTACTACTTACTGACCCGCTGGCTGTAGAACTTCCATATGCAGAGAACAACAAGCAGCCCAAGATCAACCTCTGAGAAACACCAGTATTTAAGGAATGAGTAGAAGAGGATACCAGAAAGGGAAATAAAGAGTGTTTTAATTTAGTAGAGGGAGAACCAGTTTTCAGGAAAGAAGGATAGCAACAGTGTCCAGTGCCACTGAGTGGTCAGCTAACCGGCTAGCTGATGTGAGTGAACACAATTCTCCCAGAACGGTATACAGTCTTAAGGGATACTACTCTCTTGACCTAGAAAAGTTAACAGGAATCCTAGATGGAAATCATTACAGAAAATGAGCTGCCAAAAGACACATTTTAGGAAATGAGACAGTCAGCTTCACATTGTAATGAGGGCTCTCTTTTACCCTTGGAACAAAATGATGTATTTGAAAGAGTCTGTGTCTTACATGGAGGTAACACTGGCTGTGAAACCCAGCATACTAGGGATGTAGTACTCGGAGAGTCAGTTACCTTTGTGTCCAGTTTTTGTAAAACAGGCATGCTAGTGATAATCTTGCAGAATAGTTATAAGAATTAAACTATTAAGAATTAAGAATTAAGATAAATTGCCTAATATTGGTAATTTAAAGTTCATCTGTCTCCTGCCCTTTTGGAGTCCTTTTCCTCCTCCAATTCATATTTATTTTATTTGATATTTTGAAATCCTCCTCACACGGAAACTGAACTAAGATTCCATACCACTGGCTTTTGATGTCAACTCTCTCAGTTTAGATTTATCATTTCTTCCTTTCCTGAAAACATTGGAGGGATTAAGAGAGACAAACACCAGAGAAGTCATTGTTGCCTCCTGGGGCTTTGTCACCTTGGGGATTCATTCATCTCTGAATTTTGAGAACTTGGGGGTGGGGGACTTCACTCCTTAGTAGAACAGAGAAAAATAAACTGGAAGACTATAAATATGAAAGAGCTGGAACCTCTGCCCTTTGCTTTCTTAATCTGGCCTACATTTTTCAAGGCTCTAAGCAATTGTCAAGTGACAGAATTGTCTAAAATCAATACTGCTACCTTGTGTAACCACCAGAAATCAGATATGAAGACTAGTGTGTGACCCAGGCCAGAGATTAATGAGTTTGCTGAGTAACGTAGTCTGATTACTTGGTCACACATTTCTCTGGGCACAGTCACCAGGGCTGGAAGGATGACTAGTGAGGCGGCTACAGCCTCACAACGCTCCAGGAAATGCTCAGATTGGTGCGAGTATTAGCAAAAGACCAGTGAGGTGGGAGAATGTATAAATATCTATAGACTGCCATGCCAGGAACCCAAGTTCACCTGAATTCCAGGTAAAAAGCCTCTTGTGGGTAATGTTTGTCTCAGATAAATAAGCTGCTCTTCTAAATAAATAAACCTAACATTTAAGACAACATATTAATGCTTTACAAAAAATCTCATTAAAGGTGCAGTAGTAGATCTGTAAAGTTCTTTATAAAGGCTGGAACAAAAAAAGGGAGGACTATTGAACAGATTTACTTAAATTCAATTTCAATTTTTCTGAGCTTGATTACACTTATTAACGGGTCAATTTAGCTTCACAACTTCCTGAGGGCAACTTAGTTTGACCCCATGTATCACTGTCAAACTTCGCCCTAACCTAGGAAGCCAGGAAACCCAATCTGTGCTGCTTTGGGTCACGTGTGAATGCAAGATGAGGGAGGTCATTCTAAAGATGTAAAACGGGAGACTGCTGCCCAGTGTGGCCTCTCTTGAAATTCAACAGAAGATGGCTTGGAAATGGTAACACACACCCAACAACAGGTAGCAACTGGGACATGGGTGGAGCAAGCTGGAACGATGACAGTGTCTCTGATAAGCATCCTGTGTGGTGACAGTTCTCCTCTCTGGGGCAGGAATAAAGGTTTTTTTTTAAAAACTTTAGACACAGAAACAAATGTCCTCTTTGTCACTGTGATTCTGCAGCAGATATAGTCAGGTCACATAATGAAGCCATTCATTAGCCTTGGGAATATAAACTGAGCCTCTTCCTACTCATCTCACCCATCCTGAAGGTCAGAACAAGATTAAGATCACCCTGAAATGAATTGACTCCCTGGCTGGTGGTGTACTGATACTTCCAAGATGGTTTAGTTACATCAGTTTCTGAAGCCCTAGGAATTGTTCTTACTTTTTTTTTTTTGAACCATTAGCATGCATATTATTTATGTACAAAGCAAAAAAATATCACTTTTAAAGCAAACGACTTAAAATGCAGGAGGGAAACAGAGACAATGAAATGTTGCCAGGCAGCTGTTATTTGGAATTGAGTGCTGAATACAAAGTATTATAGTACTATAAAACTTTGAGGTTATTTGTTGGAATTTAAGAGACCAAGGAAACACATAATTTCCTATTCATCATGAGGACTTTAAAAAAATGTATAATTTTAAATCACAGCTCATGGCCACATCTTTTGTACGTTCACATTACCATCCCAGATAGTTTAAGGACAGTGATTTTTTTTTTTTAAAGGACAGTATGAGCCTGAGTGCTATAGTGCTTAATTTTAGCTTTTAGCAAAATTGACCTTTTCCATCTCTAATTCATGTCTATTCAGCCATAATTAGAAAATCACACACTGATGTGAAAGAAAAAGTGCATATATGTATGGTGGGGGAGGGTGGTGGTAGGAAGCCGAAGGCATTAAAGGACAGGCATTAAGTATAAGGCATGTTGGAATTTATCAAGATGTAAGTACATGCACCACCATTTTTTTTTAAATAACACAAGCAGTGATAAATTTCCTAAAAGTCTAAAATTTTTACATTAGACTTTATACTAGACTGATTTGTTATTTTTTAAATTATCAAGAGGCAAATAAGACCATTGGTTTTCGGACACAACGGAACAAAGATTTTGCAAGTGGAAGCTAGATGATCTGCTAAAATCAAATAAGAGCAAGCATTTCCTAGTGTATATACAAATAAGTAAATGGATAGAGCTTTCTCAGTTGTAAGCGTTTTCCTTGTAAAATGGTCTTAAACCATTAGTGTGGGCAATGATTTATCCTGCTTTCTCAAGGTGGTATCTGATTGACCCATAATATAAGGTTGTCATAGCAATAATTTATGATGTCTTTTAATAACACCAAGACTCCTAGATGTTCTTTCCCTTAAAGATGTTAAAAAACAATAGACTAAGACCACTGATCTACTGGCAGATAAGCAAATTTAAGTTAAATAAATAATGAGAAAGGAGCCGAGGAATGCTTCTGGGCCCCAAATAAAAATGAGGACAATGGATGTGGTCTGTGGAAAAGAAGGGCACTGCATGTAAGGTAACGTGGATATCTTTGGCAGTCTTTTCAAAAAAGGGTGAAGCTTCAGGAAGTGATACACAGTTAATTTTGAGACTTTTCTGAAAGGCAGTGCTGTTACTGTTTACTCCTTATGTTCCACCCAAAGCAAACTTGATTTTTAAGTACTTGTTACCACACACTTTATTTAACAATGAAAATTCTGTCAGTCATTTTAACAAATATTCACTGAGCGCCTATCAACGATAGCAGTGAAATCTAGATATTTCTCATCTGAATCTTTAGAGATTGGTTTTGAATGTTACATTACACTGTTTTTCAAAATTGCCACTCCTCTTGGTCTTCCTGAGAGAAAGAATATGTTGTTAGCTCTAGATTCTCTTGAATTTTTGCCATCTCCTAAGAAGAGCTGGAGACTAAACCCACATACCAAAACCCATTGACAAGGAATTACAATTAGCTAAGGCAAGAGAAATGCCACGGAAGACTTTGCATATCAGTGCACCGCTTGACTATTATTTTTAAAAACTCAATCCGTTAATGCTTAAAAATTAAAGAAGGCCAAAGTAAAGGAATGCTTACCTTGATTCTGGCTACAGCCATAAATGAATGCTTTCAGCACACAAAGAAAAGTAAGTATAAAATGAAATGATATTAGAAACTTGGGCTATTTATACTATGGGCTCAACGTCTATTACTGAGATAGTGTTACATAACTTTGGAATTAAAGTTGAAAAATCTTGGACATTTTATAAAATATTAGACTTGATTCCTTTAATCTAGAAAAGCCTTATTTTTTTCTCCTATTTTAACTCATTCATTCAGCATATTACTGACATCAAATTCATTTGTGGGGAAAATGTTAAAAGAACCTCCTTCAAAATAGAACATGAAATGAAGAGACCTAGCCTCACATGTTCTCCAAACAGAGTTTATCTAATATTTTAAAAGCAAAATGATAAGGGATGGTATAAAAAAGGGCAAACACAAGAAACTGGGAATTTATATGGGCTCTGTTATGAAAAGCTGGGGAAGAGGAGAGACAAGGAATCACTAAGGTTTAAGACTTTATGGAACATCATCATACTTAAAACTTATGAGAAAGTCCTGTAAATGGTTTGAAGGACAAAATACATTATGAAAAAGAGGAAAAACTGAAGAAGGGAAAAACAAGAATTGGGGTTATAATTTTTTAATCGAAATTGTTTTAGTGTTTGTGGAAGTTTTATAGTATACATCATAGGAAAATAATTATAAACTTGTAAGCGTATGTGGATATGTATACATAATATTCAGTGATGGGCATTTGGTGAATGTAGGCAGACACTGCTCACACCTGTCCACAATTCCTACAACCTAGGCAGCCATGTTTTGTACAGGCTAGAGGTGATTGGACCGGAGGTGGTACCTGATGCAAGGACTGCCTCTGCTAGAACCCTATGATGTGATTTGGCACAAAAGGAGAGCTCAGCCCCTCAGGTTCTCACTCTTGGGAATTAAAATTGGGATACATGGAGAGTCTGCTACAATTAATAGTGGCAGGTAAAGCTGAAAGGTTCAGAGACACAGTGCAGTAACACAGGTAGTGGTACCAACAAGAGCCCTTTCTAAGCCAAGAGTACAAGTAAGAGAAAAATGAGTAAAAATAGAAATGTGAACTGAAGAAGAAAATGAAGTGGACTCTCAGAAGGGAGTAGGAAAGCAATGAGCAATAGAGATAAAGGAACTGGGAGGTTGAGAGAGGAGCATACCGTTAGAGCTGCTTTGGTTCTGGATATCTTCTACTTCTAGTCATGAATTCTTACACTGCGCACCTTCTGTTTGAGAACTGAAGGAATCTCTGATCCTTAAAGTCAATAGAACTTAAGGACAGCAGCTTATATAATAAAGCACTTCTGGAAAGCCTGAGCAGGGAAATGAGCCCTCACTTAGCAAAAGGGACTATAGCAGCTGCAGCATTTTGTGTGTGTGTGTGTGTGTGTGTGTGTGTGTGAGTGATACTACAACTTAATAAAAGCTGATCCCTTGGAAGTACTTTGACAATCAAACAGAACAATTAATAATCACCATGACATATATTCATTATTATATATTATATATATCAAATGTATTATATATGCAAGATTTTGTACTAGTTACTGTGTAGATAAGATATACAAAGAAGTTAAAACACGCATTCTCTCTCCACAAAGCACTCATACCGGAGAATCTGACTAAACTTAAAATACCTCTTCCTTAAAAGGTTCTCCTTCACCACTTCCTGTCTAAATTAGGCTCCCTTGTTATGTTTCCTGTTTCCACACACAAAAATGTACTTTCCTATCATAATCAAACTTGCAACAGCTTATCTTCTTAAACTACAAGTCATAGGAGGGTACTGATTATATACCTGGCACATGGTATGTACTTAATAAAGATTGAATGATGAATAAATAACTGGAAAAAAATCTAGACCATGACATAGAACGTTGGGTAAAAGATTTCCATAATTCTCAAAAAATCGATAGAGTTTTTATATTCAGTGAAGGTAATAATGCAAAGAAGTCATATAATTCAAAATAATTATAAGCACTATATAATTACTTTAAATGCATTAAATTTAGGGAAATGTTCATCTACTTACTCTAATTATTTTAATTTTAAAAGGTGGGTTTTGTCTTATTTTTCAGTTTGTGGCTTTGCCACCAATTATATTTGCTTCCTTCATTTTCCCCCCTTTTTCATTCTCAAGTGCTAATCCTTTTTTCAAGTAGATTAGACCTTGATCTCCTTCCCAAGATAACCTTCTTTCTTTCTACCCACTTCTACCCAAAATCCAGCAATAGACTCAACTTTTTTTCATGACTAGTCTCCAAAGTCCAGTATATGGGCCCCTCATACAGTTTTAGAAATCAGGGAAAGTTTGCAAGTAGAAAGGCGTGCGAGAAAACCGAGGCCGAGATGATTCTTGGCCACACCAATTCCATCAGTGCTCTTCTGTAAATTCTTTCAATGCCCAGGTAATTAATTTGGAACCAGCAAGTCAAATCACTCATTTTTCTGCAAAGGGAAGCAATTAAATAGAACATATTTCCTAGACACCAGAAAAACAATACAAAAGATTAATGAATCCAAGAGTTGGTTCTTAGAGAAGATAAACAAAATTGACAAACCTTTAGCCAGACTCATTAAAAAAAAGAGAGAGAGGACCCAAATTAATAAAATCAGAAATGAAAGAGGAGAAGTGACAACGGACACCGCAGAAATACAAAAAGTTTTAAGAAATTACTATGAGCAACTATATGTCAACAAATTTGACAATCTGGAAGAAATGGACAATTTTCTAGAGGCGTACAACCTTCCAAGGCTAACTCAAGAAGAAACAGAAAACCTGAATAGACTGATTAGCACCACGGAAATTGAATCAGTAATCAACAATCTCCCAACAAACAAAAGCCCTGGACCAGATGGCTTTACAGGTGAATTTTACAAAATGTTCAAAAAAGAATTATCACCTATTCTCCTCAAGCTCTTCCAAAAAATCCAGAAGGAAAGAAGACTCCCAAACACTTTTTATGAGGCCACTATCACCCTGATCTCAAAATCAGACAAAGACACCACAAAAAAAGAAAACTACAGGCCAATATCTCTAATGAACATAGATGCAAAAATCCTCAACAAAATATTAGCGAACAGAATTCAGCAATACATTAAAAAGATCATACACCATGACCAACTGGGATTCATCCCTGGTATGCAAGGGTGGTTCAACATCTGCAAATCAACTAATGTGATACACCACATTAACAAAATGAAAAATAAAAATCACATGATCATATCAATAGATGCAGAAAAAGCATTTGATAAAATCCAACAGCCATTTATGATAAAAACCCTTAAGAAAGTGGGAATAGAGGGATCATATCTCAACATAATAAAGGCCATATATGACAAACCCACAGCTAACATCATACTCAATGGGGAAAAGCTAAAACCATTCCCCCTAAGATCAGGAACAAGGCAAGATTGCCCACTATCTCCGCTTCTATTCAGCATAGTGCTGGAAGTTCTAGCCACAGCAATCAGACAAGAAAAAGAAATAAAAGGCATCCAAATTGGTAAGGAGGAAGTAAAATTATCATTATATGCAGATGATATGATACTATATATAGAGAACCCTAAAGACTCCACCAAGAAGCTATTAGAGCTGATAGATGAATTTAGTAAAGTGGCAGGATACAAAATTAATATTCAGAAATCAGTTGCATTTGTATATACTAATAATAAAACATCAGAAGGAGAAATTAAAAAAACAATCCCATTTACAATTGCTTCAAAGACTATAAAATACTTGGGAATAAATTTAACCAAAGAAGTAAAAGATCTGTACTCAGAAAATTTTCAGACACTGAAGAAAGGAATGAAAGAAGATATAAATAGATGGAAACATATATCATGTTCATGGATAGGAAGAATTAATATAGTTAAAATGTCCATACTGCCTAAGGCAATATACATATTCAACGCAATTCCTATCAAACTACCAACAACGTTTTTCACAGAAATAGAACATATAATCCTAAAATTTATATGGGACCATAAAAGACCCCGTATAGCCTCAGCAATCTTGAGAAATAAGAACAAAGTGGGAGGTATAACAATACCTGACTTCAAATTATGCTACAAGGCTACAGTAATCAAAACAGCATGGTACTGGCATAAAAACAGACACATAGATCAATGGAACAGAATAGAGAGTCCAGACATAAATCCATGCCTATATGGCCATTTAATCTACAACAATGGAAGCAAGAATGTACGATGGGGTAAAGACAGTCTATTCAATAAATGGTGCTGGGAAACCTGGACAGACACATGCAAAAAAATGAAGCTGGACCACCTCCTTACACCATATACAAAAATAAATTCAAAATGGCTTAAAGACTTAAATGTAAGATCTGAAACCATAAAATACCTAGAAGAAAATATAGGAAGAAACTTCACAGACATTACCCGGAGTAAGATTTTTACTGATATATCCCCTCGCGAAAGGGAAGTAAGAGAAAAAATAAACATGTGGGATTATATCAAATTAAAAAGTTTTTTTCACAGCAAAGGAAACCATCAATAAAACAAAAAGGGATCCTACTGATTGGGAAAAAATATTTGCCAATGATATATCTGATAAGGGATTAATATCACAAATCTATAAAAAACTCACTCAACTCAACTCCAAAAAAACAAACGACCCAATTAAAAAATGGGCAGAGGACATGAAGAGACATTTTTCTAAACAGGACATACAGATGGCAAACAGACATATGAAGAAATGCTCAACCTCACTAACCATCAGAGAAATGCAAATAAAAACCACAGTGAGATACCACCTCACCCCAGTCAAAATGGCTATCATCAATAAATCAACAAACAAGTGCTGGCGCAGATGTGGAGAAAATGGAACGCTTGTGCACTGTTGGTGGGATTGCAAATTGGTGCAGCCACTATGGAAAACAGTTATGGAGGTATCTCAAAAATCTGAAAATGGAACTACCCTATGATCCAGTAATTCCACTCCTAGGTATCTATCCGGAGAAATCCAAAACTCTAATTCAAAAACTTTATGCACTCCTATGTTTATTGCAGCACTATACACAATAGCTAAGACATGGAAACAACCGAAATGCCCATCGGTAGATGACTGGATTAAGAAAATGTGGTACATTTATACAATGGAGCATTACGCAGCCATAAAGAAGAAAGAAATCTTACCATTTGCAACAACATGGATGGACCTAGAGAACATTATGTTAAGTGAAATAAGTCAGACAGAGAAAGATAAGTACCATATGATCTCACTTATATGCGGAATCTAAAGAAAAGAATAAGTGAATGAACTAATCAGAAACAGTTTTGGAGACAAAGAGGAAAAACTGAGGGTTGCTAGATGGGCGGGGGGGTGGGGATAAAGGGGAAGGTGAGGGGATTAGAAAACAATCACTAACCACAAGATGGCCACCGGGTTTTGAAAATTAATCTGGGGAACGTAATCAATAATGTTGTAAAGATTTTGTAGGGTATCCAATAGACATGTGTCCCATTTCGGAGACCATCTCAGGGAAGATGTAGATGCCTGATCACTGCACTGTACACCTGAAGCTGAACAATAATGAATGCCAACTATAATATTATATATATGTGTGTATATATATATGTATATATAGGTATGTATACACTTACAAGAGGCGGAGTACAGCATTGGAAGTGGAGACAGTGGAAATGGGATGGCTCAGTGCGATGTCAGAGAGATAGTGGATGGGGGGAGGGGGGTCCACAGTGTGAGGGATATAAATGATAAACGTCTAAGTAAAACAAACAAACAAAAAACCTCATAGACAAGACAGACAACAGTTTAGTGGTTACCAGAAGGTAAAGGGTGTGGGGGGTGGGAGATGAGGGTAAGGGGGATCAAATATATGATGATGGAAGGAGAACTGACTCTGGGTGGTGAACACACAATGTAATTTATAGATGATGTGATACAGAATTGTACACCTGAAATCTATGTAATTTTACTAACAATTGTCACCCCAATAAACTAAAAACAAACAAAAAAAATAAAACATATTTCCAAAGCATGCGAACTGTGAAGATGGCTGCTACTCAGTAACTACAGCACGTTCCTGTAACGCCATCCCAGTTTTGTTTCCTCAGGCATGCTTATGATTCTCCTCAGTACAGATCTTTTTGGGCTTCTAGATTTTGAATTCCAAATTTGGCAAATTATCTTTGATGATATTTTTTGAATTTGCTTTACTCATGGTATTATATAAGCACTGTGAAGCAAATGCTCCCGCTGTCCTTTTGATATAAGACTTCGAAAGTTCTTCAGACTATGAGGTCTGACAATTAAGTTTGCGAACTTGTCGCAATGATGTTGCTAACCTTTTTTGGTATCAGAAGGATTATTCATTATAAATTTTCACCAACTGGACAGTTAACCAAGTTTACTATTTGGAAGTGCTGAAAAGACTGCATTAAAAAGTCAGAGGACCTGAACTTTTCGCCAACAATTTATGGTTCTTGCATCACGACAATGTACCAGCTCACATGGCACTGTCTGTGACGGAGTTTTTCGCCAGTAAACAAATGACAGTATTGGAATACCCTCACTACTCACCTGGACTGGCCCTCAATGACTTCTTTTTTACCCGAAGATAAAGGAAATATTGAAAGGAAGACATTTTGATGACATTCAGGACATCAAGGGTAATATGACAACAGCTCTGATGGCCATTCCGGAAAAAGAGTTCCAAAATTGCTTTGAAGGGTGGACTAGGCACTGGCATCAGTGGTGCATAGCTTCCCAAGGGGAGTACTTTGAAGGGGATTGTAGTGACATTTAGCAATGAGGCATGTAGCACTTTTTCTAGGATGTGTTCGCGAACTTAATTGTCCGACCTTGTATAAGAAAGAATATCGGCTTTTATTGCATATATAAAGATTACATGCCTGTTCTGTCAAAGGAAATTCCATAGTATGGCACTGAGGACCCTCTTTTCTCCAAAAAATGACACACGGCAATCCTCAAGTACTTGCTCAGATCGGCTAATCAACCTATAAATGGACTTTCTGATCATTTACCAACTGGGCTTTGCTTTCAAAGACAAGATGTAAAGACATTGGGAAATATTAATAATTCTTGACAGCCATTAAATATATGATCATATATGCAATGTCCCTATATATGCAAAGTCCATTAATCCTCACTTAAAACTAAAACTTTCTTCTGTATCCAAGTATAATATACTGTACAAACTTCTCATTTTGAACCATGCACTGAAGAAACTTTAGGAAACATTGAACATATTCCACAAAGCTTTCCCCTGCTATTCTACAGCAGAATCTTACTCACCAAACTCCTGTTTCCTAAACTCTATTAGGCAGCACTTTCATAATTTTTGTCATATTCACTTACCATCAGTTTATTAACATTATACTTAAATTAACTTTTAAAGCACTAAAACAAATTTATTGTTAAAAGGAAACTCTAATGTGCATTTTTCTAATACACATTAAATAAATACATAAAATATTTACATGGGAATAAAAACACCATCAAAGTTTCAGTGAAAGTAAAAGTAGGACTCGGGTTTAAATGTGGTTTCGAGGCACATGTTGATGGAATATCAAGATCATCCATTGTAGTGGACGCTCGGGCTTGCCACTTTTCTGCTTTTGCATTTCTAGATGAGTGCAGCTGAAAAAAAGATGGGCCCACCATAAAATCTCCTGTCAGCCTACAAATATAATGGCAAACAATTAGAACCCTATGAGTTAAAACTTTATAGCCAGGTTTAGAGTAAAATATGTTAATTTTATTAAATCATTTCAAAAGCAAATTTGTAGGGGTGAAGGGGGAGAGGGAAGGTTAGAAGGGGATTATAAACAATTATCTTAGGACTTCCTAGAGCTTCTTACCATTTTCAAAGCAGTTTCATATATGTTATCTGACTTGAATCTCATAATAAGCCAATGAGCAAGAAAGAAAAGCATATGAGTCATAGAATCATTATCATCATTATTTGAAGCCCTCGAAGCTCTTTCTAACCTTTTTTTTTTTTTCTTTTTTTTTTCTAACCTTTTAAACAGAAAAAGAGAAGATGGACCTTTTCTCAAGATAAAACTAACTAAAATATCACATTTCTTCTCTTTTGACTGGAATTAGTTAGCAAATAAGCGGTTCAGGCTGGATGAGAACAAAGTTCAGCCTCTACCAGACCTCATTATTTTTTCTCAAATTATACAGTAACAACACAAAGCAACAAAACATTGAAAAAAATTTTTTAAAGAAAATGACTACTAAAAATCTCCAACTCTTTTCTTTTTGTGGATTAACTTCTAGCTTGCTTACATGCTTAGTTTCCACAACTGTATTTGGCTTTCCTCTCTCTTCTTTCTAATATATGATATAGTTTCTCCTACTATTATCCCTGGCTTACAAATAAGGGAACAGATGAAATGATCTGCCCAAAGTCATGTACAGAGTAATAAAATGACAGAACTGGGACTAGAGCCTAGATCTTTTTGCATTTCGTTCTGAAGCTCTTTCTACTACACCATGCTGTCTCACAAAGGAAAAGATGCCCCAATTTAAAAAAATCCACAAAAATCTAAACTTAATAAATAGATCAATTAAAATGCGATCCCTTGGTTTAGAGAGCGATTTACCCCCGTAGGAGTCCTCTAAATGTTGAAAATTCCCCTTATGCATAATTAGACCAAGTTTCTAGCCTCAAGGAGCTCATATATCATTTACAATTTGACAGAAATCCTAGAAAAGAATGTATATTTAGAAGTAAAGGATCTGGATCACTATCAAGTCAATCAGAAAAGAAAATAAAAGATTTTGGGAACTGTAATGTGAACCAGTGGAGAAAAGATGATTGAAGTGAAAAAACAACTCTGCAGAAGCATATGATGCTCCTGTGTGTAGTTAAAGGGGCTGTTTATATAGGAAACCTCAGAGTATAAAGCACGATTACAAAACAGTTCCAATTTTCCACAAGCACAGATGCAGTGGGAAAGCAGGCTGCTTTCAAGACCATACCCAAGTCCCATATTGGAAACTGGAACAGATTTTTAAAAACCTGCCCCCTGACTTAGTTAAGACAAGTGTTCTCACAGGGTAGGGTATTGTCAAACTGCATTAATATAGGTGCTTGTTAAAAGCGAAGATTCTTGAGTCTCAGTCAAGACCTGTTAAGTCAGAACGTCTAAGGGATGGTTTGGGGATCTGCATTTTTTTAAACAAATTCTCTGAGTGATAGATAATGCAACACTTAAGTTTGAAAACCACTGACTTAGAGAAGTTACTGGACACTTTAGAATATTTTCTGAGTCTCTCCTTTTGATGTTCCTATGTCCTAAGTTTTGCTTTCCCCCCATGATCTCTTGGAATCACATGAAGGACCAATGTAAGTGAGCTCAGTATTCATTTCCATTATGGGTCCAGTTCATCACCCTTATTGAGGCCACGGTGCAGTGAGTATATGCCAGTTGATGCAGATGAGGGTAAGTGGAACTCTGGAAAAGGCATAAGAAGCCCAAACAAGCTCAGGAAACAAGTTTTTAGAACAAAGTCAAAGGTAAAAAAAAAAAGTATTAAGTAACAGTTCTTATAATAAGCTCTATGTCCTGGCCTGTTGATTCGGCACCAGTTATTTTTACTAGCAGATAGAGAACAAATAAAGGGATGTGGATCTCAATTTTCAGCGACAGCTATTGTGCGGATCCTTAAAAGTCTTTGTGAGCAATATTAACTTATGTAATGACCCTTCAGGACTCGTGTTTTGTGTATTTATTTCTGGCTGATAACTTCAAGAATTGAAAGAACCAAACAAAGTCATGAATACACAAACCATCAAGATCGAGACAATATATCTGTAGATACTTCAGGTTAGAAAAGCAGCATAATGTTGCTTAAGGTACTTAATTATCATAGTTGAGTTTTACATGATGTCTCTAAACTAATCATCTTTGGGTATAAACAGAATGTTTATAAAACTTGTAGGCTAAAATTGCCATACTTTTGTGCTACATATTTTTAATAAATTAACAGCTCAGAGTAATATACTCTAAGGGGCATATCATAAGCTATAATGAACACTTTCTGGATGTTATAGTTGTAATCCTACGAGTAACAATAAACAATGAGTCAAGAATAGTGACTGTTATTTTGTTTTTTGGAAAAGCATCAATATTAAAATAAAATTTAGTTTATTAAAACAAAAAATTTTCCTAAAGCTTCAATGCTTAAAAACATGAACATCAAATAGTACTTATTACATATTCTCACTCTGTAAAGTGAATCTATGAAAGTTGCTTTTAAAAGAGATCTATAGATAAAGAGAACTACAGAAAAAAAGGAAGGTGGAGGAAGGGAACTAACGAGGAGACAAGAAGAATTTGAGATCCTGGATAATTAACTCCTTGGCTCTCAAGATCTCTCTCTCTCTCTCAATCTCTCTCTCTCTTTTTTTTTTTTTTTGCTTTAAATAACCCATTTATTTAAATTTGTTCTGGAGCGTGTCATTTCCCCTTAGTAGAAGACTAAAGTTCCCCAGGGTGGACAGTGCCTTTTTCATTTTGCGTCCTTTGCAATGCTTGGCACCAAGCCTGGCAGGGAGTGGGCGCTCAACAATTGTTTAGTTGAATGGACATGAAGGTTGACTTGACTTCTCTCAGGGCTATTTTAAATGAAAGATTTGATGTATAAGCCAATTTCAAGATCTTTATCTTAACACAGAATTCCACATGTGCTATAATCGTTCTGGCATAGCGTTTCTACACATTTTATGTCAGATTACTTGTTTCTAACTAAAAAAAATTAACTTTTATTCATGGTAGTAAAATAACGAAAATTTGTTAGGTGTCTACTACTACGCACATAGAGCAGGGATTTTATAGACACTAACTTTTTAAACATGAAGTAAGAATCATCTGGCTAAAATATCTTATTTCTTTGTCTCAAGAATCCTGAGGGGTTACTATTATTATCCTCATTTTACAATTGAGAAAACTGTGGCTCAAAGGTTAAATGACTTATCTAAGATCATCCAGACAGGCAACACCAGCGATGAGATTCAAACATAGGTTTTGTGTTGAAGCCCATGCTTTTCCCAATGGCATGTGTATTGTGACTGCTTTAAAGGGTTAGGTTTGCAGGCCTAGGACTAACATCTGTTTCTTTCTTTACTGTTACTTGTGAGTCGGATTTTACCAAAGCCATTGCAATGGGAAAAATGTAATTATTTGACATCTCTCTTACATAACAAAAGTCAGGGTGGATTTTCAAAAATACATATTGAGGGCCTACTATGTGTCAGGCTATGTGCATACAGTGGTTAACAAAACAAACAAGATCCCTAACCCTCAAGGAGCTTACATTCTAATGTAGGAGATAAAGGGACTGAACAAGTCAACAAAAACGTTTCAGGTAATGACTAATGTTTTTAAAAAAAATAAAGCAGAGTATAGGTGTGAAAGGTGTCTGGGGGATATGTCAGCTATTTTAGATAGAGTGATCAAGGAAGGCTTCTTTGAGGAGGTGATGCCCTCACTGAGACCCAAATGAGGAAAAAGAGGAAGGCAAGCTAAGAGGTAGGAACACCGTGCGTGTGTTCAAGAAACAGCCAGAAAGGCCAGTGTGGCTAAAATGGAGTGACTCAGAGCATGGTGGGAGAGAGGTCAGGGAGGTGAGCAGGACAAAAATGTCACAGAAACCCACATTCAAGGAAGGGCACATGTCCATAGCAATCCATGGAGGAGTGGCATGAAAGCGGCGATGGCTGGCCATGGCTGCTGTCAGATCAGAGAGATGGCAATATGTTGGCATAGCAGGTTCTCAGTTCAACAGCTATGCCAGCATCTTGCCTCCTCTCCAGTTCCAAGTTACAGGAGCAATACCACGCCTCTTCGGTGTTTCACTTTTCCAAAATCTTCCCTTCCACCTGAGGGAGGGAAAACACTCATTAATAGAAATGTAAGCTTGTTTCTGAGCATTGCAACACAGTATTCTTAAAGCATCCAATTTTGAAGATGTAGTTATGCACAGGAAGGTTGTGGATCGTTCCTTTCTTTCATAGCCTTTGAGCTAAAAGGAACCCTGAGAACATTTACTGACTGCTTGTGACATGACAGAGGAAAAATGCTGACAAAAAATGTAGGTCAGTTAAAATCTAAAGTTGATGACAGTTAATTATAGGCTGTTACCACCATATTTCCAGTCCACCACACATCCATCCCAGTGATTCTAAGTAGTCTCAGTGTTACTCTAGTAATACTGTCCGTCAATTTCTGCCACTCAGATGTACTTAAATAACAACAAATTGTCACCCTGTAGCATGTGTGTAGTTCATTGCTTTACATGCTCTTAAAAATAGTGCTCTTTGGAGCCAACAGTTCCCAGCTATCAACTTATTTCATGAGTACGTTTGTAAAAGCATCATTACGTTATATGTCCAAGAATGTTCACTGCAACACTTCTAATAGCCCAAGAACTGGAAACAACCTGAATGTCGATCAATATGATTGATACTGGCTAAACTATGGCTATAAATCACGATACGGTCTTACAACAAAGTATTTCGTCATTCTTACAAAAGATTAAGGCACAAGAATAATGATACTGTATAAAAGAACTTTAGTATAAGTGAAAAATTGTGCAAGTACACGTAGATTCTGGGGTATACATGTACATTTTTTCTTGAAGGATACATGAGTTGATTATTTTTAAAATAATTAGATGATAAAATTGACATTAATAGATCAGTAATTTTTGTTTCCCCTTTTTCCGCCTCTCCCCCGACTCCAGTTCAAGCCGTTGTTTCTCAGTCTAGTTGTGTAGGACACAGCTCCATGGCCCGTGCTGGTGTTATGAGCCTTGTGCTCCCTCCCCCCCCTTGAGGCAGTGAGTCGCTGGTCATTGATGGGCCACTCACAGCAGCTCACGCTGGCTGCTGGCCACTCACGCTGGCCACCAGACACTCATGGCTGCACAGGGTAGCCCACGGCAGCCCATGGTACCACACAGCAGCTCACGCCAACCTCCAGCTACTCACAGCAGCCCAGCTCCAGGAAGAGCTGTTGTTCACAATCTTAGCTGTAAAGAGTGCAGCTCACTAGCCCATGTGGGAATCAAACTGACGATCTCGGCGTTAGGAGCGCGGTGCTCCAACCACCTGAGCCACCGGGCCTGCCCGTCTTCTTTATACTGTTTCTAATAAAAATACTAATAAATATTCTTTACAAAAGAATGAACTTAAGATATACCTATGAAGATAAAACATTTAGTTACATAATGCTATCAAGGTACAGCTATGAAAGAAGTATACGCACTTAAACATGACTAATATCAATTGCATAAGCCAGAAACAAAAGTTCAGTATTTCCTAAATCTGGATCCAGGTATATCCACACACAGTCATTCACTTACATATGTGCAGTATGTGATATATGTTTCCTGTGGGAGGGCAGGAGGTTATGTGGGTTCTATTGCACAAGATCCTGTAAAATCTTGTCCTGGGGTGAGGTGACTGGTGGAACAGGTACTACACTGATTTCCTAGAACATAATTCAACTTGATGACAGGATCTATTAATGTCAAGCTATTTAGGAATTTTTGATTAATCAAGTACAGAACATTAGATCAAAACTAACGGCAAATACAATACAGATTAAGTAACAAAATACATTATTGAATCAAGAAGATTTAATTGAATCAAATTTCTTTCAAAAGCTAATTTTTACAATCTTCCTTTTATAATTGAGGCACATATAGGTTGCATCATATAGAAGACACACACTATATATTTGAAAACAATATTTCTTGTGATTTTTTTCTTCAGATTTATTTTGCACATGCAAAAGATAACTGAATGATAACAATGATGTGATTTACCAGCCAGATGCGGCAGATCCCCGAAGTCATATGGGCTATTTTATAAAAGAATCACTTACAGGGAAAAGACAATACAATTAACTCATTCAGTACTTCCCTTTTCCTACATTCTTCATATTTTAATAAAAGAAACTTACTTTGTAAGTTATCAAATAATTTCTCAATTTGTAATTTAAAAGTGTAGAAGAAGACCATACCATTCCCCTGTTAAAGAAGCTGTGGTTGTTGAAACTTGGGTCCTTTAATTTGTCTGATGTATCTAATGAGTCATGGCTTCTATTAGGGTACTGGTAAAATGCACCTCGTTACCACATACAACTCGAACAAATTTCTTGCAAAAATACAGCCTAACCATGAATTATGTCACAACTGGAAAACAGAAAAAATATTACAGGCACGTGACATAGCTTTTAGCAGTAAATGTGAAATTTTGAGAAATACAGTCAGTAAAATGCCCTGGAGAAAATGCTAGGCCTATTTATAATTTTTTTCTAAAAGAAGAACTAAAAACTTTTTTTTATATCTCAAATCTTTAGTAGTGTAATTAACAAAAGAAAGTTCAAAGTCTAGACTTTTTCATATTATTTTAACTAACTTTAAATTCATGTTAGCTGAATACTATGATTTCATTCTGTGAATAATTGATTTAAAATAATTCTGGCAGCAAATCCAGCATGTCCCAGACACATGGGGGAGAGAAGGCAGTTAGCTATACCCCAGTTAGTACACAGACATAAAAAATGAGAAAAAATCAATCACAGCAACTGAAAAAATAGTGTATCTAATACTCAATGTGTTTTTCCAGAGCTGGAATATAATCTACTTAACGCTTCATTAAAAAAAAAAAAGGGCTTCTAAAAAAGGCTGAAGGTAGGGGGCTCATTATGTATAAAGAGCTAGAATGTCTTATTTTTCAAGTGCAGAATTGTGGAAAAATTTGTGGTCCAATCAAGAACATAACTGTGGGGGAAAAAATAACATTCACTGAATGTGTTGGTATTGCTTTTGGGAACAGACAATTTGACAGGATGTGCTTAAAGCTACTCCCTAACTGATAGAAGCCAGATGTGTGTCTGCCCTACATCTGGGGGGCTGCAAGAAAGGAAGGAGTAAAATTATATATGTGTGTGTGTGTGTGTGTGTGTGTGTGTGTATATATAATTATATATTTATAGTTATATACATAATTGTAGCTATATATATAAATATATATATATATAAAGTAAATATAATAAAACCATATGTATAAAGCTAAACAAAAATTATATACTATATTTCAGTTTAGGAATATTAATCAAGCACAACTGAATATCTATATCAGGCATCCGAAATAATCCCCAGGCTGCAACCACTAAAGCAAAGAGGAAGTGGCCAAAAGGGCTAAGATTTTCTTTCTTGCCCTTCCCACTAGTCCCTGTCCTTCTCGCTGGAAGACCTTCTACTCCCGACTGTCTGGAGAAAGCCCCCTCATCACACACACACACACACACACACACACACACACACACACACTGTGGTACCTAACCGGCTTGTTTCCCCTCAAAGAGCCCATTTGCTCAAATCACACTCCTCTACCCATTCTAATCTCCCTTTTCCTCTTTGCATATGTTCTCTTTAGGAATGAGAAAGAGGAAATCTATCCCTTTGTTATAGGAATTTAAGAAAAACTGCAAATGGTTAATAGACTTACGCCTTCAAGGGGACCTACATTTTTTTAGGAGATGAGCATTACACAAAATTAGTTTTTAGTTAGTAGAAATTATGGAAGTAGTCCTATTAGGGGTAGCTCTATCCTATCATTTCTTGCCTAAAACAGGCCAAGATCAAACCATTTACCATTTTCTCAAATTCATATAAACCCAGTGAGAAAAGAAGGTGAGGGGAAGAGAGAAGAAGCAACTTTCTTTTTTGAGCAAATAGTATGTACTTTTACATCTTCCTCTCCATTTAACCCTCAGAAAAGTTGTAGGTATTGTTATCCTCTATTTATAAATGATTAAGCCGAAGCTGAGAAAGTTTCATTATCTCAAGTAAACAGCCCAAGGTCACCAATCTACTAATAATTCTGCTAGTTTAGTATTTGTTGGGCATCTATTACATACGAAGTATTGTGCTGAAAGCAGGGTCTCTGTCCATACTGGGTTTCCCAAATTAGGCATTGGGGTAGGGATAAACCCTTAACACATTACATATTTCCACTTAGTTTGGTAAGTCCCACGGATCAAGTTATGCACAAACTGTAATAAGAGAAAACAGCATTGTGATGGATCACAATTATGGCCTCAGTTCTCCCTGTATGCACATGCTAGCTATGTAACTCTGCAGTATCCATTCTGACTCTGGAGTTACCTGTGTAATTCATTTTAGTCATCTTGTGACCTTAGCAAGATACGACACAAGCAGAGCTTAAAAATCACTTGTAATTTTGTGATTTGCCTGCTCTCTCTCAAGCCTTAGCCATCACTGTGAAAACACACCACCCAAGCTACTCTACTGAAAAATAAGAGACATATAGCAGAGCAGAGTCTCCCTGGTCTTTTCAGCCAAGGTGGCCTAGATCAGCCAATAGCCAGCCTAACCCATCACACGAGCAAGCCAAATTCAAGTGAACACAACTGCTTGGCTGACAACCTCAATGTGAAAGCAAATAAACACTCACTGATGAACTCCTTTGGGTTTTTTAAAATTATGTGCTGTGCTGTGTTACTGTAGAAAGACAACTGACATAAGCAGAATGATTAAGACTATGTGCTCTGGATTTTCGCTGACCAGATCGATACGATCATTAAGGCAGCAAGCAGGCCATGTGTGTTAAGCCACTCATGTCACTAAAGGCACAACAACATCAACTGACACCCAAGTTCATTCTGGCACCATGTGCTGGTAAATGATAGGATTTCAGGGAATATTTCTGAATGAATGAGTGAACTTCGATCAAGCGCTGTTTTGTTAGACTAGGGGCTCCTTGAAGGTAGGAGGCAAATCTCATTTATTTTTGCATCCCCAGGACACACGTGATAAAAGGCGTTCAGCAGAAAGGCCAATCTGTATTTGATGAATGAAAGAATAGTCAAGATTTGGGTTATTTTTAACCAAGATCAATGGGAAACTGCCAAAGGGCCATAAGGAAGCAACATGACAAGACTTATATTTGACAAGGTCACTCTGGCTGCTCTGTAGTGGTAAAGGGACAGGAGGGGCCATAACGAATGGAGAGACCAGCTAGGAGCCACAAAAGCTGTCCAGACAAAGATGGTGGCAGCTTAGACTAGAAGAGAAAAATACATAGATTCAAGATAAATTTGGGAGGCAGAGAAAACTTGCTTGAGGACTTAAGGGCCTAAGGAAATGGAGGAACCAAGAAAAAAAACTAGTTTTCTGGTTTGTGTTCCTGGATGGACAGAGGTAACTTTCCTTGAGATAAGGAACGCTGGAAGAAGGCAAATATTTAAAAAATGTAGACTCCTGATTAAAGAGATCTTCAGTTAATCCTAGTCTAAAGCCACCATCTGGAACTCCAATTTAAAGAATCTGTGGCATCGTTTCACTTGAAGATTGATGTTCCTTGAATACTAAATTGTACCTTGTTGCACTGGAGAAGTTCATGTACCTTACGTGGCTGAAGTGTTCTGAAGCAAGGCTGTGCTGGGGGCAAAATACAGCCCTGCAGTGAAAACTTTTTGAACCGTATTAAACCTTTAAAGGAAATTAAGCATAAGAAGGAAAATAATATTATATGCCATGTTTAAAATCAGTTTTAGAGACTAAGGATGAATCCTTTCCTGCTTTACACATTTTCCATGGACCTAAAAATTGAACTCGATTTTAGAACATTGCATACCCATAAAGTATGAACTCATACTTTACTCCCTTACACTCATCTTAAACTCCACATTCATAGAATTTCATCTAATGCAGTTATTTTTTAAAATCCAATTGTTTACGGTCATGATTCATTTATCCTTTTGAAGATCACTATAGCTTTCACACTGCAGTTTGTGTCAGTATAGAAGTATTGGCTCGGATTGACGACTGGCATGTTTCCCTAACGATTTTAGTCCTTAATCAAGCCCTTAAAAAGATGTTCTTTATTAAATTAAAGTGTTTCTTTTACAACAGGGTCATAACTTTACTTGGGTATGAGTCATTCTACTTTCTCTGGATTTCATGGCCATGGACTGCCCCACCCCCCACCCCATCCTAGCTCGTCACCTAAGAAATGTGTGCTCCTGGCTTCAGAGGGGCCAGGGTTGTAAGACACTGGGGTTAGATCTGTGCAAACCCATAAACACTTCTGGAAAAAGACCAGAGCATTCGATGATGCGTGAGCAATATTTTCACATGTGAAAATGTAGAGACTGTGGGGGCTATCGTGAGTCACAGGAGGAGCTGAGTGACTTACCAGGAATAAATGGTGCCTCCCAAAGCCCAACCAAGTACAAGAGAACCCCTTTCATCACGGGACAGCCACCACCCTTAAAGATCTGGCACAGTGCATGTCTTAAAAAGTAAAACCTTTATAATGACTGAGTTTCCCACTCAATTCATATTCAAGATCCTCCAAAGCCTGAACCAAAAGGAGGATGAATTTAGAATATATTAAATGTCAAGCACTTTATACCTATTTTTAAAAATTAAATCCTAAGTCCAGATTGAAGAGTTGCTGAGGAAAATTAATCTCCATTTTAGACATGAGGAAACTAAACCTGAGAAAGGTTCAGTGATTAGTTTACAACCACACTGCCAGTAAATGTTAGAGTCAGGGTTCAGCATGTCTTCCTTCAGAGTCGGCACTCTATCTGCGCCCCATACTAACTTCCAATCCCACCAGCCTTAACTTCTACTCACAAACATGGCTCTCCCTGCAGGGCTAGATTCATCTCCTCACATCTCCCTAGCATGCCAGACACATCCCCTGTTCCACTTTGTTCACACCATTTCTCCCGCTCCTGAAACATTCCTCTAAATGATCATTCTGCTTAATGATTCCAAAAGGATCCATCTAAGAGGATGCATTCTGAACTCAAAGGAATGACCCACCACGTTGATTCACAGCAAAACCATAAATGACTCAGTTTTCCTATTTGTCGGTGATCTTTGGAATACTGTCTAAACACATAATTAAAATGTAAAACATTTTTGTTGTCGGGCTAGATGGTTTCCTGTGAGCCAACTCCCACCAAAGTCAGACATACAGCACACATTGCAGGGGACTCTCCACAATAACCCAAAACTCAAGGGGTTCCACATATTTCCATCACCTCCGTGTGGCATTCCCTTCGAATGCTGTCTCCACCGTTTTGCAAGTGTTGGTCCCTAAATCTGTAACACCCTCGCTAATATGTCCCTTGGTCTACCTGGCAAATTGGATTTGATCTCCAAGACTCTGCTCAGATAGTGTCCTGATGATGATGATGATAAATGCCCTATTTTAACAAAGGGACAGACTAAGGAACGCTAAGTTATATTTGCTGGAGGTTGAGTTTTATTAATTAGTTAATTAATTTTAAAATTTTCACTTGCAGGTAATTTTGGTGCTGCTGATGAAGACACATGAGCAGACTGGGCCCAATCTCTGTGTGCTTTTGTGGTGGCTTTTGTCCTAATTAAAATCAAATACCCTGAGCCATTAATGAGGACAGGGCAGGTTGCAGATCCAGAGACTACCAAGGCTCCAAGAAGAGCTAGATATCAGAGGGAGCTTCGGGAAGGGATAGGGTCTGACCACGCCAAGGAGACTGGAGTGAAGGTCACAGAGCACAGGCTACAAGAACCTAGGAGAGGCGGACGGTGTGCAGGAGAGAAGAGCAGTGACAGAAACAGCGACAACAATGGCCGTCACTGGTTTCTACTCTCTGCAAGCTTTTATATACATTATTGAATTATTCCCAATTCTCCTAAAAGCCCTGCAAGGTATAAACCTTCATTCCAATTTCATTCTCTTTAAAGAGAATATGCAGAATTGATGCGTTATAACCCAAATCTGATTCAGAGAAAGGAGATTTACTTTATTTTAAAACAGAATAATACCATGTTTTTCCTTTGCACCTTTTCCAGTTGTTCCACCCTTCCACTAAAGGTATCTCCAAAGTCCCATCTAGGGCTCAAATTCTTTAACTTTAATACCCACCAAGGAAAAATATTAATAGATGTTAAACAAGAATGAGAGCAAATGTATACATTTTTAGTTGTTTCCTCTAACAACTCGAGGCTCTCTGGAAATACTTCTTAAAGTATATAAATCATTTCCCCAGTAAATGCTCACAAACATCTCAAATAAACTGAAGAAACAGAAAAGCAAAAAGAAGGCGACAGGAAGAAAACCTGGACAACCAAAGACACAAGCCAAACTTCAGGGAAGAGAAGGGAAGTGCAAACAGTAATGAACTTGTCCTAATTAAAGGGGCTGCTCTCTGGGCCACGGTAGCAACATCATACTCAAATTGTCATCACTAGCCTTTTATGCTACTCTTTCTACCAGCATTTGGTAACCTGATACAAACACAAGGAAAAAGTGCTTATCCCACCAGATGGTAAGGAAGCCCCTGCCCTTGGGATTTTGTTTTTCATAGGACTGAGTATATCACTACAAATATGTTTATTTTCTATTATAGTGAAGACCCATTTACATATGCCTAATTATGTTTCTGCTTGTAGCGAGAGGAATTATATTTTACTAAAAGCCCTACGTCTTGATTACTGATGTCAGACTGAGAATGTTCATTCTGAAATGCAAGAAGCACAAAATGAAAATAATTTCATTTCCTGATGACAGCCATGAATGGATTTAATTAGTATATAGTATTCTAAGGCAAATAAACATGTTACGCTTTTAAGACAGGAATATAGGAAGAATGTTTTTCTAATTAATTTACAATTAGTTTTCTATAGACATAACTTGCGTTGGACGTTTAGCAAAAAAATATACTTAAAAAGGAATGGTGACTACTATATATGATGTCAGAGGTGTAGTAGATTGGAGGAAGGGGGTTATCACTTTGTGAGGGGTGTAAATGTCTAACTATTACATTGTTTTGTACACCTGAAACTAAAAAAAAAAAAGAAAAAAAGAAAAAAGGAATGGAGAATGTTCTAACTAGGCAATTTCAACTTTGGTTATATCATGTTTGACATCCAGAAGAAAATGCAAGTGTTACATTTACTATATTGCAAAAAATCTGCTACTGCAAGGACAATGACTTTTTAAAGATCTGAAATAAAGAACTGAGCTGGATTGTACTTGGAAGAAGCAAATAGGTGATAAGGTACTTTTCAAACAGAATGGAATGGTCAGAATAGAATGAAGGATGCACAGATTTCAGAAAAATGTTGGTAAAACAAAAATGTAAACCAAAAAAATAAAGAGCTCATTGCTCATTTAAAACATTAGGTAACAGATAACGGAAACGTCTTCATATAATAAATTACAGTTTTCCATTTAAATCTTTACAATATTTATTATAAAGGAAAAATGTGCATTTTCTAGAAATACTATTCTCTTTAAATTATGCCTAGAATTCCTACTAAACATTTACTCTGTAACTTAATTCTCCCAAGCCATTTCACAAACATTAAAAATATAATCACCTTTAATTAAAATGTATATTTTCCAATAAACTAAAATGTTGAGAACGACATTTATTTTTCATATATGCAAAATAATATGTAGTGTTATAAAGTGTATGATGAGACATCAATAGATAAATCTTGGGAGAATGTCACTGTCTCCAATCACATTTTGTAAGTACAGATATTTTTTTTCTCATTAGAGTTTTATTACTCAGTTTATTTCTGATTTACCAAATGTCTTAAGAACAGCATAATTATGAGCAATTTAGTCTCATTTTCCATGTCACATATCAGACGCCAATCTTCTTCCAGATAAGTTTCCTTTCCAATTTTTCAAAATTTCATGATCAGTGACGGGGGATAATGTGGAACTGCTGAGTACAAGCTGCTGCCTGGGGCCGGAGCTGAGCAAACTCTTTTGTGGGCTTTCTAGTGCTTGTTGAACCTCCAGCAGAGTATGGGTTCTAAGCCCTTGCTGTTCACTAGAATCCTTTGAACTTTTAAAAGCTACTGATGCCAGGCTCCTACAGCCCAGTGACTAAATCAGAATCTCTAGATACAGGGCCTGAGTATCAGTATGTTTATAAAAGCTCCCCAGATGGCTATAATATGCAGCCAGGGTAGAGAATATATAAGGCTTTGAGATAGATGGACGGTTACATCAGGGTCAGCTTATTATTAACAACCTGGTGAACCAATAATGTTGAATGGAGAAAAAACAAGGGGAAGGCTCCATGGTAAAAAACAAGGGGAAGACTCCATGATGACTGGAGAAGGCTCTATCTGTAGATACAAGAGGATGGAGGCAATAGTCGGAAGTCCCTCCCACCATTGCCCCAGACTGCACTCACTTATTACTCAATTCAGATCATCTGTAAAATAAATATAATCAACTCACACTCAGCTTATAGCCTACGTTTGAGGCCCTAAAACATCATTTTTTCTGGAGACAAAGTTTCAATATGGAATAAAGCGGCTCTCTGTGTGCCAGCTCTCTTCTGGGTTTACCCCTCTAAATTAACTCTCTACCCTGAGAGGCTAATCCATTAAAAAACGGAGCACAGTAAAAATAAAAGTTGCTACATTTTAAACTGAATTTTAAAGACTTTTTCAGCGAGTATGGTGAGCACTGGTCACTTCATTTCATCTTAATAAAGATTTATGGCTTAACCTTTATATACCAGGGAATAAAGAACAGAGATAAACTAGAAGCAGCTCAGTATTCATGAGCTAACAAACAAGTGGAGAAGGTTGACAGATAAAAAATTACACATATGAAAAGATGCTCAACATCACTATTCATCAGAGAAATGCAAATAAAAACCACAATGAGATATCACCTCACCCCAGTCAGAATGGCTATCATCAACAAGACAAATAGTAACAAGTGTTGGAGAGGCTGTGGAGAAAAAGGAACCCTCATACACTGTTGGTGGGAATGCAGACTGGGGCATCCGTTATGGAAGGCAGTGTGGAGGTTCCTCAAAAAATTATGAATAGAATTACCATATGACCCAGCAATCCCTCTCCTGGGTATATACCCAAAAAATTTGAAAATATTTATCTGTAAAGATATATGTGCTCCGATGTTCATTGCAGTTTTATTTACAGTGGCCAAGACATGGAAACAACCAAAGTGTCCTTCGATAGATTACTGGATAAAGAAAATGTGGTATATATATACAATGGAATACTACTCTGCCATAAAAAGATGAAATAGTGCCATTTGTGACAACATGGATGGATCTTGAGATTATTATGCTAAGTGAAATAAGTCAGACAGAAAAAGTTGAGAACCATACGATTTCACTGATATATGGGATATAAAACTGAAAGCAGCAAAGGAACAAGACAAATAAAGAAACAATAACTCATAGACACATATAATAGTTTAGTGGTTACCAGAGAGTAAGGGGGAGGGGGTGGTGGAAGAGGGTAAAGGGGTCAAATATATGGTGATGGAAGGAGAACTGACTTCTGGGTGGTGAACACACAATGTGGTATATAGATGATATATTACAGAATTGTACACTTGAAACCTAATTTTACTAACCATTGTCACCCCAATACATTTTAATAAATAAAAATAAAATAAAAAATAACACATCATTATGATATAGGCAAGAACAGAAATGTCTAACGATTCAAAAATACAGGGAAAGAATAGATTAATTTTGTCTGGAATGAGGTCATGGAAAGCTTCACAGAGGAACTAATAATTGAGCAGGATTTTGAAGACTAAACAAAAGTCCAAAAACTAGATAAGGCAGGATGGAACTTTTCTAGGAAAGAGTCCATGAAAATGATCTCAGGCATGAAACACCCAGGAACTAAGGAGAAATAGCTCTGCTTTCTTTTCTCTTAAAATTAAAACTTTCCAGGATCTGGACTTTGAGGGCAAGGAGTAAGTATTTATGAAAAACATATTAAGTGACAAGGATTGAGCTACACAGTTTCCCCGAAAATAAGACCTAGCCGAACAATCAGCTCTAATGCGTCTTTTGGATCAAAAATTAATATAAGACCCGGTCTTATTTTACTATAAGTAAAATAGTCTTATAGTAAAGACTATAAAAGTCTTATAGTAAAATAAGACCGGGTCTTATATAATATAATAATAATAATAATAATGATAAAAAAATATAATACTGGGTCTTATATTAATTTTTGCTCCAAAAGACGCATTAGAGCTGATTGTCCAGCTAGGTCTTATTTTTGGGAAAACACGGTAGTTTTTGTTTTGTATTTTAAACTGAGATCATATTACATATGAGAAAACTCAGGCTCAGGGAGTTAAGAGCTACTTTCGACATCCCTGGCATTACATACACCCTCTTTAGTGGTTAATTACTTTGCTTGTATTATTTTTATGTTTGTATTAATCTTTTAAAATACTGTATTCTATAAGTTGCCCTCATTACATGGAAAGGATTAAGATGAATTACTGGTATCCAGGGTCCAGGGTTTTGGATTTACCCACCAGAGCACTTCAGCATCATAAGAGTTAAATATTAACTCTGCTCATGCGCACACACGCGTGTCCGTTTGTGTGTGTGTGTGTGTGTGTGTGTGATAGAAATGGGACACATCATACATGTAAGCAGTCTGGGGAGTAAATAATCAGGAACTAATTTGTGCCATATTGGAATAATCACTTTAAAGGTAAAACTTTTAATGAAAGCAAATCTTTAAGGAGTTCAAAATAGGAATTAAATTATATTAGGACAACAGGATGTTCTGAGCTATGAATCTGGTAGACTTTATCGTAACCATTGATAACTTCACTGTTTTGAAAATATTTTTCAATGCTAACCATTTTAGGATACTTATTTTTATTCAAATGGGGTTAATACAGGCTTATTTTTTGCTAATTCTCTCACATGGAAAAAGTAATTCTTTAATAATATGCCTATGTGGGCCCAAATCTACACATGTTTAATGTAGATATCATGCCAAGTGTCACTTTACAGCCTCCTGAACAGTGCCAGAAATCAGATTAAACCCACTCCATTTTTTACCATTAAGGGATTTTATTTGGGCATGCATTTATTTGGCCAAAACAATAAATTCAGGTTTTCTTCAGTAGAAACCAAATTACTTTCTTAGATGTATGTTGCTTTACTCCCCTTAGATCTCTGTTCTTTGAAGCATCCTACTAAGAATCTTTTAATAATTCTATTATACTCAATTATAGCTCTATCTTATACTACCTGACTTCAATGGGATATTCTCTATGAAAAAACAAGCTGATTTGAGTTCCTTTAAAGTTTTAAAAAGTTATTAATATTCACCAAGCACTTTGAAGATACAAGTGTCAAGAGTAATAATTATTTTTAAAAATAACATCACAGGAGTTACCATTCTATAATTTTTTTGTGTGCATCTTTATTATTTTTTTTTAATCCATGCTTCAGTATCCTCCCAAGTCAGGAGGCATGCAAGATATAAGCATGTAGTTTGTATTTTCTTTCAAGTACATGCAAAGTCAGGTAAAGAAAAGTGCACTTTTCCTACCACATTTTGCTCTCTACAACTTGAGGGCACTAGCCCATTTAAAAGCACTATTCTGAGCATGAAAGACGCACTGCATCAAAAAGCAGTGAGAAGCAGCATCAAAAACCAGTTTTTAGTTCCAACTCAGACTCTCTAGGCCTTCTGATCGCGGCCGCAATGCCCGTAACTACCAAAGCAAGAGAGGTGGGTTACATCCTCTGTGCAGACGCCGTCCAGTCAGCCTCAGCAGGGCATCTGTGCTACCCCGAATAACCAAGCGCTGGAAACCAATTTAACTATGGATTAAATTGTGAAACACCATGATTCAGATTGGCTGTGCAAATTTAATTATTCAATTTATTCACAGACAACCTACTCAATGGGAGAAGATACTCATGAGTGATATGTCTGATAAGGGGTTAATGTCCAAATTTTATAAAGAACTCATACAACTCAATACTTTAAAAGACTTTTAAAAAAGATTATCCCTCAAACTACCAGTGGATCCAAAAGTGAGACCCTAAGTCTAAGAATCTAGACGAACCCAGTGATTTCCTTGTAGGAAATTATAAACTGTGGTGAGGCTGAGGTTAGATGCCTGCCTACCCGCCAGGACCTCTGCATATTAAGCCTTCACACTGTGTGGCCTTCCAAGCAGCACATATATTACATTTATCAAGTGAGTACATGGTAATTGTTTATGGAGGTCCAGACACTTGCAGAGAAGTGGGAAGCACTGTTGAGACTGTGCACATTAGAAAGCTCTTGTCTCCAGAAAATCACTTAGAGGCTTGGCTTCTGGAGAAAATGGCTTACTGCGTTCAGCTTGTCAAATCCCTGACAGCCTTTCTCAGCTTACTAACTTCATTAGCATAAAATGCCTACTGGCAAAACCAGAAACTGAATTGTTTAAATTTTCTCTCACTTCAATAACGAGTCAAAATTTTTTTCAAAAAGATTTTGAAGAATGACCAGTGCTTTAAAGTGACAGCATTTTAAATTCTTAGATATCTTTTTTAAAGTTCATTTTTGCATATTAGCATTTTTTTAGCTTTTGTCTGTATCTATCAGGCATTTCCTAAAATTACGACCAAATGTTCAAAAATTCAATGAAAACCACACTGCTTGTAATCATCTGAGAGAAATAATATTAAGAGTACAAAGGCAGAACACAGTCGGTTAAGTGAATACAACTTTAAAAAGCATTTACTCCTTTAGGACTCATAAAGATCATGCTTCTGAATTGGTAAATTTTAAAAGGTAAAACTAATTCACAAATTTCAATAATTTAGAGCATTCCAGATTTGAAATTAATTGATAAATATATCCCCAAATCCAGGAAGATGATAAAATACCTTCTGTGTTATTGGAATAATATTTGCTTTCTTCCTCAATTAGTAGCTATTACAATTTTAACTGTGGTGATGAAGTGTTCTATGATATACAGGGTGGCAATTGCAAAACCTTCTCATAAAGTCACAATTTCCATGTCTTTTAAACTCCTAACTAACCAAGCATAAGAACGTTTTCATATAAAAAGTCCAGCAAAGCAATGAATGGTTGGACATGCTAATGCCAATCCACAGAGGAGCCCTCAGAAAAGAAAATACAGTCCAAAGTCACTCTTGGATCGAGGGCAGAAAACTCCTGGAATGGTGGGGGACATCAGGTGTAGCATATTTTGCCTGGGTAAGCAAGGTCAGCTCTGGGTTGGTTCTGCCCAGTAAACCCAGCAAATGCTCACTTTTAAAAAAATATGTCTTCCTACCTTCCTCCCTCCTCCCCTCTCTCCCTCCCTTCCTTTCTTTAGTTTCAGGTATACAAAACAATAATGATTAGACATTTACACCCCACAAAGTGATAACCTCAATAAGTCTACCCATCTGACACTGTAGGTAACTATAAAAATACCATTGGTTATATTCTCTATATACTCTCTGTACTTTACATCCTGTGACTACACACACACACACACACACACACACACACACACACACACACACAGAGGGTGCCAAAAAATGTATACATATTTTAAGAAAGGAAAAAACTGTATTAAAATTACGCTGATGGTAACCACTTTGAGCACTTCTTGTAATTGCAGAAGTCAAACGTGACTTGTATTCATTTCTTGTTAGCAATATGTATTATTACAATTTTAAGACAGCTTTCCTTTCTTAAAATGTGTATACTTTTCTCTCTCTAGGTCTTATTTTTTCCCCAAAAATTAGACCAAAAATAAGACCTAGCCGGACAATCAGCAGTAATGCATCTTTTGGAGCAAAAAATTAATATAAGAACTGGTATTATATTATTATATTATGGCATATAATATTATAAAACCAGGTCTTATAATAAGACCGGGTCTTATATTAACTTTTGCTCCAAAAGATGCATTAGAGCTGATTGTATGGCTAGGTCTTATTTTCAGGGAAACACCATATATATATGTGTGTATATATATATATATATATATATATATATACATACATATGTATATATATATACACTTTTTTTTGACATTCGATACTATTTTATATTAGTTTCAGGTGTACAGCACAGAGGCCAGGCATCTGACACCATACACTGTTTTATAACATTGACTATATTCCCTGTACTAAACTTCACATCCCCATGATTATTTGTAACTACCAGTTTGTGCTTCCCAATCCCTTCACCTTTCTCATACATCGCCCCATCCCCACTTCCATCTAGCAACCATCAGTTCTTTCTCTGTGTCTACGAGTCTATTTCTGATTTGTTTGTTCATTTATTCTGTTCTTTAGATTCCAAATATGAGATCATGTTATTTGTCTTTCTAAGTCTGACTTATTTCACTTAGCATAATATCCTTTACCATCCATTTTGTTGCAAATGTTATGATTTCATTCTTTTTGGCAAAGTAACACTCCACTGTATAAATGTACCACAATATCTTTATACAATCGTCTACTGAAAGGCATTTCAGTTGTTTCCATATCTTGGCTATTATAATAACACTGCAGTAAACACAAGGGTACATATATTTTTTTAGAATTAGTGTTCTGGATTGTTTGGGGTAAATACCCAGGATCAGAATTGCTGGGTCAAGGTAGCTCTATTTTTAATTTTTTGAGGAACCTCCATACTGTTTCCCATAGTGGCTGCACCAATTTGAAATCCCACCAACAGTGCAAGAGGGTTCCCTTTCTCCACATCCTCGCCAACAATTGTCTGTTGGTTTATTGATGAAAGCCATTCTGATAGGAGTGAGGTAGTATCTTATTGTGGTTTTTATTTGCATTTCTTTGATGATTAGTGACGTTGAGCATTTTTTCATATGTCTATTGGCCATCTGTATGTCCTCTTTGGAGAAATATCTATTCAGGTACTCTGCCCATTTTTTAATTGAATTGTTCGTTTTTTTAGGTGTTGAGTTGTATGAGTTTTTTTAAAAATAAATTTTGGATATTAACTCCTTATCAGATGTATCGTTGGCAAATATCTTCTCCCATTCAGTAGGATGTCTTTTCATTTTGTTGATGGTTTCCTTTGCTGTGAAAAGTTTTTAGTTTGATGCAGTTCCATTTGTTTATTTTTTCTTTTGTTTCCCTTGCCTGAGGAGATATATCAGTAAAAATATTACTAAGGGTAATGTCTGAGAGTTTACCTCCCATCTTTTTTTCTAGGAGTTTTATGGTTTCCGGTCTTACATTTAAGTCTTTAATCCATTTTGAGTTTATTCCTGTATATGGCATAATGTGGTCCAGTTTCTTTTCTTTTCTTGCATGTATCTGTCCAGTTTTCCCAGCACCATTTATTGAATAGGCTGTCTTTACCCTAGTGTAAATTCTTGCTTCCTTTGTCACAGATTAGGCATGGATTTATTTCTGGGCTCTCTATTCTGTTCCATTGATCGCTGTGTCTGTTTTTATGCCAGTACCATCTGTTTTGATTACTATGGCCTTGTAGTATAATTTGATATCAGGTAGCATGATACCTCCAGCTTTGTTCTTCTTTCTCAGGATTGCTGTGGCTATTCAGGGTCTTTTACAGTTCCATATAAATTTTAGGATTATTTGTACTAGTTCTGTGAAAAATGCCATTGGTATTTTGATAAGGATTGCAGTAAATCTATATATTGCTTTGGGTAGTATGGACATTTTAACTACATTAATTCTTCCTATCCATGAGCATGGTATAGGTTTCCATTTATTCGTATCTTAATTTTTCTCTTCAATGTTTTATAGTTTTCTGAGTACAAGTCTTTTTCTTCCTTGGTTAAATTTATTTCTAAGGAAGATTTTATTTTTATCTTTTTGATGCAATTGTAAATGGGATTGTTTCTCTAATTTCTTTTTCTTATAGTTCATTATTGATGTATAAAAATGCAACTGATTTCTAAATATTAATTTTGTATCCTGCTACTTTACTAAATTCACTTATCAGTTCTAATAGCTTTTTGGTGGAATCTTTGGTGTTCTCTATATAAAGTATCATGTCACCTGCAAATAATGACAGTTTTATTTCTTCCTTTCCTATTTGGATGCATTTTATTTCTTTTTCTTGTTTGATTGCTGTGGCTAGAAGTTCCAGTACTATAGTAAATAAAAGTGGAGAAAGTGGATACCCTTGTCTTGTTCCTAATCTTAAAAGGAATGCTTTTAGCTTTTCCCCATTGAGTATGATATTAGCTCTGGGTTTGTCATATGTGGCCTTTATTATGTTGAGATATGTTCTTTTTATTCCCACTTTGCTGAGAGTTTTTATCATAATGGGTGCTGGATTTTGTCAAATGCTTTTTCTGCATCTGTTGATATGCCTATATGATTTTTATTTTTCATTTCGTTTATGTGGTGTATCATGTTAGTTGATTTGCAGATATTGAACCAACCTTCCATACCAGGAATGAATCCCACTTGATCGTGATTATAATGTATTGCTGAATTTGGTTTGAGAATATTTTGTTGAGGATTTTTGCATCTATGTTCATTAGGGATTTCGACTGATTTATTTTTTTGGTAATATCTCTGTCTGTTTTGGAATCAGGGTAATGGTGACCTTGTAAAATGAGCTTGGGAATAATCCCTCTTCTTGGATTTTTCTGGAATAGTTTGAGAAGAATAAGTGTTTATTATTTTTTGAATGTTCAATAAAATTCACCTGTGAAGCCATCAGGTCCAGGACTTTTGTTTGTTGGGAGCTTGTTGATTACTGATTTGATTTCGTTGTTAGTAATTGGTATGTTCAGATTTTCTGTTTCTTTTTGATTGATTCAGCTTTAGAAAAATGTACGCTTCCAGGAATTTACCCGCTTCTTCCAGATTGTCAAACTTCTTGGCATATAGTTGCTTGTAGTGTTTTCTTAAATTTTTTTGTATTTCTGTGTTGTCTATTGTCATTTCTCCTCTTTCATTCCTGATTTTATATATACTCTCTTTTTTTTCTTGATGAGTCTGGTTGAAGGTTTGTCAATTTTACCTTTTAAAAAAAAACAGCTCTTGCCTTCAATGATCTTTTATGTTGTTTTTTTTAGTTGCTATTTTATTTATTTCTGCTCCAATCTTTATTATTTCCTTCCTTGTACTCAGTTTGGGCTTTGTTTGATGTTCTTTCTCCAGTTCCAGGTGTAAAGTTAGACTGTTTGAGATTTTTCTTGTTTCTTTAGGTAGTACTGCATTGCTATGAATTTCCATCTTAGGACTGCTTTCACTGTGTCCCATAGATTTGGGGTCACTGTGTTTTCATTTTTGTTTGTCTCAAGGTATCTTTTGATTTCTTCCTTGATCTCACTTTTGACCCTTTCATTATTTAGTAGCATGTTATTTAGCCTCCATGTATGTGTGTGTTTTCTAGTTTTCTTTTTCCTGTGATTGATTTCTAGTTTCATACCACTGTGGTCAGAGAAGATGCTTAATATGATTTCCATCTTCTTAAATTTATTAAGACTTGTTTTGTGGTGTATCATGTGATCTATCTTGGAAAATGTTCCATGTGTACTTGGGAAGAAGGTATATTCTTCTGCTTTGGGGTGAAATACTTTATAAATATCAGTTAAATCCATCTGGACTCGTGTGTCATTTAAAGCTGCTGTTTATGTTGATCTTCTGTCAAAAGGATCTGTCCACTGATGTCAGTGGGGTGGTTAAAGTCCCCTACCATGATTGTGTCACTGTTCATCTCTCCCTTTATGTCAGTCAATATTTGCTTATATATAGGTGCTCCTATGTTGGGTGCATAAATATTTAATAGTGTGATATCCTTGTTGAATTGATCCCTTTATTATTATCTAATGTCCTTGTCTCTTATTATAGTCTTCATTTTAAAGTCTATTTTGTCTGATATAAGTTACGTTACCCCAGCTTTTTTCTCATTTCCGTTTGCATGAAATACCGTTTTCCATCTCTTTACTTTTAGTCTGTGTTTGTCTTTTGATCTGAGGCGGGTCTCTTGTAAACAGCATATGCATGGGTCTTGTTTTCTTATCCATTCAGTTATGCTATGTCTTTTCATTGGAGCATTTAATCCATTTGTATTTAAAGTGATTATTGATAGGTACATAGTTATTGCCATTTTATTGTTCCTATTTTTTATCTTCATTTGTTTTTTTGTTTTCTCCTTTCTTCTGCTTAAAGGAGTCCTCTTAACATTTCTTGTAATACTGGCTTGGTGTGGTAATGAATTCCTTTAGCTTTTTCTTGTCTAGGAAGCTCTTTATCTCTCCTTCAATTTTAAATGATAGCCTTGCTGGGTAGAGTAGTCTTGGTTGTAGGCCCTTATTTTTATTACTTTGAATATTTTCTGCCACCACATGCTGGCCTGCAAAGTTTCTGTTGAAAAATCAGCTGATAGTCTTATAGGAGTTCCTTTGTAAGTAACTACCATGTTTCCCCCAAAATAAGACCTAGCTGGACAATCAGCTCTAACGCGTCTTTTGGAGCAAAAATTACTATAAGACCCGGGTCTTTAATGTAATGTAATGTAATACAATATAATATAATACCAGGTATAATATATTATAATACTATTTTTGCTCCAAAAGACGCATTAGAGCTGATTGTTTGGCTAGGTCTTATTTTCGGGGAAACACGGTAGTTGTCTTTCTCTTCCTGCTTTTAGGATTTTCTGTTTATCTTTAACCTTTGCCATTGTAATTATGATGTGTCTTTGTGTGGGCCTGTTTGGATTCATCTTGTTTGGGACTCTCTGTGCTTTCTAGGCTTTTACGTCTATTTTATTCACTAACTTAGGAAAAGTTTCAGTCATTAATTCTTCAAATAGGTTCTCTGTCCCTTGCTTCCTTTCTTCTCCTTCTGGTACTCTTGATGTTGTCCCACAGGTCCATTAAACTATGTTCATTGTTTTTGTTGTTGTTCATTTTTCGTTGTTCCAATTGGGTATTTTCTGCTACTTTCTAAATCGCTAATTTGACCCTCTCCTTCATATAATCTGTTGTTGATTCCTTCTAGTGTACTCTTCATTTCAGTTATTGTACTCTTTATTTCTGACTGGTTCTTTTGTATGGTTTCTATTTACTTCTTCATGCTTACTATCTCTTTGTTGAAAATTTCACTAAGTTCCTTAAGCATTCTTATAACCAGTGTTTTAAACTCTGTCTGTGGTAGGTTGGTTGCCTCTATTTCATTCAGTCCTATTTCTGAAGGTTTCTCCTGTTCTTTTATTTGGAACATGTTTCTTTGTTTCCTCATTCTGGCTGCCTCTCTGCGTTTCTTCTATGTAGGTAGATCTCCTATGTCTCTCAGTCTTTGCTGGGTGGCCTTATGTAGGACGTGCCCTGTGTGGTCCAATGGCGCAATCTCCCTGATCTTTTTTGTGTGTGTTCCAGGAGTGTCCCTTGAGTGTGTTTCTCTGTGGTAGTTGAGCCTTGATTGCATTTGGTGTGTCAATGGGTAGGACTGCCTCACAGGCTGATGGACTGTGAGAACTGGCTACACCCACAGTGTATGAGCTGCTGTGTTGGGACTGACCCCTCAGAGGGGGAGTTGTTCCCATGGGCTCTTGTGCCTGTTGAGACCACCCTTTTGGGTGTTCTGCTTGTGGGGCTAGACAGGCAGTGCTCTGGTATGGTCCAAAGCTGGCTTCTGGTGTGTTCTGGTGTCTCTTAGGAGGGTCTCTTGTGCAGACCTATTTCAGCCTTGCCTGTGACTGGCCCGCAGCTATCTGGCAAGGGCCATAAAGCTATATATGATTGGCTGCTGCCCATGCTACACGTGGAGGCATGTGGTGTTGGACTTGCTGTGAACCAAGGCCAGCTGCCACCAGTGTTGGGCCTGGGGCAGCTTAGCAAAAGGCCCAGGGCCCCCTAGGCCTATTGCTACCTGCCAGCTGCCTGTTAAGACTCAGCTGTTGAAAGTGCCTCCTTAGGTGCACGGGCTGGGCTGGTTGACCTGGTGTGGAGACTGCCCTTGGCAATGCAGCCCTAGCTAGGTGGGGCGGGGTGCCATGGAGTCACGAGGCGTGGCTGGTGGTTTTTACAAAGTTAATGCAGATTCAGATCTTGCACCAGTATCAGGCCTGTGCAATTTAACATTGCACACCATTATAAGTAGTGTGATGAAATCTCGTGCCATCCTGCTCTGTTCCACCTGGGATTTGAATCATCCCTTTGTCTAGTGTATCCATACTGTATATGCTACTTGCCCATTAGTCAGTAGCTATCCTGGTTATCAGATTGACTGTCCTAGTATCACAGTGCTTGTTTTACTTAATAATGGTCCCAAAGCCCAAGTGTAGTGATGCTGGCAATTTGAATATGCCAAATATAAGTCATAGACTCATTCTATTTTATTATTAGTTATTAATCATCTCTTACTGTGTCTAATTTATAAATTAAACTTTATCATAAGTGTGCATGTATAGGAAAAACATAGTATATGTAGGGTGTGGTACTATCCAGTTTCAGGCATTCACTCTGCATCTTGGACCACATCCCCATGGATAAGGGGTGACTACTGTATACAAACAAGGGCTTTTAGTAGGTGGGAATTGCAAGAGTTGGGGACAAACTGCTATTTTTGTTAATGTCCTAATTGTACTATAGTTACCACCCAAGGCATCTGGAAGCTGAAAAGTCTTCAAGATAATAAACTAGAAGAAAAGTTAATAGGGATATGGTAGACCACAGTTCAAATTCAAAGGAAAAATCATAGAATCTTAGGATGTGAAAGCTTGGATGAATGATTTATTGGACAAGATTGGATGGTCTAATTGCCTTATTTAACCAATTCAGAGAAGTAAAAAGTTGTCCGTGAGACCTCTTAACCCTTGTACAAGAAATACCAAATTCACATTAAATGTGCACGAAACACCATTTTCTTATCTGCTCTGTGGAAGGAAATACAATGGAGAGTAAGCCAAGCCGTGGAAGGGCCTTGGTGTGCTCTTTTCTCTCTATTCCTGGAACCGAGGCAAAGCAGCCATAGGTGCACAGGTAGGGTGTGATGGACTTAATTACTTTGCAATTAAAAAGTCCTTTTGGAAAATTTTGCCTCATGTTCACAAACATTGTTCTTGTCCATAATGTTTCCACATGGAAATTGCTCATGTTTTAAAAATATACTCCAAATCTGACTTTTTCCGATAGGGTAGGAGGGTGGGGAGAACGTTTTTGGCAACGCATCACATGCTAGGGATTTTCATACAGCTCTCAGTTATCTTGATCATCGCCATGTGAAATGTATTATTATATCGATTTCACATGAGGGACAACCGAGGTTCAGGGGGTGAAGTGATTTGCTGAGGGCCACAGACCTGGGAAATGGCAGACCCAGGATTCCAACCCAGGCTGTCTTGCTCTAAACTCAAGATGCTTTCAGTTTATCAAGTCTTAATAACATGTTTAAACTATCTAATTCTTACCCAAGGAACAGTCAGGCAAGCCATGCAGCAGGGTTTTCCTTAATTATAAAGCATTACTGTGGGACTTTTAAGTGACCATTTTGTGCCTGAAACCAGAATTGAAATAGAGGCAAAGTGTGGTCTTTCTTATTATTCTAATTCTTACCCTCTTGTTCCCTATCCTCTTTCCTCATGGTTTCCAAATACTCTCCTCCTTCCAAGGACACTTTTCTAACCCTTATTACAGAGTTTCTGTTCTTTCCCTACATTTTTGGAGTTAAACAGAACCAACAGATGCCAGGTCAAGTACTAAAATGGTATTAGTAGTTCCTAATCATTCCTGGTGGCCATGTTCCCAACACATGATATATAGCAGCATATGTACTCCGATACTGTTCCTACAAATTCTTGTTATGTGATATGATTATCTGGCCATGCAATAGAAGAGCATATATCTATGTGACTCTAAGTAGTAACCAAAGAATTCTGACATAAGATCTTCCCACAAGTGTGTGAAAAAATAAATATGATATGTGTGATGGTCACAAAATCCAAGTTTGAAGTAGCATCTCCAGGTCATAAAGCTCTAAAGTGACATGGTCTATATTATGAAGCAAGCTTTACTTTAGTGCCTATGCTTCTAAATATTTGGCTATTTTTCCTCCCACCAGAACTGACTATAAACAAAATTAACCATCTCAGACAAAATATGAAGACTCTAATGAAAGTAGAGTCAAAGGGTAAACATACCATGTATTGAAGAGAATCCTAGAATGTATGAGTTGTTCTACATTTTTGATTAATCGGGCACAAACTATCAAAAACATCATATAATTTCAGAAAAATGAAAACACTATGAACATAGAATCACTTTTATAGGACCCATTGTAGGAAATGCATTTTACACCATGACCTGTCACACAGCACCTATATATCTAAAACAAGTTTTACAAAGCAACATTTATCATCACTATGTGCAATGTACTGTTATTTCTCTATTTCCTTAATGAAATAATGCTTATGGTGATCAACAAAACTGATTTCATGATACACTAATGGGTCAGGCCCACACTTTGAAAACCCCTGTGCCAGAGGACTGTCAAATTGTATGCTGTCACTGCCCATATCTGTTGATCAACACAGACAATATTAGCGGATCAGGGAATTCTTTCCACTGAGTTCAGCCAAGCCTCAGGACCCTTCAAACTAGCATTCTAGGTAGCAAATATCAGTTGGTATTGGGACAAAGACAAGACACGGTCATTAAGTTCTAAGACTACATGGCGCAGATGTAGTTATTTTTGTTACCTGCTCTGTATCCCTAGCGCTTGCCTAGTGTCTGGCACACAGTGGCACTGAAATATCCATTGGAAAGCTGAATCAGTACATGGCCACTAAGATTAGAGGAGAAGCTTTGGCTCCGAAAGTTCCTCTGTGAATCCTTTCTCTCCTTCCCTTGGCTGTATGGCTGTCTTTAAACGTAAAGCTTTCAAGAGCCAACGGTTTTGAGTATTGTATGGACTAATACCATCCGTCTTTCCAAACCCCATCTTATAATGAGTTTTCTGCACTAGGCTACTTGATGAAAGTATCTCTGTGACTTTCAAAGAAAACTAGTTTATACTTAGAGTTACCGAAAAGGGTTATGAAATTGAAATCCATGGTAGAGATCCTTGATAAACTGGTCCTGGAAGAAAGGAAGAAACCCGACACGCCAGGACCTGAGCTAGATATTGGTACGTATATTTTCTCACTTCAATCTTTCAACAATATGATTGGCTTCATATCATTACCCCCATCTTACAGGTGGGGAACCAAACCCTTAGAAAAAGAAGGTGAGGTCACATGGTAGTAAGTATTTGGCAGAGCCAGGATTGAAACCTAGGTATTTCAATGCTTTTAATATTACTCCTCAGCTGCTCCTGAAAACGGCTTATTAAGTTACAAAACAACAATGACCAGAAGCCTTGAATCCATTTGACGTGTGTGAATTTCACAGGTTATCACACTGGAAAAATAAAACTCAATACCTGAGTTATCCATTGCTGGTATGTTTTCCTTGCAAGCTGTTAATCTTGGCTCAGGCATAAGATTTTACTGTACAGTAATTCAAATGTGTTAAGTCCTCTGTTACACAGAAAAAAGCCCCAAGGTGTGTGTGTGTGTGTGTGTGTGTGTGTGTGTGTGTATGTGGATCAAGTCCAAAGGGAAGTATAAAATGGAAACAATATATGAACTGGGGATGTGTGCAGGGCAGTTAAAAGAAGTTGTGGGCAGAATCAACAATTTTTGCCTCTTGGCTCTCACCAGAAGCAGTGTAAGGAAAGAATAGAAGAGAGCAGCATGGGTCAAGTTCAACCCACATCCACCCCCACACAAGTGTACATAGCTTGATATAGTCACAGAACCTGCAATGTGTAATTTGCCCAATCATGATCATGAGTCACTGTAAAAGTTACTATGCAGGTCGTTTGAGATAGTATATTTCTGCTGTAAGTTTACAAGAGTGCTTCTGAACCAGGAGCAATTTAGGGGGCATTTGTCAATGTCTGGTGACATTTTTGGTTGACACAACTGGGTAAAGGCCCAGCATGCTGCTAAATATTCTACAATACACAGGACAGCTTCCCACAATAACAAATTATATGGCCAAAATGTCAATAGTGCCAAGGCTGAGAAAGCCTGATTTATAGTGTGATGCTATTACTGGAGTGACCAACTACTATACTTCAGCTGCCTCTCTGGCATCAGTTTCCTCATCCATAAAAAGGAGATGATAATGGTACCTGCTTCATTGGGTTCTTGTGAGGATTACATGTGTCTTATTATGTAAAGCGTTTAGTACAGTGCCTATGACATAATAAGTGCTCAGTAAATGTTATTGCTGTCTTTGTTACCATCACCACCACCACCACCATCATCATCACCATCAAAGTACAACACTGCACAGGACAGTATTTCCCAAAGTCTGACTCCTTATTAGGTGGATTCTGGGGGAAAAAAGAATTCTGTGGTCAAATAAACTTGGGAAGTGGTGGATTAAAATCAGGCAAATTTCTATATTGCAGAACTTCTCAGAATCTTTAAAAAAGCAAAAATATGGCGTGCAGAATTTTCACAACTGACGTGACAAAAGAATCCTATGTGGAATCTTACAGGATTGAACACTCCTTAGGCAGAGCCTGGGGTAGTGAAAGGGGGGCTGGATTGAGAATCTACAGATAGGTTTCAGCTCCTAGTCTACCACTTACCCACTCTGAACCCTGAATAAGTCCCCTGACCTTTCTTGGCCTCCGTGATCACCAACGCAAAAGAGAATTTGGAGCCTTCCTGTTCTGAAAGGCTCTGATTCTCTGATGCTCCTGCATGTTGGATATCACTAGCAGACCTCAAAGTCATGCATTACCAGATGACAAGGACACCATGGTCAAGCAAAATCAAGAGCTGTGACAAAATCCAGGACATTCATGTCCGCCAAATTCCTGTTATTGAAGGAGCTCAAATATCCAATGCTGGGAAATCAAGATGAACATGAGGTACACAATAAACGCTAGCTTATTTGTTCTTGCTGTTTCTGCAAATGCAGCCTCATGTTTTAAGCAGACAGCAGGGCTAGCAGAGAAGAATATGGACACAATAAAAAATAGGTCTCAGCCACTCAAAGTGCTCACCAGTATAATCTGTGCAATGATCTCGTTAGTCACGAAATAGTATCCACAGAGAACATAACAAGACAGGATTGCTATCTCAAGGAACTAAGACCGTTTGGAGAGAAAGACGCACATATATCAGGCATCAGGTGAGTGTTCTGACAGAGGTTTAAAACAAAGACCCACGGGTGCAGAGTAATCTCAGTTATGGCAATTTCTTTATAAGTCAAAAGCACAATGGCAAAAACACAAAATAAAATTTAAAAAATGAAATGTAAAAATGTATCTTCTTGTTTGGGTTTCCAGATGAACATTCTTACTGCCGACTGTTCGGGCATCATCTACAGGTGTCAGGAAGGCACCTAAACTGGAGGCTTTGTATGCTGTGTGTCAGTCACTGTGATCACCTGAGTACATTTGTATGGTCTGGCCCGAATCCACCATACATGACCGAGGTGGCACTGGGTGACGCCATTTGTGCTTGTACTGTCCGGGGCACTGTTTCACTATATTATAACTATAAGCTATTTTAATTTTAATTGGAATTTCTCACTCTGGGGTGCTCTATCAGCCACAGTTACCTGAGTAACCAATGTACAGGTAATCCTTCCTTTAATACCAGTATCTGGGGAAGCCCATAGGCCCTCTGTCAGGTTAATAACCTCGAAAACAACAATAATAAGAACACTGTTTTTTGCATCTATGGACCTCTTTTCAGATAAAATGCATAAAGTAACCATATTACAGAGGAAACCAATTATATTGAATATCTAAATATTAAAATACACAGTTAATATAGTAATATATGTGATTCTTTAACATATTAAATCTTAGATCTCATATTAAAAGATCTAGCACTGTCTAATAGCTACCATTATGTCAAAGCTGTGTCAAAGGCAGAAATAAACAATATTTCTAGATTGACATCTAGACTGACAACAACTGTAATGTGACACAAAAGTATGTGTGATTTCTATTGGAGCCAAAGTCACAGATCCTGATAAAATGCTACTGCAACTTGTTGTCTCCATTTATAATGACAGGAAATTCTAAATTTCAACTAGAGGTTAGTGAAAATATAATGCAAACAAACAAACAAAAAATTTTTTGCATCCAAGCTCACAATGCCCTGCATTCTACCCACAGGCCCTCTTGTGACTCCAGGTTATGAAGCTCTACATCTAGGTGATGCCCTAAAGCCTCAAGAACTTTGATTTTTAAAAAACAAAACATTAACGCATCATGTTAATTTCTTTCTCTCATTGGAAATAAATATCTCTCTGTTGCAGTGAAAACAGCCAGGTACACTTACAAAATACTTTTGCATACATGAGCTCATTCGATTCTCACAACACCCCTGTGAGAATGGTATTAGATTAGCATTAACCCCACTTAACAAATGGAGAAAGTGAAGCAGAGAGCATTTAGAAGACCTGTCCAAGTCACACAGCCAGAAGTGCTGAGCTTAGACTCAAACACCCATATCCAGTCCATAACACCTACGCAGGATCCATAATTCTGGGGTGGGAGAGGAAGACAACAAAAGGAAATGTTAAGTCTCTTCTATCCACAGCAACTTACTTATCTAAGTTACTGCTCGGTTGAGCAGGCCCTGGTAATTGATAAGCAACATTCACTCCTTTGCTTTTTGATCACGCTCGTACACAATTGTCCATAAACTAGTGTCATTTTCCAGAATGCCACAGGTTCCAGCAACTACATCAGATCCCTCTGATCCAAATAGAATTCAGCATTTGCTATTATTCTGGAAGTTTCTCCTGTGTTTGTCGCATTGTTTCTATTTTATTAGCTTTTTTGATTCCAATGATTTTTTTAAACATATTTCTGATGACAAAATTGTCTGTTTTGGCTTTTCCTCCAAATGCTTTAAATTTCAGGCAACTTTTAGTCTGTGTAGTCTCTGTTTTCTATTTCAGATACAAAAGAGAGAGTGGCTTCATAATTTTAAACTACTTCAGAATATTCTTTCTTTAAAAATCTCTTTCAAAATGCTTGGATTTGCTTGCCTTTGGTGGTATTCCAGAATATTGATTTATATGACCCTCCTCTTAACCTCTCTTTCTCCATACACATAAAAGCTTTGCTTTCCGGGAATATAACCACTCTGCTCCAATGGGCTTCAAAAGAGGAATTCTGATGGGAAAAAAAACCTAAAGCTTTCATTGCTTTTACTATTTAAAAGTCATTTTTCCATTATGAAATTTGTTTTTTATAGTTTTACTTTCTTCTCATGTAAATTAAATTTGTATAATTTTGTCTTTAACATTTTTTGCTTTGGCCTTTGAATTTTTGAATTCACTGATAATTTTTTGTTTTTTGCTATTAAAGTTCCTTTTGTTTCTCTACATTTTAATCCTTGGTTTGCTCTTTTACTGTGTCCCTAAGCTAAATTTCAGACACTGCAAAATGTTAGCCCAAAAGGTTCCTTTGCAATTATCCTGCACAGGAGGGCAGGGTCTTTAATCTCCACAAAACAAAAACTACCCTTCCCTATTTCCTTTGCCATCAGAGAGAGCAGTGAAAGAGGCTGAGGGGAAGAGAGAATAGAGCTCAAAGGAAACTTTAGGTCAAAGAAGTGCTAACCTGGATATAGAAGGGGAGGGAAGAAGGAAGAGAGAGAAGGAAGAAGGCAGGGAGGAGGGAAGGAAGGAGACAGTTGGTTGAGAGTGTATGTGGAATGTCAGTGCCCTCCCATGGGGAGCTCCCTTAAGTACCCCGGAAGAGGAACAGTGACAGCAGGGCTTAAAACTTTGCAGGCAGAGCTTTAAGATGGGCCACACTTGAGAGACTTTTAGAAAGCGCTGACGTGTGCCCTCAGTTTCCACATCAGCAGCCCAGGCAACTTGTCTAACGCCACAAGTCAACACTAGAGATTCAGCACTGAATGAATATAGGTCTCTTCCTCTACTCCTGTCTGCCTGGGCTCATACCCTTACTCGAGAACCAGCAAAGCACCATTTCCACCTTATTCCTTGGCCTTTTACTCTTTCTCTGGTGGGTTCAGTTACATAAACTCCTTTCTCAACTCACACCTTCATTATGGCTGGCTCTGACAGCTCTCCTTCAATCTCACAACTCCAACAGGCTTTATATCCATATAAAAGGTCAAATGTGATAAGAAAGGAAAGGGAACTATTATTTATTTAGTTCACAAAAAATAAGATATAATCATTCCCATTTCAGCAAAAGAGAAAACCGAGGTTCAAGAAGGTGAACTTACTAACAATTGTCACCCCAATAAACTTAAGAAAAAAAGAAGGTGCAGTAACTTGTTCAAGGTTGCAGTAGTGGTATGCTACCCTCAGTTGCTACTAAATTTCAATACACAAACATGTATTAGAATTTTAGTAGGCAGAGAAATGTTTTCTTTCTTTATTCCCTCATTGTTTTAAAAAATATTCATTGAACACCTATTATGGGTTAGGGGTCCCAAAGGCTTTAACTGTATTCCAATTACAGTGCCATGGTTCCAAAATACACACACAAAATGATTTTTTTTAAATGATCTTCGGAGAAAATTTAAAATCCATCTGAAATATCAGGCTTACTACTTTAAAGACACTACCTACTTCTTTTGGTCACAAATATTTACTACCTATATCATCTATGTCTTTTGCCAGACTTGGACATGAAAAGCTTTGAACTAGCTCCAAAGGAAAAAAATGTGCTCCAACTAAGGACATTCAAAATGCTATACAAATGACTCCAAAGTAGTTTTTGTAGGAGTTCCACAAACATTCTGCTTAATTACTGTGAAGTAGAGCAAAGTAATCAAGAATAGAGAGGTGGGAATACGTAAGATCTAGGTTTGAATCACCGAACCATACCATTTACCAGCGGTTAGATCCCTTTAATCTCACCAGGCTACAGTCTTCTTGTTTGTAAAACAAGAACTATTATGGCACTTAGATTATAAAGTTGCTGTGAAGATTATTGGACGTAATACAGATAAGGCATACAGAACAAAGCATGGCACACAGAAAATGATCAATAGAGAGAGCTATATTTGTCATTATTATTGTTCTGGCAATTAGAAGAGTTGAACACATTTTAATATTTGCTTTTGAAAAAAGATTTAGATGAAGTTGACACCCTACCAGTTTTGGAAAACAGTTCTGTGTTAGTTCTTGGTAATAATTTGAGAATGTATTCTGAAATAAAAGTGGACAATAATTTATGCTGTTCCATTTATATTTTAACATTGTCAGTATAAATGGTATTTTTAGGTTAGCTAATGGAGCTAACACATAGTGACTTGTCTATTTTTCTGAAATATATAGTTGCCTTATCATTTCTACTTTAACACATTTTGCAAAAAAAATTCTACCAACAATTATGATTAGTATAACTCCACCTTCAGAAGGAAGATTTCCTTTTTGAGCAAATCTGTTTTTTAACTGATTTATAATTAGCCTTTTATTTTCATTGGTCTCTTTGTGATAAATATGCTAATTAAAAAAAGGAAATACAGAACATTAGTTTTTACCAACTACTAAATACATATATTTTAAAAGGAAACTGAATTTTGTCAAATCTGTTGAACGTCTTTGTCGTTCCATATGATTTACTGCCATTTCTCCAGAATATGAAAAACCATAGGCACTAAAGATAAAAATTATATTAAAGAATTAGTTCTTTAAAAAACCCAGTTGGTTAGTCTTTTATTTTATATGACCTTTCCATATAGTCTTCTTTTGTCTATAATGATATTGTTAGTACTTCTGGTTGAAAAACCACAAGTACTAAAAAAGAGTCTTTTGGTTAATTTGATTTAATATTTAATAAGACTAAGATGTCTCATTATATTTTTCCTTTTATATGAAACTAGAAATTGTTTCCAGCTATTAAAAAGCTATGATACAATTTCATTGTTCAATTATTAGAAGTAATTAGAATGCTACTTATCACAACTCAGTCCAGGTACTAACTTGTAGTATTTTCACTTCAAATTACAATTCAAACTACTGCTTGTCATGACAAACAGTTAATATGCATATGGAATATGCACTTTAAAAGGAAATTACGGTTACTCTTTTCGTTAAAAAAAAAATCATCTTAATCCCAGTTCCAAAACCAAAAATAAATAATAAAGCAATCTAAAATCTTATCATTATTAAGGTGCTGGTGAACACGCAATAGCGTTATAAAACAATTAAAGACAGACTATAAACTGTAAATTGTTTTGTTTTTAAATTTCATATAGCTCCACTCTTACTCATAAAATGGAAATTAGTTTTGAGTTCTGGCACAGAATATGGAAAGGAAATGTCAAGGGACAATATTACCAGTTAGTTTACTTGAAAATCCACTCTAGTTAAAAGCCAGTTAAATCCTAATTTAAAAGACTTCACTCACTATATGTATGTTTTACCACAGAGAGCTCATACTTATATTGCTTTAGTCTACTATTTCTCATGAGACCTTTTATTATTATTATTATTATTATTATTATTATTATTATTATGTTAATGAAGCTGAGATAATAGATAAAAGATCAACTTTAAAGAAGGAAAAAATTACCAGAGTCCCATAGGGTTATTCAATAATGACTTTATGACTTGAATTTCCACTTGAGAGTACACTGTAAATTCAAAAATCTCAGATGATCTTAGTAAGATCTTATTAGTTTGACTTTTAGGGGACCAGTTCTTTGCGTGCATCAACCTTTGGACTCCAAAATAGTTTCACTTCAAATGTATAATAATATTGGTCTTGATTGGTCATTAGGTCATATTTAGATCAGTCAGAAAAGCACGCGTACCACAGATTTCTGGAGAAAGCCTTTCTGAGCTGATTTATCTTATTTTATACATATCCAATTTACTAATGTGGCCAAAATCCACCTGAAATTTGACAGAGATAACTTAAAATGCCGGTTGTCAGATGGGATGGTTTTAGACACAGTTCTTTTCTTTTTCTGCTACATTTCTTAGAATCAGGATTACTTCTAAGCAAAGAACTTAAATTTACAATACAAGGAAGAAAATCCAACAGAGAAAATCCAACTACTGCTACCTCAGAAATAATAGAACTTTTACACGACCAATACATAACCATCTTGATCACTTTAAAATTACCACTTTATTGTACTTTTTGTCGCTTCCAAATTGTAGAGGCTGAAGGAAACTGTGCACGTGTACTCACACACACACACACACACACGCACACCAGACAACTACAATGCAAACTATAAGTAATTCAAAGTAAGTGAAAAACCTAAATTCTTGAGTCACAGTCTCTTACATGCTAACCACCCCGTAGGACTTATAATCAAATCATATTCTGTCTTTTTTTTTTTTCCCCAATTAGGTTGAAAGCAGTTTAAATAAGGCTACTGCCTATACACAAATGGCACTAATTTTCCCATTTGGGTATAAGTCTTTTAACTTTAGCTGTTATGCCCCTGGCAAGGAAGTGGAGCTGAATTGGAAAAGACTAAAAGATTTCATGGGTTTGATTTGCTGTGGATCATGGAGTCGGCTTTGCAAATGGCAGAGACACTACTCAGTTCTCTGCTTGTGCTAATGCACTGGAACCAGTGTGAAAGGGCTGTGGGGAATCACTCTCAGAATTGCTCTTCTGGTTCTGAATTCCTGTGGACACAGGCTTACCAGGCAGAACTATGATCAACCCACGTAGCTTGTTTTATGAATTTTCTGCTCATAATCTTTCATCTCTCAGTGCCTGATCCTTTGTCAGAGGCAGCACAGATACTGAAATGGAAACTGGGCCCCTAACTGCTTAGCATAAATGCCCCCCAGGCCAATACAAATTGCATTTTCCCCTTGCTAAAAGTATAATTTGTACTTAACAAAACCATTCTCATTTTACTCAAAGGATTGGTGCTATTTGTAATGTGAAAAAATAGTCCCTCAAAAGAGGCATTTCTCTTAAAATGGAAATTACTTATTGAATTAACTTTTATAATACATTTAATTTATAAATTGGTCTCAAATGTTGAATAGCTTGGAAGATGGCATTTAGACAATATAGAGTAGGTTGTATGTTTGATAAAGCCATAATTAAAAATTTTTTCAAATGAGATTTACTTTTTCTGGTGTCTGCTATATTTTAGTACACTCAGTAACTACATACCGGCTAAAAAGTCAATTATGCAATAAAGTAGAAAGTGTTAGGGAATCTGATTAATGTGGATAAATTCTGATCCCAAACTCCTCTTTTTCATCCTTTCCCTGATGCAAACCAACATGTCTACACCATAACCATGCTTAGATTTTTTTTTCCCTTTCATCTCAATCCTCTTCAAAATTATTTTGATGATTTTTCTGACTCCTTTCCTCACATAAAATATGGGGGAAAAGTCTCAATATCCATGAATAAAGCCAGCACATTAGGACACTTACATTGTACCAATGAAATAACTGATTTAGTTTCTATACACTTCTGTTTTTTAAAAAGAGGACATAGTCAAAAAGCCTCAGTGAAAATACATTTTATAATACAAAGATCAAATTTCATTGTTTCTTATTTAAGATCGACCTATTCTAGATTCAACAAGTTTTGTTTTCCTAGTCTACATTAACATGTTTTAACAGAAAATAAACTTTCTCACTCCTATAAAAATTTTTGAAACAGTTGGGAGATTACGCCTAGGGAAACAGTCTGTTAAATACCTTAAGAACTGTTAAAACGTAATTATTGAACCTTTTGTTAATTTACTTTGTGATTTCAAACAATTAGAAAAGAACTATTAAAAACACTACTCTTTAAGAATCATACCATTATATGTATTCTAAATTGTCCTCAAAGGATATTTTACCTTAAAGGCAGATTTCATCCCTGAGATATTAATAATCAGGGATTTAATCTATAGCTTTTTTAGTTTAAATTTATTAAAAGACCCCACAATGTTTGTATGTTAAAACTACCTAGATACACTAAATGAAGAAAAATTGTGGCAATTACATGAAAAATTTAATGACACCTACTGTTATTAAATGTCAATGTTCCAAGCAAAAGAAATCTTACAAACCTAGTAGTAAAGAATTGTGAAAGTAAATGATTTGAAGTACTTTGAATTATCCCATATAGCTACCAACAAAATTTACTATAACTTCAATTTTAAGATAAAACAAGATAAATATATTTTGATCTGAGAAAAAAATCACATGCATGAAAATTCTATTTCATTTCGTTTAACACTGTTCATTTGAGGATTTTAGATTTACAAGTGTGCATTCTTAAAATTCTAAAAGTGTGATACATAAGTTGATGCTACCTTTTTATTTTACTTCCTCAAGCTTTTTATAACTTCTAGAATAGCTATTTGGTTATTACAGTGTGCAGACGTATCCTTAACTTTTCTTTCCATTGCATTTTTAACAAACAACGCTCAAGTACAAAGCATTTCATATTTCCTTTCTTAATCATCTATTTTAAATTTCAAAAAGAGCCAACAGTCCATTTATCTGTCAAGAGCCCTTTCTCTGTCTGATATACACTTTTTCAGAACGATAAAATTTCACTCAGAGAATAACTCTGTACCTTTTAAGAGAGCTTCTTGACTTCTCCCCACATTTACCTATCATGTAAGCAATATACCCACATACAGTAAGGTTCCAATGTGGCATAAATAAAGCTGGTAATTCCATAAAGTCTAATAAGTCTATGAAGATAAGTACTATAAAAACTTTTTTTCATTTTGGGGCCTAAAATTCAACTTAAGATGTTTTTTTACATCCTAAGATTAAGAAAGTTGGCCAATTTTCATGAGGCTGTCACAAGTTAAGGAAAAAAAGGTAGCTATAGTTCTTATGGGTTGACTTCAACCACTGTTATTTTTACATTTATCTCTTAAAATCAAGATACAGGCCTTCACTTAAGGAGACAATGAGAAATAACCAGGATTAGATTTGAAAAATAACTTAAAAGTCAGTCCCTCCCTTAACCAATCACAAAACTCCATAACAAATAAACCTATACTTGGGTGTCATTTTTAAATCTTTTTTTATTTGTTTTTAAAACCAATTCAAGCAAAATTTCTTTAAAACTAAGTATAAAATAGAATATTGTTTAAATTTCTGTCCATGTGAGAAACATTTTAACGCAGGGGTAATAAACTCCAGAGGAAAAAAAAAATAGATTCACATTCCTAATTTCACTTCAAAACTGCCACGGTGTCAGTGAAGGAAGCTGCAAGGCCCGATTCCAGAAACTAGAGGTCCCCGGCGGTGAGGGGTGTCTGATCATAGCCTCAGCTCCAACCCAGGTGTAGGTCCTGATCCTGAGCTGTCCGTCATTCTTAGTCCTAATACCACTCGTGCAGGGACAAAGACGGTCCCGCAGGAAGACGATTAAGGGGACACTGACGTTTAAGTTTTCCTTAACTTCTCCCCTGCCCAAGCGGCGTTATGTGAACATTTCTGCCGTGTTTCTAACAACTGCCACTGTCTTGCCGTAGGATTAGAGACACTAATTTTACGTGAAGTACTGTTGGAATAACTAGGATTTTCCAGAGCATCATTTTCCCACCGGCACAAGGCGAAAACAAACTCTAATCTTACTAGGTGGGGATTTAAGACACACGCCTAACTTCTCTTCACTCTAAGAGGGGAAAGCAGAGTAAGTTGTAAAGTGACAGTAATGTTATGCAGTAAATGGGCTCTCTTCAAATGTCGGTGTTTGGAAGCGCTCGCCCCCAGCCCGCTCCTGAACACACACAGTTCCTTCTTCCCGGGTTAGGGGAAGAGAGCGGAGCTGTGCCTCCGGAGATCGAGTCAGGAAAACAACCGGCGAATGAGGGCTACAGGAGGGGCAGCTCTGCGCAGAGCCAGGGCCGCCGAGCCCCGGGATGCGCCCGACCCGGACGCAGCATCCCCGCTTCAGTACCCACGGGCGCGGGCGGCCCTCTGACCCGGGCGCAGACGCCGCGCGCCCAGGCCCCGAAGCCCCTTCTCAACTCCGCAGGGGACGCGTCCCCGCCCGGCTTCCCGCGCCTCCCGGCTTACCTGCGGTCGGGTCGGAGGGCGGAGGCGTCGTCCAGCCTCCCCCAGTCAGCGGCCGCATCCCTCCCACCCGCCAGCCCCTGCCGCTCTCCGGCCGCCGCCTCCCCGTTCCGGGACGCTCGCCTTTCTCCTCCGGGTGCCGGACATGCAACCTGCCGCCTAGGTCCGTGCCCCAAGTTGCGCGCAGGTCGAAGCAGCTTCCGAAGCTCCTCCGGAAAAGCCGTCGCAGGCCCCCAGCCCTGGCCCCGGCCCTTGGTATGCGAGGGCGGGAGTGGACAGCCCCGCACCTCCGCCTCATCCACACCTGCAGCCGCGGCCTGCGGCTCCGCCCCGGCTCCGCCCCTCGCCCGCCCCCTGCTCCGGCGGCCGTGGCCGCTGCGGGCAGGAGGGGGAGGGAAAAGGCGCCCGGCTCTGGGAGCGCGATACCCGGGGCTGTGCTTCCTTCCTCCGGCCCAGGCGGGACCCGGGGCTCTCCATCGCAGCGCCCGCCACTCCGGAGCGCCGGAATTTGGTGGGGGAAGCAGCAGCCACCGTAGTCCCTATGGCCGCCGCAGCCTTTTGCGGGTGGGAGCGTCTCACGGAGAATCAGAGCTAAGGAAGGGAGAGGGTGCCCACCTGCGTGAGCCGGACCTCCCGGGTGCACTTTCTAATCCAAATTTAGCAACCTGCACAGCGTTAGTACCTCCTCGGTCGTACCTCTGCATTTATAGGGATCTTCTAAAAATGTGGTTGGTAGTATGGGTCCCGTGGTGTAACTGGCATGCGAGCCAACGAGAGGTGCGGTTGGGGGTGGGGGGTGGGGTGCCCTTCCATTTGGAATGGCCTCTCCTGTATCTGCAATCCAGTCGGTGCATCGAGGCCTATGTCACATGCCAACCCACCATGAAATTTTTCCAGGTGCCCACCTGCGCCCAGATTTGATTCGCCCTCTTTTGGACAGCCAGGGAGCTTTGAACCTCTCCACTGGCCCTTCCTTTCGATGAAACGCAATGGGCAATCTCACAACACGTTGGTTATTTTTGTTGTATTGTGTAGATTTATATTCAGCGCTATAGTATACAAGCAGAGAGATTTATGCTTTCCTAATCCTTTCCACTTAGGTTTAAGTTCCTTGAAGTCAGAGGCTATAAATTGCTCGTCTCTTAAATTTTCAAGTAAATACTGAGTGTGGTACATAGCAAGATGATCGCCCCAGATGACCTAGCCGGGGAAATTCGGGCTGCCCCACTTATCCATATACTCTTGAAAGCCCAGCATGGCTCCTTGAACCTGTATGTAGGAGGTTGGGGGGATTTTGTTTGTGTGTGTGACTGCAATTAATTTTTGGCAAAGGTTAGTCTAATTCCCATAAAGAAAAATTCCATGGCGGCGGGGGGGGGGGGGGGCAGCGGCGAGGCAAGCTTCATAGTGGTATTTTATTGATGGTAGAAATATATCCATATAAAAAAATCATTTATTCAATCAAAATGAAAAATCTTCATCAGATGTTCCCTAATCAATTGGTGCTTTCTAAAGGCTCCTTTCCTTAGCCAACTATAGAAGGTAAGTCAAATGCAGTTGATGTATTGCATACATTACATTTATATGAGCACTTGAGCTCAAGGACTGTATGAAATATTCAAGTTTAAATTTTTCTGTATAAAATACAGTTGAATAAAATATGCATATATACCATTTATCATTTCTTACACTTAAGTGCTTGTTTTGAGTTGAGAGGGCAGTAGTATTTAATGGTTAATGGTATTAAGTAAACAACTAGGAATCAAACTCATCTCACTTCAGCTTAAAACAGGTTGAATTCATGAACTCTTTTTTAAAGAACTGAGAAATCTCAAGCCATCTTGACTAGCTTGACAAGATATAAAGACAAAAATTAACAAGCTTATTGCTAATAAAACATTCCCGATACTTTTGAAAAATAAGTTTTCAAAATTCTGAGTCAGTATAAAGGAAAAAGCAAATATTTTGCAAATTATGAAAAATGTGCCTTAAGATGTAAAAAGTCTATGAAACAGAAAGAGGTAAGTGCTTTTAAATATATATATTTAAACCTATTCATAGAAAACTCAAAATTAGAAGTATTATTTGAAGTGAAAAAAATACTATAACTTTATCATGGAAAGCATAGTATTGTCAAACTTAAAATAGCTGTTTTAAACATAATACGTAAAAAGAAAATATTCTTTCATTATAAGTGAATTCCCTAATGCAAAACTTTATCCAAAGTCCAATAGGAAAAGCTATCAAATAAGCAGGCATAAGCATTTAATTTGTGGAACATATTTTTAAACTTTTATACAGAAGCCCAGAATAAGGTTATAGAAAAATGTTATACAATTGCTTAACCAAAATTATAGATCACATTATGATGAATAGAAAAGAGCCAAAGAAGGGATAATTGACCTCAAATAGTAAATATCAACCCAAACAAAAACTATTTTAAACCCATAGAAAGAAAATTATCTTTTAGGCTTTTATTTGAGGCAAAGCAGCTGTTTGCCCTGAGACATATACACATATCACAGTAAACCCAGAGTTAATAGAACAGTCATAAATGATCCACACTGCAAACCACATAAGAATTTTCAACCTAAACTGTCAAAATGGCTGTCACATACAACTCTATTCACATTTTACTCCATAATAATGGCAGCACTGTCTGAAATTTGAGAATTTCCTCCTCGATCTTTACCTGCAAGGGAAAGATGAACTGCTATTTACTTTCTAACTGTACCTAAAAGTAAATAAGCCAAAATTTCTCCCAGCATCTAAATAATTTTTAAATATTTGACTTACATAGGCTAATTTATTATTTCAGTTATTAATAATTTCTGTACCTTAAAACTGTTCTGTGTTACTTACATCTTTACATGTTCTCTGACAATCATGGACTTTCAGAAGAGAGCCAAAATTGTTATTTAATTTAAAGTTTAAACACACACACACACACACACACACACACACACACACACACACACATATATTTCTTACCCACCCACCCTCTACCTCCCAACAGAAATGAAATACAGGACAAATGGGAGTAGAAGAATTAAAATATTGTTTTCAAAAATAAGTATTTACAATAATTGTGAAACAAATCATTAACAGAAAGTCTACACAGTGTACTTGTGTTTTGTTTTTAATTAATTTATTTAGAAATTCTAGTTTTTTCCCCCATAAGCAAATCCAAATCCTGGTGATTACTACTAGTATTATTTTTGAACATTGAAATGATGCAAGAGGCATAGGAAAGAATTTCTTAGTTAGAGGATTCTCTCATCCTTTAAAATTCTGATGAACTTTAATATGTAAGTTGTCATATAATTTAAGAGATTCACCTCTCTGATGACCTTGGTGAGTATTTTTAATGTCTTCTTTTTAGTGAAAAAAATCTTGCTAAAAAGATAACAACAGATCTATGCAAAATATTAACATCTGTTAAAACTAGATGGTGGGTATATGAATATCTGATAATATTTTTAAATGTTTCATAATTTACAAATAAAAATTGAAATAAGAAAATGTAACAATGGTAAGTAAAATGTTGAAGTGATTTAAAAATTTTGATTCCCCATTTGTCCTTATACAACCTTTAACATTTTAGTTATCTTCCATTTGTAGACACCTCTGTCTCTCTCTCTCTCTCTCTCTCTCTCTCTCTCTCTCTCTCTCTGGCTGCAATATGATGCCTGCTACTTTCTAAATAAGCGTTCTGAATAGAGATAGGTGGGAAGGAATAATTTTTGGTGCATGTAGAAAGGGGAAAACGATTATTTCTAAAAGAAACAGTGTCCTGCTTTTCAAAGTAAATATTGTAGGAGCAAGCTGAAAATGCTATATGACATATCTTTTATTCCATGCAGAATTTGGAATGTTATTTTGCATGGTAGTATTATTTTCTTTAAACAATTAGTGAAAAACACATTTTATTATCTAACTTTCATAAAGTAGAAATAGTGAAAGAAATATTTGTATTTCTGAAATAAACTGAATATGAAAAAAATGAGCCATATCCAAGTTTGTTCCTTATATGGTTTTTTATAAAAATATTTATAGAAAGCCATGGTTTTCTTTCACTTAAATGTGAAATGACATACTCTTGGATTATACAATTGCCATTAGGTATGCATACATTTATTAAATGCTAACTTAGTTTCCATAATTTTTCAACTTCGCCCATTCAACTCCCATTTTAGGAACTGTCAGGAGGAACTTTTCTTAATTAAAAATGTAACCAATAACACCAGCTGCTAAAAAAGTATTCATGAGTTGCTAACATACAGGAAGTTAATCTGTGGCTCATAAACAAATCTCTTTCTGATCAGTGGCTTTGTTCATCTTTGACTCATCCGTATTTTGAAGAATCAAAGGATGGCAGTGGGACCTATAAGGGATGGCAGTGGTTCACGTGGACAATACGGATATGTCTACATGGGCTTGGCATCACTTATTATGTTGTGATAGTGTAATTCTCAGTACTTGCTAACTCTGATTCCACCTCTAGTTCCTCTCTTGAAGCAAGTGAAAGCAATGTTGTTAAAAGGATAATTTTAAATGTGCTCTAATTTAAAGAGATAAATCATTCATATACATTACCTATAATCCACCTCACAACTTAGTAGACACACCAAAATATTAAGTACCACAGAAGCTGATAGAGAACTATTTAATACAAACCTCACATCATTGTTAGTCTTATCCCAAGGGAAAAGATCAATTTGTTCTCTCTTACTGAACACTCGTGGTATCTTCCTCTTTGTGTTAAGTTTAAGCTCTAGTTGAGTAGTGAAATGGAGAAGCTCAAGGATAGGTATGAGAGAACGATGGTAGGAGCGGCTGTAAAGGGCTTTGCAGTAGAAGTATATGGAATTGAATCCCCTACTAGACTCTTAGTACTCAGTAAGCATGCTCCACAGGCTAAAGCAGCAGCATCACCTGGGAACTTGTTAGAGATGCAGAGTCCTGAATCCCACCCCAGACTTACTGAGTCAGGATCTGCATTTTAAGGAGACCTCCAGGTGATATGTGTGCACATTAACATTTGGGAAACACTAGACTTCAGAAATGTCAGGGTTGATACAAACATTTCCTGTCCTGTGGTTTTGGTTACCTGGCTTTTCTTGCTGGAGAAAGGCAGGAATCTTCAGGTCATTAGTGCTCCTGGAATTTTTATTAAATCCTCATATATGAAACAAGATTCTTAGGGCAAAGATTTGAAAGCAACATTTAAAAAATGGGCCATTGGACACATAGAGACAAGAATTTATAGAGACATGAAGTTACCTTGAGAAATACTGTTTTTGCCCTTCTTTGTTCTGGACAATTTTCTGGTTTTGTTTTTGTTTTTTCAAGGCCTGCAGGACCTCATCAAAGTGTTCTAGTGGGGCCTATGGGTGAGTTTCAGAGGATGAAAAACCCACGGAATATAAAATATGATTGTATATCGCTATTTTTCTAAAAACAGAGTTCTTAGTGTTCATGATATTCTCAAACCGTCTGCCCCTAACTGGTTAAGAATGACTGATACATCTTATTTCCCTCTAAACCCTATTTCATTGTGTCATTTCTCTCATGTCAAGTTTGTATATATTGCCTATTTTAATTTAACTCTCATTCCTTTTGTTTAATTCTCTGCAGCATGTTGTCAGTATCCTGGACAAAATATTTTCATTTCAATTATGAAACTATTTCTAAAGTGCTAGAAATATTTAAAGATTAACTTAAACTAACAAAAGATTCTGGAAAGCTTGTCCCTTTGTGTCTCTCCCGACAGTAACAGGGTAGCAGCTGCTGAAGAGTCCTGAGTACTACCCTAAATTCTAGGCCATCCTTTCCTTATTCAAAAGGGATTGGACTGATTCCTTCAAGGAATGTATTTACTACAGAAAGAAAGAAAGGTAAAGAAATGATGGACTCTGTTTTGAAATATTTGAAGAATGTAATGGTAAGCTACTTCCATCAGGAAAAGAAAGTGCTAGTACATCCTGTCTAAAGAACTCTTGTCATCAGGTTGGCACACTAAATAAGAATTATTTTAGAGTGGTACAAAAATGTCTTAGTCACCCCCTTATTCTGGCTTTGTAGTGGGTGCAGTGGAAAATGTATTTAGGCTTTTTGGAATGAAGTGAATCTCCTGTTTTGTTCCTCACTCTGTCTGTTACCTTGGATAAATCCCCAACATATTTATTCCTCAGTTTTCACACCGGTAAAAATGGCAAAGATATTGTCATAGGCACTTCATATGGCTTTTGTAAAAAATTAAACAAAATAATGTAAATGAATTGATTGGCAGAGTGGAGGGACACCATCTTTCTTTATGAAAGAGAGAGAGAAGGAAAGAGAAAGAGAGAAAGAGAGAAGGAGAAGTAGAAGGAAAAGAAGGAGGGGGCAAGAGAAGGAGAAAGAGAAGGAGAAGACAACACCGATTCCATTTCCTTTCCAGTCCTCTATAACGGCGCTGCTGCATACCTAATGTGTTAGGTGCTGTATGGTACACATCAAAGACCTTCAGATGTCTTTGGGCTGTTAGTTTTAAGGCTGAAAAAGTCAGTAATGTTTGGAACCACATCAAGGATTCCAATCCATTCCCACTCCCCATCCAATGAATGACTAGTAATAAAGGTCATGCCAGTATGCATGTTGGATACAAGAAAAAACAAGTTCACAGCCAGGAAAACGTGGCACATTTCTTAAACTCCTGTCCAGCTATAGGAAGAGAGGTAAGATCTAAGCAGATGTCCAACTGAGACCCAAATTGTGAGTGTGTATGTGTTTTAAATTTTAAGAAATGCAGATGATCTTTTTGGCCACTACTCACTCTTCACGAAACTATCTGAAATGAGAGCCGGCTGTCTTAAGGGAGACATGTTCATACACCCAACATCCTGAAGTAGGAGGCATTTATGTTACTAGGATATATCTTAAATGGTTTTAGAAGAGCATGTGTGAAAGGGTCTTTTTTCCACTGCTGGCTATTTTATAAATCTCTAGTACCTGACATTTACAAGAATATATTTTTACAGTGAGGTTTTATCATCAGGGAAGCTTTCCCAAACATGGTCCTAGTCTTCCTTCTTTCCTGCTTAGTTGCTTTGTTGCCTATTTTCCCACAACTAAAAAACAAAACAAAGCAACTCTAATATAATTTGCATTGCATCTCCTCTGCTAGCCTTTTAGGGATATTATGCTTTATTTGTCTTTGTTTTGTCAGCCTGGCTCACTTCCAAACACGTGGCAGATCCTCTATAAATGCAACAATGAATACCTTGATCCAGCATCTGTGTTTCTCAAACTTGGTATCCCACTTTAGTTATTCCATGAAAATAAAATGAGGGTGGGGGAAGGGATGAAGTTTGAAAAACCTGGGCTTTAAAAACGTAAACATTTTTTTAAAGAAAATACATGACTTCTCAGAGCCTTCAATACTCTACTATGCAATGTATTTCCCAAAACACTTTTGACCATTAAACATACTTTCACTTTTTGGGAATTTAGCAGGGCATGGTTTGCAAAATTTAGCTCTAATCCCAACAAAAGCAATTCACACATTCAGCAAAGATTCTTTAATGCTTTGTAAATTACAGTGTGTAATACTCTTTCAACCAAATCCCAAAAGATTTACAAGTTCCAGATTCTCAACCATTTTTAATACAATGGAATCCCAGCACAATGAAACAATTTAGACACCCCCCTTGAAGTGCATTGTTATAAGATTTCACCCGGGTTGGATATGAATCTGACTAATGTTATTTTACCCAGAGTAAACCAGCACAAAGGACAAAAGAAGGAAAAAGTTTGGCACAATATTTTGTCAGACAATGGTGTCAGCATAGCAAACACAATAATTACAGCTCTGGTTCTGGATATGCATCATGTATTTTTCAAAGAGCTTTCACTCACCATCCTGTGAAGACAGTTTGAATTGATGGAATGCACATGAGAAAGGTGATTGTGTGAAACAGATCCCTGCAGGTGGGGACCTTCTGATGTACTAGGTTTTCCTTCTGCTTCTTTTCCACCCTCCCTGCCTCTACAACGTTCCCTTGGTTGTCATCTCTTCTCCTCTTACACTCTCCTCTGCTCTTCAGAACACTGTAATTTTTCTGCCTTTTGTTGCATCAGGGCTGGTAGATATTGCTAAATCAACACATAGAATGTTGATTTAATCAAAGATAATATTAAAATACATCACAACTAGTATGGCATCGGCACTGGCCAGCCAGAGCTGAGGGCTGCCAGAGCTCTGGGTGAAGTCTAGAAAATCTTAATCTGTCAGGACTTAACCCATTAACTGCTGAATGAAAGGGTAGAGGGATGTTCCCCAAGTAAGTGGCCAGGACTGTAGGATGGGACACTGGAGAAGGGTCCACTGTTTATCGCTAGTACAGAACTATACCGATATTTTACAAACCTGGTCATAGCAGTGCATGCCAGATGCATATGAGCCCCACATTCACTAACTTTTTCCTGAGTGCCTAACATGGGCCAGGCATTTTGCTGTAGGCCCTACGGCTAGGATCAGGAGCAAGATTTTTATTTTACTATCAAATTCCCTAACTTATGGAGCACAAAGTTATCAAGAAGCAAATTAAAATGAAGTCATGATTATTTCTATTTATCCAATTTAAACACCAACCTCAGTCAATAATTAGGTTTTAGGCAATGCGCAAAAAGAGAAAATAAGGGAAAGGAGGTTAAAATTGGGCATGGGAGTAAAAAAAGCATTTAAAAGGATGAGCGGCCAGTCTGTGACATCATGGAATGCTTTGGCTTCTCTTTGTCTCTTAAAGACACTTCATCACTTTTGGAAACTTCTTTGCTAAAGTTTTTCAAAGCACCTTTTCATTGAATGTTCAATTTATAAAACCATGGAAATTGTGAGAAAAAAATCTTTTCTGAACATCTTTAATTTAAAAAGAAAAATAATATAGAAGAATATCTTTCCTAATTGGTGTATATAAAAAATAAATTGTTTTGGTATCCTGTTTGCTCCAAAGTTATGAAAACATGGTTATTGCTTACAGAAAACATAATCCTTTAAAAATTTGCTTTCATCATCTGAAATGAACCTTGCAACTTTATTCCACTCTCTCTTCCAAGCAGTATTCAAGATTAATTCACAAGTGACCCTCACAACAGTGCTACAGGGTAGAATCACAATTCCCATTTTAATGGGGAAAGCGCAACTCACGTCGGTTAGGTAGCTTGACTAACATGACACAGGGAAAGGGGCTGAGTCAGCATTCGAGCTCATAAGGCTCTAAGTTCAAAACAGTACCAGTCCACCTTTGCTAACAAATTATTCACATTTCCTTAAAATCTCTGAAGTCAATACCCAGTATCCTCTTACATCACCACTGGTTGAACAAATCACCATAAAAAATTGAGATGCAATCTCCACAGAATTCACTACTTCACTGTTAGGTTATTAGATACTGTTCACCCGAATTAATTTTAAAATTGAAATAGATCCTAATATGTATAAAGCAAAGCTTCTTTTAAAAGGCTAATATAATTTATCATACGTTGTATTTCTAAGATCAGAATAAACTTTTCTTGTCTAATATGAATTCAAAGCAATTTAGGCCTTTTCTCCCCAAACAGTATACCCCAAAACGGATGTATGCATACCCAACATCCGACTCCACCTTGTTGTCTGCTTTTACTTTCCCTTACGAACTAGTGCTAAATCTCCAGATGTGCGGTGTATGTAAGTATTCGCTCTGAGGTTAAAGAGTAGACTATCTTTGGAGTAGGTATCCTCTGTGCTCTCCAACAAATTGGTTTTTCACCCTTTCCTCCTACAGATCACTTTAGATTACTTCCTTAAACAGAATGGGAAATAAAAGCAGGATATAGAAGAAAATACAAAATGAAAACTTTTCTGAGAATGGAAAAATATAAAGATAAAAATATGTGTGTGTGTATTTGTGTGTGTGTGTGTGTGTATATATATATATGTATATATATGCATGCATACAGTTTGTATTAGGTTGGTGCAAAAGCAATTGTGGTTTAAAAGTTTAAAAATATTTGCAAAAACTGCAATTGCTTTTGCACCAACCTAATATAGCAGCCACAGTTTTCACTCTGGTGTAAAAAGATAGATCTAAGACAATCAGGGGAGGGAAGAGTAGTAAGGCAAGATGAATGATATTTGTAAAACAATAAAGGGTATGAACTTGTTCTCTGAATCCCAGAATCCATAAGACTTGAGAAAGGACCAAAAAAAAAGGAGAGAGAAAACAAAGAAAGAAAAAGCTATTTATGATAAGGACAGGAATAAATATACAAGTGTGATAATAATAATTAGAATATGTAAAACACCAGTTTTCAAAGAAATAAAATGATTTATTTATGTTAAGCATAATTTACTATCGCCTTTCAAATGCTAAATGCCATAGAAGTGTTATTTTGACAACTGAATATTTTAGTATCATGCATGGCCATAAGTGCTTCTTAATGAATTCTAGTTAACAGAATACTGAATAAATGCACTTTTACTGAATACTAGATAAACCAGTTTTTATTGTAGCTTTTAAGACGGACGGAAAGATGTTATTCTTTATACATAATGTTTTAAACTTTACGGAAAGATGTTATTCTTTATACATAATGTTTTAAACTTTTAAAAACATCAGTAGGTGTACCCTGAGAAATGAGTTTCAAAGTGATTTAATTGGATTGATAAATTTAAAGTGAGCTATAATGGAACCTGGAGATATGTGGGGGAGTTTTCCAGTTTTAAGAATAACAACAGGGACACCACCAAGAGAGGCAAAACACTGGGTTGAAAATATTCACTAACTAATATTTCTTATTTCCATATATTTAAGCTCTTGAAATTGATATATGCTTATCTGATTATGTATGAATTCCCCAATACCCACCAGGCTTCCAAAAGAATTTAAGGAGAAAACTAGACATATTGATTAAATTATATGCCTTTTCTAAAGGAACAATTTTCTGTCTTGGCTCATAGTCAAAACTTGTTAAGAGAAAGAAAGCGAGTTTCTGAAATGAAATCCTCCTAACCAAATTCATTCTAAATGTGTCACTTAAGTTCATCTGAGCAATAAAAAAGAACAGTAATTATTGATACATAATGAATATTGTATATTCATACAAATAGTGATTTTCTTGTACTTTTAAAAAATATCTTGGGGCAGCCGGTTGGCTCAGTTGGTTAGAGCGCAGTGCTCATAACACCAAAGTCACTGGTTCGATTCCCACATGGGCCAGTGGAACTGCGCCCTCCACAACTAGGTTGAAAACAATGACTTGACTTGGAGCTGAGCTGCCCGCCCCCACAACTAGATTGAAAACAACGACTTGGAGCTGCTGGGTCCTGGAAAAACACACTGTTCCCCTATATTCCCCAATAAAAAAAAAATTAGAAAAATCTTAGGATTAATATGTTAAAGCTTTGCTCAAATTAGATTAAATCACTGACTTGATATTAGTTAACCAACTCTTAATACATTCTTTATTAATTAAGATATTGCTGTCTTTGGCATTTGGGAAAAGTATAGCTTGCTAAATTGGTATGACATCATTCTTTTTCTCTACTGTTATACAGAAAACTCTAGTTTTCTAAGCTAAGTGCCTTCTCGGAAATATATTTTTCTCATACTTTGCCTTGTCAGCTTATTTTAAATAAAATCTCTTAAGACACAATTATAGTACAAGTTCAATGTTAAAGCGCTCTAATCCTGTAATAATGGAAAATTAGAGAAGGACTGGGTCCAAACAGGCTATCTAACGTCAAATTCTTACCAAATGGGATTTCTTTGCATAGAAAATATAATTTTCCGCTATTTCCTCATTTATTTAAATCTTTTAGAAATTATCCCGAAATCTAACAGCTCTCATAATTGGGATCTTCTTCTTTTCTGACGTCCAGGTGTAATTTTTATATATAATCAAAATACCACTTTATATTTGTACTGCATGCATACATTCGTCTCCTGGAGAAATAAAGCTTTTGCTTATACGAAAAGAGAGAATGAGAGTAATGCCTAGCTTTTCAATGACAAAGTAAGAGAATGAAAGAAAACCCAAGTAAGGACTGGGAAATAGGACTTCAAAGCAAATCTGCTTATATCATATTGCATTTCACATTTATGTTGTTCACTATTTACCTCTTTACCACCACACACTCAAGCCACCTCTTTCCCCCAAATCTGGAACAGAAAATGTTCTCCTTCAGAAAACCAGAATTCAAAAGCAGGAACTAGCACAGTGCTGCTGTCAACAGAGGTGGGATTATTCCCGAGGAGCATGAGAGACAGTGGTCAGGACTGGAGAAGTGAACTTTGCTTGGTGCCGTATATAACGTAAAAGCCAAAGAAAAAGGAAACAGAACGAAACATCATGGAAAGAATGGAGGAGAATGGGAAAAGTTGCACAATTGGAAGACCAAAAGGAACCGCACGGATGAGAACAATCCATTAGTGATTAATTACTCAGTGGTCATCAAATATGAATCCTTCCCTACACTAGACTCTGGTTAAGAATATAGAAATGCAAGTTAGGACCCCTCAATAACTTTACTTCTAGGTGGGGGACACATGTAACCTAGGTATAAACAATAGTTGAGTGTTTTCTATGTTAAAGATCTTAAGAGTTAGCGGATTTAGTGAACTGAGCAATCAAGGAAGACTGGTGACCTTTGGAAACAGGTTAGAGTTCCACTTGGCTTTGTCCCCAGACACTCTCTGTCACCAGTGATAGTACTCATTTGCAATTTGGGCCCTTGTCATCACAGTCAGATACACAAAAAGTGATTTCTCTGAAATAACTTAAACTTTAGAGGTTGATTTCAGAGAGGAAAATCAATGTAGCTTACAGCACAATTAGATTGCTAGCTGTTACAAAATTCTCTTTGAAATTTCTTATATAACTTTCCTCTTTATTCTCTGTAGAAGGAAAAAATAGAGAAATGCTTTGAACCCAAAAAATATACTGTGGTATAGAACTCTTTCAAATGAATTTGGTTCATTTAACTCTTTGGAATAGAATCAGAGAAAAACTGAACTGAGAGAAATCATAGAAACAATTGTATTTAAGATTTTCATCTTATAGTTGAGGAAATAAAGTCCAGTGAGATGCAAAGAGATACCCATGGTCACATAGCTAAAAACTCATAAGACTCCATGTCTTCAGGCTCAGTATCCTTATCTTTAAGTCATGTGGTTTCTAGCTGTAGTATTTTCATACTTAAAATGATACACTTCACGTATTAATAACCTACAAATTTGGAAATTTCAGGTTATGTTAGAGTAGAAAGTGACTTGGAGCCAAACAACCCTGAGCTGGAATCCTGTTCAGCTCAGCTATAATTGGCTATAGGACCTTGACAAGTTCATTTATTCAGTCATCAGATGGTTATCGCCATTCACTATACATCTCAGCTACATTTTTAGGTGCTGGGGATAAGTAGCAAACGAAAGCTGACAGTCCTGTTAAGGGTGGGTAACAATAAACAGGTAAATAAACTTTTATGATGTCAAGTGTGATAAACATAAGAAGAAAAATAGAGTTGGATGAGGGGTCAGAGAATGACAAAGTTTTATAGAATAGTAGGAAGGGTCTAATAATAGCTGATATTTACAGAGTTCTCAGTATGTGCTGAGTGGTTGACATATAATAGTCATTAAACCCTCACATCCTGCTATGAAGTTGGCCCGTTAATGTCTCCCCTTTACAGACAAGGAAGGGAAAACCCAGAGAAATTAAACAACTAGCCCATGGTTGTCCAGCTAGTAAGTACTATAAACAGAGTTGTAACCCAGTTTGTCTCCAGAGTGTCCTCTGACCACTGCTCTATGCGGCCTCTAATAGGTAACAATACAGCAGAGAGACCTCTCAATCGCAGTTTTCTGACCTATATTGGGCTCGTTTGAGAATATTTACTCAAAACTTAGGCCTGTGTCTATCACAAAGTAGGTTTTATAAGTCAGAATTCTTTGGCTGCAATTTACAGAAACCCATCTAGAGGTATCTTAAGAAAAATGAAGAATATTTTGTTTCATGTGAGCAAATTGCATGGGCAGGAGTAGCAGGGACCTCAGAGATAACTGAAGTCAGGGATTCAAATGTTCAAATGGAGACTTTCCCTTTCCCTCTCCTTCCATCTCTGTCCACTTTATTCTTTCTTACTCTAGAATGACTTTTCTCCTCATGATGGAAAATATGGCTGTAGACAGCAGGCTTCTATTCTCCTAGCTATTTTAATAGCTAATTAGTGAGTCCTTGCCATATTTAAAAGCTTTACCTGTACTCATTCACAACAAGTAAGCCTCACAACAGCTCTATGCAATAGATGTAACCGTTATGCCCATTTTCAGATGAGGAACTTGAAGCATGGATATTTAAGCAGCTTATTCAAAGCCACTGGCTAGAAAGGGACACAAACTTAGGCAGTCTGTTCCAGGGCCAGTGCTCTAAGTCAACATATTCTGCATGGACTGAGTTTTAAAATTAAATTAAAAAAAAAAAAAGGTATGTCTGTACTGGGGACAGAATTCACACGATCAGCTCCCACCAGACCATTTGTGGGATCTAAAACCTTTGATTGACATCACGAGGGCTAGTGCCATATACTTGGCTGGCCTCCGGTTCCTTGCACATCTTGCCTGCCCCACTATAGGGTACTTCAGGCTCTGCACTTACTGTTTTGCTCTTGCTCTTGGTACCACTGCTGAATCTCTGCTTAATGACTATGAATCATTCTTTCTATCTTTGGGGCTTGTGCTTCAAAAAATCAAGAATTGATGAAGACCTCTTATGTACAATATCAATCAATGTGTTTCATATTTTACTCTCAAATATTTATAAAAAAGTGCATAGTAGAGGTAAATGGAACCAATTTCCTGAGCTGGAAAGAGGGATAGCTGGACTAAACGTTTAGTGAAGGCATCTGGGGATGGAGGAGACCCGATATGTCCAAAGAGCTGGGTTTTTTATTTCCAGGAAATCTTTGAGGTTTGCACAACGGTTTAGTTCTCTGTTCCTCTCTTTATGGAACAGCCTTCAAGCGTTTGCTGAAAATGTGGACAGTAGTCCAATTTGGCACAGTACTTTTCCAACAGCACAAACAACAATGGTTCAGAAATAGGTGTTGGGAAGAAAGATAAATCAATTGATTCTAAGAGGAATTCTGCAGAATTGGAGGCCACATCTATAATTGGAAAGCTTCCCTTGCTTTGTGACTGCTAGGCATGGAACAGTTCTAATTTAGAATTATTTATTATGCTTCCAGTTCAGCCTAATAGTCTACAATACTGAGTATGGTTTTCCTCATAACATAAACATAACATAAACTCCATCCCCACATGCCTTTTTTTCCCAAAAATAAATTGTTTTTAATGACAATCATAAATATTAGAGGACTAAATGGAAATATTTTTTAAATAGCTGACTAAACATACTTGTACAATTCACTACAATGTAACTCTTCTAATGATGATGAATAATACAGACTCGCATGTCTCATTGTTGGTGACACACCTATAAAGCAAGAACAGACCAGGCAAGTGACTATCCAGAGGGTAGCACATAGGCACTATATTATGGGAAGCTGGCAGGTCGTGGAGGGCTTCTCTGGGATCTATTAGATGCTGAGCTCCTTAGAGCAGAGATGTTGTGTTGCCCATATCTGTATTCCCAATACTGACCATAGCGCCTAACATAAAGTAGATTATTCTATACGGTTTGTTGAATGACTTGCCTCTGCTGAGACAGAGTAAGGAAATAAGACAGTAAAAAGAGGGTGGTCCAAGTTCAAAGCAAGAGAGTGAGAATTGATGGATGGGTGAAAAGGCAAGGCTAAAAGTGATAGGACGTAAGGCTCATGGTCTAGACAAGTTAGGAGAGCTGAAGGAGCAAGGTGGGCGTTACAGAGTACATGAGTACCTTGGCTTAGAAAGGGCCAAAGTTTCCTCCTCTGCAGAGGCCAGTGGTGGAGGCTGGGCTGGAGGGGGTCCCAACTAGCTCAAGATAGTAGGCTGTTTGGTGTTTTTCACCAGCCCTAAGCTGGTGGATTTAAAATAACTTTTCATGGAAAAGATCATATGATAACATAAAAAGGGAATTTGGAAAAAGTATTATATAAAGTCACTGATATCCAACCATTATCCTAATTCTCAATTCCTATTATTCCTGTATCCTGATCAACTGCAGCGTCAGTTTTTAACCTGGAACTAGTCCTCCACCTGTATATAACTGTGATGCTGCTACTGCCGTGGCTGCTGCTGATGACGAGAACAATGGCTCACATTTATGGAGCTCTTATGTGTCTGGTGCTTTGCCGTGGCATTTAACGCTCATAGTATTTCCTTTAATTCTTCCAACAACTCTATGAGGAAGATACTATTAATATTTCTGTTTTAAATAAATGAAACTAAAGCACAAAGAGATGAACTTGTTCAAAGTTTTCCACCTAGTAAGTAATGAATTTGGACAGTCTGATTCCAACCTCCATGCTCTTACGCTATGATTTTTAATGTAAGCTCCGATCCAGGCGGGGGCTAAAAGTAGTGTTTGTGACTTAAGCTGAGTTCCCAGAATGCCTCTGGTAATCTTGGGGCAAGCAGGTACCAATCCCATTGTTTTTTTAAATCCCCCCACATTTTCTGTATCTGTAGAAGTAAGTTTTCTTATATCCTGTCATCATTCTCATGATGAACAATTATGAAAAACTAAAGGTAAAACTGGGGACAATATGGGAAATCTGAATGTAGACTGGGTATGACATGATAAAAACCTCTCATCAATTTTTTTAGGAGTGATAATACTATGTAAGAAAATATCTGTAAATTTTAGAGATGTACACTGAAACATTTAGAGGCTAAAGGTCATGATATCTGGGCTTTAAAATAATTGAGCAAAGAGAAAATAACTGAAAGAAACATGGTAAAATGATAATTATTAAGGCTAGGTGATTGATGTGTAGGACTTTATAATATTCTTTCTACTTTGTAGTATATTGAAATTTTTTATAATAAAGTTAAAAGAAATGTAATATTACATTTCCTAATTCAGATATTATCACACTTTCCCAAATTCTTACAGTAATAGAGAGCACACAGTTTTCAGATATAGGGACTATACTTGCATCTACTTCCAGAATGTTGTTAGGATTCAGGAGATAATGTGTACAAATCACTATGTATGTTGCCTGAAACATAGTCAGCACCCAATAAGCATTAAATATTTTTAGCAGCAGTCAAAATAAAAAACCTGTGTTCTGCCTCTTGAGGAGGCTCCACATGTAGTTGGAAAACTATCACCACTTAATAAGGTGAAGCTACCCAGTAAGCTGTTTTCATCTTTCACACCTCAAACAGAGACATCATATGGATCTTTTTCTCAAACAAAATGGAAGTTGTTTTTCTTTCCATAACATTTATTGCTTTGATTAGAGAGTAAGAAGGCTATTGGAAAATTTCTCAGCTGTGAGTAAGCAAATACATAGGAGATGATAAAAGCTGGGTTTGTTGAGCAGGCCTTGCTCATTCCAGAATGATGACACAATTTGGGTTAAGCATAGTGAAGATACAGAACACAGTTGTATTGACATTTCAAGCCATTCCTTTAGCCATGTTCATTAATGCCCAGGCGTCTGTATTCAGGAACTGCCCTCTCTTTATGGAGGATGTTCGTTTCAGAGGTGTGCCTTTAAGTCAATTGAAAAGGACGCTGAAGAGAAAGCCTGTCTTTCATGCTTTTCTCTTTCTCTTCAGTAATCTAAATGCAGGGCTTTCATCTTCCATCTCTCAGTTTAGGTCCTCTTTCTTTCTGTGATGCCCCGTGAGGTTGCTTTGATTTGGTTTGTCTGGGAGGCCTGCCAACCTCATCCTCAGAGAAGGTTCAAAATGATTGAGATCAAACGTTCTGAGACAGTGTTACATTTCCTTTTCTTCCATGTTTTTCTTTGTTTCGCTCCATGCCCTGTTTTGTCTTAAAATTTCTCTTCCTTATGTAGTGTGCCAAAAAGATCGGTAGGTCCTAGAATCATATACTTTGAAGTGATCCTAAACGTCATCAAATCTTACTACCCAATATGGACATCTCTTTTACAACAACTCCAATGTGCTTACATTCAAATATGACTGGCACAAACTTCATGAAAGAGAATTCATTATCACACAGAGCGCTAAGTTAATTTTTAGAAAGTTCTTGTGATTTTAGAACTCTAACTAGCCTTAATTCTAACTAATGGAGTTGCACAGAATGTTTATGTGACAGAAAGCTATCATATTCCCTCCGCTCCTACTTGTCCTCACTTTTTCAGATTAAGATTATCATGCTAAGCAAAATAAGTCAGACAGAAAAAGTCAAGAACCATATGACTTCACTCATATGTGGGATATAAAACTGAAAGCCACAAACGAACAAGACAAACAAAGAAACAAAAACTCATAGACACAGACAACAGTTTAGTACTTACCAGAGGCTAAGCGGGGAGGAAGCGTGGTAGAAGAGAGTGAAGGAGGTCAAATTTATGGTGCTGGAAGGAGAACGGACTCTGGATGGTGAACACATAATGCAATATATAGATGATGTATTATAGAATTGTACACTTGAAACCTATATCACACCAATAAATTTAATAAAAATTTAACAAAGAATCCCATTTTCTAAGCATTAAGTGTGAATTAAGGTGTGAAAGTGGAGAGTAGTCATAAAAACATAGAGAAAAATGGGTTTTCCATAATTCATTTCATTCATTCACTCATTCATTCATTCATTCGTTCGTTCAACAAATAGTCCAAAGTGTGGGCCAGGAACTGTACTCCAGTGTGGGGATACATTATGTATATACTGAATGTTTGTGTTACTCCAACATTTGTATGTTGACATCCTAAGTCCTTGCGGGGGTGATTAGGCCATAAGGGTGGAGCCTTCATGATGGAATTAGCCTTCTAATAGAGGCCGCAGAGAGCTCCCTCACCCCTTTGGCCATGTGAAAATATAGCAAAGAGAATCGCCATCTACAAACGAGGAAGAGTGTTTTCACTAGACACTGAATCTGCCTGCAACTTGACCTTGGACTTCCCCGCCTCCATAGCTGAAAGAAATAAATTTCTGTTGTTTGTAGTCTATGCAATATATAGTATTTTGTTATAGCAGCCTGAATTGACGAAGACACACGGCACTGTCCTCACAGAGTTTACCATCTTGCAAGAAATACAGACATAAGAGAGATAATTAACCAAATTCAACTACAGGGTAAAATAAGAGTGTGTAACAGGAATACTGTTTTCCAGGTGGGTGGTCAGAGAGTATTCTTGAGGAAAGGAAGAGATTGATCTGAGACTTGAAAAAACGTAGGAATTGGCCAGGCAAAAAAGCATGTGTGTGGAAAAGACAGGGTTGGGAGAAGGAAGGGTGAGAGCAGAGGCATTGTAGACTGGGGAACAGTACTTGCAGCAGTTCTGAAGTGGGGAGGAACTTGATACATTAAAGGGATTGAAACATGTGACTAGAACTTTGTGATCAAAGGGGAGAATCTTACAAAATGATTACCGGGTCTTACCGGGTTTTGGAGTTTATTCTGAGAGTGATAAGAAACCAGGAGGGAATTTTAAACTGAGAAGTCATAGGGTTTTCAGACATTTTACCATTGTGACTACCCTCTTTTGGACAGACTCTAGTTATTTACCATTTTGCTTTAGATGTGGTGCACAGCACTAAACACACACTCCAGGCAGGGTCTGGTGAGGACAGAGTGGGCTGGGCCACCACCTTTGTTCTGGACATTGGACTAATGCATCCTACTGGTGCATTTGCTTGGATAGTGACTATGTCATGGTTTGTATCATACAGACCCTGTGGTCAACTAAAACAGTACCTGATTTGGTTGGGATCGTTGACCTTAGCTGGATTGCAAAGAAATCTCAGGTCAAACTGAGATGTCCAGGATTAAATTCCTCTTCTCTTCCTGCATATTGCTCAGCCTTATAGGATTAGAGAGTTTTGCTTTCATTCTGTTTTTCATCCTTTATTCTATGTTTTTTTTCTAATTATAACAGTAAACTTGTAAAATACAAAAAAATACAGCAAAACAAATAGAAATAATTCCAATAAACAGAGGTAATGACTGTTATTACTTCTAGTTACATCTTTCTCTAAGTATCATTTTCTATACTTGAGATTATACTGTAATGTAATATTGTAGCCTGTTTTTTCCCCATTATTATTAGGTTATAAGACATTTCCAAGATTATTTAAAGTCTCATATGTGCTTCTTGTACAAAGACATTAAAGGTCTCTGGATTTTTACTTTATAAAAGAATATCTTTATATTTAAATATTTGTTTACATTTCAGAATATTTCCTCAGAGTAGAACCCTAGAAGCATATTTAAATCTTCTTTACAAATTGCTTTACAAAGCCATTGACTAAATTTATACTTCTACCTGTATCATACATTCTAAAAAATAAAGTAATTAGCATACTGATTAAAGAAGAACATAGATTATTACATTATTGTTTTAGTTTTTATTTTTAATTACTAGCGATGTTAAAGATCTTAAAATGTTTATTAAGCCACTTATATTTCCTTTTGTGTCAACTGTAGTTATCTTTTTCCTATGCATAGTGGTCTTACTGATTTTCTTATAAATTTACAAAATCCTTTTATATATAAGGATTTTGACCTTTAGTTTGTCATAACTTTTATAAGTATTTGTCCCAATCTATTTGAAACTTTTAATTTTGTTTGTGATTTTAAAAAATATAGTGGTTGCCAGAGGGTAAGGGGGTTGGGGGGTGGGAGATGAGGGTAAGGGGGATCAGGTGTATGGTGGTGGAGGGAGAGCTGGCTCTGGGTGGTGAACACGCAATGTAATTTATAGATGATGTGATGCAGAATTGCACACCTGAAATCTATGTAATTTTACTAACAATTGTCACCCCAATAAATTTTAAAAAAATATATAGATAAATAAAAACTATGGGCCTATCTGCACACATACCATGTGAGTGCTACTGTAGTAAAAAATAGGTTTCCTCTCCTGATTTGCTTTTTTTTCAGTTTGACATGACCTTAAAAAAATGAAAAAGAAGACTTCACGGGCTTCACCCTAAATAAACCTTATATAAATCTTATATAAGTCAGGAAAATACAGGAAGTCTTATTTCTCTAATAAAACTAAGGACTTAAAAATGTAGTTGAGAGTATGTGTTGGGGCTTGCAAAAACTGAATTCTGAGACTTGCCTAAATATTTTATTGTGTAAGTGTTTCATTAAACAGAAAATTAATAAGATTCATATAATTCTTTCTTCTCTGGAACACAGCAACTTCTCAGCCACCGTCAAATGGTTTTAACTTATGTGTTATAAATTTTGTTTAAACTCTAATCTTCACGTGGTTCTCCTCAGAAAGGACTTGGGATCAAACAGTTCTGAACCTATTTTTTCATCTGTAAAATGGGGATGATAAAGCTCTTCTTACAGTACTTCTGTCGGACCAAACACCACAGCGTATGTAAAGTACAGAGCCTGGAGCCAGCACCAGGGGATGGTGGGTTAACGCTACCGGTCTCTACTCTACCTCCTATTCCTGTTTCACACTGGTTCCTGAGAGAGAGCATGGGTGCTTCTGAGTGCAGGTATCCTGCATTGGTATTAACCTCAGTAGCATATCAGGCTGATAAATGAATGGAAAAATAAGTGATGGCTGAATTTTGAATATTATTCATTTATTCAACAAACATTTTTGAGAATCAGATGTGTGGCTAGTATTGTGTAAGGGACTGGTCATACAGAGAAAAATAAAACTCTCTTTATTGCATTGATAAAACAGTATCGGAACCTTTTGAGTAAATACGAAGAAATACTTGTCAACATAATTTTACCACTAGGCTGAGCTTGCCTGTTCTGCTGCTCCAAACCTAAATTTCCCTGGAAACGGAATAATCACACTAACCACTGGGCACTGAGGTTTGGGTGACATCAACTCTGCAAATGTGCCATGTAATAAATAATCCAGAAGAATCAGAAAATAATGTATTTATTGCGTCGACTAAGTATAGAGACAGGGCTTGTTACAGCATGCCACAGTATCATTTAATGCCAGGAAAAATGGTTTACATGTGATGCTGACGAAATATTCCAAAAAAGAAAATTCAAATAAAAAGAATAAACCAGTTGCTCCCAGAGGAATTGTTGATTCACCTTTATCACACAGGGCAGATTTGATCACTTAAGTTACTGTCAAATACTCACGCTTCTTGAAACAACACTGTTTTCATATGTAGTAAGTAAATAAATTTTTATGAATTTGTTTTAATGCTCTTATTATTCACATTTTTCTTGTAGAATTAGTTTTTCATTTTCAAGATGTATATTCTTAAACCTTTGCAAAACTGAGAAATTTAATTTTAGGGAAGACTGGCAAAAGAGATTATCTCTCACCTACCTGATTTATTTTGCTTAACAGAATATGAATATTCTGTTAAGAATATTCTGTTTTATGATGTACAAAATGCCAAGTGACAACATGGAAGTCACTGAATCTTTAATAAAAAAGGCAATTAATTATCTTCTTAAACTAAAAAAATTCTAATTTGTGAAGAGTACTTTTAAGAGAACATGAGAGGTGGTTCTCATTTCTTTCAACTTGTGTATTCCTAATCTTTCTCCAGAACCCAGAGCAAACAAATTTTAGATTATTTTTGTTCATTTTTTCTAAAAGTAGACCTGACTCAGACACATTAAATAATTTCAATCGGAGGCTCTTTATTTCTGAAGAAACCATCCACTTAAATATCAGGCGAGTGTTTGGAGCTTCCAAATGATACTACCACTAGTCAATTAAAAACTACATCTTACGTGAACTGAGGTATAGTTCTTTTGTTACCATCATGGTTTATACTCTCAGGTCTCTCTTCTCACTCAGTTGTGTACATGACTTTCTGGGAACTGTTTGCACAGTCTGGTACGTAGCCCATCATTGGTAAAAGTTTCCTGTCCACTTCACAAATCTTGAATATTTAGGAGGTTAGGCAGAATAGGAAAATTAAGAAGAAAAGAAAAGAAAGGAAAAAAAGGAAGATACAAAAAGAAAAGAAAAAGGAAAATATCTTAGGGTAATATAGATGTGTTTTAATTAATTCAGATTTTTTCTGAATCTTCTTTCATGTAGTCCATCACTGCCCTGAAAACTTTGTTTTCTCTCAAGGCCGAGTGGTAGGAAGTGTAAGAATGAAATGTGGAAAGTGACAGAAATCTTCTACCTTGGCATCTTTGGCACGTAGGCAATCCACGCCTGTTATGAGGCCGTTGCTGGGTCACTGTTGTTCTAGAAGTAAAAGCCAAAGTAAACGCTTGCACAAATAATATTACCAACAGCACTGGTTACATCTTTAAGGCAGTAACAATTCCTGAGATTGTGTATTGGGGCAGGAATCATTATCATTTCCTACCCTCATTCTTTCTGATCACTCATATGCCTTCCAATATACACATATGTCCGGAGGAATATACACTTGATTTAGCCTTATAATGTGTAAATAGAATTGCTGATACAATCAGAATACAATTCAGTTGCTATGTCTGGGGGCAAACTATTCCAAATCATCTAGAAAGAATGCTATGAAATTCGAAACTGATTTTAACATGTTCTAAAGTGTAAAACTATAATTTGATTCCCATATACGTTTTTGCTTGCTATAATTTATTAATTATTTATTTTGACCTTCCTCCTTTTGCTCCCTTCATTTTCAGCTTATTCTGAAAAGTATAAAAAGGAGTGCCAAATATTCCTTCCTTTAATTCACATCTTCACTCTCTGACAATTTGGAATTCATGGTATTGACAGGTGTTTTTTAAGAGTAAAAGTAAAGTGAAGACTAGGAGAGTTGAAAAATATTGGAATTAAATGTAAAAAAATTATATCAGTCCACATTTTTACCTGGTATCATTATGAAGTAACTTCCCATAGTGTACAGAGCGTTGTTTTTTGTTTTGCTTTGTTTTGTTTGCTTTTGCAGAGATTATAGGAAGAGCTATCTAAGAACATCTTCAATGTAAAGAATGATATTTTGGTCCCTTCTTACCATGTTATTTTACTTTCTGTAATTAAACAAGCAAACCAGGATTATATTTCATTAATTTTTGGGGGGAGAGGGAGAGAAAGAGAGAGAGAGACAGAGAGAGAGAAAGAGAGAGAGAGAGAGAGAGAGAGAGAGAGAGAGAGAGAAATATCATCAGAAAAGGCTGCTTTTGTAGTATTGTGATACATAGAAAGGGTAAAAACTACACTTGAACACAGGTTTGCTATTAAGCTGCTGAAACAGCTTTTTGGGCACAGGTGCGTTCATAACAACTTACTACGAAGCAGAAAACAGAAAGTGAAAGAAAAGTGGTGTCTCCTTATGATAGAATTATATGAGAACATGTGTTTTATACATTTTTCTTTGCTGCCATAATATAGTTTATACTGAATTTTCACATTCATTAATTTCTATTGTATTTGCCAGGCTCTGAACTATATTTCCAACTGGATCCAGAGTGAGACCTTCCAAACCAATAATTTGCAGTTTCTTAGAGGAAAGTGTAAAATTAAATGTGTTCACATAAACTTAAAAACACACTGACTTGGTCTTTATTTTCCAGATTCTGGAGGAAAATGCTAAGTTCACATTGATTCTCTACAACTTTGTCTCTGTCCCTGTTTCGATTGCTCTGACTTCTGATGTGGGCTAGTCTGTGTGTGTGTGTGTGTGTGTGTGTGTGTGTGTGTGGGTGTGGGTGTGTGTGTGGTTTCATTTGCTACTATCTTAAAAGGGGCTTCGACTATGCATGAGGCATGAGAGCACAGTTATCCTTTTAGTTAAGGATAACTATAGAGCATCACCAAACATTGTCAGTGCATTTGAAAGGTTAGACCTTACCAGGGACATCCTTGAATGCTGGACATTCAAAAGAAAAAGTGACCTGTAAATGTAAATAGAACTGTGAGTGTCATAAAAGCATCATAAAATCCTTAGGAAATGTTCTTCTTTTCCATTTGTTTTTCATTCATTTTGAGGGTCGCTCCATTTTGTTTTATAATCATAAATCTTTCTTAATCAGCCTGATCTTCCTTTCTTTAAGTTTCCCTCTCCCCCTGTGGCCATGGTGTGCGTTGGAGCCTCAAACAGGAAACCTAGCTCTAGAGATATGAGATAAAAGAACATATTCTTCTCTGTATATGCACAAGCATATTTAAAAAAATACTTGAACAAGTCGACAAAATATGAGCCAGAAATAAATAAAAGAAGAACATATGTAGGACAAAAAAGTAGAACTCAATCACATACACACACACACACACACACACACACACACACAAACAGTTGGGTCTCTGGAGGTTTTCTGGTTACCAGCTTACCATGAAAATTATGTTGGCATTGTGTTTTGTGAAAGCAACATCATACCACAGATCTGATATTTGTAATGTCAAGTGTTAGCAGTTGTACATAGGACATTGTGTGCATTTTAAACATAAACAGTATGTCCTTCTGTGCAAAGAACTTTCTAATCCCTTTCCTAATTTTACATTCATTGTAACATAAACAATAATGAATGAGTCAATAATTCATTGCAACTGTGAGTTGATTTCTCTGTAAAAGCCATAGATGTACCTATTCTGCAGCTGACGGTATAAAATAGTGGTTAAGAATTCAGACTCCATATCTAGACTGCCTGGGTTCAAATCCAGGCTCTGCCTGTGAGAGCTACATGGCCTTGAGCAGTTGCTTCACCTTTTTCTCATCTGTAGCATAGCCGTAGTAATAGTACCTATTTCACAGGTCTGTCGTGAGGATTAAAGAATGTTTAAAACTGTGCCTGTTACATAATGTTAACTATTGTTATTAATCAAGTAATTCTACATCACCAGAGAACTCAAATCGGACATTGTTTCTTGCAGGGGGAGGAGGGGATTACTGGCTGCGTATTACTGTATGTTCTACTGGCTCCTATTCTTACAGAAAAGATTTAAAGGCCTTTGGCTGAGGAAAAAGTTAGCCTTGTATAGTTGGATCCTGCATGTTGTGACCATTCCAGATCTGGTCTAGCAATTCCCTGACTTGCCTGGCCCTCTTTAGTTTTTGCAGATCTGGTTCCTCATTTTTAACTTAGAGTTTTAACCACATACCTTGATTAACCGTTTGGCAACTGCATCCTCCCCTTTTTGTCTATCTGCCAAAACTGATTCCCAGCTTGTTCTGTCCCTTTTATTCCACTCTTAAGATGACTTGAACACCTCTCTGTGCACCCACCTTCTATGCCTGTTTTTTGTCCTTCAGCTTTGCCTTCACTTCCTCCAGCTCCTAGCTCCAGGCCCATAGTAGAAAGAGGCCTCAAAAAATTGATTATCTTCAAACACAAAGAGAGACTCTCCTTGGTTCATAAAGGATGTAGAATGTAGCAGTGATTCACACATTTTAGTGTCCACCAGAATCATTTGGGGTGTGTGTGTTTAAAAATGCAGATTTCTGAACACTTTCCGCAGAGAAGACTCTGAGTTTTTACAATTCTTATAGCAAATTAGGGGGGCAATGATATGCTTTTGTCCATACCTTACCTTTCAGAAGATAGAAAAGGACCTGGGCTTTCCCCAAATTACTCTCCTCTATTATTTTTAAAGAATTATCTGTTTACCCCTTTAGAATTTCAGATAATTTCAGAATTACCACTTACTCCTTTAGAAGAATATGCAGTCAGAAGATTTGGGAGAAAAAAAAAGAAACTAATTGTCTAAGCCATTATTCTTGAATCAAATCTTCACTTCAGATTTTTTAAAAAAAAACTCATTTAGGCATCTTCAAACCACACGCCTGAATTCAAACCTCACGTCACCACCACTAACCTCAAGCCAGAAGCTAGCCGAGAAGAATAGAGCTTTCTTCACTGAACAAGACTGAGTCATACCACAGCCCCACCTTCGCCGGGGCTCCGTGGGCCATGTAGCCCAGCCAGCCTCGGCATATTCTGGAAGTGGCCCAGCCACAGCGTTTGGCCTGCATGAACTGAGTGCACTATATTTGCCAGATTCCCCAAACTTCTGTCTGTGAGGAATTTAATCGAGAGCCATTCTTCCTTCTTGGCTTCTCCGGTTTGGTAGGTCTTTCACACTGTCATGTGTGGACTGTCTGTAATTTTCTAGAGCCTGGCTATGTACTGGAAGAGAAGGACATGGTCTCTGTCCTCCAGGAGTTCCTCCACGAGCCAGGAAGTCAGAAAAATGAATGGCTAGAATGCAATGTGACTCACACCACAACTGGGGATGGACCCAAGCGCACAGAGGCGCTCTCACCTACCAACCTGTGATTGGCAGTGTCCTCGGAGCCCTTGAGGCTCCCGGGATCACAGGACCACAGTCACCTAAGCCTTCTTTCCTCATGATTGAGATTCTGGTCTCTAATGCATTTCCCGAGCCAGAGCTAATGGCAACATCTTCTGAGCTCTTCCTTTATTTATCCTTCACCAAACATACAAAACTCTTCTGTCTCCTATCAATGGGAAATAATTTCTCCTTCCTCTGAAACCCCACAATACTCTACATCAATATCCCTATGGTACTTAACCAAAGTTTACATTGTGCTATGGCTATTTACATACATTGAGCTTTCTCACCTGTCCAGGTTAGAGATTCCCTGCTAACATGCACTGTTCACCTCAGTGCCTTGCACTGAGAACCATTCATAACTGATGCTTAACACACATTTGAACCAATGAATCAACAAAGGAGACACTTTCTGATAAAAGGTCCTGAAGCTGAGGTATTAGTGATTGCCCTAATCTGAATTGTTTCCTGTTGGTTTTAGATAACGCAATTCTCCATGTCTGGCCTTGAGGAGGTGGGGTGTGTGTGTGTGTGTGGGGGGGGAGGTGGGGTGGGGTAGGAGGGGGAAACAATCAACCAAAACACTCTAAATTCTAGAAAGATTTTAGCAGATCCAAGGAGGTTTTTGTACACATAATATGTTGAAAGATAAATATCAAAGATTCTAATTATTTCACATTTACACTTTTGTAAACGCTTTGTTCCCAAAAATCTGATGTATAAATCTGGAGGCTGTTTTGCAGTTTATTGAGAAAAAGGCATGATAAAAACAGTGGCAGTAGAACTTTCTCCAAAACTGCTGAATTAAAGTATTTTACCTTGACCTTGAAGACTAAGTAAAGATACCGGAAAACAATAAAAATGCAGTGTACAGAATATTTACGTAATTGTTAAGACAGCAGGGAAAATAATGAAAGGGAAGATAATTGAGCATTACCATAGATCTTCACCATTTGCTCGACTCTGAGCAAATGGCTTTCGTGGAGATGTCTACTTAATATCTGTAGCTACTGGGTGACGTTGAGGCTATTAACTCTATTTTGCAGACTAGAAACGGCGACTCAGAGAGCCTAAGAAACGTGGACGAGATCACTTGTTGAATATGTGAAGGAGCCAGGCTACACATCCAGTTTTATCTAACTCCAAGTCCCGTCCTGTTTAACGATGCTGGCTATGTATCAGAGCTGTAGCTGAGCCACCAAAATTAGGTAGCAGAGATTTCTCATCGTGATACATTTTTAATGTATTATAAATAGTTAATAATTTATTCACTTTGCAGATGTAGTGTTTTAGCAGCTATATCATTATTCAAAGCTTTTACATATTATAATATGTAGGTTTGGAATGGAGGTGCATAATTGCACTAAATGGCCTTGGAAATGCAATGTAAGACAGATTATATTTAGGACCTGTAAAAATCCTCAAATAAGTTATTATCCATTTTTGAAACACTAAGCTTATGATTTGGCAACCTTCTGGAAGGGGTGTGCCAAGCTACTGATACCTATCCTTCTCATCAGGGGTTGGAGTTGACAGGATGTGAGAGAGGCATTTAGATTCTTTACTTAATAACTTATTTTTCTCTCTAACATTGAGTTCTTTTACTTAGAAATGGGGGGAAAAAAGTATCCACTTCGTGCAGATATAAAATGAGATACTGTATATGTAGTTTTTATCAGAACATGTGAATAAATCTTATTTATTTTAATTATTATTTTGAAAGCACACATATTCATTCATTCAACATTTGTTCACAAGTATCAAGCATCCAAAAGTGTCAGGTAGTATTATGGGCACAATAAATATAACTGTGAATAACACAGATAAGATGGTTGACCAATGAAAATGTAAACAACAACATTTTATTAAAGAATAATTATGTTGCCATTAATAGTAACATCTACTGAGTACACAGTTGTGTAAAGTGCCTTGCCTAGCAATCAACAAGTTAGAATCATTATCTCCGTGGATGGATGAAGGAACTGAAGCTCAGAAATGACAAATGACTGGCCAAAGCCAAAGAGCAACTAAGGGACCTGGGATTTACCCCGTGACTGTTGATTCCAAAGCCTATGTTTTTTTTTTTTTTTTTTTTCATTACACCCCAGACTTGTTTTTTAACCAGGTCCTTAGCTCAAGCATTTCCAGCTATTATTCCCTGTATTTGTAGAATGACTGTTTTTGGGAGCATGGCGATAATTTCAGAGAGCAACATCTTAAATAGCCTGCTACAAGTAGTTGGAGTAAAGGTAAAAATATAGTACCCAGCCATTAATCTCTCTCTCATTCATTGATTCATTCATTCACTTATTCAATGAATATTTACTGATTATATTTCATCTTCCAGGCTCTATTCAGGCTCTAGGGATATAATGTTGAACAAGTCAGACATAGTCCTTATCCTCATAAAACTTACATTCTAGTGGGAAAAATAAACACTAGAGTAAACAAACAAATGCATAAAATAATTACAAGTTGTCATACTTTTTTTTGTGTGTGTGTCATACATTTTATGAAGGACATAGACAACGAGCTGATACCTAGAATAACAAGGAGGTGTTATCCACCTGAGATAGAGCCGTACTGACTCGTAGGAGATATCAAAGCCCAAGCCTGAGGCTGAGAAGAAGATAACTACAGGAGGATGGAAAAGAGCGAGCTTTGTTACAGGATGTGGAAATGTCCTCTTCCAAGGATTCAATAAAACTTTGGATTCCAGGAACCAGAAGAAGATGACTAGTATGTCTAAAACTGCCAGTGTAATATTATGAGAGACATTTCTTGGTCTTGGTTGATTTATATGTTCAATGTCATCACTTTCTTCTTTCAAGCTCCTTTTCCTGTCTTAGGGATTGACTATCCCACTTTTTCCAGATAGTGTCTCTCATTCCTCCATCTGATGGTTTCTTCTCTCAAATCTCATGTGGAATGAGGTGTAGTATTTTGACTTTTGGTCATGTGTTTCATCCCCAAATGCATCAGGCAGGATCCTGGTAGGAAACAGACTTCCTCTCAGATGTTTTAATTGTGCAATTTTAATTAAAGGATTATTTACAGAGGAGTCGACATAGTCAAGGAATTCAACAAGCAACACTGAGAAACCATTCCGTCCCTAGACATGTAGGAGAGGAAGTAGTGTTATGAGAGCCTAAAACAACTGGAACCATAAAGGCGGGGCTGTCTGACTGGAGCTGTAATCAATAGAGGAAGGAAGCTGTAACCATAGCTCCAAAGGGAGGGAACAAAGAGGAAATACTCTCGCTTTGGTTTCCTCCTGGTACCTCCCATTGACTAAACCCAAGTGGAAGAAAAAAGCAAGGGCATTCAAATGATATGGTCCATAGAGGTCAGTCTTCTAGGGCCCATAGCAGGGCAAAGAAGAGTAGAAATAGTTCTGAAGAGATGTGATTAAAACTCAAAAGATACCAAACTACCTACAGTGAAGACTACAGAACTCCCCACTTTTCTGTGGGGAATATGTTCCAAGACCCACAGTGAACATCTGAAATCGTGGATAGTACTGAACCTCGTATATACTATGTTTTTTCCTATATACATACACTTTACTACTTCTCTTTGACATATACGAATTGCCAGCATCACTACTCTTGCACTTTGGGGCCACTAGAAAGTAAAATAAAAATTGCTTGACTACAAACACTGCAATACGGCAACACAATCGATCTGATAACTGAAAGGACTACTAAGTGACTAGTGGGCAGGTAGCGTGTACAATGTGGAGACACTGGACAAAGGGATGAGGCACATCCCAGGCAGGACAGAGTAGGATGGTGCAAGATTTTTATCACGCTATACAGGACGGTGCTCAATTTTGAGTTATGAGTTGTTTATTTCTGGTATTTTCCATTTAATATTTACAGACCACGATTGAATGCAGGAACGAAAACCATGGAAAGTGAAACTGTGGATAAGGGGGCGGGGATGACAGCACAGCACATCCATGGCAGGAGCGCCAAAGCTGCAGCACCAAACAGAGGGTGAGCAGGAAAAAAGTACCCTGATCTCTCCTCCTTCTAATCTGCTGCCAGCACATCCCAGTAGCTAAACCCAATTGGTTTTATTGCTACTAACTACCTGATCATTTAGGAGGTCACATAGTTAACGGAGGGGAAATTCCAAAGAAGATGCAGTCTTCTTAAATAATAACAGTTATGAATGTTCATTAGGATGAAAAAGAAACGGAGTCTGATCTTTCTCAGCTTCCCTCGATCTTATTTTTAGAGTTATTCATGCCTAATCTATTGCCCTCTCCCCAAAAGGGATGAGGCATTTGGTCTCCTCAATAGCTCAATGCCCAGAGATCATGATTAGTATTTAGGCTGAGCCAAGGACTACTTGTGGAAACTTGCCATCTCTGTGGAAACCGGAGACTCTACCTGTTGCTCTATTTACAAATGTCTTTTTTTTTTTTTTTGAAAAAAGTGAAGAGGCCCTTCGGGTGGTTATATGGCAAAGATGTATTTTTCTTATTTCCCAGTTTGCGTTAGTTTTTAGTGGTGCCAAACACTATGTGTACAAAATATGGTCTTTGGTATTCCCTCTTTCACACCTGAAGGAGTTTCCTGATGCCAGATTGAACTGATCACAAGGTCGTGACCAATATTTAGTGAAGAGCTGTTCAAATCAAGCCACACAGACTGCTGTGCCATGCAGGTAAAGGTGAGTTAAGAGAGGGGCATAGTTTGGTATCTTGAGTTTTGATTAAATCCAACAGTTTAAACAATGCGTAAGATACATGGGCTCTAGACCATGCTGGTGTTTGTACAAGTGGAAGATTGGCTTAATAAAGCAAGCACAACCACTCAGAAAACAGCGCAGCACTAAATGGAAGAGCATTGGACTGGAAAACAATAATCTTGGTTCTAGTCCTGGCTCTACTACTTATGAATGTTACTGTGGAGACCTCACTTCATTCACATAAATCTCTATTTCTTAAGTTAAAATGATATGATCGAAGACCCCTCTGAGCCCTACCATATCATGTCTGAGTACGTATTATTTCTTCTAGTAAATAAGACTGAGAGTGATGACTATAATTCTCAAACAGATGTAGGGATACTGTAAGGAGGATGCTGATTTCGTCCAGTCCTAGAAGGGAAAGAAAAGAGCCTGGAATACATAAGGGGAGAAAACGAATATTTATAAAGCCTCTGTAATGTGTCAGGCACTGTTGAACATGTTTCGTACATTATTTCATTAATCCTAATCCCAACCGGATATTTTTAAGTATTGTTTCCTTTTTCTTCATAGATAATAAAACAGAGACTGAAAGATGTTGCTATTATTGTTCATTTCCTTTCACTGCCAATCGTTTCTGAAACTATATATTCACTTTCTTTTTTCACCCCTCACTCAGTCCTCACTTGCAGTCTCCCATCTATTCTCACCAAGGTACAAAACTTCTTGTCCAATCTTTTTAGGATTTGTTAGGGCCGGCTGACCACGTGCTCTTTCTTTCTTTTCTTTCTTTTTTAAAATCTATAATTAATGCATCAACATGGGTCATAGTAGATAACATGTTGAATGGATCATATCCACAATCTCTTGCCAGCAATATCAAAACTTTTCAGAGCTGTTTCCTTTGTGAAGATTCATTTTAAGTTAGCAATTTTTTTTCGCTGTAGTTTATCCCCATGCCTGAGATTTGCAGTCATGTAGGACCAGTTCACTATCGCTACCAAAACACCAGGTACCAACTTCCTGGTTGGGAGAAGAAACAAAGGACAGGTTCCCATAAATAAACAACTGTTCAAGGGCCACAAATTTAAGGAAAGTTTTGATGAAGTCAAGGATTCCTTGAATGGTTTGGGTTCACTCTACAGCCCACTTCTTTATTTTTGTTATGGGTGAGTCTCTCACAGCCTTTAGCAAGATGTCAATTGATTTATTTTATTTTATTTTATTTCTTTGGTGTTGCCCACATGTTCCTCTCTTCCGGGGGAGACCGCAGCAGCAGAAGGGGGTTCTAGAGTGTCTGTTTTTGGAGAGCCCTCCGTAGGTTCCTCACAGTCAGCTGCAGCTGAGGGAAGGACCTGCAGGATGGCGGGGTGCTCTTTCTGAAACCCCCTTGTGCCAGGCTTCTCTGACCCCTGACTTTCCTGATTTGACTTGTCCGTGAGCGGGTATATATTTTACACATCATGCAGCTTAAACCAATAAAGATGAAATTTTATTTTATTCCTAGTGACCTTCATGTCCATTAATGGTGAAAAACTTAAATTGATCAAATCAGGATCATTGAAGCTTTTCTATATTAAAGCACTAATCGCTTGATTCTCGCCTTCTGCGCTCTCTTTTTCTATTCCCCAGACTGATCTAAGCTCTGAGGGGCTAACCTTACTTCTCATATGGGAGAGACCATCTGACTGGAATTCGCTTTTTTTTTTAGATGATAGTTTTTATTGTTTTAATAAATATTATAGGGTTATTCTATAATAACATTTTGATGACTGCTGATTGACACTTACTTTGTATATCACACCCCACTAAGCTTCAATCTTTAGATCTTTTTCATTTAAGTGAAATCAGGTGAGAGTTTGTTTACGGGTGTAGAGGAAAAGTCCTGTGACAAGAGTCCTAAATTGGGTTATACTTTGCTGACTCTCCTGTTCTCTTGCTCTGCTCCTGGAAACTCTGTCTTCCCATGCTGACTCACCCCTACCTCACAATGGTTGGCACTGTGATCCTGTCAGACTTAGTCACATCCTCCTTTCATTCACAGCTTTCACTGGCCACACTGACGCTTCTGCAAAAGGCTCTCCTGGCCTCATTTTATTCTTTAGTAGTATCATTTCGACCTGTCATCTTTTGTGGTAACCCCTTGCAGGAAGACTACTTCTCAACTGTCAGCTATTTCTGATGTTTCATGACACATGCCAAACATTTTGGGATCTCTTGTATTTCTGCAGGCAATCTAAAGAGTCTGGGAGGTGGGTGGACAGAGAGGGGAGAGGGTATCTCAATCTATGCTCTGTCTAGACCTGCCCAGGAAACACTGCCACTTTCCTCGGGCTACACCATGTCGACAGAAGACCACTGGGAAATCTATCTCCTGCCAGGATTTGAAAAAGGAGCACAGGACCCCTTGTTTTTTAACCCCCAAAGCCATCTGGGCAGCTCTATTGCCCACACAGATTTTTGACCCTGAGACAAGAGCTCACTAGTAGCCAAACTCCCTTGCTCTCCTTTCCTATTCCTGTCCAGGCTTCTCTGTTCCTCAGCCCAGAAAGGATTCCTACTTCTCTCTGTACAGTGCAAAATCTCCTCTTGAATGATCATATATTCCTATAGATTCTCTAGTTGAAAGAAGAAAGTGCTCGGAGTCCACCAGACTCTGAGCTGTGTGTGTGTGTGTGTGTGTGGTGGTGGTGGTGGGGGAGTGATGTGTTTTAAAAAAGCTTTCTCTTTCAAAGTTAGTGTATCTATTACTTGCTTTCAAGAGGCTCTTTTGGAACTCAAAAAGACTAATCTCTTTTTCTTACTGAGATTCCTCCCCCCTTTATTCTTTGTTTCCTTAACACATTAAGCCTTAGGGTTTATAGTCAATTATGCATAAGAAGGAGTTGGCAAGAAGGAAAAATACAATACATTGGGTAATGCTTCAAAATCTTATTCTGCTTGATTATCTTTCACTGCTTCTTTTCTGGTTTCTCTTCATTCTTCCACAATGTCAACATTGGTGTTAATCAAGACATTGTTAGTGAACAGCTTCTGTTCTTTCTATTTTCTTTTAATGCCTGAATATAGTTTTGTACCTGTAATTCTTCACTTCTTTGGAATCAGGTACCCTTTTGAAATTCTGTTGAAAGCAGGGGACTTTTCCCCCAGAAAAACACACTTAGGCCTATACATATTGTCTTATCCCACTTGGGCTGCAATAATAATAATAATAAACTCCACAGATTGGGTGGCTTAAACAGCAAACCTTCATTTCTCAACAGTTCTGGAGGCTAGGAAGTTTAAGATCAAGGTGTTGGCATATTCAGTGTCTGATGGGAACCTGCTTCCTGGTCCATCGACCACTGTCTTCTTACCGTGTACTCACATGGCAGAAGAGGCCAGGGATCTATCTGGGGCCTTTTTGATAAGAGCACTAATCCCATTCATGGGGGCTCCACACTCAGGACCTAATCACCTCTCAAAGGACCCAATTCTGAATACAGTCACATTGGGGGTTAGGATTTCAACACATGAACTTGGGGAGGACATATTCAGTCCATAACACATAGGGATTGATTTCATTATTTGAAGAGGTTCATAGAGTGTCTTAAGCCTATTAATGAAACCATGGAGGATACAATTACCCGAATTAAGACCACTTGTCCATCTTGGTCATTGCTATATTTCTAAGGCCTAAAAGAGCACCTACTACAGAGAAGGTAGAATCAATTCTTCAGTTAAATAAATGAAAAAATTAACATCTCCATTCTTACCTTTCTCCTGAATTCTAGCCCATTTTACCAACTGCCACTCAGATGTCACCTCAGAATCTTAAACTCGGTATGTATCCTAACAAAACCATCATTCTGCATTTTTGTTTCCTATTTAAACCATTGGCCCCTGTTCTCCTCCAAGTTTTTCTGGCTCTACCTTCAGCATGTTTGAATCCTTCTCCTCTCCCTTTACATTCAGTTGGCTTCCAAGGCCTGTTGATTCTGTCTCCACAGTACCTGCCAATTTCCCACAATTCATTGCCACACTATGAAGAAGGCACTTTGGGGTATCTATATAGCTCAAAATGACCTTTGACCTTCAATCCTGCACTGACAGGATGGGTTTCAGGAAGCTATGTTTATCCTCTGTCCCCCTGTCTATAGTTGATTGGACATCTGATTAAAGCTGTACCAGTCACATTCTGTCTTTTAGGAATTTGGAGTGAGAACTGAGAAATTCTCATTTACTTTAGATTAATTTTTCGTATATAGGATATGTAATAACTATAGAGTTCTGATATCTCCACCTTCAACCAGATAGACTGAATAGCAGGGGGAAAAAAACATATTCTAAGAGAAAAGAATAAAACAGTCATTCAGAGAGAAGCAGAAGCCAGCAACTCAGAATCCAGAGTTCCTGACATCCCAGCACCAGGTTCTTTTCCATTCCTGAAGTCTGGCTGTATTCCTGCTGTTGGGTCCTGTAGGACACCATTTTTTATTCTTACATTTTTTTAAAAAAGTGTTCCTGATATCTTTGTTTGTTTGCTTTCTCTAGCTTTTGGCTTTCTGTTATTTGTGGGGCTGTGTGTTAAAATGGAATTCGTTCTGTCTCAGTTTCAGCTAAAGCAAGATAATAGATGCTATATGTCATTGTTAGGTGAGAGATGGACTTATCATGTCTGTAAATATTGACGTAACTTTTGAACTCCCTGACTCACCTGAGGCTATAAAACAGCTGAAAGAGTGGAGAGTGAGAGAGAATTTGTGAGAGGATTTCTTTGCAAGGACTCCAAACTCTCAGCATTGGGGCTCTTCATGTCTAACAAACTTCAGCGAGAACTGGCTGTCTGTTCATTTAAAAAGGGATTTTATCCATGATCGAATGCCTGCAGGGCATTGTAACTGACTGAGGGAAGATCAAGAACATCCAGAAAGAGAAAAGGCACAGCTGTGTCAAGTCCATGCAGCCGAATCACAGCTCAATCATAAATTTTGTGCTTGAAAACTCTGGCAATTATTGGCCTCTGTGTTCTCTTTATTTTTCCTTGTCTTTATCCGCTTATCTTATGGTCATTGAAACAATAGGCTAGGATATGAAGGCAGCTCCCTCTGCCACTGGGTTGGCTCTCACCGTCTGGCCAAGATGTCTTAATGGGAGGTACTTGAGAAAGATAGATGGGACACCCTGTCTTATCTCATGTTAAAGCAATCCCTGCCCTGGCCAGAACTTAGTTGCAGACTCACACCTATCTCAAGGGAGGCTGGGAATATTGACTTTAGCTGAGCTGCTATTTGATCAACTAATGCTCTGGAGTTCTGTTGCTAATACAAGAAGGGGAGAACAAATACTGAGGGCAACTGATCATCTTATCTACAGTTCTCTTACTAATTCAATTGACATTACATACTACTGGCTGATTATTCTTGCTCAAGTACTAGTTGACCATTTCACTTATCTTCTCAAAAAGTTTCAATGATCTCCAATTCCCTACTAAATAAAGTTCAAACTCAGTTCCTCTTAAAATAATTCTTAGTGTTTTGTTAGACAAATACACTACAGACTTATCCATTTTCTATTCTTGAACATATACATAGATTTTTCTTTCTTTTGCTACAATGAACAATGTTGCCTTAATTTCCTTGTAATTAACATCAATGTGTTAGTCACTTCTGAAAAGACATCTGAAATATTTTACTCATAGTCCCATATGGCACTTAACAGGTAGCACAAGATACATCTTTATTAAATCCTTGCTCAGTGAGTAACAAATGGACTAAATGCCATGGAACAGTGAGCTACGAGCTGCATAATCAGAGGTTCACAAATTAAGTTCAAATAATTGAGCAAATTCGAACAGAAATCATCCTAATGAAATCGGGAAAAAAGAGATGTAAGAGCATTAAAGAGTCTGGAGAACTAAATTCAACTGTGTTAGTTCAGGTAATGCCAGTTGCTATGAAAAATAACCTCCTCTATTAATGGTTTAACGCAAAATAAAACTTTATAGTTTTACTCAAGTATTAGTTTAATACTGATCTTCATGTTTGGGGAGAGGCAGGGTGGAGATGGTGGTAGCTCTTCAAGAGCCAGGCTGACAGAGGCTCTGCTGTCTTCAACAAAGCGGCTTCTAAGGATGCTAATGTCTAGTTGAAAGAAAGGGAAAGAGGAACAGTGGAGAAGGCACACCTCATTGTTAACAACCTGGGTCTGGAATTAACTAGTTATATGGCTCTAGTTAGGTAAAAGGGGGCTGGAACGAGTGGTACTTAGCGGGCAGCTTCATCCAACAACCCTACGGCACATATCTTTGGAGGGCAGCCATCTGTCTCTCCCATGTCAACATTAGTTGAATAATCACAAAATTTCTTAAAATCTGAATAGGTCGCATATGTGTGGAGGAAAAGGGAATTGGAAGGGGAGTACTTGTTGGTCTTCCTCGTTTCCATTCTTTCCCCACCAACATGACGCTTATATATTCTTTGTTTCCTTTAAACTTTACTAAGAATCTCAAGAGTAGCCTCTCTCTTCTACTTAAGGCTTAAGTTGGAGATAAATACAAGACTAGATCCCTTCTGAAATCAAATTTTCTGAATGTAAGCATCATCATTGTAAAGTGAAAAGAGCCTGGGCTTTCAAATCACACAGGTTTGGTCTGAAATCCTGGCCAGCCCACTGCTAAATACAAGTTTTGGGTGCAAATGATTTAACATCCCTCAGCCTCAATCTGCCCACCTGTAAAATAAGGAGGAGCATTTGGCTGACATGAGACAATAAAGTGCTTGGTTTCAGCCTGTTTTGCCTTTTTAAGGACATAATCCCACCCAGACTGGATGTGCTGGGTGATCTTACATAATGTTGAAGAATTTATTTTCCTACTTCACCCTCCCATATTTATTCTATAATTGGCACAGTTTTCTAGTGTTTCTCCTCCCCAATAAGGAACCTATCATGTTTTCCCAAAAATAAAACCTAGCCAAAAATAGGACAATCAGCTGTAATGCGTCTTTTGGAACAAAAATTAATATAAGACCCGGTCTTATATTATGTTATGTTGGATAAGACCTGGTCTTATTTTAATATATGACTGGGTCCTATATTAATTTTTGCTCCGAAAGACGCATTACAGCTGATTGTCTGGCTAGGTCTTAATTTCGGGGAAACACGGTAGTCATTCATTCTTTTCATCATGTCCCTTTAGTGCAATGCCAAGTCTAACTTCTGTCTGCTAACAAAATCTTGGCTTGTTGTCTGAGTTTGTTTTTATCTCTGTTTTAGCCAAATTCACTCATAATCTCTTGAGTAATTCTCCTCTCAACTTAATCTGGACCCCAGAATTCTCTTTCTTATAGACTCACTTCTTGAATTTCCCTGTTGGTTTTATAAAACAAATCAATATATATTTATTGCCTTCCTGTGATTAAATCCTAAAGCCCCTAAAATGATCATCCTGCTCTCTGCCCCCAGCCCATTCCAAGTCTTCTCCTATAGTCTACGAGAATCACTTGCTAGAATATACACATCTGACCTTTGTACTGTGCTGAGGATGCCATGAAGGGAATTCGCTGAAATCCCTTTTTGCACATCGCTCTGAAAAATGCAATTCTGACTCAGACCATCCAGTTATAATCTTGGCCTCAAAGAGGGCTGATGTAATACTGACTTTCACACCACCATCTTTGCTGATTATTTTCCACTGATAGACAGGTAAACACAGGCATTGCTGTCATGGACACAGGAAGAAGTCCCAGCCTTCACCCAATTTTTCCCTCCTCTCTTTCCCTTTCTTTCATTCACCAACTGCAGAGAACAGAGAAGACGCCTCAGCATGGGGACCGCACCAACAAATATCCTGGGCTTGGTTGGAAACTCCTCACTTTCATCTCCTAGCATCCTTGCCTCAAACCATTACATGTTTCCCATGAAAATGGCGTACTTCACCTGGAACTTCAAATAGAATGACAAAATTAGGTCACTGCAGGTTAAAGTGTGTAGCAGACACTTGCTGTTTTTTTCTGGCTGGACAGCAATCAAAGCCCCATTTAATTTTGAGGAACCCCCTCCCCTGGCCCTGTATGTGCCTTGATGAGAGGTAGGCACACCGGCCTAGATGTTTCTATTCTAAACAACCACCTGGCAGCTTGAGCAGGTGAGCAAGGCTTGACTAATTGGATGCTCCCACCTCAGAGTGTTGTTTTACACTATTAAGACATGCGGTGATTTATGTAGCAATAGCTAACTAAACACACGATCTAATGTGTTTATTATTAGATGAATGAATAAGGTCCTCACCTGAGCAGAGTTCTCTTGTGACCATTCATGGTAAATGAAAGAGACTCTACTTTGCAAGATCCAATAACATGCCTTAGGGCCTGGCGAGCAGCGACATGGCTCTGGTGCCACCACGCTCGCTGAAGACTTTGCTGATAGACCCCACTACTTTGTTTTACTAACAGCACCCTTGACCTCCTGTCATTGCTGGGGTCTATGCAGCCAATGTGCTACAAAGAGAACATAAATCTTTTATAACAGACTGTAATAGTTCTTTCTGGGCTTCCAATTTTGTATTTTATTTTAAACAAGAAAATAATTTTTAAGAGGCATTCAAAAGTATGCTATAACCTGGAGTATCATTTGGTTATGTCCGGAATCCAAACTTATGTTTCTCTGTTAGACTATATTTCCATACTTACATTGAGAGCAATGGGGAAAATGTACTTGACAACCACCTTTGCTAGAATATTGGCTCATAATTGTGGCTATTCCTAGGGATATGATTCACAGGTAAATATGAACAGTGACAAAAAAAAAAGATAAGATTAACAAAATACATGACAAATGTCCAAAGATTTTCCTGTCTTAGCAAAATAACGATCTCATCTGGCCTATATCTCCTCCCAACTGTAGCTCCAGGGTAACTGGATCACAGAAGACTCCTCTGCAGAGGAAAGAAGAGGTCTTTGATTGATGAACTTGGATTCCCAGCCCCTATCCCCATGGATAGCATGTTAAGAAACCTAAACACTCCACCAGCATTTAGGGTGAAACCTGGCTAGATAAACATTTTAATATCTTACTACCATATTCTTGCCACTGGGTCATTTAATGTCACTGGGTCTCAGGCTCCTGAGAGAATAGTACCTGCCATTGCAAATAACCAAGAGTATTTAGCTGCCTAATTCTCTGAAATGGCCTGACTCAGACAGAATAGGACTCCAAAAGTGGCAGTCATGATTATTATTATCAGCTGTCTCCTACTTCGGAGGAGACAGATTATAATAGATCCTCCTAGAGTTTCAATTTTCTGCCAGAATAGGGCAAACAACTGCTTGAAAGAAAATCCATCTTTCAATTAATCTGGTTTTTTAAAATTATTTGAGACCAATGCCAATGACCAGAGTTTGGGTTGAAGAGGCTGGCTGCTATAAGAGGGAGTTAGCTTGCTGGGGTGCAAGAAACAACACCTCCGGAAATTTTTAATGACATTGGTGTAGTCCTTGAAGCCGTGTTGGTTTTTTTACGGAACACCACATAATAATTGTTTGCTGTCTTAACTGTGTTCCATTGAAATCTATGCTCTGGCTGGCCTGGCAACTCATCTAAGAGGTGCTGCTGGCTGAAAATAGCATTGGGACTGCCCTGGTGGGAGCAGACAGGAACTGAGTCCTGTACAGGCAAGGTTTGTCCTCTTGTTTACAAAATATTATAAATATGGCCCTGCAAGAATTGCCTAAAGAGAGCTCTGAACTACTTACTCAGTAGCAACAATACTTAAATGTCCAATACCCACCCAAAGGGTTGCCTTATTTCCAAAAGCGCCACTTCACACAGGCATATATGAGGTCATCAGCTGAGAGAGACAACTAGTTCATTTACAGGTGAATTTTATTGATTGTAGAATGGTCTAAATGCTCAACATTCATCCTTAAAATTTCACTTGGGGCTCTATCCAGAATCCTCTCTGATGCTGACCACATCTCTAGCAGTATCTTCTGCTGTATTTAATCCCACAGTGTTTTACATTATTTACATACTGTCTCTTCTAGTAGAATGGGAGCTCCTGGAGAGAACAGGATTTTTCTTTGCATTATCATATTTATACTGCCTTTTATATCTCTATCTTTGCATTTTATGTCTACATTTTTATCTCTGTATAGCACTTACTAGATGTTTAATAAATGCAAGCGAATTGAATTAAACCATCTGCTCCCCATAAAGCCTAGCACATGCAGTGTTAGAAATGTTTTAGACACTTGCTACCTCCTACGTTTGCTTACTAAAAGCTTAAATTTAGAGGACCTTAAAATGGAGGTTAAAAAACACCAACCCCAACCAACAGACATTACACATAATGGTTCTGAGAGGCAGAGAGTTTAAATAAATTACCTAAGGCCACAGCTCTCACCAATGGCAGAGGCAGAACTGACGCTTCATTCAGTATTTTCAGAGGATATGTAATAAAACATCATTTTAAAGCCAGAAAACCCTTTCTCCTAATGTTAGTGTTTCTTTGGTTGCCTGTGGCAACTAAGGTTTCAGTGGGATTTCATCTCATTTATGGGAACCCACAGTACTAGCTCCCTAATCTCCTCTCCGTCCCGCTCTTTAAAATTCTCCCTCCGATGTTCCAAAAGGAAAATAAAATTTCTCCCCAAGGATCCCATTCTGATTTTCCCTTTGAACTTTCACTTTATTTTTGTCAAAATCAACTGAAAACAAAATTTAAACCACTGTTGTTTTTTCCTTTCCTTTTTGGATAATTTTCTTGTAAATTAGCGTCCACTCACCACTGCCTCAAAGTATTAAAACAAAATATTTAAACATGTTTGCGACAGATCTTGTAAGTGAGATGTTTTGGTTGGCTTTTTCCAAGCTGACAACGGTTTTTATCAACCATACAAACTGAAGGCACAAATATCATTTAAACTGTTATATTAGGATTTGAATCCTTTTACAAAGGTGTCAAAAGAAATGTCTATTTCTATAGATTTTTTTCACAGAGTTTCAGCCAAGACAGAATTCTTTTAAGAGAAAGAAGTTTAAAATGTTTAAAATAGAAGACCTATCCTCAAAAAAATATGGCATACAAATTAAAAGTTTACATAGATTGGCTTATAACAAAATAATAACCAACATTTATATTTTGAGCTTATTATAAAGGTGTGACGATTAAGTTCGCAAACTTGTTGCTAACCTTTTCTGATATCAGAGCGATTATGCATTATGAATTTGTACCAACTGGACAAACGGTTAACCAAGTTCACTATTTGGAAGTGCTGAAAAGGCTGCATGAAAAAGTTAGACGATCTGAACTTTTCGCCAACAATCCATGGCTTTTGTATCACGACAATGCACCAGCTCACACAGCACTGTCTGTGAGGGAGTTTTTAGCCAGTAAACACATAACTGTATTGGAACACCCTCCCTGCTCAGCCGATCTGGCCCCCAATGACTTCTTTCTTTACCCAAAGATAAAGGAAATATTGAAAGGAAGACATTTTGATGACATTCAGGACATCAAGGGTAATACAACGACAGCTCTGATGGCCATTCCAGAAAAAGAGTTCCAAAATTGCTTTGAAGCATGGACTAGGTGCTGGCATCAGTGCATAGCTTCCCAAGGGGAGTACTTCGAAAGTGACTATAGTGATATTCAGCAATGAGGTAGGTAGCACTTTTTCTAGGATGAGTTTGTGAACTTAACTGTGTCAGGCATGTTTCTGATAGCTTTGCTTTTATTGACGGAGTCAATGGTTATAAACATCTTATAAAGGGCACACTACTACTGTGCCTATTTTACATAACAACGATCATGCCTAGCAATCAACATCTCTGAGCAACGGCTATGTGCCAAACACTAATTTAAGCACTTTACGTACGTTTTATTATTTACTTCTTATCTTGCCGATGAAAGGTTAGCAACATCCATAAGTGAAAACCTGAAGTTCCACAAGTTTAAGTCATTTGCGTAAAGCTGTATATTTACTGGATGGTGGAGCTAAGCAGCAAACAGACTTCTATCTAATGCAAAGCTCACTTTCTGTCCACAGGCAGTAAATGCCCTGAAGATGGGCACAGATGTGTGGTTCCTTCCCAACCCGTGTTGAGGAACTCAGTACCTTACTATTGTCGATAGGCTGAGGTTCCTACATTGATTTTATTATGCTTATGGATGGTATTAACTATATTTAACCACCAGAATTACATGGATACCATCCCATCACCATCACCGGGGCCATAGATCTGGAGCAGGGGTCAGGGTCACTCCAGGCTTTATTTGTGGTGTGTGTGTGTGTGTGTGTGTATGTGTGTGGTACTCAGAACAGTGTCTGCTTACCAACCACCATGGAAATATTTTCATATTTTAAGAAATGAGGCTTGTATAAAGCAAATGAATGGCGAGTGATAAATTTAATAGAAAAAAAAGAAAGCAAATCCTAGCAATATAAACTAATGACAGGAAGTAATGAAAATAATATAACATAGAGACTAGGAGCTTAAGTCTCTGGAGCCAAACTGACTGGATTCAAATTACTGCTTGCTAGTCATGCGATATTGACAAATTGCTCAGCCTCTGTGCCTCAGTTCTCTCTTCTGTGGAATGGGTACCATAATAATACATCAAATGCTTATAATGAATAGTGAGAGAGCTAATCCAACTAAAGCCCTTTGGAGAATATTTGTCGCTATTTTTGTAAGACCCTATATGTCTTTAGAGGGTAACTTCATACTTTTCTTTCTTTAAGGTGAGGTATTTTAGAAGATTTTCTTATAGTAGTTTGTAAGCACCACCATCTTTCTGCTACTGTGAGTGTTTTTCATATTTTCTCTTGGAAAAGCTTTTTCCCTGCATTCCTGCATGTGAAAGTCTTATGATTAATGACAAGTCTTGATTAGCTATGGTAATAAAGAACAGTAATGACAAAGATAATGCAAAACAGCAGTGAATGCTGAAGATCGCTCCTATTTGGCATTTAAAAGTGCTTTCTGGGATATTACCCTTGAAGATTAATCTTTACTTCAAGTCATCAAATATTTATGAAATGCTCATTTTGGATTTTGCACTGTGCTACAAAAGGGGTACAGAAATTAGTAATATAGAAACTTGACATTGGGAAAATCAGTCTAGCATGAAAACAGACCCGCAAACCGTCTTTTACAATAGGGTTTTTATAAGGTGGATGTTGGCATCATCTCTGCTTGAGGAGTCATGGAAAGCTCCATGGATGAGGCAAGTGTCCCCTTTAGTGGGCAGGAGGGAAAGGGACATCCCAGGCAGGGGAAGAACTTGTACAAAGTAAAGATATGGAGGCTAGAAAAAGAGGGTGGTATGTTTAGGGGCCAGGAAAGGAGCTCAGGTGGCTACGGAGAGTGATGTATGGAAATGGGAGGGTGGAGAGAGAACAGGCAGGTAAGAGGACCCAGACCAACAAGGATTCATTTGCAATTCTGAGGACCTTGGATCTGATCCTGTGGACAAAGGATCTCTTTAGGAGTGACGTGCTGAAACGTGTGTCATAGAGCAATCACAATGCCAGTGGCAGCAGGACGCAGGTTGGGTCAGAGAGGAAGTCAGGAAGAAACTTAGCTCTTCACTGATGTGTCACTTGTACTGACATTGGATGTGCATTATCCCTTTGCGGTGTGACACCAGAGTTGTGCCGGGTAGCAGAGGGCAAGTCGAGCTGTAAGCCATATAACCAGCTAGGTCTATGCTTCTGGAAGGAGACTCCCCCAAGCAGTGTTTATGTGTCCCTAACTTGCGCTACCACATCATTTGGTTTTACCTCTACTGTGCTCTTAGCACATGGAATTGTTCCTTTTCATGCCTAACTGCCATTCTGGACTTTGGTGCCCAAGGATAATGCCTCTTCCTTGGGCCCCAGTGAGGTTTGTGTCCCCCATACATTCATATGCGGAAATCCAATACCCAGTGTGATGGCATTAGGAAGCGTAGCCTTTGGGAAGTGATTAGGCCATGAGAGTGGAGCCTCATAAATGGATGAGTGTCATTGCACTGTGCATCTGAAGCTGCAGCTGAACAATAATGAATGTCAACTACAATTATATATATACATATATATATATATATGTATATATAGTTTCAAGAAGTGTAGTATAGCATTAGGAACAGAGACAGTGGAAATGTAATAATGGCAGTGTGCAATGTCAGAGGGATAGTAGATGGGGGGAGGAGGTTTATCACTGTGTGAGGGATATAGATAATAAATGTCTATTACATTGTTTTGTATACCTGAAAGTAATAGCAAATAAGTAAATAAATAAATAAATGGATCAGTGCCCTTATAAAAGAGACCCCAGAGAGAATGTAGATTGGTGCAGCCGCTATGGAAGGCAGTGTGGAGATTCCTCAAAAAATTAAGAATAGAATTACCATATGACCCAGCAATCCCTCTCCTGGGTATCTACGCAAAAAATCTGAAAACATTTATCAGTAAAGATATATGTACTCCAATGTTCATTGCAGCTTTTTTTTACGGTGGCCAAGACATGGAAACAACCAAAGTGTCCTTCGATAGATGACTGTTTAAAGAGGTAGTGGTATATATACACAATGGAATACTATTCTGCCATAAGAAAAGACAAAATAGGACCATTTACGACAACATGGATGGATCCTGAGATTATTATGCTGACCGAAATAAGTCAGACAGAGAAAGTCGAGAACCATATGATTTCCCTGATATGTGGTATATAAAACTGAAAACAACAAAAGAACAAGAAAAACAAATGAAGAAACAAAACTCATAGACAGACAATAGTTTAGTGGTTACCAGATGGTAAGGGGGGAGGGAGGTTGTAGATGAGGGTAAATGGGATCAAATATATGGTGATGGAAGGAGAACTGACTCTGGGTGGTGAACACACAATGGGATTTATAGATGATGTAATACAGAATTGTACACCTGAAATCTATGTAACTTTACTAACAATTGTCACTTCAATAAACTTTAATTACAAAAAAAAAAAAAAGAGAGAGAGAGAGAAAGAGACCCCAGAGAGCTCCTTTGCCCCTTTTGCCCTATGAGGACACATTGAGAAAACATCTGTCTAGGAACAAGGAGCACGCCCTCACTAGACACCAAATATGTGGGCACCTTGATCTTGGACTTCCCAGCCTTTAAAACTGTGAAAAATATATTTCTGTTGTTTATAAGCCCCCCAGTCTATGGTATTGTGGAATAGCAGCCTGAATGGACTAAAACAGCAAGGCTGCAGTGGAAGCACCTGAGTAGCCTTGATGCTGCAGACAAAAGAGATGCCCAAGGACCCCCAATGGTGTCCTTTGCATTTGGACCAAAGTCCTGAGCTGGCAGCCATTGTGGTTTGGATGTCAGTGTTAACTTGCCCTCATTTGTGTATGTTATTAGAGAAATGGAAGAAATGTAGAAAAGTTCACAGGGTAATATAACAAATACTCATATTCCCACCACCCAGAACTAACAATTGTTAATGTTTTGTCATGATTGCTGCCAGTGTTTGTTAAGAAATAAAAATTTACAGATTAATTTCTTAAAAATGATCCTCTAAGGCTCATTCTTCTCCCCTCTTTCCCAGAGGCTATGACCAAAATAAGTTTTGAATGTACATTTCCAAATCAGTTTTCGTCCTTCTACATGAATATAGTAGTATCCATGTGCTGTCATTTTATTTGTGCTTTTAAATTTACATAAGTCAATATATAATTTTGCAGATGTTTCATTCATCAATATAATTTTTAGATACATTCATCATGATTTTAACTGGCCTAGACCATCATATAAATATACCACAATTTATTTATTTTCTTACCTACCAATAGAAATTAAGGGAGTAATTTATTTTGCTGATACAAAAATAAGTTGCAATGATTATGTCTCTTTGTATATACAGATTGAGAGGGCTTCTTTTTGTTTTGTTTTGTTTTTGAAGAAATGTACAAAGGTGGAACTGTTGGCTCATAGAGCAAACACACTTTCAGTTTTTCTGTATATTTATCAAATTGTTCTTTGGAGTGGTTTTGGCAATTTACACCTGTACAGCCATGTGTGAGTGTATCAGTTCCCTCACACGAACACCAATACCTACTAGTCTTATGCTAAGTATTGCAACTAGTAGGTGAAAATAATACCTCATTGCAGTTTTAATTTATATTTTCCAAATTATAAGTGAAATTGAATTATATACAGACCCTACCTCATTATTTTTAAGATTTGGGTGACTAGAGAAGGTTAAGTTGGAAAGCCAAATCTTTTATGGAATTGTGCCTTAAATAGGCTTTTTTTTTTCCCTCTCAGGGTACTGTACAGTCATTAGCACATAGCAGTTGAGTGAATGAATGATGGAAACATGATACGTAAATGGAAGAAAGACCATTCAAAAATCTACTTAAATGACTTTTAGATTTGTTATTTGTCATAGATATTTATGACATACCCATGACTAATACTACTGGGGGATCCACAGCTTTTCAAAATAAGTTATTGTTATTTTTCTTCAAACTATCATTAAATACTTTTGGAATACATTTCTTTGTGAGTACATTTTTTAAAAGAGTTTGAAAATAATTGCTTTTTAATGTTGCTTCTCTGATGCACCTGTTTGAAAGCCTGTTTTATTTTTGTCGTAGGCAATAATATACCAGCATGCTTTCCCACATAGTCACAAATTTTTAATTAAGGAAGTATTCCCAATTTAATTTCTAAATTGAGTTCACAAGGCTGAATTGAGAAGGATATAACCATAATATTTCTTTGTTTTCCAAGATGTCTTTATGTTCCACCCTTTTTTTAGTTAAAATTGCAAACACTATTTGTGTAACAAGTCAAGCAGGATAGAGGGAAATTAACAACAGTGTTCATTTGATCCAAAAATAATTGTTGAGGGCCCACTCTATTCCGAGCAATCTGATAAAGCAGCTGGGCAAAATGAGATGAATAGGTGGGAAATTGGAGATTCACACCTACTCCTTCAACATTGCTATGTATCAGGCATTAAATCGTGCCCTGAGGATACCAAAATGAGTAAGAGACCACGATTGCTTGTTAAGAGCTTTCTGCCTGGTAAAAACATTACGATAATACAAGCTGGAGAAGAATAGAGCATGCCTTTTATGGGATCCCTAAGGGAACTGGGGAATTCTTTGTCGGCTGAGCTGACGTAAACTTAAGCCAGTGTGCCAACCTAGAAAGTCTGATAAAATATTAAGCCCCACAACTGAGAGTGGGATAATCAAGGCAAATGACACAAATGGTAGTTGTAGACTAACATGAAAGTCCAGAGTCATATCTAGTCTCTTAGCAACTTTGAAGTTTATAATACAGTAGCATTGTCTATAATAACTATGCTGTTCATTAGCTCTCCAGGACTTATTTATCTATTTGTTGCAAGTGTGTACCCTTAAACATATTTCTCCCCCTGCCCTCTCCCCCCAATAACCATCATTCTACACCGTTTTTATGAGTTTGGCTTTTTTAGATTCTGCATATAAGTGATCAGACAAAGACATACAGTATTTGTCTTTCTCTGTTTGATTTATTTTACTTAGCATAATGCCCTCAGAGTTCATCCATGTTGTTGCAAAGGCCAGGATTTCCTTCTTTCTCACAGCTCAGTAATATTTCATTGTATATATATATATATATGTATATATATATATTTCCTCTTTGCATATATATATTATATATGTACATATATTATATATATATATATATATATATATATATATATATATATATATACTGCAACTTCTTTATCCATTCATTTATTGAAGGACACTTAGATTGTTTCTGTATCTTGGCTATTATAAATAATGCCACAACAAACATGGGGACATCCTAAGTGTTCCCACCACATAAAACAATGATAATTATATAATGTGATAGACGTATTAGCTAACATGTTGGAGGGAATCATACGGCAACATATAAATGTATAAAATCAACACATTGTACACCTTAAACTTATACAATGTTATATGTCAATTATATCTCAATTAAAATAAAGATTTAAAAAATTGTCAGCGTCAGAGAGGCAAACCTCTCTGAGTGACAGAGCAGAGGCTGGAGACTGGGAGGGCACAGATTTGGGGGACGGTCAGCTTGAGATACATATTGTAGTGAGTTCAGGCAGAAGCTGTAGCCAGTTTAAAGGAGACCAAGATGTGTTTTCATGTGGTGTCACCTGTGGGACGTGGAACCATGACTGGTCAATTAAAGGAGCCCAGTAGGACCACACAGATTGATAGGGTTTATGCAATTTGTTTCTCAAACAATGAGTGGCATTTTCCAGTCAAGATGGTGGAGAAGTAAAGGCTATGCTTGCCGCCTCTCAGGTAACACCAAAATTACAACTAACTGAACAACCATCATTGAGAGTCACTTGAAGACCAGCTTAGTCTTACAACTAAGGACATACAGAAGACACCTTGAGACTGGCAGATACATGAAATAGGCTGGTCCAAGTTTTAACAGGCGTGACCATTAAAAATCAGGAGGGATATCTCAGCTGCGGAGGTGTCCCCTGAGGAGCGAGGGGTCCCAACCCCACACCAGGCTTCCCAGTCCAGCGTTCCAGGGCCAGGGAGAGAAGTCCCCATAACTCTGGCTGTGAAAACCAGAGAAGACTATGGTTGAGTGAGATGGAGGGCTGTTGGAGTCCCAGGTGCTCTTCTTAAAGGGCCCCCACATGGACTTACTTGCTGATGAACTTACTCGCTCTGAGCTCTACTAAGACCAAGAGACACAGCAGCCCTACCTAATACATAGAAACAAACACAGGGAGGCAGCCAAAATGGGGACACAAAGAAATGTGTCCCAAATGAAAGAACTGAACAAAGCTCCAGAAAAAGAACTAAACAAAATGGAGACAAGCAATCTACCAGATGCAGAGTTTGAAACAATGGATATAATCATGCTCAATGATCTCAGGGAGAAGTTCAACAGAGATAGGAAACATAAAATTGGAGATATATAACATAAAAAAGAAGCAGTCAGAAATAAAGAATACAATAAGTGAAATAAAGAATACATTAGAGGGGATCGACAATAGATTAGATGAAGAAGAGAACTGAATCAGCAATTTAGAAGATAAGGTATGAGAAAACACCCAATCAGAATAGCAAAAAAATAACAAAGAATCCCCCCAAATGAAGAGAGTTTAAGGAGCTTCTGGGACGACATCAAGCATACCAACATTTGCATCATAGGGTACCTGAAGGAGAAGAGAGAGAGCAAGGAATTGAGAACGTATTTGAAGAAATAATGATGGAAAACTTCTCTAACCTGGTGAAGGATATAGACATACAAGCCCAGGGAGCACAGAGAATCCCAAACAAGATAAACCCAAACAGTCCCACCAAGATATACGGTAATTGAAATGTCACACATTAAAAACAAAGAGAGAACCTTAACAGCAGCAGGAGAAAAGGAGTTAGCTACCTGAAAGGGAGCTGTCAGCTGATTTCTCAACAGAAACTTTACAGGCCAGAAGGGATCATTCAAAGTGATAAAATATTCAAAGTGATAAAAAGAAAGAATCTACAACCAAGATTACTCTCCAGCAAAGTTATCAGTTAGACTTGAAGGAGAGATGAAGAGCTTCCTAGACAAGAAAAAACTAAAGGAGTTCATCAACACCAAACCAGTATTACAAGGAATGTTAGGGGGAAAACAAAAGATCAAAATAATGATTAATAAAATGGCAATAACTACATATCTATCAACAAGTACTTTAAGCTTAAATGGATTAAATGCTCCAATGAAAAACATAGGGTGTCTGAGTAGATAAGAAAACAAAACCCTCACATATGCTGCCTACAAAAGACTCTCTTCAGATAGAAAGACACACAGACTGAAAGTAAGGGGATGGGAAAAGATATTTCATGGAAATGCAAACAGACAAACAGAAAGCTGGGGCAGCAATACTTATATCAGACAAAATAGACTTTAAAACAAAGGCTATAACAAGAGACAAAGAAGGACCCAGTCATCCCACTTCTGGGTATTTATCCAAAGAAACCCAAAATGCTACTTTGAGGGGATGTATGCATCTGTATGTCCATTGCAGCACTGTTTACAATGGCCAAGATGTGGAGGCAGCCTGGGTGTCCATTGATGGAAGAATGGATAAAGAGGAGGTGGTACATATATACAATAGTATATTGCTTGGCCATGGAAGGGAATGGGTTCTTGCCATCTGTGGTGGCATGGATGGACCTGGAGGGTATTGTGTGGAGTCACGTGTGTCAGACAAAGAAAGACAGATGCAATGTGATTTTGCTTATATGTGGAATCTAAAGAACAAAATAACAAAGCAGAGGAAAATAAAATGAAACAAGCAAAAAGAATGAGTGGTAATCTGTCAGGCAGATGAAATGAGGTGTATTAGTAAAGGAGGGGCAGGACTTGACCAAAACATTGGACACTTTAAAGGACCTGAAGGTCCAGGCAGTGGTGGAAAATGGGGTTCAGTAGAGGACAAATTAGGGGCCCTCGCAGGACATGGTAAGGAATATAGAGGTCATCAAACGGCTTTAAGTTAGGAGAGAACATGATTAGATTTGTGTTTTAGTTCCTAGTGGAGGCTGTATAGGAGAACACTTAGAAAGGTATTAAAACAATCCAGAAAGAAATTGAGGGCATGAAGGAAGACACTTGACATGTGACTAGAGAGGAAAGGCTGAGGATTTGAGAAGCACGTCAGGGTTCAGGGAAAAAAACATATACCAAAGTATTTCCTGTTTCTGAAATAACCAATTGCAGAGAAAATGTAAGAACAGAATCAAACATTTCTTACTCCTTTTTATGTACCTTCATTTTTGAAAGGATTTAACTAAATTGAAGAGAGTATTAAGAGTGTGGTGTGAAAAGCATCCTTCTTTCAATTCTCCCTGAAGACCAGAAGTATATAACCAAATAAAAATTTGAAAAATTTTCAAAACTTTTATAGGTGAATATTCTGTCCTTACGTTTTCTGATCCAGAATTCTTTTCTAACAAATTGTAATTGATTTTTAATGAGGCTATCACCGTAATAACTGTTTGAAAGTATTGTGTGTATTTTGTTATCTTCTATTACAGAAGAAGAAAATTGCTTTGTATCCTCTATCCTATTACACATGTTTTGGTGTGTGTAATGTATTACTCTACTGATGGATCAAAAAGAAATAAAATGATAAAAGAATAAATCCCAGCTCTCATAACCTGACTTTCAAATCCTAACTTGGAAACATTTTTCCCCTACACAAAAACAATAGAACTAAGATCCAATATATTCACCTAGAAACACAATTTTAAATTGTCTCTTAAGGAATCATTAATTTCAGCATGTGTCCCCGGCTTAAGTAAGAACATTTCCTTAATCTTTCTTTCCCTGATTCTAGCCTCCTTCTCTCTCTAATCTGTTTTGTTTTCCACAGAGTTCTTTCAAACCATGAAATGCCCATATGTGTGTTTCTTTCTTCCCTTCAGCAGCTGCATTCTCCGCCACATATTTACATAATCTGGTGGCCAGCTCATCAGTCCGTTCCTTCATGTGGCAACCACTGGAGTCCAAAGGCCTCTCCAGGGTGGCACTGCACTAATTATTTGTATGACTTTGCTAGAGGAGCCATGCTCACTCCGGACTCATTTTGAACTTATCGAGGAAGGATGTGGATGACATCAGGGAAGGATTTTACAAGACTCTGTCTAGACTGCCAAAACAATCTGTGGTGAAAGAAAATTGCGTAAATATGGGCTACCAGGAAACAGTCATTTTTCTTCTCCCCTCCTTGTGGTCTTTTTTTGGTGTGGGACAGAGTGCAGCCTGGGCTGGCAATTCTGTAAATTATACTCTTTGAATCATGTAATAATAACTCAAGGACCAGAATGATTTAATGCCATATGGTAAGTGAATGTGGGAATCATCTCAGACCAAATAAATAAATAGAAGAAGCAAGTGACTTTGAGTTAGTTTTAACTTACAGGTTTCTTCCAAATTTCTTAGCTTTATCCAAGGTTTTGTGGGCATTCCAGGTAGACGGACAATCCAAGGACGAATAATAGACGGACAAGCGATGATCCACTTTTTCTCCTTTGGATGGAAGACAGTTAGGGCCCAGAAGCAATCCAGGGGTATATCTGAGAGTCTCTTTACCTGCACCTTAGCCACTCAAGGGTCTGGTGGAGGAGCCCCTGGTCAATTCAACTGGGGGGAAAAAAGTTCCAAATGCCTCCTGTGTTCCGAACTACATTCTTTTTTTCTAGGAATACAAAGATCCACTGGGTTAAATTCATTATTTGGATGGTCCAATTCCTAAAAAGCATGACTGGGTGAGTTTTCTTCATTGAGTATCCTTTTCAATTCTTGCACCCAGGAATGACCACAAATAAAGGAAATAGATGTCCTCTTACGCCCAGGCAAACCTGTGCTTTTGGCAACATTTTCCTCTATTTTAAATATAATCTGGTAAACAAGTAAGAGAGTCACAGTTACATAGAAATGAACTAAAAATTATAAGAAATATTGCTTTTTCTTTCTTACCATTTCTCTGTTCTGGGTTCCTATTCCATCTTTGGCATAAACTCTCTTTCCCCAATCCACTGACCACCATACGAGACCTGACAATTAAGTTCACGAACTTGTTGCAATGATGATATCAGAGGGATTATTGATTATGAATTTGTATCAACTGGACAAACAGTTAACCAAGTTTACTATTTGGAAGTGCTGAAAAGGCTGTGTGGAAAAAGTTAGGTGAAAACGACCTGAAATTTTTGCCAACAATTCATGGCTTTTGCATCACGACAATGCACCAGCTCACACAGCACTGTCTGTGAGGGAGTTTTTAGCCAGTAAACAAATAACTGTATTGGAACACCCTCCCAACTCACCTGATGTGGCCCCCCAGTGACTTCTTTCTTCACTGGAAGATAAAGGAAATATTGAAAGGAAGCTATTTTGATGACATTCAGGGCATCAAGGGTAATACAACGACAGCTCTGATGGCCATTCCAGAAAAAGAGTTCCAAAATTGCTTTGAAGGGTGGACTAGGCACTGGCGTCAGTGCATAGCTTCCCGAGGGGAGTACTTCGAAGGTGACCGTAGTGATATTCAGCAATGAGGTACGTAGCACTTTTTCTAGGATGAATTCGTGAACTTCATTGTCCGACCTAGTATACTATTTACCATCACACTGCCTTACATCACCCAAATCTGTTCCAAACTGCCCTATTTTTGTTCTAGATTTTCAAGGACTTGCTAAAGGTTACTGAATGTTCAGACTAGAGATAAGTAATAAATTATGCTGCATTTAAAAAAAAAATCTATAAACTTAGTGGCTTAAAACGCAACTGTTTTTATACCTGGTTGGGTTCCTCTATCAGTCTCACTTGGGGTTTCTTATGAGGTGACAGTCAGATGGCCATTGGGCTACAGATAGGAATAGGTGGTTGACTCCTTTTGAGCTTCCACAGGCCCCTTTCTAGAAGCCTCTCATCTTCCAAGTCCTCTTCATATAGCCTGTCTCTTCAACCTGGATTTCTGACATGGTGGCTTATGGCTCCAAAACGAAGGAAGCAAAAGCTTCCCGGCCTTCTCAATGTCTGTGCTTAGAAGTCTTAGCACATTACTTTCTTTGTAGGCCCAGCTTAGCTTCATGGATAGGAATCATGAGCTCCACCTTTTGATGAGAGGGACAGTATATACCCACATGGAGAAACAGAATTGTTTGGGGCCGTCTGTAAAGATTAACTACCACACCTGGCATCCCTATACTGGGAAAAGGGGAGAGAGAGAGAGAGAGTGAGAGAGAGATGCAAGGAAGGAAGGAAAGAAGAAGGAAGCAAGAAGGAAAAGAAAAAAGAAAGAAAGAAACAAAGAAAAAAAAGAAAACAAAGATTTTCATAAAAGCCATGTCTTTAAGGCATGTACATCTACTGTTGGGTATATTAGGAAACATGACTACATTGCAGAGGCGATACTTTGAAGTACCCTTCCAGCTCAAATTGCACCATGTGGAGACATTTTACATCTACTGAAGTCAATCTATTGTGATTACACCTCCACATCTCTCCTGGGAGCCATATAGCCCGCACATCAGCTTTACTTTACAAAGAATTGGAGAGAATGAACTAGCCTCATTACCCAGCACTATCCTCTCCCACACATGCAGAACTTTGGAGAATCTGAGAGCTGGATAGGTAGTAGAGGCTATATATATATATATATACATATATATATATATATATAAAGGTAGAGACAAGCAAGGGTAAAATTAGTATCTACAAAGCCTTCAAGACAGAAAAGTATGTAGCAATATTAAGCAGCTGGGGTTGAAAGGCAACTTAGCATTTGAAATCCAAGGTTCCAGCCACAGTCCTGTCATTTACTGGTAATGTGACCTATAACAAATCATTGGAGCACTTGAACCTCCAGTTTCCTCAAGAGGACCGTGAGGATGTAGAGCTGCCAACGTCACAGGTTGTAGGATCGAAAATGAAAAGAATGCATGAGTAAAGTTCCTTTGTAAATACTGAAGTGCTTTGCAAATGCAAAATACCAAAAGCATAAGATGAGAGGTAGTAGGAGATAAGCTATAAAAATTGTTTATGACAGATTATATGAAGAAAATAATAGGAAACAAGTTCAGTGAAGCTGGAAGAAATGAAAAAAATCACATGAGCCACATAGATGGCTCAAATAATAAATCTGTTCAATCTAAAAATATAATTTGCACTGCTCTCACGGTTGAATTGACATTCTTGGGTTCTCTGGAAATCATTTTAAAGTTTTAGTTAGCTAGTGCTACCTGCAATGCCTCTACAATTGTTTTTAAACCAGAGATTATTTATCAAGGACAGAAGTTATTCCATTATATAAAGTTCCATAGGTGTTTGCCTCTCATGTCCTAGAACAATTAGCAGACTTGCACTAACCTTTTAGTAGGCACACGTGAGACCTCATCAAGAACAATGAGTCACAGGGAAAATTATTTTACACGGAGCAGGTAACTCCTTGTCCTTGACTCAGATGAATTGACTGGCTTTTGACCAGATGTACTGAGGAGACAGGGAGGACAAAAAGGAAGAAGGTATTTTCTCCCGCCTTTAGCACATGGTTCAAAGGGTGTGTCTGCACATAAACTCCAGGCCAACACTGACACACCAGTTTTCACACGCAAGTTGCGTGAGGAGTTAGCTGAGGGTGTGCCTGCAGCCCAGTGTGGGTTTTCCCATGTTTAAAAATAAAATACTCTGTTCACCTATAAAGAATGACTCATTTGTGGAGCCTCCCTTGAAACGTGAGCCTCCAGGAACATGTGCGCAGTCTTCCGGAGGACCAAAATGGGTCCAGAGCTGAGCAAGCATGATGGGGCACTTGTCAGGAGCCAAATGCATGGGATATGAGATGGTGCAACTGGTAATGATTCAGCGCTTGGAAAAGTGGATTAAAGCTGTGCGGTGATCGTGCCTTTTCTCCATTTTACTCAGATTGACATTGATGCCTCCTTGAACAAGCAGGGATGTCAAGATGACTCATTTATGTTTTATCACCTGCTTTTGAAATGTCGTGTAAGACCAGTCCTTAGAATTCTCTCCCTTCCATGTTTGTAAATCTGAAGAGACAGGCTGGTCCAGGGAGTGCAAAAGAGTAAGATCCATAGGTGTATGATGAACTGGTTCTCGGGAAAGGACATCCTTGGAAAATTTGACTGGGGAACACAGCATTTAAATTTTATGCAAAAAGCAAATCCTGTTTTGATTTCTGTTAGTGGAGCACAGAGAAAATGTCCTCAAACATGTCATCCTTGGAATCAAAGAACAGACGCAAGAACTTGTAAAATCATTCTTTCAAAAAATTACTTAGTTTTGCTTACATATTAAACCCCTGGAAGGGGAATATCTTCAAATATATTTACTATGTAAGAATTTACTGGTATCACCTACACCGAGTGTTAGTTATTACTAAAAAATGAAAGAGAGCCTCTTGGGGAAAAGAAAGGACACAGTTGTTTGAGGAAATGTTTTTTGAACCCCTTAAGACATTGCAATTAACTGGTAAGATACTAAGGATAAAATTGATCGTAGGAAGACGAGGGGAAGAGCTGTCTGACCCCCAGTGGACGAACATAATCTCCGTTAAACCCAACACGTTCCTAGTGGCTTGGTGGGACCATGGCCCTACAGAAGTACAGCTGTGCCTTGAAAAACCAAGCAGAGCTGTTAAATCAGTCAGAGCAGTGATCTCTATTGGCAGAGTTTAAACCTAACACAGGAAGCCAACCCTCTATCCATGATGCCAGAGGGCCTCCTTCCAAAGGTGACTCACTTGGCACCCTTCAACTGAATGGGGCATTTAATTCATATTTTTTTAAAACCTACTAATTTCTCTTTCCTCATTTGAGTTATCTCAGGGTATGTTAGAAACACAATGACTTGGTTCTTTTGTTTTCCTTTGCCTTCTAAATAAACTCATTCTAGAAGAGACAGAAAATATACACATACATATATATGTATATACACATACACCTATAGAAAAGTAGATAGGTATAGATATAGTCTAAAGTTGCATCTACATGAAATCCAAATGAGTCAGTCAAATCAGTTTGGTATCACTATTGGCAAAGTGATCCTTCATTGGTTTTATTTGTAAAATTGGTACATGTATAGAAGAAGCCTAAGGGTTTTTTTAAGGGTGGAAAAAAGAAGTGCTGATTTTTTTTTAAGGATGGAAAAGGAAGTGCTGACTAGAAAGAAATTTTTTTCGGTCACACCTCGTTTTAATTTGTTCTGTCTATTTTTCAACTTAGAATGTTGGGGAAACTCCCCCCAAATCTCAGTAAATGGTTCCTAGGAGATGTATCTTTCATATTCTGTTTCTGGATTAAATTTTTTGTTTAAGCTTTACAGAGAAATAAGAAAGAAAGTGTGCCGACTTAAAGACTGATCTCTGTGTGTAGTGAAATGATTTTGCGTTTGGCAATGGGTACTTTGGGCAAGATAGACAGCATGTCGTAGGGCAAAGAGCACCAGAGTTGGGGTCAGGGGACATGGATTCTTTCCCTGACTCTGCCTTTACTTAGATCTTCTTTAACACATTAGTCAACCACTTAGGGTCTACGTTCTCTAACCTGTAAAATGAGAGGGTTGGATTGCATCATCTTTAGAGTCTCCTCTAGCTTTAATATTCTATGATTCTTTTCATAGTATGTAGGTTGAAAATGTAGAAAAGCCCCAGATAGAAAAAGAATCATTGTTTCTAGTAACATGATTTGATTTCACTAGAATTGATCCAACAGTTTGAGATCTTCAATAATTTTAAATGTTTTAAAAGTTTTCAGTTGGCCAGAAAGGGGATGATTTTAGGTTGAATGTCCTATTAACTCACAAAGAACATAAAAAATACATGTGGTAAGCAAAAACATAATAGGGATCAGTTTAGTTAGTCCAATTTTTCTTTCACTGATAGTAACTCCAAGGGGGACTTTATGGTGAAACATCCATGTTTACTCACACTGAAGAAATCCAAAGCTTAGAGATAGCCCTTAAATGCCCATAATGTGGCTTTAACAATAACTCTTTATACTTCAAGTTTCCCAAACCCTTCTTACCTTTATTTTCTGAAAAGAATTTAAATAATATATGCTTTTCTTAGCAAATTAAGAACAAGACTGCCATGGCTTCTATGATTTCCTCCTATGCAAGTCCATCCAATCCCTTAACTATTATAGGTGTAACTATTATTTTTATACAGACAAACACCTGAACATCAAACCCATTTTGTCTGTGGAAAATCTCCACTTGGAAGCCTGTGTAACAATTTAAATTCAACCTCATCTTCCTGCCAAAATCTGCTCCTCCTCCTGGGCTTCCTATCTTGGTTGTTGGCTCTTGTCCACCAGTCACCCAAGTGAAACCTGGCTGTCATCTCTACACATATCTCTACCTCACACACCACAATCAATTGTTTTAAGAACTGGCAAATTAGGAATGACTCCATTTGCTTATGTGTGTGTGTGTGGTTAAACCATTCTCTTATTTTCTTTGCAATGAGATGGAAATTTCAATGTACCAAGAGACAGAGTCCAGTTAAAAAAAAAAATCTCACATGAAATTTTATTTCCTGTCAAATGCAATATCCTAAAGGATTGGATATTACCTACACGGCTTTAAGCTCTCTGCTTCAGTATGGAAACTTCCAATTGCCCAAATGATCCTAAGCCTGAAATTAATATGACTCATTCATGATTGGGGCAAATGACAGAACTCAGTAACCAAAACCTACAAACTAAAACTCTGAAGGGAATTTCTAGGCTCCTGCTCAAACAGGAGGGAAAAGATGGGCTAGTTACATGATTATTTTTCTTTAGAGTAGAGATTGAACTAGTTTTTCCATTCTCCCCAATGGGCTAATCCAATTAGCCCTTACCGAGATGCAACCCACTAGCCTTAATTAAAGGGACAAGCCTTTTTATATATTCTCCAGTGATCCTTTATATATATATTCTCCAGTGATTCTCACAGTGTAGTCTCTAGATCAGCAAAATATTGGATGCTACTCTAGACCTATTGAACCAGACTGAAACGATGGGCATATATACAGCAGCCTGCTTTAACAAGCCCTTTAGATGATTTTGATGCATGCTAGTCTGAGACCACTGCCTATCTAGACCAAAGAAATGGAAGCATTGGATTTAAGTTTATTATCAAATCTCCAGTGTAGACATGCAAATATGTATTGGAAAGGTTACCTTGATCTTAGACTTATTTTGTTACAAAATAAGTCAACTGTTATAATAGGCAATATTATTAATAATTTCTAATCCTTAGAAAGAAAACAATCGTGACATGATGTATCTAAATCTTCCAAGTCTGGTTCCCAAAGAAAGGGGCTTTTATTTTATTTTGAAAATTCTACTATAGAATCCTTTTTATAGCCATTTCTCGTATCTGTTCTTACCATTACGGCCAGAATTTATGTCATCATTAACATTTATAAAAGCTATTTAGTAATCTTCTAAGTGTTCACATGTAGTCAACCTTCATATAGCTACCTAAGTTATCTTTCTGAAATTATGTCAAATCATGTTACTCCATTTTCCCACCATTGCTTTGTAAAAGTGATCTTTCCTACTTTTTCAGTTTTATCACTCATTATTTCTTTGTGCTCTGGGTTTCAAACCTTTTTCCTATTCTCTCTGGTTTGGTCACAATGGACCATTCACCACTGCCCAAAGATGTGTGTACTTCAACAACTCTGTGCGGCTACTCATTCTGTTCTGCACATGAAATCACATCACCACATCCTCTAGTAAGTTTCTATAGCTTCCTCTGTGATACTTTCTCTGATTCTTCTCACTGGAATTAATTTTATTCTTCCCTAATCCTGGGAAGAACAAAAGGAATATAATACATCCTAGGTTTGCACTGTGTGTATACTATCCAATTCAATCTTTATAATCATATAAAGCAATTCTTATGATCCCCATTTTACAGATGAAGAGGTTGAAGTTCAGAGAAATTAAGTAACTTGCCCAGTATCACGCTGATATAACTGGTGGAAATATGATTCAAACAGATTTATTTGTGGCTCAGGGCTAATTATCTCTTGACTTATCATGATGTGCTTCCATCTAACCTTTATTTCAACACCTCACACTATTATAATATAATGTATCACTATATCTTCTATAAACTTGAAGAAAGGTATCATTTACCTGAGATGCCTGCTGCTACTGCAGTGTTACATATGTAAATGCTCAATAAATGTTTGCCGTAATTAAATTGAATCAAATTCCTTTCCTGCTACTTTCAACTGAGATAGTTTTCAAATGTAGTAATCTCTAACTCTGATTTTTCCTCAGGGATATACTCCTCATTAATTTAGCTACTGCATGAAGGGTGAGTGAATCAATGCTGACGCCGGTAAAATTTTCACTTTTTTTACTTCTGCAATGCTGACAATGCTGCTGGTGTATGACAAACATCTTGGCTCAGCTTAGATTTAATAAACCAAGCTGTTTGTACATGCTAATGTAATAGATGACCCCCTTTTTTCTTGCAGAAATTGCAGCCTGATTATTAATTATAAACGCCTTAGGACTATGTGCTTTCTGCAAACTACAAGTTCTTCCTTGTCTAAGCTTTTCTTTACTTTTCAAAATGAAGAAATGAACCACATTTGTATAAAAGGCTACAGTAATGAGCCAGTAATCGTTTTGACAATTTAATTGCTATGGTCAATCTGCTTAAAAGTGACTAAAACCAAATAATTGTCTTAAATCTCCGCCTTACATATTCTTTATAGATGCAAAATAGGTTGAGCCATCCAGACCAGGTTTTGGCCTTAATATCAGAGCAGCAACTGGCTTGACTCTAGGTCTATATAATTCTCACCTAGCCTGATCTCCTCAGGAACTATAGAATATCAGCACATTTCCCCAAATCCCAGCTGCCCAATTAGCGTCTCCCTCTGTCCTATCTACGTAGGCTTATCAGATGATTGGAGTCCTGATTGGCTGCTTCCTGACAGAAGTGCTTTTCTCTAGACACCATCTTCCCTTCCTTTTTATTGGTTTTTCTGAGGTTCTGTCTTTGAACTTACCCACTTTGTTGAAGGACTCAGCTGGCTGCTGGGCTTCAAAGCAGATGCAAGCTGTTGAAAAGGCTCGGCTAACTTGTACTCTAAAACACAAAGTCTAAAGAGACAGAGGGGAGGAAGGAAGAATTAAGATAGTTCCAAGAGAGGCCACTATGGAAGTGAACTATTGATTTTTCTATAGAGATCGAGCAACATCTCGGAGGTATAAGAAGAAAATTAAGTTGAATCAGTTATCTATTTTAAGAGGTCCAACCCAAATAATCAAAGCAAAGAATTTTATTGAATTACTTGAACTATCATTGGTTGTTGGAGAGATAAAAATTTATTTGAAGTCATTAAGACAACCCCTATTTTTGTGTAAATCAATGGAATTATTCAATGTTTATCCAGTTTTTGAGCATAGCAGAAGAAATATGAGGATGAGCAACATCCTTGTAATTTTACAGCCTTAATTGCTTTCTTATATTTCCAAATGACAGAATTCACTCCAGAAAACCACACCCAACGGAATTTCCTGCTCTTCATCTTTTTTACACCAATTTCTCTTCCTGACCTTATTCTTTCATTCACCTTTTCCGCTCAACCTCCTTTCAAGTTTCAAAGAAGCAAACATTGGGGTATAGCCAGGTTTGGGCAATAAGCTTAGGGCAGGAAGGTGTGGTTAGGGTGGAGGTGGTAAGAGCATTCGAGTTCTTTTATTTTCAGGTCTGGGTTAAAATGCAGCCTTTGTATGTGTGGGTGTTTTTCTATGATGCACAGGTATGCATAACTCTATTCTCTCAAATGATTAACGATGAGTATGCCTATCTTGGAATGGTCTATGAATTTATATTAGCTACAAGTGAAATTGTACATTCAGGCAATTTCTCATGAGTGCTCAACTTTTCAAATAATGCAAACAATCAAATTAGTTCACAAAAAGAAATAGGGAGATTGATTTTTTCATTTGATTTTTGTTCTAAGTGGGCATAATCATATGAAAATGAAGGCATTTCCTTCCAAAACATCATTCTGAACAGGTAAATACCTTTATAGGCACAAGCCAAATTTAATTCAGTTTTGCTTTAGCAACATCACCATAATAAAAGTATCCTGGAACTATTAATTTCCCAATAAAAAGAAGATGATTTAATGACAGGGAATTTCTAAGACTATGTGCTCAGAAATATTTATAGAGAGATGATTTGTACGTGGCTTAGGATTTGGAGGTTGGGTGGTTAGAAATGATGTTCTAGAATCAAGGAATGTTGAAACAGGAAGAGACCTTGGAGACCACCTGGGACAATCTCTCATTTTATAGACAGAGATTCCGTAGCTCCCAGATGAGTGACTCCAGGTCATCCACTCATGAGGAGCAGCGGCGGGTGTGGCTTTTCTTCAGTTTCCATTAAGCCACATTCCTTTTCATTCTAGGATGCTATGACTCTGAACAAACTCCATTAGGTTTATAAGTGTTGAAAGAAGTAAAACACTCTTGGGATTTTAACATCGTAAAGAATAGTGTGGATGGAATAAATGTTTATTACAACCTTAAATTCAATCAGGTACGATTGTGTTCTGATATTAATGTCCATATAGTTATTTTGTCTCCCTCCAAAGTAACTGTTTTATGGTTATGACCATCTAAGAAAGTCACAGTGGATTGTAAATAGATGTTTTTAATATGTGGGGAGAGTTCTGATGCCCAAATCCATTATAAATGTCGCATGACTAGTACAAAAGAGGCTTAATTTCATCTTTCTTCTTATTTAAGAAGCCTCAGTCAAATTTCATTACAAATAAAGAAGTCAACCTTGAATTGAAGTTTCCCTGGAAATAGGTTTTTAATAGAAAAAGGAAACAGGTGCATCAAATTGACTTTGAACTAAATTTACCAGGTTGAGTGGAAAAGCCTTGGCTAACGCCTAGGAGAGGATCGATTCCATCCTCATCTTACTGATTGACATGTAGTTATCCTAAATACTCTGTAAGTTTTAACATTAAAAATGTAATTTTCTTCTTAATTCTTAAATTTGTAAATCTATCTTTAATTGTTTGACATAGTATATAATCTGGAGGGAAGGTAAAGAAAGTAAATAAGAAGTAAACATGGGTAATTAACAGAAACTTTCCCCAGTCATAATTCTGTCAGTCAGTATGCATAGATCTACATAAATTACATACTTCTCTGCAATTTTCTGATGCAGTGTAGAAAGAAATTTTCTTTTTGAGATATTTCACTTTTCCGTTAGTTCTCTTCCTATTTTCATTTTTCCTCCTTTCCCGCATGACATCAGAGAAGAGAGAGGTGAAACAGAAAAGAGAAGCAGAAAGTGAAACAGAAAAAGAGGACACCTAGATAAAATATGGACTTTAGCTAATAGTAATGTATCAGGACTGGTTCATTATTTGTGACAAATGTACCATCCTAAGGTAAGAAGCTAACAAAAGGGAGAATTGAGTGTGGAGTACATAGGAACTCTCTGTGCTGCCTATGCAATAATTCTGTAAATCTAAAACTGTTCTAAAATATGTAGCTTTTTCCTTGCTTTCTTTCTTTTTTTTTTTATAGCACACTGGGGTTTTCGTACAGGCAAGGGAAGAAGAGTAGGGAAGGCATTTAGCAGAAGGCACATGTGTACCAAGGCACAGACACCAGTCTACTTCCCTCCTCTCTGTCTGCTTTACTTTTGAGGAAACCAAGACTCAGGAGCCCCAATATCTTATCTAAATAAGATTACTGACAAAACAATGAAGTTATCACAGAACTCTGAGCTTCATTTTTGTTTCTTGCATTTCCTAGCCTGCTGACTTTAGGCAAAGTGATTCAATTCTTTACGTTTTTTTTCTTATTTGTAAACTGTAACTAACAATTTCTGCTTAATTAGCAAGACTATTGTAAGAATCAAATGGGAAAAGACATGGGAAAGGACAAGTGAAAATTGGGGTTATTACTCCTTCACACATCCTGACTGCTCTATCTAGCCTCCGCAGACCCAAGAGCTCTGTGTTTTCCCTGAGAAGCCTCATGGTGCTGGAGCGATGGGCAGTGTTAACACAAGCTGTAAACAACACTGAGCTTGGTTCTAGGTCTACTGGTCCACATCTGCTAACCTGGGAGACGGCTACACTGGAGTATTTTAATGCAAGCACATCATCTGTGGTCGGAAAGCCAGGATTCAAAACTCATATCCACCACCCTTTGCTGTATCAATTAGTATCTCTATATTTCAGTTTCTTCACCCATAAAATGTATATTATATTATTTACTCTATCTACTTCTCTTAGCACCCTACATGTATTATAGAAGATGCCGCGTGTTAAAAGCATCCCATGACCATTTTCTCTAGAATAAGATGATAAATTCCTTCATATCATGAAGCAGTGCTTGTTTATAGTTACACACTCAGTATTTGGTATACATTAGATGCTAAATGAATGACTGGTAATTTTAAGATTGGAATTTCTATGTGCCAAATTTCATATCCATGACTAAACCCATTATCTCATCTAACCTGTGAACTCATTCTGATAGGAGGGAATTAATATGTCCATTTTACAACCTAGGTTCTGAGAAATGACCAAGTATGCATATATACAAGTATGCATATATACATATATACTTGGCTTCTGTAAATCTGTATACCTCTGTCTGGAATGGTCTTTTCCCTACGTCTTCAATAGTTCACTCTCTTACCTCTTACAAGTTTTTACTCAAATGTCACTTTCTCCTTGAGGGCTTCCCTAACCAGCCTATGTACAATTTCAAATCTTATTTCTATCCCTCTACTTCCTTTCCCATAGCCCACTTTATTTTTCACTTTAGCAATAATCATATTCTAATTTTCTTAATAACTTACTTTTACATTTGATTACCTACCATCCTCTCTCTCTCTCTCTCTCTCTCTCTCTCTCTCTCTCTCTCTCTCTCTCTCACACACACACACACATACACACACACACACACAAGAATGTAAGGAATGGAAGCATCATAAGGCCATTGGTTTTTGTCTTGTTTATAGCGATATACTCTGAGCTTATAAGAGTGCCTGGCACATTGAATGAAGGAATGAATGAATGGGATTTTGTCCCATTTATCTTAGCAGGAAGACTTCAGGCAAGATCATATGTCCCTTTCTCTGTCAGTTCTTTTCTTTCTTTAATGGGAGTTGGGGACTGGTATCTATAGATTCAGTTCTAGCGTTTTTATCAGGAAGAATCTCTATAGTGAATAGGAGATTTTCAAGTGAAGTGCTTTTATATTTTTGTGGATTTTGTTGATATTGTTGTTGTCTTATTTGTTTTCATGTCACTTAGATTCCGTCATTGGAGATTAGGAATACTGCTTGGAATTCAAGATGCCCCAAATGAAATTTTAACTGTCCAAGCTGAATCATAGAGAAGGAATGAAAATAAAACGGGAAGTTTCTTTAGTATGTCTTTAAAGAATTGCTGGTTTACAACATCCCATTTGTGTTAAAGAAAAAAAAACCAGAATGAGAATGGTGGGGGTGGAGTAATTTTAAAGCTCAAAAGATTAGTGAGAGAAGGGGGTGGTACCTGTAGGTTTGAAGGACAATTAGGAAAGGAATTATATTCATTAGAATGTTTTTCTTCTTTTGACCCATGTTAGTTTAAAAACTTCAATCTATATAAAAATACTTTAGATTTTCTGTGATGTGATAAGAACTAATTATTTTTTACATTCTAACTTCATTAATATGAGTCTTTCTGTAAGTATGGACTGGGAAAGATTTCAAGTAAATCTGGCATATACTCAGTTGTTTTCATATTAAGATTCACATAGGAATCTTGTAAAGATACAAATTTCTGGGTCTTTCTGACGCCCTGTTCGATTGTAAGCTCCAGAAGAATAGGGATTTGTCATTTTTGTTCAATATAGTATCCTCAGCACCTACAGTGCCTGGCACATAGTAGGTGTTCAACAAATAATGTTGAATGAATGAATGAATGAGAGTCTGGGGAGGAGGAGTCATGATAATTTGCATCTTTAAATGTTCCCTGGGTGTTTCTGCTGTAGGAGGTTCCCCCACTCAAACACAAACGAGAAACCCTAATTTATACTTTCAAACTATTCACTACTGTATAGTAGCAATGTCATCACTATTGTATGGCTCTTCAATGCTTAATATTTATAACACTTTCCTGAATTTTTCTCAAATATTATTTTTATTGTTAAATATCATGTACATAGAGAACATTTAAACATTAGCTTAATAAATTATTAGTATAAAGTAAACAGCTGTATTACCACTACACAAGTCAAGAAATAGAGAACTGGTATTTTCTAGAAGCCCTTCTTGTGCCTTCTTCTTCCAATCACTACATCCTCTTTCTCCCTTGAAGAGACTCACAATCGTGACTTTTCTGGTACACAAATCCTTGTTTTCCTTTAGTTTACCCATTTAAACATGTATCGCTAAACACAATAGTTTAGTTTTGTTTATACATATATAGAATCATACAACATGTATTATTTTGGGTCTGGCTTCTTTTACTCAACCTATTTTTGAGCAATTCATCCACGTTGCTGTGAAGGTCTGTGTTAATGTATTCTCTTACTGTTTGCTATTCCATTGTATGAAAGGGTTAATCTCATGACATTGTTATTACTAGAAGTGGAAGACAGATTGAGTTTCCTGACCTTTCCATCAGCAAGAGGGAACATAGATATAGATGACATATGCAGATACCATACAATGTGGCATGTATAAATCTATGCTTTAGAAGAACACACCTAACAAACAAGTTGCATTTATCAAGTAACAATGTCATGGCTTTGTGTTAATCAAAATATATATAACCACTGCTCAGAGCCTCTGAGGAGCCTGAGTTGATGAGCGTTCTCTCCTTGTACCATGAAGGTTGCAGAGCCCAGGGAGAGCGGGGAGCCAATGCTGATGAACGTGGGCTTTGGAGACAGGCTGCCTGGGTTAGACAATTGCCTCTTCCATTTATTATCTGAGTGCTCCTGGGCTACTTACGTACTCTTCCTGAACCTTGGTTTTCTTGTCTACAAAGTGGGGATTTCACTAATACTTACCCCATCGGATCACTGAAATAATTTTAAAAGACGACATCTGAGAAGCACTTGGTGAATATTGGTCACTTGCCATGTGCCAGGCAGGCCGCTAAGAGCTTCTAAGGGCTTTCCGTGTAATTAATCCACTTAATCCTGCTTTACTTAGAGATGCACAAAGGAAATATGAGAAATGCAAAGGTGTGAAAGATAAAAGCAATGTGGTATCTGGATTTCTAAGGTCAAATGAGTTCTCTATTCCAATTCTCCTGAGCATTTTAAAATAGCACAGAATAACCTCTAAAAGTGAGTCTTGGAAGTTATTTAGAGACGTACTTGTGAGGGATGCTATTTTTCAATGTCTTTACTTTTCTAATGAAGTGACTTATAAACAAAATTGTCTCTTTCTCCAGTTGTTTGCTTTGAACAAAGAAGGTTTATGCTGGCAGAATTACACTCGGTTAAGAGCTTTTTTATCTTATTTTGGAAAGCCATGCATTATAGGTCTAGAGGAATATATAAATGAGGAAATGACTCTCCAATGAGAGATAGAACAACATGAGAAAAGGTCTTAGTTATACCAATAATAATAGTTAACATTTATTAGTGGCTCATGTTTGCACAGTAACACCAGGCACTAAAGTAAGTACCCGTATATATGATAAAATGATGTTTTGAGATAATAACCTTTGTTTTTCTCTGTATGTCCTGCTTTCCTTTCACCTCATTTAATTATAAAGTCAAAGCAGAAGGAGAAATGGGGTCAGTGGTTAACTCAGCAATAAGCAGCAGGACCCCACATGTCCTTTCCGTTACTTTCAAACAACGTGCTATTGCATAGGAGTCTAGAATTGCATCCAGTAGGTTAGCCACGAGCTGCACATGCTACTGAGCTCTTGAAATGTGACTAGCCTGAACTGAAATGAGCTATGAATGTAAAATACACACCAACGTCTTAGTACCAAACAATTAATGTAAAGTATCTCCTTAGACATTGATTACATGTTGAAATGATAACATTTTGGATACGTTAAGTTAAAATAAAATGCATTATTAATATTAAATTCATGTGTTTCTTCTACCTTTTAAAAAGATGGCTTCTAGAAAATTTTAAATTACATATACAACTTGCATGGTATTTCTGTCTAGAACCTGGAACAACTCAGACAGTAAAGGGGCAATCTTCAAAGGACTGGAGTTAAGGTTCAAAATAAGCACCTGGGGTCAGAATTTAAAAATACATTAAATCATTAAAGTAATGTCCTATTTCTTACATGCCTGAGTTTGAGGGTTGATAGTCATAACTGATGCCTTTATCTGACCTCATTTAATCCTCACGACAATCCTAAGAAAATATTGTTCCTATTTTAAAGCTGAAGAAACTAAAACTTGGAAAAGTTAGTGGACTAAACTGAAAATCACACAGCCAGGTACTGGACCAAAGCTAAGAAGCATTCGTCCAGAGCACTTTTTAAATACCATACACCACTACTTCCCAGGAGCATAATAGCTGTAGTAAAATGGCTGCTACGATCAGTACATTTGGCATCTCTGATATACATTTTCTTCTTCAAAGAACAGATAAAATCTAAACTGTTACCAGGCTGACTTCCCCAAGATGGTCCAGTGCATGTCCCCACCTCTGAAAAGACACGAGAAGATTCAAATCCTGAATCTAAAAAGGTGCCTAGGTGTTTTCAGTTTCCATTTTCAGAGTATAGAAAATAACCTACCTGCATCAATACTATACAATTCTTATGCTTGTATAGTTTCCCACACTTTACAAAAACACTTTCACATAAATGATTTATTTAATGAGAACTGGGAACTGGGAAGGGTTGAATGACATGCATAGAGTCTAACAACTCATAAGGCTCATGAATCTACAACTAACCCTCTTACTACTGCACCATGTTATATTCTACAAGGCTCCCTGTAGGAAAGCAGCAAAAATCATTTATTCACTCATTTATTCATTCATTAAATAGTAAATGAGAATCACTATTTTTAAAAACTCGTTAAGTATTAGAGATACTGTGATTAATAAAATTTGGTTACTGCCCTTAAAGAGGAAAATTTAATGGAGAAGAGGGACTTAACTATAACGATAATTTAATACACTCATGTGATACCAGAGGGAGAGAGTAATATGAGTCTTTGCCTGAAAGTGAAGAAGGGCAGATAGAAGACAGTCACAGAGATGACTCCTTGGGCCAAGATTTGAGTGAATAAAAGTTTTCGAACTGGATAAAAATAGGAGGTTCCAAGTAGAGGGAACAGTTTGCATGAGGATACAGGGTCTTAGGAGAGAATAGCTAGTAAAGCTATAGAGCTGGTGCAGGGGAGGTCATACCAGAAAGTGACTGGAGGTGCTTTTGGAAATATGAGCAGAAGCTAGATTATGCAGAGGGGTTTGCACAATACCCTCAGGTAAAGTCCCTGAAAACTCACTGGTGGGTTTGGGGAAAGAGTGATAAATAAAAATCACTCCAAAGGAAAAGAAAATGAAATGAAATGTGTGTAATGATTACAGAGAGAGATGCCTGGAGCAAAAGGATATAATTTAGGAAGCTATTGAGCGAGAGAGAGAGAGAGAGAGAATATAAGGCACTGAACTGAGAGAGGAGCCATGAGGGAGAAGAAAGAAGAGCAGGTGCATTTCAGATATTTGAAAGCAGAGTGCACAGGACGTGGTGCCTGATAACATGCTTGTGAAGGTTAATTTTATGTCAACTTGACTGAGCCATGGGATGCCCAGATATTTGGTTAAATATTATTTTATTTCTGAATGTGTCTGTGGGGTGTTCTCAATAAGATTAGCCATTTGAATCTTCTAGCCTGAGTAAAGCATTATCCAATCCACTGAGGGCCTCAATAGAACAAAAAAGGTGGAGGCAGGGAGAATTCCCTATCTTTGCCTAGCTGTCTTCAAGCTGGTACTTCCGTCTTTTGTACTCAGACTGAAACTATACCACCAACTGCTGGGTCTCTTGCTTGCCAACTACAGATCATGGGACTTCTCTGCCTCCATAATTGTATAAGCCATTTCCTTATTCTCTCTCTTTCTACACACACACACACACACACACACACACACACACACACACACACCTTCTACTGGATCTGTTTTTCTGGAGAATCCTGACTAATACAAATGCTGGTGGAAAGGGAGAGGGAGAAGGCAATGATGACTCCCAAGTTCATGATTTGGGCACTTGGAGATGTTGACCAATGGCAGTGATGCAAAGAGAAAAAAATTACTTTCCACTTTTCAGATGATATTAGTTTTCCATTCCCCCCCTTTTTTACCAAGCACAAATTCATCAAAGCTACTGTTATTACAAACTCACATGCATGTATATTTAGTTCTCTTTCTCCAAGTGGGTTTGGCCCCGCTGTATACTTTTCCTCACTATGTTGAGCTGATAGACCTAAATAACTGAAAGGAGTTAAGTGTTGGTATAAATAGCATGTTAACTGTACCAAACATTTGAGAGAAAAAAAAAAAACTGTAAAATCCTGGATAGGCTGATATCAGTAAGAATGAATGTGTTGAGAGGTTGGGCAAACAGAGAACCTCATGAGGTTTTATCACTTCCCAATTATGCTGAGACTATCATGGCCTTCCGGATGTGCTGAGGGAGACAAGATGACTAGAGCTTTTGTTTAACTGACAACCTCCAAATCCCATTTTTTAATTGTGCACTTGACTACTTTTAAAGTTCAAATGCTGAAGTCTTGAAAAACAGCAAAAAAAAAAAAAATTCTATAGGTACTTGAAAGAAGTGGCTACTTAACGCTGCTGATAGCAGCTTGGTCAGCACTTCACTTTCTAGAAGCAAGTAAGGTCATTCGTGGATTTCTCTTTTCTCCCTTTCGCTCCTGCTAATGGTTTTCTTTAATGTTATCTTCCCTTTGATGATTTCTCTGCTTGATAGAGACTCCAAAGAAGGTCAACAAAGAAAATGAGATGCTCAAAATGCTTCTCAGCTGACTTTTACAAGATTTGTAGGGCAGCAAATTGTCCACAACAGCATACAAAAGTTTCAAGTGTTCTAAGGACCCAAGAATATTTTCACTACATGAACTACACAATATTCACCAGCTCTTCTGGCTTAATACTGTTTGGTAGGATGGGATTCGTGCAAGTGAGAACATGCAGCCTGAATAAACACAGGCCAAGTGAAGAAACTCAATTTCTTTACAGTATGCCCTAATTTCTGTTAGGAGCTATATCTCTGAGCCACTAGAGATGGCACATGAGATAAAAAAGGGTTTGTAAACTTTTAATAGCTGTGGAACTGGTCCTCAATCCAAATCTTATACTGAAGTTCAATAGCATAAATCTTACAAGTTGAAAAGTGGAATAGATCCTTTACTCAAACCCCCTTGTCTCTTGTTGGGTCTTTTAAACAAATTAATGGGACTATTAGGACTCAATAGAGGAAGTTTGATAATCAATAATTGAGACAATATGTAGAGCTCATTACGTATATCAAAAAATCATTCATGGATAACATTCATGGCTGATATTTTGAAGCACCTTTATTCTGGGCATGGCACTAAATGCAAATATTTTGCATTCTTTAAATAATCAATTGTTATTTCTTCATGGAAGAAAGCATATTTGATAGGTATTACCATGTGTTCCTTGGTAAAATCTATTAAAATTATTGCCCAAGATGTGATTACGATTTTGATGGATTAACATCTTATGAGAAAGTCATTTGGAGGTAACCATTTCTGGTAATATGACAGAAAAATGATCCTGAGATCTTCCAGGTACAAAACATCTAGTAATGTGGGGGATGAGAATACACAGAGAGAGAGACAAACACTTACACACAAACACACACACTTTTAAATCAATGGAAGACAATGGACGCAGATAAGAATCCTCTGAGGCTGAGAACAAACCACTGAAACTGCCACCCGCCCTAAGTTCTCCTGTAGAGCTGTGTGACTGAGAGCTTCCGTAAGAGGAAGTCAGTATGAAGAAGAGAACTGTGACCTAAGCCATAGGTTGTGCGGAGTAGATAGCTTTCCTTTTACCCACATAAAGCCAAGCACAGGAAGGCTTGTACTTGCATACAAAAGTCAATTGTTAAATTTTCAGGAATTTTGCAAGCTGGTTGACTTCACATGGGTGGCTTGAAATAAACTATGGCAAGAGTATTTACACCACAGAAATTCACATAGGCTGTAAATCAGGGCCTCTCTTTTTTTCCCAGACAGTCATTTGCAAAACATTTACTAGTACATCACTGGCTACTTTATAATAGAAAACATAACTTAAACTAAATAAAAATCTCCACAGAGAAGTTAAAAAGCAAAGGGAAATGTCTGTCTTATTCTAAGCTCCGGATAGAGGTGAAAAATAAAACAAAACAATAAAACCTCCTCTGAGATTTCAAGGCCACCTTTGGCTCTCCTGAACGTATACATTTTTCATGGTTCAAAAAAAACCCCTCTCTAATGCAAAAATTTTAAGTTGAAATTTAGTGTTACATTTTAAATTAAAATCTAGAGCTGGGTCAGTGGAGGTATAAAAAGAACCTAGAATGCCTTGTACCAGAAAGCAAGGGAGGATCAAAGAATGATGAGGACTCATTAAAATGACAGAGATCCAGGTCAAAAGGAGCTCCTGGTCAAATCTGGGACAATTTGTGTCATATTAACACAATGGGATATTACTCAGAAACAGAAAGGAATGAACTACTATGATACCTGTAACAATATGGATGAATCTCAAATGTATCATGCTTAAGGAGACAATAGGAGACACTAAGACTGCATACGATATAATTCCATTTGAATAAAATATTAGAAAAAGGAAAACTATAGTAACAGAAGCACATCGGTTGTTGCCGGGGAACAGTATTGAGGGGCAATAAATTGGCTCCAAATTGGCACTAGGGAACTTATAAGGATGATGGAATTGGTTTGTGTTATGATGGTCATGGTTGTTTCCTCAGTAAAGCTGATGGAAAGGAAAAAACTGGGAGGAAGCTGGTGTCACTGTATTAACACCAAACAAAGTGTACTGTAAAGCAAGATGCAGTACCAGAAAAAAGAAAAGGACATTTTCATTATGATGAAGGGATCAATCTGCCAAGGAAATGTTAGAATTCTAAAGTTACATGCCTTGACTAATATAGCTTCACCATACACACACACACACACACTATATACACATATATACAGAGGGTGCCAAAATGTATATACATTTTAAGAAAAGAAAAAACAGTATTAAAATTGTAACACTCAGTATATACCAACAACAGAAGGTGAATATAAGTCACATTTGACTTCTGCAATTACAAGAGGTGCTCAAAGTGGTTACCATCAGCATAATTTTAACACAGTTTTTTCCTTTCTCAAAAGTGTATACATTTTTGGGGCACCCTCTACATGTATATATACGTATATATGTATGTATATATGTACATATATATGTATACATACATATATATACAGCAAAAATTCTGAGAACCAGAAGGACAAATAGATAATTCCACAATCATAGGGAGAGTCATTAATATCTTTTCCAATAGCTATTAGGACAAATACACTTTCCACAAAAACTTGGTAAAGTAACAAACAATTGGTAACAAAGTTGACCTCACTAATATCCAACCACTGCAGAGTACACATTCTTTTCATGTGCATATGGAATATTAATCAAAATTAATCATATTCTGGGTCAAAGGGCATTTCTCAACATTTTAGATAATTGAACTCATTTACGGTGTGTTCTCTGAACACAGTGGAAATCAGCTAGGAAAGATGTTGAGAAAAGCTAACCAGAAAGTTCCCAACTACTTGTGTAATAAAATAAAGAGTATATCTGATCTTTTTTGTTGGTTCCTGCTACAAAAACCCTTGTTGGTTTTTTGTTGGTTATGCTACAGAGAGAACCTCAAAAACCCTTGGAACCTCCTGATAGGATGGTCTTTGTTTTTCATAATGAATCACTTTGACTATAGCTGAGTTTATGCTAGTGAGGTGACTCATGGTGAGCCCTTAAATAGTGGCAAGAGAGCAGCTCATGGCAGAGAAACTAAGCACCTGATTAGAGGGTTAGAATTTTCAGGCCCATCCCCCTAGTTCCAGGGAGTGGAGGGGGCTAGGGATTGAGTTCAGTCATGTGGCCAGTGATTTAATCTATCAGGACTGTATAATGAAAATGTGATTAAAAACTCTGAGCACAAGGCTGGAGGGAGCTTCCTGGTTGGTGAACATATTTATGCACCTAGAAGGTGGTTGCACCTTGACTCCATGGGGACAAAAGCTTCTGCATTGGGGACCCTTCCAGTCTTGACCTATGTATGTTTTCATCTGGCTGTTCATTTGTATCCTTTATAATAAAACAGTAATTGTAAGTATAGTGCTGTTATGAGTTCTATGAGTTGTTCTAGCAAATTATCAAATCTGAGGGTGTGGTGGGAAGCCCTGAATTTGTAGCCAGCCAGGCAGAAGTGTAAGTAGATTGGGAACACAAGGACTTTCAGCTGGTGTCTGAAATAGGGCAGTCTCGTGGGACTAAGCCCTTCACTTGTGGGGTCTGTGGTAACTTTGTGTAGTTCATGTCAGAATTGAAGAGGATTCAATGATGGCAGGTGGTGTCAGGGAATTGAGGTCAGAAAGTAACTAGGAAGCTAAGAAATATATCTCAATAATCCTTGGATTAAAAAAACAAAAAACAAACACAAAAAACACGGCTGTGTTTTAAAATATTGGAATATATTTTGAACAAAATTATAATGAAGACACAGTATATCAAAAGTTATACGATTCAGCTCAGCAGTCCTTAGAGGTAAATTAATAGACAAGTACATATCAAAATAGAAGAAGAAAAGTTGAAAATTATCTAAATTTTCACCTCAGGAAGCTAGGAGAGAATAGCAAATCAAAACCAAAATTGTAGAAGAGAATAAGTAGTAAAGGTCATAGAGAAAAATCAAAGAAATAGGGGAAAAAAGCATATTATAGATAAAAATTTAAAGCTAAAAGTTGGAAAGATTAATAAAATTGATAAAATCTACCAGGACTGATCACAGAGGGAGAGAGAGAGAATATACAAATTAACAAAAGAAAAATAAATAGGTGATGTCACTGTAGCTCCTACAGAAATAAAAACAAAAAAACAAAAAATGGGTATTATATACGTGATACCAAACTATTTGACAATGTAAATGAAATGAGAAATTCCTAGAAAAATACATCTTATCAAAACTCTCACAAGAAGAATCAGAAAACCTGAATACTCCAGTATCTAATAAAGGAACTGAATATACAATTTAAAACCTTCTCACAAAGAAAACTCCAGGACAAATCACACTCAAATCTTCAAAAAATTTAAAATATAAATAATATTGGGAAATAAATTAATTTAAAAACTGTACATATATATATATATATATATATATATATATATATATATATATATTACTAATCTCACAGAGATTCTTCCAGAAAACAGGGGGAAAATGGAATTCTTCCTAGTTTTATGAAGATTTAAATGTAATAGAGAATCCTGGATGGGACCCTGGAGCAGGAAAGACACTAGGTAAAAAATAAAGAAATCTGAATAAACTACAGACTTTATTTATTAATGTTGGATCAGTGTCGGTTCATTAATTATAACAAATACCATACTAATGTAAGATGTTAATAATAGGAAAAACTGGGAGAGGAGGTTTATGGCAGCTCTCTGTACTATCATTTCAATTTTTCGGTAAATCTAAAACTTCTAAAAAATAGTCTATTAAAATACTTAAGGGAAAAGAAAAATACCGTATAAATATAATAAATACACGGATTAAGCAATAAAATGACAGCTTTTCTATTGAGATGGCTACCAAAAGCAAACATATAAAAATAAATTTTAAGATAAAATAGATTTTACGGCTAAAAAGCATTATTGGAGTTTAAAAAGATCAGTGTATAATGATAAAAGCTTCAAATCACCAGGAGAATATAGCAATTCTGAATTGTATACACCTAAAATATAAACACCTAAAGTAAAATTTGACTAAACTATCAAGTAAATGTATGAACCCACCATCATAATGAGAGATATTAACTTACCTCTCTCAGTAACTGATAGATTAAGGAGAAAATAAAGTTAGTAAAAATATAAAATATTTGAGTATAACTAATAAAAATTCTAATGGATATATATAAAATCCTGTACCCAGTAACTGGAGATCACACATTCTTTCCAAGCACACATGGCCCTAAAAACTGGCCACATATTGAACAAAAGAGCAAACCAAAATAAATTTAAAAAATGAAACTCATACAGATCACTTCTCTGGCTCCAACAGAATTAAATAAGCAATCAGTAACAAAAAATAGCTTACAATTTTATGTCTGGAAATTTTTTAAAAAAGACTTATAAATAACTATGGGTCAAAGAAGAAATCATAACATCAACATATATCAAATGTTGTGTGATGCAGCTAAAGCAGCATTTAGGGATAAGGACAGAAATTAATAAAGTAAGAAATAAAACTATAATAGAATCAACAAAGCCAGGAGTTTATTTGAAAATATTGATAACTTTGCCCAAATGTTGTTAATACTATAAAAAATAAATATAGAGACCAAAAACATCAATATTAAAACATTTTTAAAGAACACAACGAAAATACAGCAGATTGAGATGATAAGAAACTACCAGGAATAAGTTTATGCCAGTAAATTTGAAAACTAATTTGAAAAACTGACTCAAGAAGGGAAAAAAATACATATTATTCTAGAACCATTAAAAAATCAAAATCATATTTTAAAATCTTTCTGTGAAGAAAACTCCAGACCTGGATGGTTTTTAGAAGGTTAGTTTTACCAAACATTTTAGAAGGTTAGTTTCACCAAACATTTCAAGAATCAGATAATTACAACCTTATGTAAATTTTTCCAGAGAATTGGAAAAAAGGGAATGCTCTCCAACTCATTCTGAGGCCAGTAGTACTTAACAACCAAACTGGAAAGGACAGTATAGGAAAGGAAAATTAAAGGTCAATCTCTCTCCTGAGCACAGATTTTTTTTCTTTAATGTTAAAAAAAAAAAAATACCAGCAAATTAAACCCAGCATTATATGAAAAGGAAAATCCTTCATGGCCAAAAATGGTTTATCACAGGAATGCCAAGTTATTTTAACATTAGACAATGTGACAGTACAGGGATGGGGTGGGTACAACCCCTGTTAAATTTACTCTTCCATGCAGAGTAAAAATTGAAATTGGATCCCCTCTTGCATAGAACCATGGGCACAATGATAATTCCAATGCAATACCATTAAATATCCCTGAGGAAATAGTCTTTTCAGACGTTATAACTTTATATCTATCTGTTTGAAGGATTAAAATGTCATCCTTTACTAATCAAAAGCATGTTTCTCACTGGAATTCCAGTGTTTACTATCCACCATTAAAAACCATGACCTTAATTGATTTAAAGGGACCATTTCCAGGACCCTTTCATTAAATGAGTTATTAATCTGTGAGCACATACCAGTTTGCTAGATTGCTTTCCCCATGACAGCTATGTGAGTTCTAGACTCTGAAGGAGTGGGACATAGGAATAGAAGTTCCAGTGGGAAAACAATGAGAGTTTCAGAAAACCACGGCCTTCAGGAGATAAACATATTGACTCCAGAAGCACCGTTGTACTGGAACCTCCCTCAGCTCACAACTATAGTCACGTGGTGAATGGGTACATTGGCCAGCACCAACATTAGAAAGTTTACAGAGTATTTGGTCCAGATGTAGGATCTTGTACATCACATCAGATCAAGGGATCTCTGAAACTTATATATGTATGCATATTCCTTTAACATGACATTGTTATCAATGTATATAGTTTAGTCTTAACCACCTTTACTTTCTAGCATTAGCACGTTCTATTAATTGCCTTTATCTTTTGTTATTACATATTGCTAAATAAATTGATTAGATATTGCTAAATAAATTCATTAGTCATCCCCCCCCATAAAAGAAACCCACTTTACAGTAAAGGAAGTGTGGAGATGGGCATGTGATCAAGGGATGCACAGCTCCTCTCGCATATGCAATCATGCAGAAGCAGCTGGCCTGAACCAATATGGGGCCACCTGATTGTAGGTGCAGCTGAGGCTCCAGCTTAGAGACAAGACTCCCCAAGGATGGGGCACCATCCTTCAGAATGTAGCATATTCTCCAAATCAACACCGTATATATGGTGCTGTGTCCCCAAAAGGTAAAACAAAGGTGTGGAAGTAGGAGTGGTCCCAGTTACTGTCACTCTCAATGACTCACGTGGGGAATTTGTGCTTCCTGCCTTTGCAACTCTGGGCAATGTTCATCTGGAGGGTCTGCTTCCAGTGGGTGAATGCCTCCATCAGGGAACACAGCAAGAGTTTTATTAAACTTTAAGTTATGGCTGTTGCCTAGACTGTACAGGACATCAGCAGGCTAGGAGAGGAGCCTGCTGGGATCCTGGCAGGGATCATTGCCCCTAATTATCAGAAGGAGTTGGGGCTGCAGGTACACGATGGGGTGAGGGAGGAAGGCCTTGGTAACCAGATGATGCACTGGACATCTCTTGGTGCAGAACAGAGACAAGTGAAGCAGCCACAGCTTGAGAACTGCATGATCACCAGGGATGAAGGGCTGGATCACCTCTCTAGGGCCGTCGTCTAGACCAGCAGATCTGCTAGCTTACAACAAGAGGAGTAGAGCATAGAAAGTGAAGGAGGGAGATGGCGATTATCCATTACTGCTCCAAGACCAGCTGCAGCTGCAAGGACTATGGTTTGTCCCACAACACTCCTCAAAGTGTGTCCATGAAAAAAAAACTAAAGAAATCTTGAAGGAGCTGTTCCCAGTTGAGTTGAACTTGTTATATAAAACAAGCAGGCCACTCAGTGGAAACGGATGATTGTAGTTGATACCGTAGTATGCTGCACAGACTTCCCCTTTCAGGATTGAGTCACTCATGCCCCTAACTGCTGGCAGCGCAAAGCGAAGCCCATAACTGGGACTTGTCGCTGTCAAAGGAAGCTGCTTGCCCAAGGCTGTCCCTGCATACTGCCTGCATCACAGATGGACTGACTGGCCCCTTTACCTCAACTCTGAAGCACTGCCCAGCTCCAAAGAGGCCTTGTTGTAACCCCACCACAGTTCGACTTTCCCCTTTGACCAAATCTTGCTACCCTCATAACTGTTTTTTCCTAGAGCACCCCAATAAACTTCCTACACTCAAATCTTTCTTGACAGAATGCAAAGAGCACGAGTGTCCTACTGTTCTGTGGATCTGACATGCTCGAATATATAATAGAAAATTGAAAAATGACTCTACATAAACGAATCTTCCTTATTGACATACTTTTATCAATAATTTAGATAAGCAGATAGAAATTTGAGTCAGCACTCAGTCTTTCATTCACTCAAAACGCATTTTTTTTTTTAACTTTTCTTATTTATTTTAAGTGTGTTTTTCCAGGACCCATCAGCACCAAGTTAAGTAGTTGTTTCAACCTAGTTGTGAAGGGTGCAGCTCACAATGGCCCACCTGAGAATCAAAATAGCAACCTTGTTAAGAACACCACGCTCTAACCAACTGAGCTAACCGGCCACCTCAACACGCTTTTAAATGGTCTATTATATATAGAACTATTTCAGGTTATAGTAATACAGAGATGATTGAAACACAGCTTCTAACCATGAGGAACTTACAATTAAATGGTAAAAGAAAGAGGTATATGGGGAACGTAAGCATACCAAACTAGGCTTGACACAGAAAAAACAGCATAGAAAAGTCAGGTGTAGGAATTTAGATCACTTCCAGTTGGGTATATCAGTAAGTTCTTGCAGAAAGTGAAATTTGACATGGCACTTGGAAAGCAGGTATGAGTTGGATAACTGAGGAAGAGGAAAGTGCGCCTTGAACAGAGAGAACTGAATGAGCAGCGAGGTGTTAGTATTGCAATATGGAACTTATGTAAGGGATGGGAACAGGTGAGTCTGATGGCAACAGGTGAGAAGCCACATCAAGACTGGTAGGAGGGGTAAGACAAGGAACTGGCCCAAAACTTCTGTGTGGCATTTGAGAATCAGGAGGGATACCTTGGCTGCAGAGGTTCCCCATGGAGGAGCAAGGGATCCCAGTCCCATACCAAGCTCCCCAGCCTGGAGTTATGGTGCCTGGAAGATGAGCCCCCACAATATCTGGCTGTGAAAAACAGTGGGGATTCTGACCATCTGGGTGGGATGAAAGGCTTTGGAAAACCCAGACATACACTTAAATAGCCCACACACAGATTCACTCATTCGCAGGCACTTACCTTGGGCTCCAGTGGAGGGACGGTGACTCAGGGGGGCATCAGAGGCAAACAGGGGACAGGACAGACTGACGTGTGTGTCTGCAGAAGGAGGGCTGGAGGACAGTCACCAATTTTCCTGTGTGGGTCCCTTTCCTTTGCAGCTGGTAGACAGATGCCATCTTTCCTGTGTTGAGCCCACCCCCACACGGCCAAATCTGAATCTGATTGGCCTGTGAGCTCCACTGCTTCACACTCCTGACTCACTGGGACCCCATCCCACCCAACTCATGCACAGTAAGAAGCACTTTCTCCTGAGCAGCCAGACCCTGAGAATTGCACTTTCTTGAAAAACTATCAAAGTCAGCTGGTGTTAGGTGGGTGGCGACTGGCCTTGGTGTGCTCTGAGACTTTTGCTGAGTGGCTTCAGGCTCAGCACTGGCACCAAACTGGAATCTACATTAACCTGGTGACCACAATTCTTCTCACCCTAGTGACTCCCTGAAACCTTGCTTCACCCAATTTGCATACGATAGGAGGCTTTATCAGCGGCTGAACCTTAAGGGGCTGTCAGGTGTCAGCAGGCCTTGGGGTGTCCTGGCTTTTTGCAAAGCTACCCCACGCTGGGTAATCGTGGCAGCCATCCTTGGTTCACAGTGTGGTCTTTCCCATGTGTCTCCAGGGTCAGCACAGGAAATGAACAACTGCAGATTGCTTTGTAGCTCCTACCAGGTAGCACCCAGCTGGTCACAGGCAGTGGCTGATCTGGACCCGCACCACAGCCCTTCTGAAGAGGCCCCAGCACAAGCATACTTGGAGGTTGGCTTTAGACCACAGCCAGTAGCCCCATAAGCAGCACACACAAAGGGCAGTCTCAACAGGCACCAGAGCCCTCTGTGGTGAATCTCACTCAGTGGGGTAAGCCTCCCTGCACAGCAGCCTATAAGCTGTGGATGTGGCCAAACCCCACAGCCAAACAGCCTGAGGGCCAAGCTACCCACTGATGTGCCAATAGTAATCAAAGCTCAACTGTAACAGGAGAGCACACACTCCTGGAGCACCCAGAACAGGTAACTGGTCCCCACAGGGCACCTACTACATAAGGCTACTTGGCCAAGACTGGGAGACACAGCAGATCTACCTAACACATAGAAACAAAAACAGAAAGGGAGCCAAAATGAGGAAACAAAGAAATATGTCTAAAATGATAGAACAGGAGAAAACTCCAGAAACAGAACTAAACGAAATGGAGGCAACAACCTACCAGAGACAGAATGCAAAACAATGGTTATAGAATGCTCAAGGAACTTAGTGAGAACTTCAACAGAGAGATAACAGGCATAAAAAAGGACCAGTCAGAAGTGAAGAAAACAATAACTGAAATAAAGAATGCACTAGAAGGAATCACCAGCAGACTAGAGGAAGCAGAGGATCAAATCAATGATTTGGAAGACAAGGTAGCAGAAAACACCCAATTGGAACAGCAAAAGAGAAAAAAAGAATGAAAAAAAAATGAGGAGAGTTTAAGAGACCTCTGGGACAATATCAAGTGCACCAACATTCTCATCATAGGGGTACCAGAAGGAAAAAAGAGAAAGTAAGTGATTGAGAACCTGTCTGAAGAAATAATGACTGAAAACTTTCCTAAAGTGGTGAAGGAAATAGACATAGAAGTCCAGAAAGCACAGAGAGTCCCAAACAAGGTAAACACAAAAAGGCCCACACCAAGACACATCATAATATGGTAAAGGTTAAAGACAAACAGACAATCCTAAAAGCAGCAAGAGAGAGGCAACTATTAAATTATAAGGGAGCCCCCATAAGACTGTCAGCTGATTTCTAAACAGAAATTTTGCAGGCCAGAAGGGATTGGGACAAAATATTCAATGTGATAAAAAGAAAAGACCTATAGCCAAGAGTATTTTACCCAAAAAGGCTATCATTTAAAATCTAAGGACGATAAAGAACTTCCCAGACAAGAAAAAGCTAAAGGAGTTCATCACCACCAAACCAATATTACAAGGAATGCTAGTGAGACTTCTTTAAGATGGAAAAATAAAAGGTCAAAATTATGAAAAATAAAATGGTAATAGTTACATATCTATCAATAATTACTTTCAATGTAAAGGGATTAAATGCTCTAATCAAAAGACATAGAAGGGTTGAATGGATAAGGAAATAAAATTCTTGCATATGTTGCCCACAAGAGACTTCAGATTGAAAGACACACACAGATGGAAAGTAAAGGGATGGAAAAATTTATTTTATGAAAATAGAAGCAAACAAATAAACAAATGCTTGGGTAGCAATACCTATACCAGACAAAATAGACTTTAAAACAAAGGCTATAACAATAAAAGCTATAACAATAAAGGAGGACTCAGTAATCCCACTTCTGGGTATTTATCCAAAGAAACCCAAAACGCTACTATTAGTGGACGTGTGCATCCATATGTTCATTGCAGCATTGTTTACAATGGCCAAGATGTGGATGCAGCCAGGCGTTGATGGAAGAATGGATAAAGAGTAAGTGGTACATATATAAAATGGAATATTGCTCAGCGGTGGAAGGGGATGTGTTCCTGCTATCTGTGGCAGCATGGGTGGGCCCAGAAGGTACTGTGCCGAGTGGAGTGTCAGGCAGAGAAAGACAGATATAATGTGATTTTACTTACATACGGAATCCAAAGAACAAAATAAACAACAACAACAAAACAAAACCAGAAACTCATAGATACAGAAAACATTTTAATGGTTGCCAGATAGGAGGGCGTTGGGGGTATAGGTGCAAACAGAGGATGAGATTAAGAAGTACAAATTGGTTGTTAAAAAGTAGTTATGGGGATGTAGGGAATAGCATGAGGAACATAGTCAACAATATTGCAATAACTATGGTGTCAGATGGGGACTAGATTTGTTGGGGTGATAGATGGGAGGAGGTTGGGGGCAGGGTGAAAAAGTGAAGGGATTAAGAAGCACAAATTGGTAGTTACAAAATAGTCACGGGGATGTGAAGATGAGGAATATAGTCAATAATATGGTAATAACTATGTGTGGTGCCAGGTGGGTACTAGACTAATGCGGGGGATCATTTGTTCAGTTACATAAATGTCTAACCACTATGTTGTACACCTGAAATTAATACAAAATAATATTGAACTTCAACTGTAATTAAAAAATTTGAAAAGGGGGGAAGGTAAAGGGAAATAAGAGGTACAAATTTCCAGGTATAAAACAAATAAGTCTTGCGGATGTAATATACAGCATGGGGAATATAGTCAATAATATTGTGATTAGCGTGGTACAGATAGTTGCTGGACTTATGGTGATCACGTCTCTAGATATATGAATGTTGAATACTTATGGTGTACACCTGAAACTAATATAATATTTCATGTTACCTGTATTTTTAATAAAAATCTTTTAAAATATATTAAATTGTATTCAACAAGTAATAGAGAATTAAGGGAAATTTGAGCACATGAGTGATGATTTCAGATCTGTGTTTAGGAAGATTAGCCAATGACGTGTAATCAGGAGGTGTGAATTCAATTCCAACATCTTCTAGCCGGGTGTCCTTGAATAAATTATATAACCTCTCTGTTTTGATTCCTCATCTGGAAATAAAGCTGAGTTTCAACTATGTTTCTTAAGCAAAGTAACGATTTACTGTCAATAAGACATCATAGTGAATGCTGTGTCCAAAATGCTGGTAATTTATTGTCTGGTTATTCACATATTTTTCTATCTTGATGGACTCAAACTGTGGGGGCGATCCCTTCCTTCTCCCTACCTGAGAACTCAGTGGATATGTCGAGTGATTCTGTTCTAAAATGGAACTCAGTCCTAAACACGGGTGTGTGTCTTTGTGTGTGTGTGTGTGTGTGTGTGTGTGTGTGTGTGTGTGTGTGTTAGTGGAGCTAGAGGGAGGTGGTAGAGATGAGAGAGGTCTTGACTGGTTTTCAGCAATAATAGCTCTCAAATATTACAGATTTACTATGTGCCAGACAAAATGCCAAATGCTTTAAACTGTTTTTCTCATTTAATCAACACAATAATCTTATTTTAAGAAATAAGATTATTTTTTACAAGAAAAGAAAGATTCCTGTGGGAATATTGGGTCCACTTGTCCAGGCATCTGCTATAAAGATGTTAGTAGAGCAAAGATTTCTTACTATGTAGCAATGGTATTTGCCCCTTATATAGTGACTGGAAGATCTAATTCAATCAACCAGAGTCAGCAGATGCTGAACGTACATTCACTTATTGATGTGGGCAGAGTTCAATCCCGAGTTGACACCCTCCTCATTTAAAATGATGAGAAGGTTTTTTTGGATTCTCACTTGGAAAAGGGAATAAAGATGACTCATTTACTAATTTGCTGAATGACAGATATTTGAACTGTGCATTGGTCACTGATGCTGGAGGAAATATAGTCTTCCACGTTATTTTATTTTTTATCTCAGAAATGTACCATGAACAAAAAAAAAGTCCCACAATATTTCTTTATGATACAATTTAGTAAGCCCTGTTTTTCATTTCACCAGAAGCAGCCAGGTCTACGCAAACCCTCAATCTCTCTGACCTTCAGTTTTCTCATCTGTAAAATGGAATTATTATAATACTTAACTTGCAGCGTTATTATGAGAAATGCTGTGTATATTAGAAAAGCTGTGTGCAAGACATCTAATGCACTGCCTGCTACACAGTAAGTGCTCAATTACAGGTGTCCATCCAATCACTTCTGTCTTTCTTTTTATATTAGCATATCGTTATGATTTTGCACAAGCAGGGCATCTGTCTTTTCACTCTCTTTCCAATTATTTGGTTCCTTTATCATAATAAGTAGGGTAACATAAAAGTCTGATGGAAAAAGCCCAAGATACTACATTCCTGCTAAAATGTTGGGACTTACAAGACTTCTGTGATGTGATCCCTGTCTAACATTTTGTTTGGCCCTTTCACCTGCAAACTTATAAGGCAGCTAAACTCAGCTACTTGTACTTTTCCTACACATGATGTTCCCTCATGATACTGAAATGACTTTTTCTTCTTTCTCTGCCTGGTTAATTCTTATGTGGGCATTATATTCTCCAAAAAGTCCTCCTTTCTCCACCCCGACCCCACTCTTTGGCTCAATTTTTCTCTGCCTGTGTTGCCACAGCATTCTATGCTTATCTTTGTTACGATGTACACTGAATTGTCATAGACGGTTTGCTTAATTGTTTCTGCCACTAGATAGGAAGTCCTTAACGTTGGGGGGGGTCTGTGTTTCTAATCTAAATATTGCCAGAATCCGATACAACACCTCATTCACGGTTGGTGCTCCACACATGTTTATAACTTATTGAATGAGTATGAGGTAGACGGTTTCCTCTCCAGGGAATAATGTGGCACCCACAGCAAGTACCTTAGAATGTAAGGATAAGAAAGTCACACCATACCAGTAAAGATATTGGGTTCTGATACCGACTGTGTGATATATATTTGGAAAGAATTAAATTCTCTCACAATGGTAAATCTTTAATCATCTTTAATAGGTGAAAGCAAGTTATAATCATTAAGGAATTTATCTAACATCTTCTCGAAGCCATATATTCAACCTGTATCTACTCTTTAACAACAAGTCAAACATTTATATTAGCTACATAATAGTATTTAATATGGAGGCCCTAAATCATCTTTATTAAAGTTTTAAGGGGGGTACCTCCTAGCTTTAATATAAGGATTTTATTAATAAGTGAATTAGTTCATACCTACCCTACTTCTTTTCTTTCTGGTTTGTTAAACTTTAATCATATCTCCTTTGCTAAAATCATTTTAGCCTATGGAATTTTAACTTTTTATCTTGGTTTGTTTGTTTGTTTAGTTGTTTGTTTCTTTAAAATCTGAGAGGAGAATTGTCACATTTTGATTATAATCATAATCTATAATGAAACCAAAACAAAATTTTCACCAGCTAATAGAGCAAGAAAGGAAGGCATTTTGATTTACATTTATAAGAACTTGAATGGTTATAAAATGCAAGCTGAAAAAATTCAAAGTTGTAAACATAATGTGTATGTATAGTTAGGAAAATCCATTTGGTGATCTCAGGCCCATAAATAACTCAGAATGATTGTCTCTTGGTTAAAAGCCAGCTTGCTAAATTCTATGACTATTTTTGGGAAAGTATGTATTTTAAAGACCATGTAAAAAATCTAATGCTTTTCTTCCCTCTTTAGTGAGGTTTTTCCCCCTCTTATAGAAACTGCCCTGTTTCACCAATAGAGACTTTTTTGTAGAAGAGCTTTTCTAAGAGGAGAATTTGTCTCCATGCATATTGACGAATGTGCTCTTATTGTGATGACATGATGGTATATCATGGCAAAAGTAAAAATTTTCTATGGTTTTAATCTACCTTTTACCATCCCTGTGAAGTAACTCCACGTTGTTGAATCTACTTACCTTGCTAACTGGTGCCCCCTTACTGGCCAGAGCAAGTTCAAGTTGAGATCATTTAGATGTATTTGGTGTTGGAATCTCCAAGGATAAAATGCAGTGCTTTTTGCCTGACTTGTCCTCTTCTCCACACCAACACTAGACATTAAAGGAGGGATCTCATGGTAGGAAAGCACACTAGACTAAGAGTCAAAAAGCACACGTTTCTGGCACTTCCTAGTAGTTCTTACCCAGGGTAAGAACAACTATCTAGCTATTGTAGCACCAGTATAAGGTTGGGGCCTTTTTAGTCTAAAAAGATTTTGAAAGATTTTAGTGGTCATGGTAGTTGACTTTCCAGCAGCATTCCATCTCCAGATGATTAATCTAAGACAGTAGTTTTCAAATTTGGCTGTACATTAGAGTCACCTGGGAAAATTTTTAAACTTTGGGTGCCCTGGCCACAACCTAAACCAATTAAATCTCAAACTCTGGGGGTTGGATCCAGATATTCAAAACAACTTTTTTTCAGAGATTCAAAATTTTAAAGTTTTCCCAGTGATTCCAGTGTGCAGCCGAGGCTGAGAACTATTGATCTTGGGAATGCCGTGACCTTTGCTAGTAACCCGTTTCTGAATGTGCATGTGATCCAATTCTGGCACACAAAGTGCAAAGCGAAGGCTGCAGGAAAGCTTTGGGAAAAGATTTCTTTCCCCCAAAAGAAACACAAGAGACAAAGGGAACTGTTAAAAGTCTGAGGTTGAAAATACCTCACAGAGGCAGACAGAGCTGCCAAGTCAGACAAAAGTGGAACCAAAACAAGGAGCATGTCCAACCTCTAAGCTTCCAGTTATCTGAGATTATAAATTTCCTTATTGAATAAATCAGGTTCACGGCTTTTCTCTCATTAGCATCGAAACATCCTAAGTTATCTTCCTCCAAATAAGAAATATTGACTTTACTCCTGGCTGCTGTAACTTCTTTTTTGTTCTTTCTCTTTTTGTTATTCTTTCTTTTTTTAATTTTTCAATCACAGTTGACATTCAATATTATTTTATATTAGTTTCAGTAGTCAGTGCTTCTCAATTCATCATTGAGATGAATAAAGCTTTGAAAAAAACGCAAAATCTTATACCCCACCCAGACCTACTGAATCAGAATCTTTTGGGCAGCCTAATATTCTGTATTTTCACAAAGCTCACCAGAAGATTTCAACAGAGCCAGTCTGTATACTGGTGTTTGGGAATACGGGCTTTTTTAATAAAGAGAAAGAAAAGATAGAAAGTGGTTATTATGTCAGGCAAATAAAAATGAAAAGAATTTTAAACATTATCTAGTATGACTATCATCTCACACATGCAAAACTTGAGACCCAGACAAGTGAAATTATTTGCTCTAAGGAAAACATTAGTTCCTTACTCCAAGTATAAATGTTATATCTATATTTGCATTTTGGTCTTTCTACAAATGACTGTTGCTTTCATTTAGAATTGGAATGTGGATTTATAGAGTGTGGACCCTATTCTTTAAATGGACCAGCTTGAAAACTATCTGAACTACATACTAAAAGATGCATTAATATATTGTTCAGGTACCATGTAGCTTATACCAGAGACTTGTTTCGTGTACTTCTTGTGCTCAGAAATATTATGAGTTAACTGCACTGGAATTTCCTTGCCCTTTTCTCTGCTGAGGTAGAATGTGGTTAAAAACCAGAGGTCTGGGGGGGAAATTGCCAATAGTTCAAACAATATCTCCTGTCAGGCTTGTTTGATCTCCTTGTATTTATTACCCTTCAGATTTGCCTTTGGATATTTCCCCCCCTGCATTAGGATTCTTTAGCTTTCTACTGAGACCATTTTAGATAATTGACACCATATGAAAATTGGTATTTAGGTTGGGGGTTCTTATTCGACATACCAAATTCTGTAGAATGTCCTTTCTGTTGTACCACCAGCAAGGAAAATTTGCCTGTACCTAGCCCAATATTAATATTATCATACTGTAATAATGAATACAGTATCTCATTCGGAGGGGAGCCAGAAATAGAATGTCTTCATCAGTTAGGTTCACATCTATAGATAAATTGTAAATGGTACTATACTGAATTTCTGCATGTTTTTTCTGAGAAGCAGTTTTATATTATATATATATATATGTGTGTGTGTGTTTCTTTTTCTCCACATTCACTATAAAATTTGATGTTATCAGGTTAAAAACGTGGCTCTTCAGACAGTCTTGCTATTATGGATTCCTTACCAGCTCTGAACCTGAAGTGTGAATATGTAGGGGTTCTGTACTCTTCACACTCACGTTACCTTTGAGTACGATGCGTAGTGGTTTGGGGCCATGTACATAGAGGATTCATGCTCCTTTGTATCTAATGGATAAAATAATGTTTGTAAATATATAAATTTTAAAATATTAGTACTATTAGTTTCTGTTTTCCTGTTTCTAAGTATTGTCTTCCCCCTGGCCTCCCGTCCACCCCTACTCCACTCCCCCACCCCACCATCGGCCCAGATCTAACCTCAAGGGCATTTGAGAAAATAAAGCTCAATACATGGGCCACAAAATGTAGGGAAAACAGACAGAAGCCAGAACAGGAAACCCATTCTCTTCCATTCCTTTGGGTACCGTGGAACCTTTATGTAAGAAGAAGTGATAGGGTAATGTATGAATGTATGAAAAATACTCAAATGTGTAAACATTCAAGATATTTGTTATTTTTGTTAAAATGTTATATCAGTATAGTAATTTCTTTGCATTTAAAACAATGTCACCTCTGTGATAGCAAGAGAGTTAAGTCTAAAGTAGTGTTTCCCAAAGTATGTTCTGCAGGATGATAAATGTTCAGGATACCAGATAAAATTACATGAAAAAAATTTAAGTGAGCAAATAGTTTGGAGAGATTGAGTTTAGCAGGATCTCTCAGAGCCTGTAGTACTCTACTGTCATGTGTGAATATCCAAAAGACAGGCTCTAATCTGCCACATTTTCAAACATATTTGACCATGGGCTTATTTTTTCAGTGAAGCAGTTTGTAGGAGTAAAGTTGATCTATATTCGTCTGTAGTATCGCAGGAGTTACAATAAGGACAAATCAGCTCACAGGTATGAGGTGAAGCAGAATGGATTTCTGAAAGTAGGAGAGCAGAACCAGATTCTAACGGCTGGGATTGCCCAGTGTGACTACATTTGCAGATAAGCAGCATTAGAATGGCCCGTCCTACAGCCTTGACACACCTGTACACCAGAAGCCTGGGACTGCTGCTTTGAGATCCCCTGAGATTTACTTGTGCCCTTCAGTGACAGAAAACGTTACCAAACATTAACAAATTCTTTTTAGAATTTGATTTAATTTTTAGTAAGATGTCTACTTCTATTTAAATACAACACAACACTACACACACACACACACACACACACACACACACACACACACACACCTCCCCAGTAGGAGTCATACTTCCGGTTGGTATCCAATCATGGAGCTCATTTTGTTGTTACTGTTGTTGATGTCATGAATTTGTGAGCCAACTTTCCTGTGAAGAGCTGGCTGTCAACCATATTAAATAGGGACTCCATAAGAGGATCAAAATGAGGCACTTCTTTCTCACTCTGACTTTCTTTTCCAGAATTCAAATGATAACCATCATTTATCGAGCATTGTGCTGCCTAAAGCACCTCTGCGTTACCTCTTCTTTTTAAAACAACCTTCTGAAGTAGCCATTATTATCTTCATTTTACAAGTAAAGAAAGTAAATCTTGGAGGGTGTAAGTAACTTGCCAAGGTAACTCAATTGTCTCCTAATAAGCCTGTACTTTAATAGAAGTTAAAAAGGGGCATATTGATAGCCTCAAGAGGTCAATAAAAAGAAAAAGTTACTCCTGATAGTGTATTAGTTTGTAAGTATCTAAGAAGTCAAACTGATAGCTACTTCTCTTTTTCTCTCGCTAGGTTTGGTAAAAATCCTTCTAAATCCTCTTTTCTTTTCAATGGCCAATTACACCCAACTCCTATCAAAATGACCAAATCCAATGTGTGTGTGTGTGTGTGTGTGTGTGTATGCGTGTTAGGATGGATAGATGAGAAAAATATCTAAATGATTTTGTAAGCAAAACCTTGCGCTTATAAGCTGGTAAACCAACCATGGAAAAAAATCCAAATATAAAATTAATGCAATAATGGTGTTTATGTTTTTATTACCCTGTAATTATATCATTCCTGTGATTGTTTTTCTTTTCATGCTGGTCTATAAAATGTTGCTGCCTCAACGTGTTTTAAACATCTACATTTGTAGGATTAGGACTAGTGATGTTTTGCCAGTTTCCATGAAAGAAAAGCCAGATACACCAAACTTACCTTCTTGGATAAAGTCCTTCATTAGTTTAACACCTGACACTCTCAGCTATATCCTTTTTGGTGGAATTGTCCTAGTCTTTAGATAACAATATACTCTTTGTCATGAGAAACTCATTAGAAAATTGGTTATTGTACTGATTTTTATACTTTGCTGTTATAACTTACATTAGTTATCTTCTTACTTTATAAATATTGATTTATTACAAAGTTAAGATTGATTATTTTTAGGGTTGCTTGTTCAAATAAAAATTTCCATATGATATTTTTTCTTTATTCCAAAGGCAATTTTTGCTTGTTCTTATTCACTTTGTAGTATTCTAAATGCTGCCAAAATTTGCATTAAAATATAGGGACACAACTAAGTCTAGCCATTTGCCAAGATAGCTCAGTTAATGGGTGGTTACTTTTTTCTTTTCCACAAAAGGATTAATTATAGAATTCCTGTAAATGGCAAGTTTTCAATATGATCAAATTTCTAGGAGTCTATTTCCTAGCAAGTTTTCATTAATCAATCCCTTACATTAAGTGAGGTATGTATGCCTACATAAGTAAAAAGTGCCCTACTTAAAAATTTTGGATTTGTATCTGGAAACAAGAAATTGCTACTAGAAAATGTGTTAACCTGAACCACCCACTTCTATTAACAAATCAAAACATTTTTTAGGTAAATAAATATTTAACAGTAGATCTATATTTTTTGGCATGGCCCCAAAATTACCCATTATTTTAAATTAAATTGTCTATTACAACACTTTTAGAGTAAATAAATATTTAATGGTATATCTTTTTTTTTCTGGCATGAACCCAATATTACTCATTATTTTAACATCAGGACATCCTTAATAAACCTATAGGTTTTTACTTAAGCTAATAAGTGATTAGCCTTTGCCCCAGAATTATTTAAAAAATGTAAAATATTCAGTTTGCTAATAGGTATTTCCTGTTAAAGTCGGCCTCTGGGTTGATTTGTTCTACTTGGACATATTCCAGCTCATCCTGGCTTTAACCTTGTAATCCAGTATTTGCCAGTCGAAGCAGCACTGTGTAAGAGCAACCTGTATCTCTCCAGCTTCCCTACTCTTCCCTCACTTCCTCTCCTACCTGTAGCACTGAGGGGCAATGAGGAAAGTTCCATGATTACTCCTTTAATTTTATAATAAAATGATGCTGGAAAAACAGGTGCCCTGGACTAAATGTGGCGATGAATGCTACTCTGGATGTATGCTGCTTTCTTATATACATTTTAACATGCTCACAGGTTGTTCTTATGAACACTGATGTTCAAATACTGTTGTTCTAGACAGCCAGACTGATTTCACTGAATAAAAGAAGTATAGTGGAGACGTCTATGAAGATGGTAAAATGACGAGACTCCTGAATCTCTTCCAGAGAAATTGCACTGAAATATGTATGAAACTATCAAAAACTGAAAATATCCTTAATAAGAACAATGACTGACAAGAAATCAGTGTGTACAAAGCTATGACATTTTTACAAGTATTTAACTGAAAAACCCTCAGTTTTTTACTTCTAAAACGGGATTACAATTTCCATTTATAAAGGGGTTGTGAGGATGAAATAACAAGGAACGTAAAGCTAGCATAGTATAAAAGTATATAAGCTAGTATAAAAGCTAGCATAGTATACAACCCAGTATGAAAGCAGCCCTTCAAAATTATCCACTCTTTCCACTAAGATTTTCATCAGCTTCTGTCCACCCCATGCTAGGCGTGCCAACTAGCCATTTGCCAACACTGCACCACTGAGGTCTGAGCCCCTACTTACAGGTCAAGCAGGTTTGGGATTATTCTGAGGCTCCCAACCCAAAATTTTTAGGGCATTAGTTTCAGCGAATTTACACTTCTGTCCTGATAGCCGGTGTTAACACAAATCTACCCTGCCTCCCACCTCTTTCTTATATCCGCCCAGACTTCCCAGGAACTGTGATTCAGGCACTCTTCAGATATCAACTATTCATGGAGCCTAGAAGGCCTGCTGAGGCCTCCTGATCTCTTACACGTCAACACCCACTACCCTAAGACCCGCATTCACTGCTCCATCCTGCTAACTCCTGTCTATAGAAGAATTCTCCTGTAGGTGTCAGTTTCCAGTCACTTCCCTGCTGGCCACAGGTATTCTCCCTTTCATTCCAGAATGTATCATAGCTTGGAACTTACGCTACCCCTTTCTACAAGCCTCCATACAGAATGGCGTACAGTGAATACATACCCTTCCCTTCCCTTCGGTCCCTCCCAAGCTTGCTCCTCTACTGGTATACTGTCTGGCCTTCAGCTTTGATTCAGGTTCCCTTCATATTCATTTACATCACAGATTAATCAAATGAGAATTAATGCCCCCCAAAACCAATGCCAGCATAGAATGCGACAAAACTTTAAACTATGAAATCTACAAGCATCTAAGCAAGGAAAAAAAGCACCATTATAACTTTCTATGAAAAGAGCTAAAATCAGGTTATTTTCAGATTTCTTCTGTGTAAATATCAACTCTGAAAGATGACAGAGTTACAATTACATTCCTCTTAAGGAAAAATAAAAGTACGATCTGGGAATTCTATACCAAATGAAGCTGGGTATAAAGGGAATAGGATATTATCTGATTCCTAACATACCTGAAATATACCATTCAAGTGGTCGTTTTACTAAAAGTTATGTATAAAAAAATTTTGAATATTGAATTCTATTTCCCCATTAATTTCTAATGTATTTACAGGGCTATGTTCCCATAGGGAGGGAGAAGGGAGAAACAACAGCCACTTAAGAAGTTTCTACTTTTTGTTAGTCTTGGTGACTTTTATTTCCCACATGTCAATTTCAGAAAAAGGTGATAAAGTTGGTATCACCTTTAAATGCTATTTCTAGCAATTGATAGCACAGTTAAATGCTATTTCTTAGAGGATTCTCAGTCCTCATCGTCTGGAAGCGTCAGCCAAGAAATTTTCAGCTAAGAATTCAGATTGCTCTGGTTTGTTAACAACTATAGAGTTTGGTAAATAGTGAAGGTAAAGCTCCTATTGCATTTGCCATTAGTGAACTTCAAATCACTGTCTTGTTTTCAGTTGAATGTAGGTGGTCACAGACATTGACTCTACCTTTGAAAATGGTTTTTGCTCTCCTCTGAATTCATTTATTCATTCAACCAAAACAGATCATGCCAGAGACTGTGCTGGGTGTGAAAAGAAAAAACACCGATAAGACTCAATTGTACCCTCGAAGAAGTTGTTTCTACTCAAGCAGGAATGTGAAAAGCTCGAAGCTGCTTCTTTAACTTAAAGTTTTGTTTTGCACTGGCTCTTAGAAAAATGCAAGGTAGAGTTCTAAAAAGTAGATACATGCTGTGCATGTAAGTCCCACCGATTTCCTCAGTTTTTAAAAATAATAATGGCTATCATTTGAGTGCTCACTACAGAAGATGCCAAAAAAATGTATACACATTTTAAGAAAGGAAACAAACTATTAAAATAGTAATAATGTATACTAATAACAAAAGATGAATACAAGTCACATTTGACTTCTGCGATTACAAGAGGTGCTCAAGGTGGCTCCCATCAGCGTCCAGACACTTCTGATTACGGAGAACTACTGCTTGAGCAACGTTGACCAAAGTGTCCACTTGTATACATTTTTTTGGCACCACCTGTGTATACCAGATCCTATGCTAAGTACTTTACAAAATTGTATTTCCTATAATCCTCACAGTAATTCCATTTTGCATAGGAGGAAGAGACTTTATTGCCATTTGACAAATTCAGAAACTGAGCTTACAGAAGTTATTAATTATGTCACAAAAGTATACATGGCAAAGAAAGGTTCAAACCCTGCCTATATGACTGCAGCGTTGGTGGCTCTTGACTCTATGCTCTCACCTCCATACTGAATGGGGAAGACAAATATACACAAATTGAGTTAATTAGGATGCAAACTCTTCTCATGGAACTCTTTTGCCACCCTGCATAATCTTAACTGACATTTGTCCCATTATGTGGCAGATTCAGAGGTCTATTGTCATTTGAGCTAATGCAGAGGGTAAGGAGAAAGTGTGGATTTATAGCCCTTTACACATTATGTTAAAAGTATGTTTTTTATTCATAAAGATATATGTCCCCCTATGTTCATTGCAGCAATATTCACAGTGGCCAAGACATGGAAACAACCAAGGTGTCTTTTGATGATGATTTGACAAAAAAGATGTGGTACATACACATACAATGGAATATTACTCAGCTATTAGAAAAGATGAAATACTGCCATTTGCGACAACATGGATGGATCTTGTGATTATCACGCAAAGCAGAATAAGTTAGACAGAAAATTCAAGAACCATATGATTTCATTCACATGTGGGATATAATACTGAAAGCAACAGATGAACAAGACAAACAAAAACTCACAGACACACAACAGTGTAGTGGTCACCAGAGGGTAAGAGGGTAGGGAGGAAGTAGAAAACGATAAAGGGGATCAAACATATGGTGATGGAAGGAGATTTGACTCTGGGTGGTGAACACACAATACAATATACAGATGATGTATTATAGAATTGTGCACTTGAAACCTATAATTTTATTAACCAATCTCACCCAAATAAATTCAATAAAAAATTTTAAAAGTATATATTTATAATTAGATACCTCCCCAGCCATTTCTAAAGCATGATTTTCCTTATCTCTCTGTTAATGGCATCTATCACTACATCTGACAAAGAATGGTTATTCAGTATTTGATTTTGTAATGAACCATACAATAAGAGAGGCAGATATGTTAAACCTGCCCACGATATTTGTGAAGCACCAGGCAAAACTGCAAATGAAAGCCTTAAGTCCATGGCCTGTCTCCTTTCTTTTCTCATTCCCTGCTCAGTCCTAAACCATAAGGGCCCTTGAAACTTGTACATGGCTATGCCAGGCCAAATACCCGAGATTTGTTCACATCCCAAGCAAATAGATCGGACGAGGCCACTTCTTAGGCCTGGGTGTGTATTCAACAGCACTGCAGTGCCCCTTCAGGAGGATGGACCAGGTATCGTGCTCATACAGTCCTAGAATAGGGCTGGGTCTATTTGGAAGAAAGAATTCTGGGAACCCGTGTATCAGACTTGGTCTAGAAGAGGGGTGCATAAGATCTGGGTGGTCCCAGCTTCCCTTGATCCCTTTCACTCTTAGCCCTGTGGGAAGGGAAACGACCAAAGGAAGGCTTCAAAGTGCAGGATCTAAAAGGAGGACTGGATCTGGCTATGACCTACTTTGTAGAACAGGAAATGAAAACTTGGACACTTTATGTGCCTCACTGAGGCTCAAAAAACTAGTGAGAAACTCTGAAACCAACTACTTCTAATATCAAATCTAAGACTTGGTATTGTACCACTTGTCCCATTGTGTTTCTACAGGAAACAATAACAAATTATCTAGAATATTTAAAAGCAATAAATTCTCTCTTCGCTTTTCTCTGCAGAAAAGGTTGTGTTCTCCCTCTGAATGTCACCAAAAGGTTCACATCAACTTTATAACCTCTGGACCTCTGACCTCTAAAGCAGAGAATGGGGCTGATTGAGTGATAGCAAATTTGTAAGGGCTTCTGTCTCCTGTGGAGCAGGACTGTCCAAAGTGATGCTTGTTGTGTTGAAAGAAAATTGAAGTTTTGTCAGAGCTGTAACCAGAGACTTCTTCTTATCATAATAGGTCACTCATCCAACTTAGTTTCTAGTCTGGACTAGATTGTGGGAAATGAACATTTTCTCTCTTAGCAATTGCAAAGACCTAACTGAGTTCTTGCTATTTGTATTTCTGGGTTCTAATTAATTTTCTATTTAAAGATTAACTTCATTTTAAACATGGAGAAAAATATGTTAAGAAAATTAATACTAGTTTTCATGTTTCATTTTAATTCTCTTGGTGATTGAAACCTCTAAACTGTAGAGGAAGATGAAGTTTATTATGGGTGCTGTATCTCAGGCTCTGAACAGAAATTTGACATGATTTAACAAACAAACAAAAAAAATTGAACAGCCTATTTGCTTACCTTTTGTTTAATATGAAAATAGCAAAGATGAAGACCATCCAGTCTCTTTTGCTTAATTGTGGTAAAAAAACACATAACATAAAATTTACCATCTTAACCATTTTTAAGTGTACAATTCAGTAATGTTAAGTATATTCACATTGTTGTACAACAGATCTCTAGAACTATTTATCTTGCAAAACTGGAATTCTATACCCATCCATTGAGAAACTCTCCATTTCCCCTCCTCCTAGCCCCTGGCAACTACCATTCTACTTTCTGTTTCTATGAGTTTGACTACTTTAGATACCTCACGTTAGTGAAATCATACAGTATCTGTCTTTTCTGTGACTGGCTTATTTTACTTAGTATAATGTCCTCAAGTTTCATCCGTGTTGTAGTATGTAACGCAGGATATTCTTTTGAAAGGCTGAATAACATTCCATTATATATGATATATATGTATATATATCTATGTGCCACATGGATATATATAATGGTTTTCTTTATCCGTTTGTTTGTCAATGAACATTTGGGTTCCTTCCACTGTTACCTATTGTGAATAACGCTGCAGTGAACATAGGTGTGCAAATGTCGCTTCATGAGTCTCTCCAGTGTCTTTTATAATGTGAAAGAGTGCATACACACAGAGAATTGCATATTGAAAAGTATTCAAACAATACGGGCTTATTTATAAATAAATTCGTATTCGAGTTAAACCTCTTTTGAAAGCAGAAGCTTAATCTGCTCCTTTTTTATGCTGATTAAGAAGTCAGTTATGTTTTTCTTGGGCATCTGTGCCGCATCTGTGATGAAGCCAGGACACCTTGACTTTACTCGTCTCCCCAGTTTTGCAGTTCCTTTCTAGGTGTCACGCGACTTTTCCTGATGGTTCTCATGCCCAACATGGAAGCCAAGTGAATAGTGTCACAAAGTCTCTGAGCAACAAACACGGTGCAGGGCCACAAACATGGTGGGAAGAACGTGGCACTGAGCCCCGACAAAGAGCATCAATGTGGCTTGTTCAGGATGAGCAAGCCCAGCCTGCAGAGCTGGGCTGAAGTAGTCGGATGTTCACTATGCCCCAGGAGAAGTCAGAGTGTACTTTCCGTCCACTCTGCCATCGTTACCGCTGTAAAGCCTTAGACTTTTTTCAGAGAAAAATCAGCATTTTTGGAATTTGTGCTTTTGCCTTTGAGGCAGCAGCTTTTCCTTGATGCTCTTACTGTTCACAAAACATGGAAATTAAGACAATGGGGATGACCTGAGCTGGCCTCCGTGATGAGGGTTCAGTCCTGCAGACAAGTTTTCAGAAGAAACCTCGGGGTCCTGAAACAGAAAGAGTCACCTTCAGGTCTACTCGGAAGAAAGTGTCCAGGTGGTAGTATGAGTGGAGAGGACAGTGCATAAACTGTTGACTGAAAAGCGAGACTCACCTCTAAGAAGCGAGAAATCTCATTCTTGAGGAACTCCTCGAGTTCAGATTTCTTCAGCCTGTGCCTGTCGCCCTCCCTTCATGAATATTGACGGAAAACATAACAAGGACCAACACAGCCTTCTCCAGCTCAGACATACTAGGGGTTCACAGGGAAAAGGTGCCTTCTCGTGCTTTTTGCCTTGTTTTACATAGAACAGTTAACATATTATCTCTACAGACCTCAATCCAGAAGAGGGGGTGAGTCTAGCATTGGGTCATCTCCCCTTTCAGGTTCAGAGCAGGGCATGTTGGGAACTCGACGGGTTGTTGGAGTTCACCAGCCACCTGTTAGAAATAGCCCTCGGTCCCTCAGCCACATCGATAAGTTCCCAGGCCGTGTGGCTTCTGGTTGTGTTTGACCAATAGGAAACTTCAGCAAACATACAGAGGCAAAGCAGTGAGGGAGTTCTGGGGTTGACTCCTGCCTCCTCGCAGGGCTCCAAGACAAGTGACTTTGTTTTTGTTCATAAACTTGATTTTGTTTACAAACTATTTGACAGTGATTTGCCCTGGTTACTTGAAATACAACTTACTGGAACTCAAATAAGATTATCTTTTATCATAAGAAACAAACTCTCCTACATCTTCCTAGGATGTGTTCCTAAAAGATAAAATATAATTACATGTATGAACTGTGTACACATAAATATTTATCATCTCTGAAATCTAAACTAGTGTTGTTTATTAGTTTTTTATCATTATTATTAAATATCATTATTGCTATTTATTGAGTCAGTACTATATAGTTTACTATACAGTGTACTTTACATATATTTTTCTTCTTTAATCTGCACCTACCTGGGAAGGATTTTTTTTTCCCACAAATAAAGAAAATGAGGCTCAGAGAATTTAAATAAACGTATCCAAGGCTACTTAGCTAAGAGTGGTTAAAGAGAGGATTAGCTGACTCTTCCTTACTTGTTTGCCTTTTATGTTTTAAATCCATCTAATAGAGATCAAATTTTTGCTTTTCATTTATTCACCAATCTATTTGAGATCCTAGCTCCTGGTTTCAAAGCAAATGAAGAATGCATAGTATTTATGCTATCAAGCCTATGAGATGGTATTTCTCATGTAATTTTATATCACTGCATGTGTATTTATGGTGCTTTGGGGAGACAACAGTTTTCTTTGACATTTGCCTTAAATATCCAAAAGAGAATTGTAGTAGAATAAAATAATCAGTCTTTCTGACTCCATCTTGCTTGAGCCTGCCTAGTTTCCATAACATGTCAGTTAGCAACTTCTGCTTTGTTCCGCACATAAATATGCTAATCATTATAGGGATCTACTTTGTAGCCTAGGAATACTGAAACAGCCTCCCTGCTTGAAACTACCTCCCCAAGTCAATAAAGAAGGTATGTACAAAAATAATGGTCGTTTATCAAAAGATTTAATGGAACCTCATCACTGGGACTACGGCAACTGGAGTTTGTTGACCAAAAGCAAAGAAGTTTCACCATCCCCCTTGGACCCTTGCTGACATCCAGATGTCTGTGGTCATCAATCTCCTCCTGACCTCGAACCCCTCCCGTTTCCTCCTTTCCCTGACATAAAAGAAGCCTGACTTCTGTACTTTCTCAAGATGGTTCTTTAGGATGCTAGTCCACCATCTTCTCAGCTTGCTGGTTTTCCAAGTAAAGTCGCTTTCCTTGCCCCAACTCCTTGTCACTCAACTTATTGGCTTTCCTGTGGCGACTAGTTCGAGCTTTCACTTGATTACAGAATGATGATGCTAAAAGAATAAAGACAAAGTACTGGGCCTATATTTAGGAAATATGTGTGTAGACTTGTGAGTCTACTATACATATTGTATGTTGCTAACCATCATTAGGAAAGTAAGCAACCACTCTTCAGGTGTAAGTGTGGGCCAGTGCAGGTTTCCTCCTAATATTTCTGGCTGTGCCATAAATCCCAGCAAGACGAACTGTTTCTTGGTCATTTGTCATTCTGCTTTCAGCTCATCCTGGAGGCTACTTGGAAGCTCTCACAGAGAGTGCTGCTCATTTGGGTTTCCTTGCCATGCAATCCCTCTGCCCTTCTGAAAGTACATCTCCCACCAGCTGAAGTAAGTCATTTTTTCCTTAGGGAACCAAATCCAGACACTAGACCTTCTCTTCCAGCCTGTAATTAAATCTGGTGGGCAGGTCAGCAGTGCCACTGGGTCAGGAAAGAGAAGAAAAAGGAAGAGGAAGAAATGGCATTTGTTTCTTGGCTGGCCCTTGTTCTTCTCTGAGAGGGAGGCTCTGGCAGCCGCACAGTGGAGTCCCTGTGCCCAGAATACTCGTGCTTACTCAGGGGCTGCCAGCTGGCTTTGAAATGGTTCTTCCCAATCAAGGGCTTGCGTGTTCACTCAGCACCCAAGGCTGAAGCACTTTGCTGGTGGTCTGTTGATGGTGTCAGTTTCCTAATTCACCACCTCAGATTATAATACAGCTGAGCATCTCATACTTGAACACGCATCACAGTCACTTGGGAGGGCTTGCTAAACAAAGATTCCTGGACCCCAGCCCAAGGATTCTGCTTTAGTGGGGCCTGAGAATTTGCAGTTCTAACAAGCTCCCAGGTGATGCAGATGCTGCTGTTCAACAGCCAAAAAAGGCTATCGACAGTCGAGGGGGGAGAAATTAGTTGAGATCAAGTGTCTAGTGATTATGAATACAAGAAGGTGTCGTAGTGCCGGTATCACATTCATACAATATCCATCGTATGACTATACGAGGAGCTCTCTGGTCCCTTAGACATACATAGTAAATCTGCTCCATAATTTGCTTTCAAACTGTCATTGAGAGCATTGTTTACTTCAACAATGGAGTAACTAAGGAAAACTTTATCCCTTTTCTAATTACATAGCATGGAATGCATAACTCTTAAGTGTACAGCCTGGTGAATTTTGACAAATGCACACACCCATGTAATCCATACCCCTACAAGAAGATCTAAAACATTTCCATCACCCCAGAAAGTTCACTCATGCTCCTTCATAGTTAATCTGATTCTCCCCTTCCCCTCCAGGAAACCACTAAACCCTTTTGATTTGGTTAACCAAAAGCTAGTTTTCTTGTTTTAAAACTTCCTATAAATAAGAAAATATAGTATATGCCCTTTGTGTCTTCTGCTTTGCTCAGCATAATGTTTTTGAGATTCATCGTGCTATTGGATGTTCAGCAGTTGTTCCTTTTATGATTGAGTAATGTTCCATTGTATGAATATACTACAATTTGTTTATCAATTATCCTATTGAGGAATAGTTTGGTTAATTCTAATTTGGGGCCATTTGAATAAATCTGGTATGAACATTCTTGTCCAAGTCTTTTGGTAGGTCAGAGGGTAGGTATATTTAAAGTTTTCTAAAGTGGTTGCATCATTTTACATACATAGGAAAGTTTCTAATCCTTTTTAACATTTTATGTTGTCAGATTTTTACATTTCAGCCATTCTAGTGGGTATGTAGTGGAATCCCATTGTAATTTTAATTTACATTTCCCTGATAACTATTGATGCTGAGCACTTTTTCTGCATGTCTTCCTTTTCATTCAAAATTTTTGCCCACTTTAAATATCTTGTAATGTTTGGCTTTTTATTATTGAGTAGTGTGAGAGCTTTATATATTATGATTATAAATCTTCTGTTAGACAAATGCAATGTAATGTGAATGTTTCTGTAAGTGTGTGCTTTTTCACTTTAATGGTGTCTTTTGATGAGCAGTTTATAATTTTGAGGAAATCTATTTAATTTTTTATGAGTATTTTTTGTGTCCTTTGTAAGAAATCTTTGAGTTACAAAGATATTCTCCTATATTTTCTCTTTGTATAAATTCTATAGCTTTAGCTTATTTGATATTTCTCAGATGTATGGTACAAAGTATGTAACTTTTAAATGATTCCCTTTTGTCTTAATGGCAGGGAGGGATATCATCTAATTTTAAAGTCAATCATGGCTATTATTGTAACTTTTATGGTTATCACATTTACATTCTTCTCCATACTATTTTTTTCTTATTGCTTATTTTCTATTACTATTTTTTCTTTTATTGTATATGATTTTTATTTAAGAGGGGGCGTATTTATTAAATCCAATAACTAAAAATAAGTCAGATTTCCTTATTTATCCTAATAGGTAATTAAAGTTAAAGTTAGCTGCTTCAGATTTTATTCTGTTGTAGAATATGAAAAGCAGATGGAACCCCAGGCAAAGGTGTTTGAGGTGATCTTTAGATAATATCCACCTAACTGAACAAGAAATATTCGATTTAATGAGATTCAAATTAATGTCTCCTGCAATCAGTGTAGAGTCCAAATGAAGTACCTGCTACCCAACAAAGAATTTCTCTGATTCTGTCTTACCTGTGTTTGGTTTGGGTCCAAATGCCTAGGATTCCACCTCTCTATGCCACTAGTGAGGCTTAGGCTTCCATCTGTTCTGTTTGGTCAGGAAGATAGAGAAAGTTAAAGGATGTGTTTTGCCTCACTGTGCCTTCTCTATGTTTATACACCTGTGTTTAGGGTATAGTATGAGGAAGAATGAGAACATGAGTCAGATGCCCTGATGATATATTTCCTCCCAGTAAAATAGAGATGTATGTGCTGACCCACCTTGCTTCCACTAGCCCTGCCATACTACCAAATATCAAACTCTGTCACACAGAGCCTTGTATTTATATATTCATTTGTGTATGACTATTTTCAGTATATCAATATGATTTCTCATAGGCTTTAACATAATTAAGGCAGACTATTTATTGTGGCAAATACCAGTCCTAGTAGCTTTATTTCCCATCCAGCCTATCTCGTCCAAAGAAAATTTGGTAAAATGCAATTGAGTAGAGATGATGTTGTTAGAAAAAAATCTTAAAATGTCTATAATTTATAAGAACTTAAAAAGATGGCTGTTGTAAACATTGGTGCTTCATTAGTAATGCATTTCTTGTCATGCACCTCACAATCTACTGTGACAAACTAGTATGTCTGGACTTTTTTTATGTCACTGATTTTGATTACTTATTGATTATCATCATCTTGGTGGAAACCTTTTTATTATGTATGGATCATTTGGTCTGCCATTTTTCTTCTACCTCCTCACTTCTCTAAACACTGTTGCTCACATGCATAGAACTTTTTATAAAAAGCCCTAGAGAAGGTCCACTGATTCTTAAGAAGTAAGTTTCACACTAGTTCTTGGAGAATAAGAAAACATCACGAGAAAGAGTGACCTTGAATAGAATTAAACATCCACCATCCAAAACTATTGATCTGCTGCCATTCCTGAGCAATTTACCCTAAAGTGGGACAGAGAAAACTTATATGGTTGCAGGAGTCAGGAAACAGAGGGATTTCAATTCCAGAAGCTGAAGCTTCCTTGGGGACTCATTAGCAACTGTGATAAAAATAGCACAAAATAGAAATCTGTTGTGCTCAAAATTTAGAGCAGGTTTCTGTCACTAATTTACTACCTTGAAAAGGGAAGAGGACTAGAAGTACTAAGTGTCTCCTGTTTATCACACATTCAAATACATAATTTTAATTAATCTTCCAAGGCATTCCTAGAGGAATGACAATAAGTATTATTATCCCCATTCCACAAAGGGGAACATCAGAGAGTATAAATAAGTTGTTCAATTTTGCATAGTTACTAAGACAGAGATCAAGCCTGCTTTTATTTGACTCCAAAACTCATGCCCTTGTACAGAACCGTACTGGCTCCTTGCACTCCACTTTGCTCAGTCACTTTGCAAGGTCACTCTTTCTCGTGATGTTTTCTTATTCTCCAAGAACTAGTGTGAAACTTACATCTTAAGAATCAGTGGACCTTCTCTAGGGCTTTTTATAAAAAGTTCCATGCATACGAGCAATAGTGTTTAGAGAAATGAGAAGGTAGAAGAGAAATGGCAGACCAAAAGATCCATACATAATAAAAAGGTTTCCACCAAGATGATGATAATCAATAAGTAATCAAAATCAGTGACTTAAAGGGAAGGAGTACCACCAGATGTCTTCTGATGTCTCTTTTGTCTCTCACACTCTGCCATTTTACATGCATGGCCATAGGGGGAAGGAGTAATACAAATACACAAGGTGCCTTATCTTGTGACACAATTTTCCTTCTTAGTGTCAGCTTCCTAAATTATAAGAGGATGAATGTCCAAATCCAAAGTTATAGGAAGATACTGTAATCGAGTGAAAGCTCGAACTACTCGCCACACAAAAGCCAGTAAGTTGAGTGACAAGGAGTTGGGCAAAGAAAGGGACTTTATTCAGAAAGCCAGCAAGCTCAGAAGATGGTGGACTAGCATCCTAAAGAACCATCTTGAGAAAGTACAGAAGTCAGGCTTCTTTTATGTCAGGGAAAGGAGAAAACGGGAGGGGTTCGAGGTCAGGAGGAGATTGATGACCAGACATCTGGACGTCAGCAAAAGTCCAAGGGGGATGGTGAAACTTCTTTGCTTTTGGTCAACAAACTCCAGTTGCCGTGGTCCCAGTCACAAGGTTCCATTAAACCTTTTAATAAACAATCATTATTTTTGTACATACCTTCTTTATTGACTTGGGGAGGTAGTTTCAAGCAGGGAGGTTGTTTCAGTAATTCCTAGGCTACAGGGTAGATCCCTTCAATGATTAGCATATTTATGTGCGGAACTAAGCAGAAGTTGCTAACTGACATGTTAAGGGCACTGGGCAGGCTCGAGCAAGATGGCGTCAGAAAGACTGATTATTTTATTCTATTACAGTACTACTTCATATTTAGAACCAAAACAGCAATACAAGTGCTCGGTATTCATTCTTTCCACGCTTTGCAAAAAAAAAGTCTTTAAAAATAAAATAAAAATCACACAATGTAATGACAAGCACGCCAGTTATTAAAATTGCTAGATGAAAGGCTTACTCATCATGAAGTTTCAAACCTGACACATTTCTTTTAACTGACAAATAACAAAGTTTTTAAAAATGGTTTTCTTGTTGCACTCTGCTGCTTTTAATATAGTGCTTTTGTACTTTGATTGAAAGTATTAGACTTGTCCAAATATTTCCCCCACCATCACGGTGGGAAAATGGAATGAAAGGCAGAATGAATGAACAAGGTAGAGTACTCATTTCCAATGAGGGGTAACCAAGAGCAACAACATTCCAGGCAAATGGATAGTTTTCTTTCTACACTGAAATGTGTTTCTAAACAGAATGTTGAATATAAAATTAACTGAACTTGAGAGGCAACCACTCTTTTGGAAAATCCTTACGTGGACATTTACTAAATATAACGATACTTACCGTCATTTACATTTCTAATATATAAGAGACTAATATGACAATTATAGTACTCTCCACAAATGCGGTCAAGGAGAAGGGGAATTGTAGGCTTTATATTTGTAAATTAAAAAAAAAAACTTTTTATCAACCTCTGAATCCAGTTTTCAAAGGAGTTGGGTTTTCTCCTTTATTCCTAGTAGTCTTGGCTTTTTAAAGTTAAATTGCTTGTGCCTAAACCAATGAAAGTCTTACGATGAGTTGTTATTGTTTTATAAAAGGTGGCGTTTTTCTTTTTTTCCCTTATTTGTGAATCCATATCTATTAGGAGTTTGGCCCAATTAAGAGACCTGACAGAAAACTGTCATATCTGTGTGCTCTCGATGGCAAGCTTTGCATGGTCCTGTAAGTGTCTACATACTTTCATCAGATCCTCAGAATGTGTCTCAGGGTCACTCTTCAATTATTTCTACCTTGTAGAGCTAAGGAAGAGTGAAGGGCATTATTTTGTTATATTTGAAAGAAAACAAAATGAAATAGCACTTTGGGAATTTTACTCAGAGATGTTGGAAACCTAACTTGAAACATCAAACTGTGAAAAGGAAACGTTTTCTTTTTTCCCTTGCTCTAAGCAGGGTAAAGATTGTAGGTTGTCATTGATATTCAAACAGATATTTAAGCCGATATTTGGTTTACATCTTAAAAATATCCAAATGATTCAGCTAATTCCTGTTCGTATTCAAAGATAGTATCCCATTGCAAAGGATGAGAACTGAATTTGTTCAATTCTCCTATCCCACAGCCTGCCAAACCATGGGCTGCAGATCAGACTTGCCTAAACCCGCAGAAACTGAAAAGATTCCACATGGCTATCTATACAGGGAAGCTGAGTACGTCTGTTCTGTTTGGATATGGAGACAGAGACAGGTCAGGCTAGGCTTTCTTGCCCTTCTTCCCCAATCACCGGCGACAGGGGCTTTTTACCTCAGACCAAATCTTTAGAGCAGAGCTCTGAGTAGACTCAGGTCCTGAGAAGTGTAGAGAAAGCAGCTCTTTTCTTAACCAGTGTGAAAACCTTAGCAGAGGACTACATAACACCTGAGAGGCTATTTAATAAATATTTTCTTGCACTTTCAGTTTCTCTATGTGCTTCAGGTTCTTAGATCTTCCGTAGAAAAGGTACGGGAAAATTAGCTGCACAGCGTATAAATTTGAGTCTCTCAATCCTTGAATATTGTAAGGATATGCATAAGGGAATAATAATAATTATGACTTATTCTCTCTTTCATACCCACTTGCTTAGTCAGTTGTGATTAAACCTTAATCAACTTGGAACACGTTGATTATGATATAAATATCATAGTTAAATATACTAAACACTAAATGAAGCATGAAATGCTGCATGATTCTTATCAAAAAGGCAAGGTGTTACTCATCTTTTCCTTTCTCTTAAGTAAATGACCTAAATAGAATGCTGCACCTACCCTAAGCTTAAGTCCTAATATGTCATCTCACTTGTCCATCTTCTCTATCAAGTCACCCTATTATATTCTTTGGATGAATACAGGGATATTTTTTCAAAATGGGTCAGAGCAAATCTTGGGGTATTTTATCCTTGTGATGCCAGTAAAAATGTTGGATCGATTTTTTTTTTGTTTATTTTTTAAATATCAGCTGGGTTGGTAATATAAGTGAAACAACTGGCATTGTCTGGCAATTTTCTTCATCAACATTATTTGTAGACTTATTTCAGTTTGGAAAAGCAATTCATACTTAGGAATGATGTCTTTGCCTAATTGCTTGGAAGATTTTCAGGTTTCTGATTTTCCAAGCAATATGGTGTTTATAATAAACACCTTTCAAGTCTAGCACAGAAAAGCAAATTTTCTTAAATGGAAATATTTTTCCCTAATATTTTTCTTCTAATGATAATAGTTTCCATGGTTTCTTTGCAACATTCTGGAGTGGAATATGAGTGGCGTAAGGCAAAATTGTGATTATTGAGGATAAGAAGACATTACAAAGGAGTGTATTGGCATTGATATTGGATTTATTTCCAGATTCTCAGCTCTGCAGAAGGACTGTGTGTACATGTGCTCATAGAGTATTAGATTTCATTACTTTTTGTTTTTGTTTTTCCCAAAATGAGGATAAATGCTACTGGGGAAAGAGAAGTCAACCACTTTTTAATATAATTAAGCGTTAATAGAACAGCATAAAGTCTATATTTCATATTGCTCTGAAGTTAAAGCTAAAAGCTGCCTCTACAGTTGTGTTGAAATGTTTGTATAAAATCTTTATCGAAAAAATATTAATTTGATCAAAATCATTTGTAACAATTTTTACTTTTATGATTATTTAAAAGTTCAATCATTTTAAATGTATTTTTTTGGAAAAGGAAATGTACATTGCTAGAGTGAAGAGGTAGGGTCTGAATTGACTCTCTTAAAAGACAACTTCAGTGTAAAACTTCATACTAAATTAAACTTCAAAATTTTGATAACTGAACAATATCATGGTACACAATATTTTTAAAACATTTGTTTTATGTATAGGCATACATTTTAAATACATGCTGCTGTTTTTCTTATTCAAATGATTTCTAATCTAATCTGCCTTGAATTTTTCTAACTTTTATAAGAAGGTAAAAAGAACCATTGTATTTTATCTGGTAAATACTGAAGTTACTGAAGTTACATTCTATAGTGGTATGGGAAGGCGGGGGAGAGAGAGGGGGAGCTTGCAGAAGATTTCTTTATAACAAGCTCAGCTTCCTCTACCAGGTTTGGAACTTTCCTGTAGATGTTAGTCTAATCAACACAAAGGCCAAACAGCATCCAGGCTCACCTGGGTCCTAGATAGCTGCAGGCCTCTCCCAGGAATTCAGATGATAGTACGTTCCTTTGAATGATTATCATTTTCATTTCTGGGAAACCAGCATGAGGCAGAGGATTCTCCATGAAGCACTCTGCAGCTGGGAAACTGATTATAGCTCTGAAAGCAATGGTCTTCAAACTTTCTGTTTGGGTACTCCTTAAGGGAATTTGAAAATAGATACAATCCTTGCAAAACTTTAAAGTGACATCGAAAATGTGTCCAAAATATAAATAATTACAAATTAGGTAATCTCCAACTTATTTTAAATATTACCCTTTTAAAATACAATTGCTACATAATTTTAAAATGCATCTGTGGAATATAAATACCAAAATGATTTGATCCTCAATCCTCATCCATCTAAAAAAAATAGCAGTTCATGAATAAGCTCTTATTTAATAACTGGACATTTTAAATCTCTTTTTTTTGAACTTGATTTTTTCCATTTCCCTTCCTCACCACGTTCTATTCTAATATCATGTACTTTTATTCATATAACATAATATAATTTTATTCTTGAAAGTCTTTTATTAATGACCTTATTATATACGCCTTTGCAGCAAAAATATAAACTAAAATTTACTTTTTAAATTTTCTAGATTTTAAATTTTTAAAAATATTTGTCCTGAGTAATATTACAATTTATTAGTAAACAGTTGGACAAAATAGATTGTATAATTGAATTATGTTTAATATAATTATATTAAATATTCATAAACATATTAAATTAAAAGTAATAGAAAGTAATGTTTTAAAAATTCCTCTTTTAGGATGTGTATCTCTTAATGAGATGGATCAGGTGAGATTTTTTCCCCCATGGATTTGTATATGAATATTACTTATTACTAGAAAGAGTTAGGGGTTTAATATTAATTCTATTCTTGTCTGTTATTTTAACTGAGGTTAATGCTAAAAAACTTTATTCATGGATGAAAATGGAAAGACTTTTATTATAGTTATGACACTTAATTTTTAGACCTTTAAACACCTTTTATGCCCAAATTTATATGTTGGTCTATCATGCAAAATTAATTTTATAGATCTAGCAACTGAAAATTTGTTTAGTCCTTCATTTATGTGGAAAGCGAAGAATTAGAGACTAACCTGTGATTTGTTAGCCAGACATGAAATTCTTTCACTTTTCCACACTTACACCACATGGTACAGTATTTTCAGGTATCCCGGTGTCTGGTGTCATTGCTGAAGTATTTTCATTCTAGGGCAATGCAATGGATAAAAAGTGTGACTTTCTTCTGTAACATGGCAATTAGGAATAGTGATGTCTTAACCATAGACCCTTTCTTAGGGAAGAAGTCACAGGAAAAGTGTGGCTCTGAAAATATCCTTAGCCTGGATTTAGCTGTCCAAAAGCATGGTTTCAACAATTAGCTCTGTTCCTAACTGGGTCTGTGCTTCTAGAAAAACATCACTTAATTCTCTGGGCCTCAGCTTTCGCATTGGAAGGCTGGACTAGAACCCTATTTTCCAAAGCTAAATGACATGATTTTTGGATGGTACATGTATAAACTTTATTTGTTATACATTTCTTGTACTATTTACAGGAAAATATAATCAGCATACTAAATCTATGATTCTTGAATATAGTTTTAAAAATGTATCTAAAAAAATCGAGTACTTAAGTTTTTTAAATAAATCTATTTAAAAATAATTAAATAACTAGATATGCAAAAATCCATGAACATGGTATGGGAACTAATGATGTCTGAGAAACACAGAGTAGTTACAATCGCTGTGGTCCCACCAAATTCCAATGTTGTGTAATTTTATGAGAAAGATTTGGAAGAAATGAAAAGAAAGGGAGGAAACAGGGAAGAAGAGGGGAAGAACTTTAGGGAGAACTGCCTCTGGGTGGTGAGCACACAATGTGAGATATAAATAATGTATCACAGAAATGTACACCTGAAACCTATGTAACTTTACTAACCATTGTCACCCCAATAAACTTTAAGCAAACAAAAAAGAAGGATATACACTTATATTTCTAGGTAGTCTCATAAAGCGCCAGTTATGGATGGCAAATATCAACCCACGTAAGTAACTCCAAAAGACAAGTTCAGGCAGTCAAGCATCCATAGATAGATGTTTTAAATGCAGAATACCAATTATGCAAGTCAGGCTTTCTCAACCCACTGAGCGTGAGCTAAAAATCTTCACTATGGCTACACAGCCAAATGATGTGGAAATTTGATGTTGTAATTACCAGGGTAAGGCAGGCAAAGAAAACTTACCACTAAACTTGGGGTACGGAGCTATCTTACTGATCAAATTACTCAAGTAATCTATTAACCTCTTTGTCACATTGCCTTTTTTGCCACAGACAAATCCAATGCTGGAATTTTAATTAAGATAGCTTACTGAGAGTAGATACCCTCCAAGTAAGTGTGGGTTTTTTTCAGATTAATAAAGAAATTCAACTTCTAAAAGTTAATCATTACTCGAGATAAAGAATAGATTGTCTTGCTCGATATTAATGTGAACAATTTTCTAAGGCTTGTAGATCTTGGGTGTGACGTGTAAATACATCCAGCTGGTGATTTTAAGATACTTTCAGCTTCATTATTTTTCCTGTTGTTATAGTCAATTTTCCTGAAATGTTTTTAGTAAGATATTAATAGTAAAATCTAATTTTGTTCTTCTTCCTCCTGTGTCCTAAACTCTCTTTAAGGATCAAAAAAATGAAAATTGTTCAGCCGAATAAAAATCTTGAGTGTGTGCGTGTGTGTGTCTACACACACGCACACACACACACACACACACGTACACACAAGTACACATGAACACCACCAAACAAAACTTATTTTAGAAATGTCATAATTCTACAGATTAGTATGTAAAAAGTGAATCTCGGTTATGCCTTAAGCTAATTCCTTTCTTTTCTTCTTGTCCTATATTCTAACAAAGAAAGAGATCACTCTATTTGGTATAGCCTCCAATATTTCTTGGATCTGAAGTGCATTTTCTCGAAATAACCATAGTAACTTTATATTTGTGGCTTTACAAAGCTCCTCTCCACCCATTTTCTCCAATACAGCAAGCTTATGTGATAGGGACACTTAAAGGAGAATTGGTCAGTTTCTCTGAACACTTCCCTTTGCTAGAAAATTACAGAATATTAAGAAAACAGTACTAATAATAGCTGCCATTTATTGAACACATTACTACTAGGAAGTCTTATGTGCAAAAATCTTTACTATTCCTCACAACGTTGTAAAGAGATATTATTTTACTTTATAGATCAGTAAGCGATGCTCTGAGCTTAATTAACATACCCAGGGACACACAAATAGTATTGGCAGGGTTAGGATTTGAACCTAGATTGACCTTTTCCTGAAGCCAGAAGGACTTTCTTCTACTCTATACCACCCCCTTGTTTCTAATGGTTCCCGCTCAATGTCTGTTGAATGAAATCTAGCATTCAGATATGCTTTTTCCAGATGGGCTTTGATAGCAGATGTCAGGTCAAATCCCTTAGGTAGTTAAGATCAAGCAGAGAAGGTTGGAAATTTTCCAATTGACTATGAGTAATAATGAGGCCATCCGGGTAATGTATAAACCCATTCACACCAACTCTATTCCAAATCCCGCAGAGCATTTTTATTTAGCAGGGGAGGTCAGAAAAGGCTAACTGGCTGCGTGACAGACGAGGTGGTTCAAGAGGAGCTTTGCTCTAACATGGGCAGGTCATTCTACTGCCAGTACAGTCCTCGAGGGTCTGGTTTGAACAGTCAAGTGTCAGTCCTGGGACCATCCCAACACGGATTGAGCCATCCACCATAGCAGATCTCAGTTCCCCGAAACATCCTACCATGAGGAAAAGCTGGCAATGTGAACACTCAATGGCAAAATATCTGCAAATAATGCTTCTTAAAATACATGCAGTTATCATCCTCGTTATTAATGGAAGTAATCCTATGCTGTAGACATTCTGAGTTCTGGTCTGTTCAACCTACATGCAAATGGCCAAGGACTAAGCCAAAAGGTAACAGCAGCAAGCCCACCTTCAGAAACTGGAACAAAAAGAATGTGCTCGTTGCCACGTGGGAGTTAGATAACGCTAATAAATCACACTTGGTAAGCACTTTCTGCATATTGTTTCATCTGATCTGTAACACCTTTTGCAGCAGAGCGTAGTATGGTTTTAGTCTTTCCTTTTTCCAAGTTGGGAAAAACTAAAATTTATTGAATGCTAATGTGTCCCAGGCTCTGTAGTTAGAACATGGTTCATATTATCTTATTTAATCCTTGCGACAAGCTTAAGAGGAAAATGTCATTGTTGCTCTATGTATTACAGGAGGAAACTGAAAGTTGGAGAAGTAAATTACTAATATTCGTGTGGCTGCGAAGTGTTAGCACAGGCCAATCTAACTCCAAACTCGTTTAGCACCATGCTGCATTTATTTGATAAGAATTTAAGGGATTTGCCCAGAGTTCCTAATCTCAAACCTATCTCTATTTATCCCAAAGCCCTTTATTGTTTGTTAACCATATTCTCCTCATTATTGAATTTGGTAGTGGATTTTATTAAAGGAAGTGTGGATTCTTCCTCTCTAAGACTCTCTAAAGAGCAATTATTTACCGCGAGATGGCTTCCATCCAGACAAAGCCATGTCCACCAGGAATAAATCTTTCCTGAGCACCCTCTATCTGCCCCACACTGTAATAAACTCTGTTGAGCTCATCAAAATGAACCTGATGGCTTCTGGAGTTTCCATCAGCAACATGTTTCTCTAAAACCAACGAAAATAGGTACTCATACCTTTTTGGGTTATATATTTACTATTAACAGGAGTAGAGAAAGAAAATGATTCCATTTCCCTTTGTGCTCTTTGAGCAGCAGAGGCGAAAGCCCAGCTTCTTGCCTTTGAATCATATACCTTGAAGTACAGGTCAGGAAAATTGGTGGTCACCTTCAGGTCCCAACCTGCAGAGCAACCCACTTCAGGAAGCCGCGTCATACCGGGAGTTGAGTGTGCCAGACTCCACAAACCTGGACTTGCCGGTGAAAGGCCTCTCCAGCCAAGAACAGCACAGCCAGCAAGGGGTGGTGGGAGGTAGGAAGCAACCTCAGGGCTGGCAAGTGGGCAGAGTGAGTCACCCCTTTGATGTGGAGTGGTTATTCCAAACCCAGAAAAGGTGAGCAAGCCTTTCCTTCCCCTGACAAACCTGACAACTGACAACAGCCTCTTCGTGTAGGAAACTGAGTCACAGAACAGGAAACTTTCAGAGTCACAGGAGAGGAAATTGCTAGTCTATATTGCAATATAAGTTTTACTAAGATAAATTTGGTCTCGGTCCGGTAAAATTTCACCCTGCTCTATGTAAATAAACTACTTCTCATCTTATTTCTCAAATCTTTCCCCACTGCTCCCCATTCTTATTGGGGGTGCCAACTGAGAGGTTTCCACATACAGCAAAACTGTTCAGTAGAATCAACTCTTTAAAGGAATCAATAAATGTTGGTAAAAAGACCACTCTAGTGTATTTGTGTGATCTTACTTGGAGAATGAAAATGCCATAAAGAAAAGATTGTTAAACCCTTTAATGGTTCCGGGAATGCCTGGTTCTTTCCCAGGATAAGAACAGAAGATTCAAATCCTGGGTCATGTTGGATCCATCTGGCCCAGTCTGCGTGGATCTACTTTGCTTCTAGGAAGCAGAGGGAAGGCACTATCATTGCTCCTGGTTTCAACTTTGGGCCGGATTGTCTGCTGGTCTCTCGGTATGCTTTCTTGCTGCCATCTGTGCTCTCCCACGAAGCAGGGCCTAGAAGCCAGAAGACTACATTTCTTAGACCAGCGCTCTGGTTTGAAGACCTCCATTATTGCTCTGGTTGTAGCAAGAGGCACAGAGTCCTTGGCAGATAGCAGACTTGAGATTTTGCCAGTAACTTCTGAGAGCCCTCCTGCAAATCACCCATGTTGGCACTGCAGGTACCTCAGTGGAGGTTTCTTGCATTTCCATCTAGAAATTCATCCTTTTCACATTTTCCGTATTTTCATTGTATGCTACTTCTTGTGGCAATGAACTACAAAATTGACTACCCAGTCATGAAGTATATTTCATTCCTTTCCTCCTATTAAAACTATTTCAAGTTCCAGGGCCTCCCTGGTCTATTATTAATTAAATATATATTCATCTGCCTTGTGCCCTTCATCTTATTGTGGATATTGATCATGTTTAGATTGAAGTGTTCCAATTGTTTAGCCTGTTCTTAGATCAGAGACTATAAACAAACACACACAACCTGAATTTTATTTTTTTATTTGGTTGTCCTTGTCTGAAAAAAATAGAAGAAAAGAAAGATAGAAATGAGCCAAGTTTTTAACAATAGTATCCAATATTTTGAATTATTTAGGCCAGGGTAAAGAGGCAATATAAGACTTTGAGAGAAAATGTCATCTCTGTAAATTAATTTCCTTCCTTCACACAGATCAGGTTTAATCTTTGTTCCCTCCTGTCTCTTTATCTATGTACACTCTTGTCTCTTTATATTTATTTTATTTTTATCTTCCGGCAAAGGAACTATGCTTACTTTTAGACACTACTTACTTGAAGTTCAACACCATGGGTAAGGGGACTTACTCTGAGTTGTTTAAATTCTAAACTTTGCCATCTAATCAAAAGGGAGTGAATAAAATATCACGGGATTAATAAGCCTGACCTCATTGGATATGCTTTTCTTTTGCATGTAGAGAACATTGCATGACAGAAATGCTCTGTGCGATTGTGAATAATGTCACTTAATGACTTGATTTTCTTAGAAAGTAAGAGTTTAGATGTTCACTACCCAAACTTCATCATGTGTCCTTCCTTTGAGTTTTGCTATGAGATTTTCAGTATAAATCAGAAGTCACAAATGGGAAGCCCAGAGCACAGACCAAAGATGACCTGCAGATTCAACCATTCATTCATTCATTCATTCATTCAAAAAACCATTTATCAAGTTTCTACTATGTGCCAGACTCTCTCTAGACACTGAGGATACAATCATGAGCAAAATAAACCCAAATGTCTGCCCTTGAGAATTTTACATTCCACTGTAGGAAGAGGCAGAAAAAACAAGTTAAATAAATAAAATGAATAGACGTTAGGCGGTATAAGTGTTTTCCAGCCAAATCAAGCAGGAAAGAAACATAGGGAATGTGGGAACAGTTTGTAATTTCAAATAGGGTGACCAGGGAAGGTCTCATTGAGAAGGGAACATTTAAAATACTACCTGAAGGAAGTGAAGGGTGCACTATGTGACTAGGGAAAGAGCCGTTCAGGTGAGGAAAGTACTGAAATAAAGTCCTTGAGACAGGAGAGTACACTGCACGTTCAAAGAACAGCTGGACAGAGTGAGTGAGTAAGTGAGTGAATGAATGAGTGAATGAGTGAGTGAATGAGTGATTGAAGAGCTGTAGGAAGGAGGTCACAGTGGGAATGAGGACCTGCTGGTAACCATGGTGAAGACTTGGTAGATAGATATGTTCTGTTAGTCAGCCTATTGCTTTAAAACGTTAATTAGCTGCTAACATTTTAAAAACAGGATATTTAATGTGAACATTTTGATTTCTAATACCTTTAAAAACATATAAGATTTGGCAATAACTGATACACATTGTGACCACAGTGCTGAGCAGTAGCTGCCCCCTTGATGTGGTTCTGGGGTTCTCCAGTGACCCTTATTCCCGTATTTTCTCACACTTGGCCTTCTCCACTTGGATGTGAAGGGGTTTCTGTTTGTACCTCTATAAATGAAGGGTTGCTTGGTAGTTAATTTACTAATGCGCGTGGAATGCCCTTGGAGCTGTCTTGGTCTCTTCCCAGCCAAGTCTGGATGGGATAACTCTGGGCCTGGGGGTTCTTGTCCTGGCTGAGAGTCCATGCTCGTCTATAAATGGCCACAAGCCACATGTATTAATATACAACAAGAATGACTATCTCAGCCCAACAACTACCACCCATGTGTCTGTCAAGAGTACACTCAAGAAGACATGTGACTGTTGATCAGCACGTTATAAATAATTGTTCTGATTTTACTTTGGGCATTCAGAGCTGCCTTTTGATATGAGGTGGGCTTTTTTATTGTTTGTTTTGGTACCAAGAGTTAGATTTTTTGACAGATAACATTGAGGAATAGAGTTTAGTGGTATATCAACGTGCATGTGTGTGGTAGAGGTGAGCAAGGAGAGAAGAGAGAAAGGGTGTTGTCCATTATCAAAGCAAAATAAAGGATGCTGGCTCTTTAAATTTGTGTTAAAGTTGCCCTCTGTTAATTACCAATAGCCTGGACTATTTGAGAAGTCTACAAAGCTTAAAAATAATAAAATAGCCTTTGTATGGATGTTTTTTTTCTTCATTATAAAATCATCTACCCATGGGATGATGACTCAGAAGCTATTATATTTTTATCTTCCTAATTCTACTAGCCAAAAGTTAGGGTTGAGTCAGCCAAATGCTTCCAAAATGAGTTGCAGAATGTACACTTACTCATGAGAAATAACCATTGTATACAGCAGACTTGTTCTGGGGCAGTACCAGCTTGTGCCTGGGACATTTAGGGATTTAGTGTTTTATTTTAATTAAAGAACATGAGGAATTTTTTTTTTATAGCTAACCTGCCCCTAATAAGTCTACATTAAAGAACAGTCATTTAAATGACAGTTTAGAAAGTTCAAGAAAAGTACTTCAGAGTAAATCTAACCCCAAAACATTTTAAGGTGAAAAAGAAACATGACTGTTTAGTAATTTCTTTAAAATTATTCAGGAAAGTAACTAATCCAACCCTAAAATGATTGGATTTAATACATCTCCCCCTTGAGAGTGGAAAATGCTTACAAGAGCAAGAACTTCATTCTAACGTAGGTCTAATGGGGGTTCACGGCTTACTTAGGAATTGTGGTTTCTCTAGTTTAGCAAAGTCTCTGACAGCAAGTATACAGAAATAGCCTCCACAGAGTGAAACACTAAAATAACAGAATCTCATTGGGCATGGATAGAAGTAAAGGTAATTGCAGCTATGACTATAGTGAAATTAAAGCAGAGAACTAAACATTTAGCAAATTTAGACACTGTAAATGGTTGACGTGTAAAATGCAGGACACATTTGTTCAAATTTAGTGTTCACTATGTTGATTTCTTAGGTTGGATTTCATGAGAAAGAAACACAGAAAGAGAAGTTTTTGGAAGTTGATTGGAGGTTTCCGGGGAGTGACATCTGGGAGAGAGTGAAGGAAGCAGCACTGGGCAGAGGAGAAGTTGAGCTGCGATTCAGTAGCATCAAAGGTCCTGTGGGGAGCTCTGTGTTGAGATGACCCTTCAGATGTGTCCCAGATTGAGGGAAGCAGTCCCCTAGGCCAAAGGTATCTGTGAGCTTTCGTAAGCCAACGTGGCCTAATGATTGTCTCGGTCTTGAAAAGGACGTTTGGGTGGGGCACTTCAGCATCCGATACAGTTAATGTAGTTTCTTCCCTCGAAGTCAGGAGAAGCCATGGCATTGTAACGACCCACGACCCGTGGGCTTCATCGACTTAACACTATGCAGTGAGTGTCACAGGCAGAAGAGTGCCATTTGGATGCAGAAAACCTAGGATCAAATTTGACTTGGCCATCTATTAGCTGAGGGCAGGGTCAGCTACATAATTTGCAGGATCCAGTACAAAATGAAGATACAGAGTCCCTTATTCAAAGGGCAGGAAAATGTGCCACTAAAAGTACTAAAATATAAAACTTTTTATTTCCTTTGGCAGTCTCTCTCTCACAACTTGTCATGGTGCTTTTATTTGCTATTGAATGTTGTTTTAAGTAAAGAAAAAAAATTAAATTCAAATTATTAGCATGAATTTTGCCACTCATCTTTACATTGAGAAATACCAGTTTAAAGGGCAAATATAAAAGCATTTGGCTTGTACATACCTATTTATTTCATTCTTACCAGAAGAGTGAAAATGTTGCACAAAACTAACTCAGCGATGTTAATTCACTTTTTGATACACTCACATTTTACCAACATTCTCTCTCTACAATTTACTGATAAGTAATGAAGGACTTAAAGAAAAGGAAATATGGGTTTCTCTATCTCTCCCTTTCCCTCTAAGTCATAATTTTCAGCATAAGTGGTTGTCTAGTACAGGGAAATAACATGAGTATGGAAGGATATAATAGGGTTCCTTGGTTGTTTGTGTTACTTAGAACACCATTGCCTTTTTTTTTGCATTCAAAGAAAATTCTGGTTTGAACCTAAAGCTTACTCAGGCATTAATAATTTTAAAAATTATTAAAGCAAAGAAACCCAAATATACCATATGTCCCAATTTTAATTGGTTTTTGATTTGTTGACAGGAAATGAAGATGAAATCTTGAAAATTTTCAGTTTGTTCCACATTAAAAAGAAAAGTGAAACCAAGTTGTCAGCGTCCATAACAATTAATTTTCTTCCAAGGAGGAAACCTCTTTGGTTGGTGTTGTTACTGATGAAATTATATTAAGCTACTGAATCATTGTTATCTTTATAACCCTGAACATGTTTCTATTGAATTCAGGAAAGGTCATTTGAGTTCAGTAGAACATCTGTGAATACAGCTCAATTTTAAATGCTGACTGTATCTGAGCATATTTAGAATGATATGCTTTATTATTCAGTTAAAATTCTCTGAATCATAAACTACTTAGAAATTAGAATAAATTGTTGAATCAGAACCTAGGTTACAATGCAAAATCAAATTCATTTATTTGGTGAGTAGAAATGTGAGTGTTCCAACTGGAACATACAAAATCAAATATAGTTATCAATGATTTTGTTTGCTAATTTGGCAATTCAAATCTTAATTTCCAAGCATGGCAATTAATATACTGGGTGGTTTAAACGACAGAAATTTATTGTCTCACCGTTCTGGAGGCTGAGAAGTCCAAGATCAAGGAGCCAGCCAAATCACTGTGCTATTTGCATCTGAAGCCTTAAGACAAAGGGTTTCTTTTTAAAAATATTCTGTACCGAGTGTCATTAACATTCAAATTGTGTCCAAAGAATCTTCAGGGATCTAGAGTGAGGAGGATAAAACAGATATGATATACTAGAAGATTAAAATTGCTTTGAAGTATTCTGGTTTATATTAAAAATTAATGTAAATTTTTCTCCTCAATGCATTGGTATATGTTTTAATGTGAGAATATTTCTACATAATGTGGAGTCAACATTGTTGATCTAGGAAGATGAGCCATGTTTCTAGTGAGAGCTCTCTTCCTGGCTTGTAGAAGGCCCCCTTCTCTCTAACCTCACATGAGGGAGAGAGAGAGTTATGGTGTCTCTTCCTCTTCTTATAAGGGCACCAGCCCTCTTAGATTACGACCCTACTCTTATGACCTCATTTAACCTTTTGATCACCATTTCACAGGTCCTATCTCCAAACACATTCTCATTGGGGTGTAGGGCTTCAATGTGTGAATTTGGAGGATAAAAACATTAAGTCCATAACAGCAATTATATTAATTTATTAAATTATGTATATTCTACTCCTTTGTCTAGCTATTGACCTGTTTAAATTGTTCACAAATACATGACATTATACCGGTGGTTCTCAATCCTGGCTGCACATTAGAATCACTAGGAGAGCTTTTAAGAAAATACTAATGCCTGGGTCCCCTTTCCAGGTATTCTGACTTAATTGATTTAAGGTAAAGCCTGACCATCAATAGTTTTGTTATTATTGCTGCTGTTGCTGTTGATGATGAGCTGCCCACTTGGATAAAAAAGTGACTTTATGTATTTTATTCATCCATCTATATCTAAAATGTATCTGAGCCCCCCACTAGATTTTTTAATTGAAGTAATTTTAAACACAATGAAATATACACGTATATATATACATATATATACATATATACATATATATATATGTATATATATACATGATGCCAATAAAATGTATCCACATTTTAAGAGATGTTATCGGTGCTCAAGCAGTAGTTTGCTGTAACGAGAAGTGTCTGGACGCTGATGGTAACCACTTTGAGCACCTCTTGTAACTGCAGAAGTTAAACGTGACTTGTATTCATCTTTTGTTATCGGTATATATTGAGTACTATAATTAATACAGTTTTTTTCCTTTCTTAAAATGCATATACGTTTTTTTGGCGCCCTCTGTAGCTACCCTCCTGAACAAGATATAAATATTTTTATCACGGCAGAAAGCGCTGTGATTCCCCTTTCCAGTGAACCCCCTTTATCCATAAACAATCATAGCTCTGATTTTTTTCACCATAGGTTAATTTTGCCTAGTATTGACTTCATATACCTCATGAAATGATCTCCCAAAAAGTCTAGTACCCCTCTGACACAGCTGGTCTCACATTTAACCACTACACAGTAACTGACACAACAAACACAAATTAGATTCCATTGTAAATTGTCCTCTAGGTATATTATTGCAGAGAGTAGATACACTCATTCAAAAAAACATCTATGGGCTATTTTTCACAATCATTTTTTACTGTTTCAATGATAAGAAATTTCAGAGTACATAGTTTGAATGAGTCTTATTTTTTTTTAACATACTAGCATGACAGCATACTAAATTCAGTGAGGTCATCAGTTTCAAATAATGGAGTCAAATTAATTTTAATGGAAGCTAATAGATTTGCATTCCATATGGATACATCTCTTAGCTTCCATTAAATTTAGTTTGAATGATTACAGAGACATTATTACTTTTAGTGAAATATTCAGGTCAACCTCAAGTCTTCCTTCTCTCTCGAACCCCTCATCTGCCACTATGTCCATATGCCACAAAGCTATGTAAATTCTCCATTAAGCATCTCTCTCTAATTTTGTCCCCAGTGGTCATTCCCCTTATCATTTCTTTCATTATCCCCAATCACTTCTCACCTTGGTTTTCACAAAAGCTGTCAAACGTGGCATCTTCACACTGGACTGATCTTCGTATATTCATTCTCTGAACAGAGTGATATTCCTCAAACAAAATCTGATCAAGTCATCCCTTGTCATGGTTCCCAAGGATCCCTCACATTCCTAAGATAAGTCCCAAAACTCCTTGACACGGCAACCAAGTCCTGTTATAAATTAGCCCTCTAAATTTCTCGAGCCTCATCTCTTGTACTTGGTACCACAGTACCTTTCATTCCACACACACCACATTCTCACTTTTCCTTCTGTGCTTTTACACATGATGGTACTGCTTTCCAACATCCACTTCTTCCATTATACCTCTGGGTGAGCTAAACCTCATTCCAGATACAGCACAAATATTGCCACCTTGTTAAAAAATTCCCCACTTTTTACTTTCCAGGTGCCACCGACAAGAAGATAATTTGTAGAAATTCTATGCAGACTGGTTTCTACAAAAAATTTCCCTGTGAAACATTGAAGATACAAAACTGATAGAATTAGAAGGTGATGGTTAAAAGAGTTTGGACTGAACTTGACATCTAATTTCTTGGATATAACTGTGTCATTTGGGGAAAGTTCATTATGTCAGTTTCCTCATTTATAAAATAAAATTATATCCACCATGAAAGGTGGTTGTGAGGATTTAATGAAATCATGTATATAGAAGAGCTTAGCACAGTGCCTAGGACATAGCAAAATCTCAATAGATGATAACCATTGTCATTTGATTATTATTGATGGATTATGTGGAAAAGAAGAAAGGTATCCAAAGGTTAGGTGTTAAAAAGAAAGAGGAATAATTCTTCTAATTAGGTAGGAAGGAAATAGAAGAGAATGGGTATCAATGCACGTGAATGTGGATTACAAATTAAAATCCTTTTCCCATTTTCCTTACCAATACCTGGTTATGTAGAACAAGAAATCAATATGTATGAGAACTCTGAAGAATCTAGAAATATCTGTTGCTATACATTTGCATTAAAATGGCATCCATCTAAATTAATTCCATATATATGTGTATACAAACAAATTATTTGTTTACAAAAAATTCACTGAGCTATTTGCTGTTGAAGTCTTAAAACAAAGGGCTTCTTTTTAAAAATATGCAGAGTGTCATTAACATTCAATATTGTGTCCAAAGAATCTTCAGGGATCTAGAGTGAGGAGGATAAAACAGAGATGACACACTGGAAGATTAAAATCGCTTTGAAGTCTTGTGGTTTATATGAATAATTAACGCAAATGTTGCTCATCAATACATGGGTACATGTTTTAATATGAGAATATTTTTACATAACATAAAGTCAACATTGTAGGACTAGGAAGATAAACCATGCTTCTTTCTAACCCCTGGCACACTGCTAAAACTCTTTGATTTGGGTCCAGATCAAACAACAACACAAAGTTTACTAAAATCGTCACTTCTAATTATCTTAAGTTCATATTTAGAAAATATTATAATCAGACAATACAATCATCACACAAGCTGACTGTTTGATTTGATCTTTTAATTAATGAAAATAGTCCTTATATGTTAGATATGGAAAAATAACTTGGTTAGCCTGCAGTTTTCAACTTCAATTTGATCTAAGTAACAATAGCAATAATAATGATGATAAGTATTTCCTAATAAACAGAAATATAAATTTTAAAAAATTTTCCAGTGAAAAAAACACTCAGATTTATTTTTTTTCCCTGCACATACAAGTTCTGTGAACATGCTGATACATTATGCTGGATAGAAATTAATCTAATGACTTTGTACAAAATAATATACTATATAAATAATAACAAGCAGTAATATTATATATCAATATAGTAGATAAATTAGTCTTTACAAAGCATCTTGCCACAGGATTCCCAATATGTTCCCCAAAGTATGATTTTTTAACCTCTTTGAAGTTATAAAGTCCTCTGAGATCTGATTAAAAGCTCCAGAATTCTCTTTCCAGAAAAAAAAAGCACTACACATATTTGCACAGAAACTACATTTTGGATATAACCTTATGAACTCATAGACTATGAGATGTTTTTCATGAATCCCAAGTTAAGAAGCACTCCCCTAGTGTATTTAGAATGTAATTTGTCAGAAATTCAATTTCCAAATCACTTTTTTAGGGACATGAACAACATACAACAAACTGGCCAGTTAACTATAATAGAAAAAATAGATACTTTTGAAAGAGAAAAGACATCTTGATGCCAATAAAGGTCTTTTAATGCGTTTCATAGATGCCAGAGGCTGGAGGGAAGCCTGTGTATCCCTCTGGTTTCAGCAGGACTGCCTGCTGCTGGGACTTGTCTTGAAAAATCATCAACTATCTTTAGCCTCCACCCTTCCTTTACCTCGAATAACATTTTGACTAAACAACAACCAGGTGAGAAATTATCTTTTGGTCATACCCTTCTCCTGTTTATTCACAATGTGAAAATCTTTAGCACATGTGATTTGCTTGGGTGTTTTTTTTGAGGACATATTTGCTTTCTGGCTTCTATGACTTAGTAATAACCTTGCATCATGTATCAGAAAGCAATTAATGCTTTTTTTATGCATTCATCTAACAAATACTGATTTGCTTAACACAGTGTTATAATAGGGGATCAAATGAGTAAAATCACAGTCCCTGCCGTCGCAGAGCTGACAGCCTAGTGAGAGAGAGAAATAAAATCAAAGAGAATAATGCAAATAATTACAAGAGTTACAGTGCTATGCAGGAGAGGTACACGGAGCTACAGAAAGATATAACTGTGCTATCAGACAGGTCAGAAAAGGAATTAAATGTGCTGAGATCTAAAGAAAGAATGAGAGTTAACCAAGTACTGTCAGTAGGAGTAGAAAAGCATTCCTGCAGACTGGTGCAGCTGCTATGGAAGGCAGTGTGGAGGTTCCTCAAAAAAATTAAAAATAGAATTACCATATGATCCAGCAATCCCACTCCTAGGTATCTACCCAAAAAATCTGAAAACATTTATCCATAAAGACACATGTGCTCCAATGTTCATTGCAGCTTTATTTACGGTGGCCAAGACACGGAAACAACCAAAATGTCCTTCGATAGATGAATGGATAAAGAAGTTGTGGTATATATACACAATGGAATACTATTCAGCAGTAAGAAAAGATAAAATAAGACCGTTTGTGGTAACATGGATGGATCTTGAGAATATAATGCTAAGCGAAATAAGTCAGATAGAAAAAGCAGAGAACCATATGATTTCACTGATATGTGGCATATGAACCAAAAACAACAAAAGAACAAGACAAACAAATGAGAAACAAAAACTCATAGACACAGAAAATAGTTTGGTGGTTACCAGAGGGTAAGAGGGGAGAGAGGTGGGAGATGAGGGTAAAGGGGATCAAATATATGGTGATGGAAGGAGAACTGACGCTGGGTGGTGAACACACAATGGGATTTATAGATTATGTAATATAGAATTGTACACCTGAAATATATGTAACTTTACTAACAATTGTCACCCCAATAAACTTTAAAAAAAGAAAACAAAGCATTCCTGTGCAAAGGCCTGGTCCCTTTCTGTGTCCTGACTCGCACTTGCCTTAATTTGATCTGTGCTCAGATATTTGTATCTGCTCGACCAGTCTGTGCAAAGGTCCTGTGGTTAGGGAGCAAATTAATTGGAGGTGCAGGTATAGTTCATATTGCTCTTGCAACTACATACTCTTTCACTCAGAGTCTTCGGGCCATAAGGTGTCTCTAAGACTGGAAGTTTTCTTCTCCTTATGCATCTAGATGTGGAGACAGTTTGGCTGGAAGGAGGAGCTGTGGATTTCAGCATAAGAAGTGATGGCTATTTCCATCTGTGTACTTAATCAGATAATCACTCTCTTCTAAGGTCTTAGTGTTTTATTTGGGATAATCTATATAGGAACAGTTTAGCACATACTTTTATCAGGTAGCTGTAAAAAAACTTATGAAGTGTAGCGAATGTAGGTAGTGGTGATAATTTCAGTAGTGGTGGTGGTATTCTTTTCTAAAACCATATCCTACTCAATGTTTGCAATAAAGTGATTAAATGGCAGCCATAGAGCTTCTGCTATGTGCAAGGAACAGGAGTGGGGAGGAGATATATGAGTCTATACAGAAAACATCCATTGTTCTGGCTTCCAAGTAGAACAAAATTATTGCCAGTGTGTGTGAGTTGTGGGAGGGAGGGTAGTCTTTAAGTTCAGGTAAAAGAGCTAGAGCTAGAGCTAGGAATTTGCAGAACATTGTAAAAAGAAGCAAAACATACTGGAAAAATCAAGTAAGAAACAAACAAGACATACTTTGAACAAGTTTAATGCTTAGGCCCAGGTTCGAGCAAGGCAAACATCTGAGCACAGACCAAACTGAGTAAGGCAAGAGCAAGTCCAGACCCAGAAAAAGCTCCTTACTGGACCAGCACAGCTTCTCTTCCCCAGACAGACCTGTAGGATCATCCTTAGTTGGCGAGGACTAGAGAGTCACCTCAGCACCCAGCTTATGTTCTTCTCAGCGTGCAGAACACACACAAAGAGGAAACTTTTCCTCAGCCTCATCTCAGACGAAAGTGTCAGACATTCTCATCAAGTCCTTTTTTGCCTTCATAAACTCCTGAGTAGAATAAATTCTTACAAAGAGATATCTTCACTCAGTAAATCCCTCCTGACTGTTGTCCAAGATTTTAATGAATTTTGAACACAATCAGCAAAGCAACCACCCGAAGTGCATTCTGTCTTGGTTTTTTCCTAGGTAACCTATGTATTACCTTATATCGCATCTTGTTAAATCTTCATGCTCTCATCCAAACTTCTGGAGTAAGTTGTCTATTTAAAGCCAAAGCGAGTCGGAACTATTTTTGACAGACCCAGCTACTCCCAACGTTTATTGATACATTCCTTTCTAACCCGTACTCAGCAGCGTCTATCTCACTCACTCATGGGGTTGATGTGAACTCAGCCCAGTGGTCTATGTTAAGCTGTTTCACCTTCCAGCTGAACAATGCCCTCCTTTAAGAAGCATCAGAAAACCAAAATTACTAGATGAGACCTGACTCAACTTGTTCCTCTATTGTAGCATAAGATTAAAGCATTTTTTCACCTGCTTTCCCCTACCCCCACCCCTTCTTAATCCTCTATCTGGCTGATTCATAACAGCTGTTAAATAACTAGACATTTAGGTAAAGGCAAATTGAACCTATAAATCAATGTGTGTGATATAATAACCAACTCTTTCCGGCACAGCTTGCTTGCACTGTCTTGGTTTGCTTTTTTTATGCTGACTTCAGCTGTAGCATCTGTATGAAGGGGTTTAGCAGAATTGTAAACACTAATCTCCGGGCTGCTAATGTCATTATGAAAATGGATATAAGTAAATGAAACTTACACTACATTCCGAGAGAGGGGGTGGGAGATTTTGAAGACATATGTTTCCTCCAAGCTGTTGCAATCCTCCTCCTGAGTGTGAATATTTATTAGGATTGTCTTGGTTGTGAACTACAGAAGCCAACATCAGCTGGTTTCAACAGAATAGGGAAGGTATAAGGATTCAGGATGTCTGGTCAACCCAGTTGTGGGGAATGCATGGGGTCTTAGAAGGGGGCTGACACCAGAATCTGGGAAGCCATGAATATTTTCTCTCCATTCTCTTCTCCTCAATTCATGTGTTCATTCTTCTTGCTCTCTATTGACTGGCTTTCTTTGTGGGCACACCCTGGCTGTTTGTTTGGCAAATGCATTTTCATTTTCTTCTGGGGACACATCTGGACTACATTTCTCATTAAGTGTTGCCATGTAGCTTAATTCTGGCCTCCACTTCAATGCCTGGCCCTTAGGAACCTCCCATGCAATTATCTGTTTGCTCTCTCCCCATCTGCTGGCAGAATGAAGACTGAGCCCTTGAAGGAAGGTGGGAGTCACAGGATAAAAGGAGCTTGGACCCTGAGTAACTACATGCCCCTGCCCCTACTAACAACAGCCGCTCCTGCAACCACCATGGACTTGATGTGACTGAAAAATAAAGTTCTATCCTGTTACGTTCTTTTCTATTGAGCTTTGGAGATTTATCTTTTGATAAATGTGTTAAACTATTGAGATTTGGAGATTTATCTTTCATAGCAGGTAGCATCCCTTTAAGTCTCCTTTTCTGTTGTGGAAAATTCCCAACCTGAAGCTTCAGAGCTTGTTATCTTACAAACACAGCCCCAAAAATAAGAAAAAAAAAATCTCTCCATTGGTCTTAATTTTTAATTTTCAGGAATCAGACTGATTGAACCAAAGGGTCAATTCTTACCCTTGATACAATCAACGTTGGTGAGGGAGGTGGGGTTGTCATGTAAAAAATGGCTGTTAAAGGGTTCACCATGTGAACATGAGCTTTTTTAAAAAAAAAAAATTTAAAGGGAAATCTATAGTTTGATTTTTTTTAATTAAAAAAATTTTATTTTTCATTTACAGTTGACATTCAATATTATATTTGTTTCACATATACAGCACAGTGATTAGACATTTATATAATTTACAAAGTGATGCCTTCAATGAATCTCATACCCACCTGACACCATACATAGCTCTTACAATATTATTGACTATATTCCTCATGTTGTGCATTACATCCCCATGACTTGTTTTATACCTGGAAATTTGAACCTTTTATTCTTCTTCACCTTTTTCTCCCTTTTCTTAATTTTTCAATTACAGTTGACATTCAATGTTATTTTATATTAGTTTTAGGTGTACAGCATATATAATTTATGAAATGAACCCCCTGATAAGTCCAGTATCCACCTGGCACCATCCATGGTTATTAAAATATTATTGACTATATTCCCTATGCTGTGCTTTACATCCCCATAACTATTTTGTAACTGCCAATTTGTACTTCTTAATCCCTTCCCCCTTTTACACCCAGCACCCCACCTCCTCCCATCGGGCAACCATCAATTTGTTCTCTGTATATAGGAGTTTTCGACCACATGGATGGACCTAGAGAATATTATGTTAAGTGAAATAAGTCAGACAGAGAAAGACAAATACCATATGATTTAACTTAAATGTGGAATCCAAAAAAACAAAAATAAATGAACAAACAAAACAGACATAAACTTATTGAATGTGAGCTTTTTAAGAGAAAAAAACCAAGACTGAGATCTGTGTTCCTCTGCCCGCTCTATTGCTAATTAGTTAAATAGTCTTAATCCACTCATTTAATAACTTTGGGCATCAGTCCCTCCATATTAAAATAAGAGATTTAGATTAAGTCTTCTCCAAAGTATTTTTCAACTTTAAAATTACATAACCCTTGAAGCTTCATACTATGCCCATAAAACAAACCAACTCTTGCACAGTGAAATGTGAGTTTCCTTGAATTTTTTTGTGGCTTAGCATACCGTGTTTCCCTGAAAATAAGACCTAGCCAGACAATCAGCTCTAATGCGTCTTTTGGAGCAAAAATTAATATAAGACCCCGTATTATATTACATTATATTATATTATATTATATAAGACCCACTGTTATGTTATGTTATATGTTACGTTATGTTACGTTATGTTACGTTACATTAAATTATATTATATTATATAAGACCTGGTCTTATGTTATATTAAAATTAAGACCTGGTTTTATATTAATTTTTTCTCCAAAAGGTGCATTAGAGCTGATTGTCCTGCTAGGTCTTATTTTGGGGGAAACATGGTAGAAATGCCTCAAATATCAAAGAACCTTTTTGCAGTTCTTAGATACCCTGTTCAGTGTCCTAACATCATGGAAATGCACAAAGTACCATTCTAAAAGTTACTTCTATGTTCTTTGTGGAACATACTAATGGCTTCCTTCACTGAACTTTCTTAAGGATTTTATCATTTCTGGCACTATAGTGTATTGATTAAGAGCACAGATGCCAAAGTCAGCTTGCCTGAGTTCAGAACCTAAATCCACCTAATTCAGATCCATATATATTATATAATATATACAATCTCACAGTTAGTAAAATAAATCAATCTACCTCTCACTGTCTTTCTCTCTCTGTGTCTCTCTTTCTCTTTTTCTCTCTCTCTTTCAGGCTTGGAAAGTACAAAATCTGCAGGATAGACTGCAGTCAGGAGACCCAGGGAAGAGTTGTAGCTTGAGTCCAAAGATGGTCTGTTGGCAGGATTCCCTCTTCTTCCCCGGAAATCAATCTTTTACTACTAAAGTCTTCATCTGATTGGCTGAGACCCACCCACATTTCAGAGGGTAATCTGCTTACTCAAAGTCTAACGACTTAAATGTTAAGCTCATCTGAAAAAAAAATACCTTCACAAAAACATCCAGAATACTGTTTGACTTAATATCTGAGTACCATGCTCTAGCTAAGTTGACATAAAAAGTTAACCATCATGGGCACTGGAGATCTCACGTTTGGCCATTTCCTCCACGTATTTGTTTTCCAGTGGCTCCAAATATGCTCCAGCAAAGATTACTTTACAAGAATCTCTTTCCTTATCCTGGGGATTATGACTACTCTTCTGGAAGAAACAAACCTGAAGTGGGAGAGTTAAACGTCTGGCTCAAAAGCACAACTCCAATGGCCTGAGGAGGATTCTGCATCCTTTGTCTGCTAGAGCGCTCTGGTTTCACATTTGTCTCCCCGTGAATGTCTCAGAGAACTGAGCTACTATGTCTGTCAGATGAATGTACACATTCATCTGCTCTTATGGGAATTACATTCAGGAAATCTAGATTAATCCCAGATCAAAACTGCCAGTGTAACCAAAAGATTCTCCTGTGAATGTAGGTAGACACAATCACAATGTCAGCACACAATTGCACTTTTCAAAAATGATGATTCTAACATTTGAACCTAATCGGTGTTCTTAAGTGAAAGTTTCTAGGGTGTTTTCCTTGCTGGGATAAGTGAAAATCTACTTCAGAATAAAAATACCTTTAGAGTCTTGCCTATGATTCCAAAATTGAAATCATTTTTGAGGAGTACAATTGTTCAGCATTGGGTTTTAGTTGATTCAAATTGAGCAGTCAGACTGTCAGAGGATCCACCTCTACAGAATTATTGGAAATGTGCTCAATTCACTTGACCCCAAGCATTTTAAAATAGACTTTGTATCAAAAGTCTGCAAAATACATTTTTGTAACTGACGTAACTTTCTTACCAAAACCTCAAACTGGAATATAGTGTTTAGAATGAATTGGAGTTTTAAAATAGTCCGCAATTGCTGGTGAATCCCTCACACCTATGAGTCAATTTTGATCTCTCTCTCATACAGGGCCTGTACCACTGATTAAATCGAATGATTTATAGATTGGTTAGTCCCAAGAAATTTTAAGTGAATCTTGGAACAGGAATTTGGGGTTTATGTATTCATGTGTTAAACCTTGCATCATCTTTATAATTGCACGAAATTACCAACAACGTATTATTAATAATCCCACTTATTAAAAGGATAATTACTGACTTCAAAATTAATAGCACTCCTCTAATCCAGGTCCCCACAGCTGCTATTGCTAAAGTGGCACATGGTGCCAGCTCCAAACTAAAAGGAGCACTTTTTCTCTTGACTGACTTAAAATATTGAGTCATGGCTCTTTTTCACAAAATAAAGGGTTATATGGCACATCTTAGTTCGAAATGAATTAAAATTAGGCATGTTTTGAGAGCTGTCCTTAGATTTTTGTTTTGTAATCACTAGATTATGAAACTACTGATTCCCCTTAAGAATACTGGAAACTACCTGGTTGGGAATATAAAACTTCTACCTTAGAGTTGTAGAAGAGTTACATGGCAATGGAATTCAGCAAAAGTTCTCCAGCGATGTGTCAAGATCACTTGCGAGGTACACGGCAAATAATTTGTTACTATGACAAAAATATTGAGCTATAAGATTTGTAAAATTGCTCCCTCTGTTCCTCTCTGCCCTGTTTCTAAAGAGAAAGGGTTCTTGTTCCTTGAATCAGCTTTCAGAACCGCTGCCCCTTTGTTGTACAGAATGCAGGTAAAGGAGGAATTCAAAACTTATTAGAAGCAAGAGAAGCAAATTTGATCGACATGATAAAGAACTGAGCTAGAAAACAGAGGAAAGAGGGATAAAAAGTTCATCAGACTGGCTTTGTGAGTTTTGGGGGCAACAGGAGAGGAAAGATAGGGGCATCTGGGAGTGTTTTGGAAAAATTGAAAGTAATAGCGATAAGGAAAAAGGATATATTTTAAGGATATTTCCTGTGGCTAATGGATGTAGGTTCATTCGGCATTTTCAAGGGAAGTGAAGTGAAGAATTAAATTGCTTCTCAATTTTTTTGAATGTCAGACTGATGTGTCTCTGACTGCGATTCCATGCAGAGAAGGAGCCACAGGGAGGCTCAGCGTTATTAGGTTATATTACTAACAACAATAATTTACATACGTTTAATAAACTGGAGTAACATTACTTTTATTTAGTTGCACTCTGATATGGTCCATGAGTGGGAAGAAAGGGGTAAAGTTAAAGCTCTTGCCAGAAACGACACAGCCCATTATGACCCTGGTATTTCTGTATTTTTATTAGATGCTGCAGTTTCGATATACTGGAGAACTTATAAACTGTAATTTTAAAAATATGTTGCCCTCATACTATTTATTTATCTCACTGATGAAGAAGCTTTGACACAGCTGGTATCAGAGTCAGATTAAAACTCAATTTTTAAAAAATTTCATTATAATGCACCACACGATTGCTAGTTAAAAAATAATCAACAAAAATTTAGTACCATTAACTTTTTATTCGTTACTGTCTTTTTGGACCAGACACACAGGTATGTTAAAGGAAAATAATTTTTATAGTAGACAAATATTTTGTTATCAGCCTATTCATTTGCCATCAATATTTCCTATATTAAACAATAACAACAGTATGTGATTAAACATTAATATTCTTATGCATTGGTATTTAAAATGTGTTCCATGGACCAGCAGCATAGGTAGATCCTGGGAGCTTGTTAGAATTGTAGAATCTCAGACTTTGCCCCAGACGTATTGAATCAGAATCTGTATTGACCCCAGGTGATTTAAAATTACACGAGAATTTGAGAAGCACTGTTTCAATTCACAGAAGTTCTTGAAGTGAAACAAGCGACTACCTGTATTACAATTACCTAGGACGTTTGTCTAATACACATTTCCTGGATCCATCTTGAGATCTCGTGAGGTCTTTGAATACAATTTCTTGATTTTATTCTATGTGATTGTGATGCGTGTAAAGCTTGAGGAAGAAAGTGTTTTGCACAGTTGTGTATCAATATTTTTACCCATCTGCCACTCCCTTTATATTTAGCTCTAAGCTCATAGCTACATGATTATTGGGTTTGCTGTACTTAGTGGGTATGTTGTACTTCCTTGGTAACCATTAGTACCCCATCTTCCATGAGCCATCCAAAGCATGTACTCATTACACTTGGACAACTCTTTTTGGCCTAGTCTTAATTGGCTTTTCCTGTCTTCCCATATTTCTATTCAACTATTGGGGACAAAAGGTTTCTTACAACTTGAGAGTAAAAAGTCATTCCTTCAAAGAACCACCTGGAGATTCTCTCTGTAGTTGATTCCTGGGGAGTCTTTTATGAAGGAGACATTTTTTCACTTCCAAAATATATTTTAAATTTAGGATGTGGCACTGAAGGCTTTCAACCTAATTTAAGGGAAAGGGCAATGCAAGAGAAACTACAGTAACTACTGCTAGTGCCTTCCCCACCAACTATTAGCTATTAGCCTTAGGCAGGTTGTGTAACCTTTCTGAGCCTTCTTGCCTCATCTGTAAAATGAGGATAATGATACTTGCCTGAAAGTTGGGCACTGCTCCAGACTGTCCCTTGAGATTCCTTCCAACTCTCAGATCCATGATTTCAGTATAGTGTCAAGTCAAAGTATATAACAGTAATCACCATTTTGTATTTCTACATTCCTGGATTCTCTCATTTCTTTTCCTCTCCAATCTGTCATGTTGAAATCACCCATGCACACCTCTCCCTTATAACTATTTCTATTAAAAATGAATTCAGAACATCCTTATCAGAGACATTTACTTTCACCAGAAGTTTAAAACAACTTTGTATTTAAGATAATTAACCTGTCACAGTTAAAACCCCACGTGTCTAGTAATTATCTAGTTAAGTGGGTGCAGGTAAAATGAATGGGTGGGGATAAATAGCCATATTTGAGAAATTTAATAGTAGCCACTTAATTTAACTACCCACTGAGCTTATCTAAAATGCATGAGAACAAAACGGTAAGGTGGAGCCTCAAAGGTTTCACCTGCAGTGGGAACAGTGCAGCAAATACCATTAATGAATAAGAAATATGTAAAATTCAGTGAGTCACTGGAACATTCCAACTGGACAGATAATTTTTTATGTTCCTATCCGTCAAAAATGACCTGATCTCATCAACATTTGCTGAGTTAAATAGGACTAAAAATCTCTTTTTTCATAGATTCTAACATTTGAAGATTAAATAAGTTAATGCATGTAAATCCTTTACAACAATGCCTGGCACACTAATAAAGTATTAAAGATTGTTTATTATTATAATATTATTATTATCATTATTATTCTTGTTATTAAAGATGCCACAAAGCACTTACCATTGGCATATGGAGAGAAATATGTATGAGATAAATAAAATGAACTTCCCTTGTATGGTATAGAGGAAATAATTCAAAACCCTGTGCATGTATCTATGTTTGGTTACCCTCTGCTATATTTTCCAAACTGTATTCCATAGGATGCTACTATGCCTTCCATGAAAAACAAAGTGTTCTATGATCCTGAATTGGAGAACAGCTTTCAAAGTTAGCTTTCTTACTGTAGAACTTCTCAGAGCATTTAGTAAGTTAATATACAAGATCATATCCAAGAAGGAAATATTTTCTTTCCCCAAAATTATTTTACTAAAGTCTTGAAGAGTTAGAGTGAAAGGAAATAAAGTTGGGGCAATAATGATATTGGGTGGGGAGGTTTACCTTGGAAGGAACATAAAATATCATTCTCCATTTCCTCAACTGTAAAAAAAAACAAACCAAAACAAAAAACTTGAACTGGGAAAGTGACATGAAACTGGTCAGAGGACAATAAGTAAAGAGGAAGGGCCCAGTCGTATGCTGGAGCCAGCTCATACTGGCTTGTGATAGTCAAGGGTTAAATTTTCAGAAATTTTGAGAGCCAGTTTTTTAAACAAAGCCATTTTTTCAGCTTTATTGAGATTATAACTGACAAATTAAATTGTAAGATATTTAAAGGGTACAACATGATGATGTGATGTATATATAGTTGTGTAAGAGTTCCCACCATCAAGTTAATTGACATATCCATCACCTCACATTTATTAATGTTTTTGTTTTGGTGAGAACATTTAAGTTCTATTCTCTTAGCAAATTTCAATAATGCAACACAGTGTTAACAACTACAGTCACCCATGTCATGCATTAGATTTTCAGATCTTAGTCACTTTATAACTGAAAGTTTTTGCCTTTTTACCCACCTCTCCCTATTTCCCTGACCACCCAGCATCAACTACTTTCCTATTCTAGACAGAGCTATTATTTAAAAATAAATTATGTAAACTTACAATTAAATACATAATATTAAAAATGAACAAAACAAATATTGAAGAGCAATCACTTCCTAAATATTTTACTGAATTTTCTTTTATTATCTATATTCTTGAGGTTATTTACTTTTATTGTATTTGTAGTAGAAATACTATATAATGCTGTGGTATCATACATCTCTTTCCAGCTCTGTTCAGTGACCTCATGTTGCTTATTGAAATTGGCCATCATGAGAGCATTTGTACCGTGGAAATGGACAAATGCTATGGGTCAGGGCTTGATTTATAGGTTGTCTAGACTTAAGGATACAATGGAGAAAATGTTCATAATGCAGATTAAACTTAAAAGTGTGTCAGGTCTGCAGTGTACATTGTCAAGGAAATAGTCCTTCTGATTTCAAAAACTATCATCTGTTTCAGCAAAGAAGTCTCTCAGTTTAGTTGTTGACCAATGAGTGAGGTTTTGACATACATCTTCATTGTTTCACTTTTGTCTTGCTCATTAACATAAATGAAAATATGAACCAACGTTCATTCTGACAACGTTCATTGTCAGAACTAGTTGTAGGACTGACAGTTTATAGCACCCAGTTAAGTTAGGAATAAAAATGTTATAAGAAGAAGGCAATGTCACTAGTTATATGGAATAGTAGTGTAGTCTTTCCCTAAAGTTGTTTTATCTAGCAAATATTCATTTGTTTTGTCACTCTTTGAAAGGCCAAGAGTAACAATAACCTGAAAAAGGGTAAGGCTGCTCTTAAAGAATTTATTTTAGGGGCTCATAAGATGTGCTATTTTTCCCTCAGGATAACCCCTATAATGATTAATTTTATGTGCCAACTTGATTGGGTCAAGGGATGCCCAGAAAGCTGGTTAAACATTATTACTGGGTGTGTCTGTTAGGGTGTTTCTGGAAGAGATTAGCATTTGAATCAATGGACTCAGTAAAGTACCTTGCCCTCACCAATGTGAGTGGGCATCATGCCATCTATTGAGAACCTGAATAGAACAAAAAGCTGAGAAAAAAGGATTCGTCCCCTTCTTACCTGTTTGCTAAGCTGGGACATCATCTTTTCATCCCCTTGGATGGAGATTTATACCACTGCCTCCCCCAGTTCTCAGGCCTTCAGACTCAAACTGAATTATACCAATGGCCTTCCTGGGTCTCCAGCTTGCAAACAGCGGATTGTGGGACTTCTCAGCCTCCATAACATGAGACAATTTCTCAAAACAAACCTCTCTTTCTCTCTTTCTAGATAGACTATAGATAGATAGATGGATGGATAGATAGAGAGATAGAGATGAGAAAGAGAGAGAGAGAAAAAAAGGTTGTATTGTTTCTGTTTCTCTGGAGAACACTGACTAATACAATTCCCTTTCAGGTCTAGCCAAATTTATTTTATATCCCAAGTTAATGAGGCTATGTCAATTTTTCGGTCTGATATTTTCTTCCAGTTAAAGTCATACTTTGGATTCAATCATATGGACCCACTGGGAAGCCTATAGATTAAAAAACAAACTTGTAAATTTAATTTAGAATGTTTGATTTGAAGGGAACCTGAAAGATAGTCTGATCCATTGTAGATACTGGTTGGATTCAAATTAATTTTCATTACCTGCTTTTATTTTGTCTTCAGGAAGACTAATGGACACCAGGGATTTATTATATTCTTTTCTTTTGGTTATGTCTAAAATATTTCTCTATAAAAGAGATTGAAAGAAATCTAACAAAATATTATTTTCATAGAGAGGGAATGTTAAATTGTTTTTAGCAGTGTTTGTCTACCCTAAGTTTGGGCTTTGGACAGAAAGCCAATTTTGGAGCTGAAAATTAAAAATGACAATTAATGTTGTGTAAAAGTCTGTGTGCTTGTGTAGTGTTAAACCTATTTCACACTAGCTGGAAGGATTTACAACATTCTCTCCAACTCTTACCATCCCTTCCACTCAAACTCATTTGCTCACTTCTCCATCACCCAGGTATCCCGTGGAGTTACTTCAGTGCTCAGATTTAAGACCACGGGACACCTCCCAAAGTTTGAGTCCACAACAGTTATTTTAACTCACAGCTTTATTGATGACTAGTTTAACTCTGGAGAAATTAATCACTTGTCTTCTTCCATCTTGCCACCAACCTACCACCAACGCACTCTCCTGTTTTAAGGACCTCTCGTGCATTTCTACCACTGATAATCTTTCTATGAAATGTGCATTTTCCAAATACACGTGCTCATGGAAACTTTTTCTTAAAATACTATTTGGAATTTGAGTACCATGGAACATACTTTGGTAACACATCCTTGTATTACAGAAAAGGAAAACAGGGTCTAGAGGGCAGCTGTAACTTGGCTGGAATCCCTGATGTCTATATGGTAGCATAAAGCTATATAAGGTATACATGGTAGACTAGGACGCTTGAGTTCTTTTTCTCACACTCAAGTTTTCAGTATCTTTGTGTGGATCCAGCCACACCGCTTTCTTTTTTTCTTATAATAATTAAGAGAGACCATATGTAGTAAGTAAATCAGATATAGGTAAGACTCAAGGTAAGATTTGTTCTGAGACAAAATTCCTCTCCAGCTGTGAACCAGTGAGACCAGTTAATTTATGTGCTTCCAAAATATAATAGTGGAACAGTCATAGGATAGACGTTCCCATTTCGAAAGGTAGAAGTAGAAAAGAAGGAAGGGGTAATGGGTCCCTAATAAGTTCAAAATCCAGCAAGACAAACTTTACAAGATCTGAAGGCTGGAGTATAATTCTTTTTGGCTCAATGCTCTGCTTTCCAGATCCACTGGGGTGGTGGCTTTGCCCCCGACACTCTGCTGGGCAGGGTCAGCCCCCACAGCTTCGGGTTGCACCCCCCTACCCCACCTGCTCTGGGAGGCCTCACTTTAGGCAGAGGTTGTCTGGCTGGTTAAAAGTGAAGTGAAGATCCCCCTTTCTTGAAACTGAGGAAGTAGCCCTGAGTTGCCTTTGGGATCATTCCTCCCTTGTCTTGAAGAATCGCACACACATTTGCAGCTGACTAGCTCTATGGTCATGAGTTATAAAATCCAAGAAGTACTATACTCTTCTTTCATTACCTCCCATCTCCTTCCTCTTCCGTTCAGACTGGCACTTTTCCTGCTGGGGTGGCTGATTAAGTCTGGGGTTCACACCCACATCCCTTATCAAAGAAATGTTTGGCCACATCCTTAGTGTTCCCTTCCAAACACGCTTTCGCATTTTTGCAATATGGACAGGCTGAGAATTTTCCAAATCTTAAAGCTCTAGTTCCTTTTTACTTAATAATTTTGTCTTCAAGTCATTTCTCTCTTCTTGAATTTTACTATAAGCAGTCGGGAAGAGCCAAGCTGCATCTTTAACACTTTACTTAGACACTGCTTTAGCTATAAATCCAATTTCCCCAACTCCCTGCCTTCCACGAACACTAGAACACGAACACTAGAACACGAACACAATTCAGCCACCTTCTTTGCAACTTTATGACAAGGATCTCCTTTCTTCTGTTTTCCAATAACAGGGTCCTCATGTTCATCTGAGGCCTCATCAGAATGGCCTTTCCCGTCACTATTTCTACTGAAATTCTATTCAGGATTATTTAGGTGTTTTCTAAGAAGATTGAGGCTTTCTCTGCAGCTCTCCTCTTATCCTCTGAGCCCTCACCACAATTGTCCTTAACAGTCCAATCACAGCAATGTGGGCTTTTTCTAGCTTCAAACTCTTCCAGCCTCCGTTCCAAAACTGCTTCCACAATTGTAGGTATCTGTGACAGTAGCACCCCTACTTCTTGGTACCAATTTGTCTTAATTAAGGCTGCTATAACAAAATACCATAAACTGGGTGGCTTATGAACAATAGAAATTTATTTCTCACATTTCTGGAAGCTAGAAGTCCAAGATCATGGTGCCAGCGTGGTGAGGTTCTGGTGAGAGCCCTCTTCCACATTGTAGACCACTGACTTATGTGTTCTCACTCGGTGTTTGGCGGAGAGAGAAACAGGAAGCAAGCTCTCTCATGACTCTTAAGAGAGTACGAATCCCTTTCATGAGGGCTCCACCTTCATAACTTCATCACGGCCTAATTACCACCTAAAGGCCCTGCCTCCAAATACCATCCTAGTGTGGGTAGCGTTTTGACATATGAATTTTGGGAGGACACAAGCATTCAGTCCATAACAGCTAGTGATCAGTCAGAGTAGAATGGAACCTTGTAAAGGAGACTCAACACCACGTGCGTCACAATTTTGTTAATATAGGGGATAAAAGTAGGGCCCCAATACATCTCAGAGTGTTTCAGACAGTCCTAGTTTCCAAGGGTTTCTCCCATTTCCTCCATGAGGATATTCATATTTTTAAGGTCATATTTTTTCCCTTTTGTTTGGGAAAATCAAGTCACTATAAACATAAGCTATAAGAAATTTAGCACTAACAAAAGACATTCAAAAACGTATCTATAATACGTCTGGCACTGTATTAGGTCCTGGGGTTAAAACCACAAACCAGATACAATCCTTGGCATCATGGAACTTACTGTCTAGTGAGGGATATTTGCTAGTGAACAGGTGACAAGGCAGTATAAGTATAGAGTGATGCAAAAGCACAGATGAGGAACAACAAATCCAGACTTGAAAGGGAGAAGGTTGAGGAAGACCTCACAGAGGAAGTAATGTTCAAGGTGAGCCTCCAAAGAGGAGTAGGGCTTAGGTGAAAGTGAAAGAAGTTCAGCAAAAAACAAAACAAAAAAAAAGGTTCTAAAGTAAAAGAACATCCTCAAAGGCCCCGAGTCTAATGAGAACATGATATATTTGAGGAATTGATAATGTCTGAAGTGGAAAGGGTGAGAGATGCAGCTAGAGTGATAATGCTGCTAGATCACAAAAGGCCATGTAAACCACATTATGGATTCAGAGCGTTACTGTTACCGTATAGACGGGATTGAGAGTCACTGAAGTGTTTTAATAAGAGGAGCTTTGCATTTTCATTTAAAAGGCTGGCTGGGACGCAGAGTGGAGAACTGATAAGAGGGAACCAAGACTAGACGCAAAAGAGCGGGTGGCAGGCAGATGCAGGTATCTTAGGAAGAGGGTAACAGTGTGGATAGAGAGAAGCAGAGAGAGCTGATGATGCGGACTAACAAGATTTGGTGGTTGATATGTTGGGAGAGGTGAGACAAAGCAAGTCAAAGATGAGCTGTGTAGATGATGGACCATTCACAGAAAAAGGATTCCAGTAGGAAGAGAACATTGGAAGGAAGGGAAATAAGAGTATATAAATAGATATGTTAAGAGGAGACTGCTACATTTCTTAAGTTAGCACTCTGTATAAACCAAATATAAAATATATATTAAAATGTATTTATGTATACGTCATACTGTCATACTATTGTTATGCATCACTAGGGAATATAATAATAGAGAATTATTTAACATAAGTTAGCAAAATTTGAGAATAATCTTTGTTCCTCTCTTGGAAATTCACAGACTATTTCTAATTCTCAACTGCCACTGTATTATCCTGGTTCTCCTAGCTTTAAATGTAGATTTGAAATAATAAGAGAAAGGAAAAGTCCAAAGTAAGCAGATAGAAACAAATGTAAATTGTGAGCTATAAACGAACTCAAATTTCTTCATTTTTGTAGACACTTTATACTTTTGTTTCATACTTCCAGTTGCTTTGTGCTCTAAAATATTTTTCTAACGGTTGGTAAGAATCCCTCATGTGGGAATACCTACAATTATAGCAGCTGGTGTTTATAGCAAATGACAAGGCTGAATTAAGCAATTATTATCTCCATTTCAGGATGGTTTATAAAAACAATAAAACATTTTTAAGAAAGCACTGACTTTTAAATGAGGCCCAACAGAATTTGTGTTCCTATTTGGAGCTATAATACTAACTAAACTTGGGACCAAAATAGCATGCTACTAACATGCAAAAATGACCCCCCCAAAAAAAAATTTGTGCAAAAGTTTAAACAGCTCATAGCAAAACATACTCTGAAAATAAATTAAAAATTTAATGTTCTAGCTAAATTGGCAAAAATCTCAAGAATTTTCATAAAAGAACCCTGGTAAATTCCTACCTTTGAAAATCAATCAGAACTCTAAACCTTTATAATCAAGGAAGGACATCAAAAACAACAGGAATCCATTTGAAAAGAAAAGACATATTCCAAATTGAAACAGTGCTTCTTTATCATAATTGTTTTTTGTTTATTTGTCCCCATTTTTGTTTTAAAAGGCATCTCCTAATATTTATTACATGTTTTAAATGAAAATGGTAGAAAAATTAAAGAAAGGAATTCTTACTCAATTTTTTTCTGGTTATATAGGAGGTAGCTCCAGGCATATTAGAAATGTTGTTGAATGGTAGACAGAGTATTTTTGTACATCTCAGAAGTGTAACAAGCACAAGTTGCCAGCTGCCATGAGGTATTATGTCAGCAGACATAGCAAATTTCCTGCTTCTCCAGCCCTATGAAGTGTATATGACTTTTCTACTCCCATTTATAATTAGTTATCAATCAAAACTTAACTATGGGTGTGCAGATATTAAAGAACAACCAAAGCGGTAAGGAATGCAAGATGCAGAGAGATGAAAAATGCATTGTGGTAATCCTTTATTTGCTGCTATTTTTTTTCTTGGGAACTTGCTAATTCACAGCTCAGACCGCCAAAGCCAGAGAAGGCAGTGTTGTAATGTCTGTGGCAGTCTCACTAGGCTGAAAGATCAAAAATTAGAGTTCAGAGCAAAATGAAAAATGAATCCAAAAAAAATGAGGAATTTAAGAAACCTCTGGGACAACATCAAGCATACCAACATTTACATTATAGGGGTACCAGAAGGAGAAAAGAAAGAAAGCAAGGAATTGAAAACCTATTTGAAGAAATAATGACGGAAAATTTTCCTAACCTGGTGAAGGAAATAAATATATAAGTCTAAGAAGCACAGAGAGCCCCATACAAGATGAACCCAAACAGGCCCACACCAAGACACATCATAATTAAAATTCCAGAGGTTAAAGAAAAAGAGAGAATCTTAAAAGCAGCAAAAGAAAAGCAGTCAGTTACCTACAAGGGAGCCCCCATAAGACTAGTCATGCTGTTTTCTTAACAGAACCTTTGCAGGCCAGAAGGGATTGGCACAAAATATTCAAAGTGATGAAAAGCAAGGAACTACAACCAAGATGACTCTACCTAGCAAAGCTATCATTTAGAATCAAAGGACAGGTAAAGAACTTCCCAGACAAGAAAATCTAAAGGAGTTTATCAGTTTATCATCACCAAACCAGTATTACCAGGAATCTTAGAGGGATTTATTTAAGACTAAAAGGAAAAAAAGATAAAAAATGTGAATAATAAAATGGCAATAACTACATCTCTATCAACAATTACTTGCAATGCAAATGGATTAAATTCCCCAATCAAAAGATATACCTTGGCTGAATGAATAAGAAAACAAAACCCTTACATATGCTGCCTACAAGAGACTCACCTCAGTTCAAAAGACACACACACACACAAACTGAAAGAAGAATGGGAAAAAGATATTTTATGAAAACAGAAACAAACAAGCAAAAACAGCTGGGGTAGCAATACTTGTACCAGATAAAAATAGACTTTAAAATAAAGGCTATACCAAGAGAAAAAGAAGGACCCAGTAATCCCATTTCTGAGTGTTTATCTGAAGAAATCCAAAATGCTAGTAAGAAGGGACATGTGCATCCATATGTTCATTGCTGCATTGTTACAATGACCAAGAGGTGGAGGCAGCTTCAGTGACCATCAATAAATGAATGGATAAATAGGAGGTGCTACATATATAAAATGGGATATTACTCAGCTGTAAAAAAAGAATGAAACCTTGCCATCTGCAACAACATGGATAGACCTAGAGGGTACTGTGCTGAGTGGAGTAAGTCAGACAGAGAAAGACAAATGTCATATGATTTCACTTACATGTGGAATCTAGAGAACAGGACAAATGAACAAATGAAACAGAAATAACCTCATAGATACAGAGAGCATTTTGATGGTTGCTGGATTGGGGGTTGTTTGGGGAGCTGGGTGAAGGTGAGAGGGGATTAAGAGAAACAAATTTGGAGTTATAAAATAGTCATAGGGATGTGTAGCATCCTATATACTCGTGTATAGCATGAGTAACATAATCAGTAGTATTGTAATAACTCTGTATGGTATCAGATGGGTACTGGATTTATCAGGGTGATCACTTTGTATGTTACATAAATGTGTAATCACTCTGTTGTGAAACTAATATAATATTGTATGTTAACTGTAATTTAAAAATTTAAAAAATTTTAAAACAACAAAAATTATAGTTAAGGACTGCAAAGACAACCATTACTTAAAGGACCAATATTCTAAAGGAAATTAAGCCCAACATTCTGCATGCATTTTACCCCTAAAACATTTGCCAATCCCTAAGCTATGCCTTGGCAATACAGAGACAAAAACTAGAGTTCATATCCTGTTAAGACAAATATTCCAGGATTTCATGAATATCCTTAAAAGCTTAGGCCCTGGAAATAAATACAAATTATAAATATACCAGTTTCCACAAATCTTGAAATATAACTTCAAATTAATTCAGTCCCTCATTGAATCCAGGTATCTTACTTGTACTGTATCATCCTACCAAAAGAAAATTAAAATCTCTTTGGAGAAAATTAGCATGTCCTACAATTTTTCATATGCAATGTCAAACACACAATAAAAAATTAACAGGCATACTTGTATAAAGAATCAAATGACTGAAGGCCAAAAGCAGAAATAGACAATGGAAATAGATCAATAAATGATACAGACACTAAATTTATCAAACACAGGCTTTAAAACAATCATGATTAATATTTTCAAGAAAAGGGATTGAAAAATAAGAGAATTTCACCAGAGAACTATAATCTGTGAAAAAAAAGCATCCAATTGAAATTCTAAAACTTAAAAATACAACAGCCATATTTAAAAATTCAAATTCAATAAATGGATTTAATACTGTAAACAGCAAAATACAAGATTAATGACCTGGAATAGAGTTTAATAGAAAATATACAAATTGGTACCCACCAAGACAAAAAGATAAAAAATGCAGAAACTCATAGACACAGACAATAGTTTAGTGGTTACCAGATGGTAAGGGGGGTGGAGGGTGGGAGACGAGGGTAAGAGGGATCAACTATATGGTGATGGAAGTAGAACTGACTCTGGGTGGTGAACATACAATGGGATTTATAGATGATGTGATACAGAATTGTACACCTGAAATCTATGTAATTTTACTAACAATTGTCACCCCAATAAATTAAAAAAAAAAAGAACATAAACACCTGGGACTCAAAGAAAATATCTAACATATGTGTAACTGAATTTCCTAAAGAAGAGAAGAAATAACGGCAAAAAAAAATTCCAAAACTCATGAAAGACACCAGAATTTTAAGAAACTCTTTGTACCCTAAGTAGGATAACTACAAAGAAAACCATGCTTATACACATTATAATAAAACTACTGAAAGCCAAAAACAAAGAGAAAACCTTAAAAGCACTCAGAGGAAAAAGACAATATTACCTTCAAATGACTAACAAAAGACCAACAGCTGACTTTTCAAATTTTTCAACAGACATGTTGGAAACTGGAAGAAAATGAAGTGACATCAATAAAGTGATGAAAGAAAATAACTGCCAACTTAGAATCATTTAGCTAGGAAAAATAGCCTTCTAAAATGAAGAAGACAAAATGAAAATATTTTCAGACCAACGAAAACTGAGCAAGTTTTCTTGCCATTATAGAAATACTTCATGGAATTCTTCAAACAGAAAGAAAACGACTCCAGATGGAAGGTTAATCATACAAGAATGAACGAAGAGCACAAGAAAGAATAAACAGGTGGGTAAACCTGAAAGAATATGAACAGTAAAAAAAAATAGACAAAATAAATAAAATGATGTCAAACTACAACTTGCAGTTTGAAAAACAGTCCCTACCAGACTTTTGAACCATATATTCTAATTGTTTGGGAGTGATGGAGGTAAGCACATGATACTTTGGGATAAGAGAGCAAGGACATCCAGACTCCTCGGAGGTGCAGGAAAAATTCTCCTGAGAAAGTAATAGCATATAAATTATCTCTGATTATCCCCTTATTAAATTCTTTGCTCCAACAAATTAAGTAGTCCACAGTTTCACACACACACACACACACACACACACACACACACACACACACACCAGATCTGACAATTAAGTTTGCAAACTTGTTACAACAATATTGCTAAACTTTTTTTATATGAGAAGGATTATTCATTATGAATTTGTACCAACTGGACAAACAGCTAACCAAGTTTACTATTTGGAAGTGCTGAAAGGGCTGCGTGAAAAATATTAGACAACCTGAACTTTTCGCCAGCAATTCATGGCTCTTGCATCACAACAATGCACCAGCTCACACAGCACTGTCTGTGAGGGAGTTTTTAGCCAGTGAACAAATGACTGTATTGGAACACCCTCACTACTCACCTGATCTGGCCCCCAATGGCTTCTTTCTTTACCCAAAGAAAAAGGAAATACTGAAAGGAAGACATTTGAATGACATTCAGGACATCAAGGGTAATATGATGACAGCTCTGATGGTCATTCCAGAAAAAGAGTTCCATAATTGCTTTGTAGGATGGACCAGGCGCTGGCGTCAGTGCATAGCTTCCCAAGGGGAGTACTTGGAAGGTGACCATAGTGATATTCAGCAGTGAGGTATGTAGCACTTTTTCTAGGATGAGTTCATGAACTTAATTGTCATACCTTTCGTGTGTGTGTGTGTGTGTGTGTGTTCACTGTTTCTTTGCTTAGGATGTTCACTCATGATGTTCTGACTGAAATGCAAACATCCTCTTTATCTCACCTCCCAATCTCCATGTGTTCAAATCTTTCAGTTTGAACTTCAGTGCCTCTATCACCTGTAAGCCTTCCCTGGCCACGCAACACCAACCATCCTTCCTGACACTCACCCCAACTCAAACTGTAATAACCTCTGTCTTTCTTTTATAACAGGAATGTGTTTTTGTATTACCTTCCTTATTATGATTCAGGTTTTTAAAGAATATTACCTTATTCATTGCTTACCCTCTAATAAACATTTGTTGAATAGATGGATAAATGGATGGATGGACAGATGAATGAGAAAGACTACAACCATTTCTCAGGTGAGTACGGAATTTTCTGTGGTTTGGCACTTGCTTCACTATCAGTCAAGGCCCATTTTGTCATATTCTCTCCATCCCTGCCTGCTTTCTTCTGGTTTTACTTACACGTTTGCTGGGTCATGAAATGCTACAGAAGGAACATATTGAAGCTAATAAAAATTCCCAATAACTATTTCTGACCTTGAAGTCAGTTAGAAGGGTACTATACAAGGAGAAAGTGATAAGTCGTCGATACTGTGATTTGGTGAGGCGGCGATATAAAATACAGAATGTTTTTAAACATATTCAACTGGATTATAATTTGCAGAATAAAACATCAGCAAGTGTATACCTTGAAATCAGTGTTTCTCTTACATCTGGATCAAGATAGGAAAAGTGAATAATATCCATGGTAAAATGAAAACAAAATACTGAATTGTTCTTTTGTGCAATGCACTGGCCTTCATACAGATAGATGACATTTATAAAAATAATCTATGTTCAGTCATGCATAGCTAAAAATTGCAGCTAACACCAGCAATGCAGAAGAGAAACAGCCTGGACTTTCACGTACACAATGCTACAAAACTCCTCAACTGAACACTATATAGTGTTCTTGATATCTTTCTGGTAAGTATTCAAGCAGATGATCTAAGAAGGTCAGAATTAATCAGCAGTAAGTCTTGATTTGCTAATTGAAGGCGTTTTTAAAAAGACTACATTTTGGCATATGTGCATTGAGTGGGTTTTCCATAGCCCTTAGAAGGAAAATTAAGCAGAATTGATAACATGTCCCAAGGACTTTAAGTTCCCTCAATAGACACGACTAAATGCCTACCTAATATTCATTCTCTACTTCTTTCTAATATTCATGGTTTTGTTGGAAATCTCAGTGTGCTTAGTTTAAAACAAAACAAAACAAAACATAGGCATCTTATAGTCTTTCTTGAAGCTAAGAATAGGTCATGTGACATAGGTCTGGTCAATGGAACATAAGCAAAAGTCAGGTGCAGATACCTGACAATTCTTTTTCCTCTTCTCCTTTCCTCCTCTCTGTAATATGAACACGATGACTAGAGCAGTAGCTGCAACAGCTATCAGTTAACCTTGAAGAAAAAGCCAAGAGAATTGCAAAGACTTCTGTCTGATCTCTCAGGGTATGGAACCAATGTTAACAACTGCTCACCTCCAGACTTAAATGAGAAAAATAAACATGTATTTTCTAAACCAAAAAATTTAAGGTTGTTTTTAGTTACATTTGGCTGAAATTTAATCCTAGAATGAATCACCCCTCAAAACCATGAACCACTTTTTTTTTTATCAATTCCAGCCCTTAACTATCTAGCATAGGAATTAATAAATGACTGAATGAACTAAGCCTTCTACTGTTCACGGCAACATGTGTTTGAAATGCCTAAAAGAAAGGGAGTGTGAAAAGACAGTCTCAAGCTCTATGATGAGCAATGTTACCCCAATTCAAAACAGACTACTGGGAGTCATGAGTCAGAGAATACACATTTGGACAAATCGAAAATTGTCCTATCTAAGATCTCTCAATGAGGCATAGATCCCTGTGACAGCCAGCTTCCTGCATGAGGAGGCATTAAAAATGTGGAATCAGACTTGTTAGAATTAACTGCTTTCCTGTGATCACCTAGATCAGAAATGGAGAGGGAAGTTAATCCCGCCAGGGGAGAAAATCAATAGAATCAGTCTCAGTCCAATGGGGGAACACAGAAGCAGAGGAAATACAGTGAGTGAGTGAAAGTTCAACCCTTCTTCCTTCAGGAAGATCTCCAAGCAATACTCCAAGATTGACAGATAAGGAAATGAAGTTACTTCCCATTCTATTCAAGAATTTTTTATGTCAAGAACCCTTGCCCCCACTGGTCAATTTTTGACTTCAGAAACATAAAAAGTTGTTCTGCCTAATAGAAAGCTCAGAGACTTCTCTACATCGTGATCTTTAAAATGCAGGATCTTGGACCCCACCTTGGACGACTGAATCAAGTGCTTCCTTTACATATTAAAGTTTGAGATATACTGTATTAGAAGGTCTTACTAAATATTGTCTGTCTTGATGTTTGAGTAGTTACTTAACTATATTTAAGCCTGTCCTGACAATAGAAAATTCCTTTCCCCTTTGGTTTTTAAATCTTTTCATTAATAGTTTGTTCAGGGATTATAGATTCTATAAACTTTAGATAGCAAATTTTTAGAATGTCTCTCCCACAACTTTTCCGTACTATTTTGTAAAATGACTATGTTAGAAACATAATCATGAGATAATTTTGATAAATGAAAACAAATGAGTCCCCCTTCTTCCCCTGGTGGTTGAGAGGGGAAGAAGTTTCCATGCACCAGGAACTGTATTTACTAAATCTATAAATTGGTCCCTTTAGTAGTACTTTTGTTGTCTATGTCAAGGTGAGGTTTTGACTGTGTCATTTAAGAGCCTACCAGACCTTGGGAATTCGAATCATCCTTGTCTCCCTTTTGCTAATGTATTTTCACTTGTAGGGAAGTTCTGAGTGAATGGCATGAGGAAAGGCCAAATGACTTGCCTGGAAGGCAGACAATGCATATTTACAGTCATTTTCAGACATTCTTAAAGAAAATGAATAATGGCAAGGTTAGGAAATTGGAACTGTTTCTGCTGACCATGCGTATCCCAGAAATGACACAACTGTAAGTTATTGTCTCTACATTTCTTTAAAGGAAGATGTCAGGGTAGGCACAGGGTGTTTGATTTCCAGGGTCTTGGTCCTCCTGACCACAGGTATGCACATTCTCAGGAGTGGTGGTTGCAGTTTTAGACATTACACCCCAGATGTGCAGAGAAAATACACTTTCTTTACTTTCAATAGGGAAACCTATTGAATTTTCCTTAATACCTAGAAAAGCGGAGGCTTCAGTTCAATCTCATAAATTTAGTCTCATCCAATAAATAGTCTATTGGGGTAAATGCTTAACCTGTTTTAGGTAAAAGGCTCAGTCCTGCAGGTTCTGCCCGTACTCAGCTCCTCTCTCAGAAGGCCCTGGATGCACATTTTGTGTTGTCGTTTCCTTTCTTTGTTGAGAAGTGGCTGCTCTGGGCTGCTGCCTGGTGACTTTCAGGAACCACTAGGTGTGACTGGTTCCATCCCTGAGCTTGCAGACAACTGCTGCTAAAGTTTGCAACTGGTATAGCTTGTAGTGGCTCTCAGTTTTATCACATCCTACTCTCCCTGAATGATTTGGTCTTACTGTGGATCACACTGGTACTGCAGACCCCTGTGAGACTCTGGCATCTTCTTCATCTGTGTCTTGGCCTGGGCTACTCAGCCCACAGCCTCTGTCACAGTCACTTGATGCCTTGCCTCAGGTACCCATGGTAGACTCACTGCCCACAATTCAGCTTTCTTCACCATCTGCCAAGGGACAGGCCGGCACCCCTCAATTGCCTCTTTTGTTACCTTCTTCCAATGAGATATGCCATTGCCTTTTGTCATGATGGAAGTAGATGACACTGGAGCAGAATTCAACAAAGAGGATGTGGGGCATGGAGGTGTGGGAAGAAGGAAAGAGCCCTGTCTTCTTGCTCTGCTTCTCTCTCCTCTCCTCTAAAATCTCTGGGGCTGGAGGGTAGAGATGTCTGGCTTTCCAATTCCTCTGCAGCGGTGCTACTCTAACGGATGCTGATCCACGGACTGTTACTGGCCCACAACAAGATATGCACAGAAATTGAGAGTACAGTTTTTTGATACACTTAGAGCAACTTATACACTTAGAGTCATTTTATATCTGTTATAGCTAATAAAAATTCAGGGCTTTTATTTTATTTGTCTTTATTTTTCTATGTGATTTTTTTCATAATTCATTTTTGTTACGTTTTATAAAATCATAGGTGCAAGACGTATTGGAACTTTTAAAAAGTGGTCCTTCCTCATAGATAGTTTGGGAGGCCCTGTTCCCCATCATAGCACTTCCTATGCAGGAAGCTTTATGCCTAGAATCCTAGATGGAAGGGGCATCCTCTCTGTACTATGGAAGAAATGGGTGTGTTCACCCGACCAGAGCCTGGATATGCTTAAGATTTATGACGATGTTTTTTTCCTCAACAAAGCCTATATTTTGAGCTTATTTGCAAGCTGTAGACACAAACTAAAATCTAATTTGACAAAGCTGAGTAGACTTCCTGTGTTCTATTGGGGACTGTTCTGACAGTTTTCCCCTAAAGCACTGAAACCCATTGTTTCAAGAAGTGAGAAGCCCTGCTGCAGTGCAATCTAGAGGATGAGGAGAAGACATAGCAAGGGAGGAGTTATGCTCAAATTGTCGGTGTAAAAAGGGTTTGTTGGACAATGGCTCTATTTCAAGAAAATCTGAAAAGAATTTTTTTCATACTCTTAAAAAAAAGCCCACATCAGTGATCAGTACCATGTATCCCATGTGTTCCTGTCCTTTGCGAGAAAAGAAAACCTCTAGCAAACCGTCAGCATTCGTGTACACGTCGTAATACTGGCAATCAATACTGGGTCTCAGTCTTTTCAAGTCCAAAGACCAAAGAAAAGAATTTGTAGACCACATTTGAAAAACCGCAGATTGAGTGCTATTCCCTAGAGAAAGCTCACGCAAGCTGAGACGCCTGAAGCAGTTCTGGTATTAACTGGGTGAATATTATTCATGTTAATATTCCATTAAGCTTCTGATTGTGCATCCTGCTGAAAAGATCTCTAGAAACTAACCTAGTAACATCATTCTTCTGACAAAATAAGACCTAAATTAGGAAACAGGAGAAAGCTGTAGTTATTGCTCATCATACTGAACTACTTCAGCAGTAATGTTGAATCTCCTTGGAGTTAGGTTGCAAAATACAGTTCCTTTGTCACCACCCGATTGAGAAAAGCCTAAATTGTGCTTGAACATAATTAATTATCTTGCGCACAACAGCCTCCCTTGTGACTGCTTTTTTTGCTCTGCTCCTTACCATCACCCCTTCTTCACGGACCCAGTTTCCTTCAATGCGCCTGCCAGTCTTGGACTCAACTCCAACAAAAATGGGAAGGATCTGACGTCAGTTATCTACCCAAGCTGATGGATTAGCCAACTATACTTTAGGATGACTGTCAGTCTATATACTACTCGAGGAGTATTTGCCTCTCCACTCTCTGCCTTTGGCCTATGATTGTAGAATGGAAGGCTTTTCTTCCTATTCAGTAGGCTTCAGACAACTGCAAGTACTCTCATGTGAGAGGAGAGGGACTTTTCTTCAAGAAAAATTTGTGTCCCCTCCCCCTTCCAGATGGGCCCCTACTTCTTGAGCAGAATCCATGCTGTAAATGATGTAGGTAAGAGGGCAGTATCCTTCCTCCACAGCTTCTGGAATCAGGCAGGGCTGCTACCGCCCTGTTGCCTTTGAGGATGATATCCCTCGTCGTGATAATATATTCACATTGTAGATGAAATATATCATCTGTCATTAATCAGCTAATTTCTGTTGCAACAGACTGGTTGATATACTGTCATATTTTGTAGGAATTTATTTCATTGGATAGTTTTATTTATTTATGTGTTTATGCATATATTGTATATGAATACATAATTGTATATTTATTTATTCCAATTTGGTAGTTTTCTTGTTGGGCTGTCAATTTATTTTTAGCTCTCAAATATTTTTATTAGTTGTCTTGGGCTGGGTTCCCTAGGAACAGAACCTGAGATGAGGATTCATAAACAGGTGGTTTATTAGAGAAGTGATTCCAGGAGTTGGGAGAAGTGGGTGGGCACAAGACAGGGAAGAGGAAAAAGCCAAGCAGGGGTGTGATTTCAGAGAGAGTCCCAGCCTCAGTGTCAATCCTTGGGGAGCTCTGGAGCATAAATGACATAGCAGGGTTGGTCCTACCTTTTGAGACAAAGGAGCTTGGGCTTTTGTACCTTCCCATTAGTCAGTCATTGGCAGGCAGCTGGTGGATAAGAATATTCCCAGGCACTTCTTTTACTGGTAAGGCAGCTTATGTGCCCAATGGCAGTCCTCTGACAGAGACAGTGGAGCCTTTAGCAGCAAAATATATAGATGCTAGGGGACAGGAGCACAGTACCAGTGAAAGAAATTGCGGAGGGGGTCATCTGGGCAGGACAGTGTCCAGTACAACAGGCATTGAAAAGATCACAAGCATTTGCCTGGAGCACCTGAAGGATGTGATAAGCCCTGACATTAGATGGTTTCTGGCATATCACAGGTCAGTCCAGTGATAATTCTCGCTCAACCTAATCCCATCTTTATCTTCTCCTTTCCTCCTTTAGCCCAAGACTTTCTGAGGATAGGTTTGTGGCGTCTGGTACACCTGAAGAAGCTGCTAGGTCTCTGGAATTAAACAGAGCAGAGGAGTGTTTTAGCATCCTATCTGGTAAAATGAAAGAAACAACATTTTTAAACGAGTCACCTATTTTTATTGTTATAATTTCATATTCGCCTGTCTTATTTTCTGATTGGTTCTTACTCAACAACTGTTTCCCATATTTTAGCCTTGAGTTGTTATCTCTTATTTAATGAATCCAAATCAAGATGCTGAGATCCATTTTATAATATCATGCTTGTACTCTAATTGATTCTTTTAAAAGTGCAATGGTCAGATACAGATGTAAAGTTTTCTACTTCAGAATGTAGGACTAGTCCATGAAGGGAGGGAGACTCCACAGAAAAAAATCTTTTTGAAAACCCCTGCCCCAGATAGTGGCCTGATGTTTTCTGTAAAGAATACTTGGGGAACTTCAATACTATTTTAATTAGTACTCAGTAAAGAACCAAAGACAGATAAAGAAAACAGCCCCTCTGTGGAGAATTTGATCACTGGTGTTCAGATTTGCCAGCAGATGGTGATTATATAAAAAGCACATTGACTTGGATGGCCAGATGGCTCAGTTGGTTAGAGCGCGAGCTCTCAACAACACGGTTGCTGGTTCAATTCCTGCATGGGATGGTGGGCTGCACCCCCTGCAACTAAAGATTGAAAACAGCGACTGGACTTAGAGCTGAGCTGCGCCCTCCACAACTAGATTGAAGGACAACGACTTGGAGCTGATGGGCCCAGGAGAAACACACTGTCCCCCAATATTCCCCAATAAAATTTATAAAAATAACAAAAAGAAAAAAGAAAAAAGCACCTTGACTTTTGGTCAGTTTTACTATCTTTTTAAATTTTAAACAGGCAATGCGTCCCCCATTGCCTGCACCTCAGGTGGATCACTCCCACCATCTCCATCTCCCTCCACTGTGCTTTGCCAATGGGTGATGCAGTTTGCATTAATACCTGTAGTTCTATGCATAAAATAAATTCTTTGGGTGGAGGCTATATTGAGAAGAATACCATAGCAGTAAATAAGGTACCCGATAATCCAGGAATGCTGGTCGAGGCAAAAGTACTTCATGGAAAGCAAATTTGAATCTGGAATACGTTATCTATTCCACGAGGACATGTCTCTGCCTTCTCCAGGTGGCGAGCTGTTTTCCCTATGAATAATGATACATCAGGGGCTCAGGGTGGGCTTCTGTGCGGTAGCAATGGCTGTAGCCAGATCAGCCCTGGTGGTGTGAATTCCATGGTGTTGGCTTCATACGTAGCCATAGTCCTGCCATTGGAAAAGTTATCTGGTTCTTCACTCCAGCTTTGAGTTGGGAGTTCAAGGCCTAAACTTATTGTTTTCTTTTTTGTAAGCTCTCTACCACAATCAGATGCAGTTAACACACTCTATAATCTGTTAATCATACTGTTGCATTGTTGCATAGCAATCGGATATATCCTCTTCCTGATCACTCAAAACCTTGCTCTCCCGTAGCTCGTCAATGGACACCATCACCAGTGATAATCGAGAAATCATGACACCACTACAGGCCCCTCATTACCAGGGTTCAATTTCTACCTGGCAAGGAAGTCATTCATCTGATTATGAAATACATGAGCAGCCCTCGTTTCAGAATCCCCTCCAGAAGGTCTGTTTCCTGAGGCACGCGCCAGAGTATTCTCTTGGCAAGGGAACAATGGTGCCGAGCAGGGCAGAGCAAGTGGATAATGGAGATGAGGGGACAGGGAGGATCGATGAGACACTTAACAAAGGCCAATCACCGAAAACTGGGATTATTACTGTCTTCATTTCAAAAACTTTATAGAGTTGTATTTACAATTAGCAGAAGAAGTGAAAGAAGGTTAAGTTTAAAAAAAAAAATCTATGAAAACCTCACCCTTTGAAAATGTATTTATTATTAAATGTATTATTAAATGTATTTATTATTAAATGTATTAAGGACTTTTCATTGGGTCTGCCACTCTTCCATGCAGATATATATACGCATGATTCCGTCTAACCTCTGCTTTTCTTTCCCATAGTTCTAGCTCTATTTCCATCAATATCATACCAATTTAACTCAATTCCTGGCTTCAGTGCTAGATTAATAATGCTATAGAGTGACCACTACAGAAGTCTCAGGTGTAAGCACCTGTAACCATACCCACTGTGTACCCAGGAGCTATTTATTTGAGGCTCTAGGACAGGGGTGTCCAAACTGCGGCCCACAGGCCAACTGCGGCCCGCGATCCATTTTTTATTGGCCCGCAGCAAATTCCAAAAATATATTTAGTTTACTTAAATAAACCAGGTGAGGCAATACGTACTTCACCTCGAGTGAGTGGCCCGGCTGTTTGTGTATTTTACCACATATGGCCCTTGGTGAAAAACTTTGAAAAAAGTTTGAACACCCCTGCTCTAGGACAAGCTCTACATAGACACCTAATACTCTCGTTTCCTTAAAATTGTTTTCCACCATGTTCTGGGATACTGCTTGGCCTAACATGATGAAGCATGACATAATGGGTATCAAGAGAGTCAGGAAAAGGTAGGGGGAAATTTGTCAAGGAAAAAATACATAAAACTTTCTGCCAGATCCTTCATTGCTGACTTGCTAGGAACTCAGACCTACCATCATAGGCTTTGGTAGTCAAAGCAAACTTTGAGTGGTGCTAAGAAATGTTTGACATGTGTGAATTAGCAGCCTGTATTGCATCTGATTCAGCATAATTTCTTAAGCTGCTTGGCACGTTTGTTAGGGGTTATGAGGTACAAAAGCTCAGATCTCTTTTAGAAGAGAAGAGAGCCTATTTAGTGATTGTGACAACTTCCATGATGAAGAGGGCTAGCAGCTGTCATTGGCCACAGCTGGCAGCTCAGGACCTTGGTGGGTGGGGGTGGAGACCTCACAGTCCTGTTGTCCCATAAAACTAACACGCAAACCTCTACTTAGGGAAATCATAGTTCTACTTTAGTCACATGTGATTGCCTTCTTGGAGATAGTTCCTTCTTGGTTCCTTTAGATCTGAAGTAGATACCCAGTGTTTAATACCAACTAGAAATCTCAATGGTATCAGTGACCAATTGATTTTCTTAGTGAAAAAAACAGTTCTCCGAAGGCAGGGCTATGGTTCAGTCCTTTTAAATTTTAAACTCATAGTCTTTCATGATCCTAATTAAAGCCATAAACCCAACTATCCAACTCCCAAGTAAATTGCAGAGATGGGGCAAAAGGGTACAGTGGCACTAGCACAATTCTTCCAGAAATTAACCCCAAGTGTTTGTTCTCCCGCTCTGAAACACGGCATGCCATAGTGGACCTTAACACACCATATCACATCCTGTCAAATTTCCTAGCTAGTCTAGGAGAGAGCGGAGGAAGGTAATTTTAATCTCTGGCTTTGCTCCAAAATAAATCTTCACTGGAGGTATCTAAACTGCAGTCAGAAGTAACGTGTGTCTGGAAAGCATTGCATTTCCCAAGTATTTGTTGAGAAACTACTACATGTCCAGCACTATTCTAGGCACTGTAGATACAACAATAAACACATGCAAACAAAAAAAATGAAGCCTATATTCCAGAGGAAGAAGAGGACATCAAAAAATAGATATGTGAAATGAATGAAGTATGTAAAATAATGGTAAGAGTAATAGAGAGAAATAAAGTAGAAAGAGCAGTGTCAGGGAAGTCGGTGGGAATCAGTTTTAACTAAGGTAGTCAAGGAGGACGCTACAGAAGAGAAGTCAACATTTGAATAAGGACCTGGAGAAGGTGAGGGCGAGGCCCCATGGAGATCAGGGGAGTCCAGTGTGACAGGAGCAGAGATGAGCTCAGAGCGAAGAGGAGCCATAGTGCAGGACACTGCCAGCCCCTGTGGCCTTTATTCTGTGTAGTCATGAGAAAGCGTTAGAGGATTTTGAGCACAGCAATGGCTCTTTTTAAAATACATGTTGGTACTACCACTCTGTTAGAATCACACTGGCTGCTTTGTTGGAACTGACTGCAGAAAAGCAAAGGTGGAAGCAGAGAGTCCAGTCAGGAGGTGAGTGCAATGATCCAAATGAGAGATGATGGTGGCTTGGGCCCCGGTAAAAGCAGAGGGAATGGTGAGGAATGGTCAGATTTCGAATTTATTTTGCAGCTAAAGCTGACAGGAATTGCCGATGGATAGAATGTGGAGTGGGAGAGAATGAGAGGAGTCAAGAGGGATCCCAGTGTTTTGGGACTGAACATCCGCAGGGCCAGACCCTAATGTGCATATAAAATCACCCAGCAGAGAAACCAAGATGGACGTATGTGTTTATGTCCACATGCAAAAGGGAGCTAACGTGTGGCTATTTTCTTACATCCTTCATAAATCGGCATGAATGGACTACTGGGGTGTGTCATTTAAAGGACAGGATATGGTCTGTACACATTTAAGTTCCATAACAGTCAATACTATTCCTGTCCCGTTAATTGGGAGTTGACATCACCCTCAGTCAGCCTGTGGTTGGGCCTTGCAGGGAGAATGCCACTGAGTTTTTCTGAGCTGTAAAAAAGTAATGCAGGCTTTTACATAATCTAAAATCAGGAGCTATGAAAGAGAAAGTGCAAACTTGGATGCATGAGCATAAATGAAATGATGTAACAGAATACTCTAATGCTGAAGAATTAATACCATAGTTTATCCTGGTATAAACTTTTAGTCATAATATCTTTTCTTTCAAAATGTATTTTTCTTTCTTCCCCATAGTTCTTAGCACATTTTTGCCCTCAAACTTTGGGTAAAGCAACAAAAACAAAACAAAACAAAACAAAAAATGGTTTAAAAAATTTGGAAAAAAAATATATCAATTATGTTATCTCTCTCTCTCTCTCTTTTTTTTTTTTTTTTTTTTTTTGAACCATTAGGTCACACTTTCCAAAAACAATCCCAATATGTCATTTGACTTTCAAGGTAGTACGAACCTCTGGGAACCTCAGGCATCCCCATTTTGCTTTACTATTCTCATGCCCTAATCAGTTTCTTGCTATGAATATCTAGTGCAATACTTTTGAAATTATGTGGAAGAAGTTTTTTTTTGTTGTTTTTTTTTCCTTTCTTTCCAATCTTTATTCCTTCTTTCTTTTGTTTAAAATCATGCTAAGTTCTCCAGTGCAAAACTGAACTTTTGAAAGTGGAAAAAACCCAAGCACGCAGACCCTATAGCAAATCAGAGTGGAGAAATATGACCATGGGAAAGTGATTAAAACACTCTAAGCCTCAATTTCTGTAAAAGATAATAATGGATAATATTACTAAATGATAATATAGGGCTATTGTAAGGCTTAAATTAATTAACATGTATAAAACACCTATGTAATGCTCAACTTCACAAGCTATAGGGAAATTAAAATCAAATCACAATGAGATACCACCTCACACGCCAGAATAGCTGCTATCAAGACAAGAAAATATAAGTGTTGGAGAGGATGTGGAGAAAACTGAACCCTTGTACACTGCTGGTGGGAATGTAAATTGCTGCAGCCACTATGGAAAATAGTATGGATGTTCTCCAAAAACTAACAATAGAGCTACAAAATGACCCAGTAATCCCTCCTCTGGGTATCTATCCCAAAAATTTGAAAGCACTTATTCATAAAGATATATTTATCCCTATGTACAGTGCAGCATTATTCACAATGACCAAGACATGGAAACAACATCAGTGTCTTTTGAACAATGATTGGATAAAGAAGATGTGGTATATATATACAATGGAATATTACTCAGCCATAAAAAAGAATGAAATCTTACCATTTGTGACAACATGGATGAACGAGAGGGTATTGTGCTAAATGAAATAAGTCAGATGGAAAAGGACAAGAACCATAAGATTTCACTCATATGTGGGATATAAAACACAAAGCAACAAACAAACAAACTCTTAGACACAGACTACAGTATGGTGGTTACCAGAGGGGAAGGGAGTATGGGGGAGGATGAAGGGGGTAAAAAGGGTTAAATATATGGTTTCAGAGGGAGACTAGACTCTGGGTGGTGAGCACCCAATGGAATATACAAATGATGTATTATAAAGTTGACACCTGAAACATATAATTTTATTAACCAGTATTATACCAATAACTTTAATTTAAATAGAAATAAAACAGCTATGTAAAAAATACGGATTTAAAAGGAAAAATATTGCTATCAGCATTTTCAGTAAATATAGAAACAAAACCTCAGTGGACATGGCCACAATTTTGAAGAAAGACAATTTTGAGATTAGCCCAAGTTGATAAAAAGGTAGTTTACTCTATCATAAAATAAGGCCTGGCTTTGAAGAATAAATGAATGACCATTATTCTTTATCTCCTGTTCCCTTCCCCCATTTTTATGATCTATGCAGGGCATCATATGTTTCACAAACATGATCTCTGTGTCCTATTTTATTTGCTAGTTCATGATTCCAAATGCAAAAGTCTAGTGACCACTAATCATTTCGTCAAGCCCTTGAATTTGACAATCTCAAAACACAGTATCATAAAGAAAGTAAGCAGATGATTTTATAATACTGAAAAGAAAGTTTCTTTAAAAATTTCATTCTACACCTCTAAAAGAAAGGGTATGGTGGGCACTGTTTTAGTCTACTCAGCATGCCTTCCCTGCACCTTTCTTAAAATAGACCCCACCACCTCACTGATTGAAGGGTCGGGCACTTATAAACTAGTCAGTTATATTCCTTCCCCAGAAGTTTTCAAAAGTTTAAAAAGTTAAGATGAGGCCATGTTTAAGGTGAAATGGAAAGACAGGGCTCGCATTCATTGTCTAGGCCAGTAATTTTCAAAATGTGGTCTCTGGACCAGCATCATCATAATCTGGAAACATATTAAAAATGCAAATTCTGGGCTTCACTACAAACTTACTGAATCAGGAGTCATAGAGATGGAGTCAAGGAATCTGTCTTAACAAGCCTTCTAGATAATATTGATGCATGCTTAACCTTAAAAAAAAAGCACTGGTGTAAAAAAAAAAAAAAACCCACTGGTGTAAGCTAAACCTGATACATGTGTCTTCATCATGTGAAAGTGCTCTGCTGGAGAAAATCAATGGAACCTGTGGTATATCCAAATATATGTAACTATACCATAATAGTCCTAGACTACTTGCCTAGATATATGATTTATTAAACTAAAAAGGAAAATGTCATGAATATATGCTAGTTTCTGATTTTAAGGACCTTTTGATTTAAATTTCAGATGCAAATTATTTGCTTATGTCTGAAACCTCCTCCTATCCAATCCTTCTTTGATAATAGAATTCATTACAGATTTAGATCTCGCCTATATTTATAACTTCTGTACACAGTCCAGCAAAACACAGCCTACACAGTAAGTTTCAATCCAAACTCTCATATAAGTGTTCCTCTGCACTGAGACTTTTAATCAGGAAGTCGTGAAACAGCTATTTTTTATAATAATGCTGTTTTAGATGTTCCAAAAGATGTCATGGTCTGTCAGTGTGTTTTTCCCCAATGTCTCAGACTTAAATGTTCAAGCAGTTAAAAATTAGTGCAGGGGCGGCAGGATGGCTCAGTTGGTTAGAGCATCAGCTCTGAACAACAGGGTTGCCAGTTCAGTTCCCACATGGGCCAGTGAGCTGTGCCCTCCACAACTCGATTGAAGACAACGAGCTGCCACTGAGCTTCCTTCCAGAGGGGTGGCCAGATGGCTCAGTTGGTTAGAGTGCGAGCTCTCAACAACAAGGTTGCCAGTTAAATTCCTGCATGGGATGGTGGGCTGTGCCCCCTGCAACTAAAGATTGAAAATGGCGACTGGACTTGGAGCTGGGCTGCGCCCTCCACAACTAGCTTGAAGGACAATGACTTGGAGCTGATGGGCCCTGGAGAAACGCACTGTTCTCCAATATTCCCCAATAAAATTTATTTAAAAAAAAAATGAGTGCAGCATGCCATGTGTAAGACAATAGGGGATGGTGAAGACTATAGCAAACTGTAGCATGCCGGCATGCTTTGAATTCAAAGATTCAGATTAAAAAATTGAAAACACTGTGCAAATTAAATAAAACATGTCAGTCATTGGATTCAAATTATGGGCCCTATTTTATGAATTTTGGTTTACTCCTTCTGTAGGCTTGTAGTTGCACACTTATGGTCTTAGGGGTAGAGTGAGCCCAGACCAATCAGAGAAGCAGCAAAGGACTGCTCTGTGGAAAGCAGGTGTGTTTCTTACTTAATTTCCTCTTACCTACCACGTTTCCCCAAAAATAAGACCTAGCTGGACCATCAGCTCTAATGCGTCTTTTGGAGAAAAAAGTAATATAAGACCTGGTATTATTATATTATATTATATTATACTACAGTAATTTACTATACTATTATAATAAAATAAGACCGACTCTTAATATTAATTTTTGCTCCAAAAGACACATTAGAGCTGATTGTCTGGCTAGGTCTTATTTTCGGGGAAACACGGTAGGTCAACCCTATCTAAGAAGCAGGCTCAATGACAGGGGAATATCTTTTTATAACACTTTTATTGAAATATAATTCGCATACCATATGTTATAGGCTGAGTTGTGTCCTCCCAAAATATATACTGTATTTTGCCGTGTATAATGCACACTTTTATGCCCAAATTTGTGAGGGAAAAATAAGGATGTGCATTTTACATGGGTAGTACTAATTCTATATCTATATAAATGTTTTTAATTCTTTTATCTATGCTTACGAGTTAAAAGTGTAACTCTAGAAATCAATAACAATATCCATATGCAAAATAATACCCTGGAATACGATAATCAGTTTTGTTGAGCTTACAAGGAATTTGCAACTACGAAGAGTTCTTGGCCTTCTCTGATGCATAAATATCATAAATTTGTTACCGGTACATAAAATTTCTTGTATCATAATATGTTAAAAAATAAATGCTAAAATTCCTTTATAATACAAAAAACAAGTACTTAAATGTAAACAAATAAAAATTTGAATTAAAAAATTACGACAAAAGACTTTTTTTCCCTGAAAGTTTGGGCCAAAAACATGGGTGCACATTATACACAGCAAAATATGGTGTGTTAAAGTCTTAACCCCCTAACCTAACATATGGTCCAGAATGTGACCATATTTTTGGAAATAGGGGCTTTATCAAAGTGAATAAATTAAAATGAGGTCATTAGAGTGGACTCTAATCTAACATGACTGGTGTCCTTGTAAAAAGAGAAATGCAGACACAAACACGTACAGAGAGTACATGTGATGACACAGAGAGAAACCAGTTATCTGCAAATCAAAGAGAGCAGATGAGAACAGGTCCTTCCCTCACGACCTTTGAAAAAATAACCCTAAAACACCTTGATCTCAGAGTTCTAGACTTCAGAATTGTGAGAACATAAATTTCTGTGGTATAATCCACTAAGTCTGTGGTACTTTGTTATGTTAGTCCTAGCAAGTTAATATACCATACAAGTCACCTACTTATAAGTATCCAACTCAAGTGATTTTAATGTATTCACCAATATATGCAACCATCATCACAGCAACTTTTAGAACATTTTCATCACCTCAAAAAGAAAACCTGTATCCCTTAGCTCTCAACGCCCTCTCACCCCATCCCCCTGGTACTAAGCTATTTTCTGTCTCTGTAGAGTTGCCTATTCTGGAAATTTCATATAAATGGAATCGTGCAATGTGTGGTGTTTTTTGACTTGCTTCTTTTACTTACCATGTTTTCAAGATTTATCATTGTAGCGTGTAGCATTCCTTGTTCTGGCCAAATGATGCTTCATTATATGGATATACTACATTTTGTTTATCCATTAATCAGTTGATGGACATTTGGCTTTTTCGTACTTTGGGGCTATTATGAATAATGCAACTATAAACATTCATGAAGAAAATTTATAAAGGGAAAACCTTGTATTTTGTTGGTGCTAAAACCTGTTCAAAATGGACATAGTGACAAAAACTCACAATTTCCTTGAGTTGGTTGCTGACAAATGTCCACCTTTCTCTTTTTCTCTCAGTCCCTCCCCTCATTCTTATTTTAAACAAGCTATCATCATTCACTCTCACAGCCTGATTCACCATCAATGGGCTCTGAGTTTACTGAAGAATATGCAAGGACCCTCAGGGGAGAATGAAAGTGTCATTGTAAACATAGCTTCAGGTCCATTATGAAGCTCGGGCTGGGCAAAGACAGAAAGAAAGTGAGTGGGTGGGTGTGGGTGGGTGTGAAGGGTTGTATTTCTGTTCAGAAGCATTTAAGGTCTCCCCAGGTGTGGAAAGGCTGGCCAAATCATGTTAAATGGAAATGCAGTGGTTGAAGCTCTGCCAGAAAATCAGAGGCATTTGAATTACTTGCAGTACACCTGGCCTATTAGCTCATCGGCTGTCCTTCAGTGCTCACATAAAGACATGATTTATCACAACGCTATTTTACCATTAGTTGTAATATAAGCCAATAAATGGTGGGAAAGTCACAGGAATCTTGATTGTTGCTAAATTATATCATAGAGCACCTGAAAGAGGAAATTTATAAGTACATGATGGAGCAGGTCACCCAGTCCCTATTTTGACTAAGGCTTACTTCCCTTTTTTGGCATGGGAATACATTTTTTTTTTAAAGAGCATTTTCATGGTAATAATATACAGGTAGGAGTGCACATTGTGTCTCCATGGCAGGCTTGTGTGAATAATGGTCTCACAAGGTTGGTTCAGAAACTGTGTAATGAGCAGACCCCTTACTATGCCTCAGACATGCTACGTGCCAGACATGCTTTTGTGAAATAAGATAAACATCGTCCATGCCCTCACACTGTCCCAGACAAGGTTATTCATGGATTTATGGATTAGTGAATGTTCCTGACACATGTACTAGACATTTCATTCCTATAGAATCTGATTAGATAAGTAAAACCTCTCTTACGCTTTTAAATATTTTTAGATTCTTAAATATCAGTCTAACAACCTGAGAATTTAGACGTGCCAGACACCATGGTTGGCACAGAAAATTCAAGAATACTTAAAATATATGATCATTGCCTTCAAAGAACAATAGAGGGTGTGCATATATATGTGCAATATCATATACCACAGGATGTGAGTATGCCATATACATGATAGAAGATTCTAGAATAAAGGTATAAAAAAGTGGGAGCACAGAAGTCACTTATTCTCTTAAAGAATACAGTTGGTGATTGTACAGAGGAAAAGGGTTGGGGAGTTTTCATGGAAAAAGTGAGATTTGAGCCAGATCTTAAAGATTAAAAGGCTCTGGGCAGATAGTGAAGGAAATTAAGAGAATTCTAGTTGGAGAAAACAGCTTGAGGAATGGCCCCAAGGCATGAAAGTGGTGTTTGAACAAATGACATTCTGTCTACTCTTTTCTCCGTCACGTCTCAAAGAGGAAAGGCTTAGATCCAGAAACAGTTCTCATTAAACATTTCAGTGGGACGCTAAGACCATTCTGTCACTTCTCATTTGAACACCTGGAAGGTCTCTAAGCACATCAAAGTGTGCACCACTTTCTGGGGCTTACCACATAGTCAACTTCAATTTCTATAAAAGCAGAAGGCAGGTTTAATAGGCAAATAACATTGATTGATAGGATTTCGCCATGTCAACGCTAAGTAGAGACTAAAGTTTAAGAAGTACAGTATGTCTTTTAGCAAAACTGGCACTGGATAGACCTCCAATTTCCTGCGATGACTTTAAGTTAGCTATAACTGGCAATGCTGTTTCTGTGGATTTCTGTAAATTTCATAACTATGGGTCAACCTAATGGAAGCATCACAGTATAGTGATAAGCTCTGAAATCTGATTGCATTGATCTAAATCCCAACTCTTCTACCTATGAGGCTTACTCTTTTTGAATCACACAAGCTCACCTGGCCTCCATTATTTTATCTGTAAAATGTGGGTAACAATTGTACCTGCCTTAAGGGGCTATTGTGAGGATTAAATAAAATAGTGCATGTACAGTATTCAGGCTGGCACCTGTATGGCATTGGCATATGTGAGCTGCTATTGCAGAGTAGTGGCAAAGAACCTAAGTGTCCTGTTTTTACCTGAATCTGAATCCTGTCTCTCTGGGATCTTTGAGAATTTACTTAGTTTCTAAACCTTGGTTTCCTCATTTTAACCAAGACAATAACAGAATTACTGTGAAGATTAAATAAGAATATCATATCTCAAGAAACCGGAAATAAAATGACATATCGAGGGAAAAAAAGTTTGTGTAAAGTGATAACAGTACCTGGCACAGAGTAAATACTCAGAGAAAACAGTACTTGTTATTATTTTGTAAATCATGCTGAAGGGAAATTTAAATGTTCTCAGTAGTCATATTTTCTAAATTTTTTAAAATTAATTTTTGGGGTAAAGTAATTTGAATACATTCTTGAATTTAGTAAGAATTTGTGGTTGGCCCTTTTGTGCAGTGAAAATCATTTGATCACAGTCTCTTTATTTGTACTAGAAATGTTATGGGGAGTTTCTGCTTGCCAGCAGCATTTACTCCTTTCTGTTTTAGTGTTTTGCCTTTATAGTTTTAATATCTGTTGATATATATGTTTGTTTGGGGGAAGCATTGGGGTTGGTTTCTCTGGGAAGGAGACCCTGAGATGTAGTGAAGAACGTGAATGGTTTCTTAGTGGTAAAATAGGAAAGAAGTCAGGAT